>NC_052961.1:1722653-2362653 GCF_013358895.1 Oreochromis aureus
GAAGGAAATTTAAAACTGCTGGCTAAGGGTAAACGTAAATACAGTAAGATCATAATTCACGTCGGCAGTAATGACACCCGGTTACGCCAATCGGAGGTCACTAAAATCAATATTGAATCGGTGTGTAACTTTGCAAAAACAATGTGGGACTCTGTAGTTTTCTCTGGTCCCCTCCCCAATCAGACGAGGAGTGACATGTTTTGCCGCATGTTCTCCTTAAATTGCTGGCTGTCTGAGTGGTGTCCCAGAAACGATGTGGGCTTCATAGATAATTGGCAAACCTTCTGGAGGAAACCTGGTCTTGTTAGGAGAGACGGCATCCATCCCACTTTGGATGGAGCAGCTCTCATTTCTAGAAATATGGACCAATTTATTAAACCCCCCAAAATATGACTATCCAGAGTTGGGACCAGGAAGCAGAGTTGCAGTCTTACACACCTCTCTGCAGCTTCTCTCCTCATGCTACCCCCCCAAAAACCCATCTCCATTGAGACTGTGTCAGCTCCCAAAATGACAAAAAACAAACCAAAAACCAGCAACAAACAACTTAAACATAAAAAAATCACAAAGAAAGAACAATACAGTATCCACATCTGAACCAAAGAGTAAAACAGTGAAATGTGGATTATTAAATATTAGGTCTCTCTCCTCCAAGTCTCTGTTAGTACATGACTTAATAATTGATCAACAAATTGATTTACTCTGCCTTACAGAAACCTGGTTGCAGCAGGATGATTATGTTAGTTTAAATGAATCAACACCCCGAGTCATTCTAACTACCAGAAACCTCAAGCACAGGCCGAGGGGGCGGTGTGGCAGCAATTTTTCACACCAGCCTATTTATCAACCAAAGACCCAGACAGACTTTTAATTCATTTGAAAGCCTGATGCTTAGCCTCGTCCACCCCAGCTGTAAAACTCAGAAACCAGTCTTACTTGTTATCATCTATCGTCCACCTGGGCCTTACACAGAGTTTCTCTCTGATTTCTCAGACTTTTTATCTGATTTAGTGCTCAGCTCAGATAAAATAATTATTGTGGGTGATTTTAACATCCATGTAGATGCTAAAATGACAGCCTCAACATGGCATTTAATCTGTTATTAGACTCAATTGGCTTCTCTCAGAATGTAAAAGAACCCACCCACCACTTTAATCACACTCTAGATCTTGTTTTAACATATGGCATAGAAACTGAACATTTAACAGTGTTTCCTGAAAACCCTCTGCTGTCTGATCATTTCCTGATAACATTTACATTTACAATAATTGATTACACAGCAGTGGAGAGTAGACTTTATCACAGTAGATGTCTTTCTGAAAGCGCTGTAACTAAGTTTAAGAATATAATCCACCCACTGTTATCATCTTCAATGCCCTGTACCAACATAGAGCAGAGCAGCTATCTGAACGCTACTCCAACAGAGGTCGATTATCTTGTTAATAATTTTACCTCCTCTGCGCGCACGACTCTGGATACTGTAGCTCCTGTGAAAACTAAGGCCTCAAATCAGAAGTACCTGACTCCGTGGTATAATTCTCAAACACGTAGCCTAAAGCAGATAACTCGTAAGCTGGAGAGGAAATGGCGTGTCACAAATTTAGAGGATCATCATTTAGCCTGGAGAAATAGTTTGCTGCTTTATAAGAAAGCCCTCCGCAAAGCCAGAACATCTTACTATTCATCACTGATTGAAGAAAATAAGAACAACCCCAGGTTTCTCTTCAGCACTGTAGCCAGGCTGACAAACAGTCAGAGCTCTACTGAGCCAACCATCCCTTTAACGTTAACTAGTAATGACTTCATGAACTTCTTCACAAATAAAATTCTTATCATTAGAGAAAAAATTACCAATAATCATCCCACAGATGTAATATTATCTACAGCTACTTTTAGTACCATTGATGTTAAGTTAGACTCTTTTTCTCCAATTGATCTTTCTGAGTTAACTTCAATAATTACTTCCTCCAAACCATCAACGTGTCTTTTAGACCCCATTCCTACAAAACTGCTCAAAGAAGTCCTGCCATTAATTAATTCTTCAATCTTAAATATGATCAACCTATCTCTAATAATCGGCTATGTACCACAGGCCTTCAAGCTGGCTGTAGTTAAACCTTTACTCAAAAAGCATCTCTAGACCCAGCAGTCTTAGCTAATTATAGGCCAATCTCCAACCTTCCTTTCATATCAAACATCCTTGAAAGAGTAGTTGTCAAACAGCTAACAGATCATCTGCAGAGGAATGGCTTATTTGAAGAGTTTCAGTCAGGTTTCAGAGCTCATCACAGCACAGAAACAGCTTTAGTGAAGGTTACAAATGATCTTCTTATGGCCTCTGACAGTGGACATCTCTGTGCTTGTCCTGCTAGACCTCAGTGCTGCGTTCGATAGTGTTGACCATAATATCCTATTAGAGCGATTAGAACATGCTGTAGGTATTACAGGTACTGCACTGCAGTGGTTTGTATCATATCTATCTAATAGACTCCAATTTGTACATGTAAATGGAGAGTCCTCTTCACACACTGAGGTCAATTATGGTGTTCCACAGGGTTCAGTGCTGGGACCAATTCTGTTTACATTATACATGCTTCCCTTAGGCAGCATCATTAGAAGACATAGCATAAATTTTCACTGCTATGCAGATGACACGCAGCTCTATCTGTCCATGAAGCCAGGTAACACACCAATTAGTTAAACTGCAGGAATGTCTTAAAGACATAAAGACCTGGATGGCCGCTAACTTTCTGCTTCTTAATTCAGATAAAACCATCAGAGAGAACCACTTCAAGGACAGCGGCGACACACGGCGCATGTGGCAGGGCTTACAAGCCATCACTAACTACAGGACAACATCACCTGCCTGTGTTGGTGACGGCTCCCTCCCAGATGCGCTGAACAACTTCTACGCTCGGTTCGACAGGCAGAACGACGTGGCGGCGAGGAAGTCCACCCCTCCTCCGAACGACCAGGTGCTGTGTCTCACTACAGCTGAGGTGAGGAAAACTCTATGCAGAGTCAACCCACGTAAAGCTGCTGGACCAGATAACATCCCAGGCAGAGTGCTCAGAGAATGTGCTGAACAGCTGGCAGATGTTCTCACCGACATCTTCAACATCTCTCTGAGCAGTGCCGTCGTTCCCACGTGCTTCAAGGCCACCACCATCGTCCCCGTGCCCAAAAAGTCTTCTGTGTCCTGTCTCAATGACTACCGTCCTGTTGCACTTACACCCACCATCATGAAGTGCTTCGAGCGGCTCGTCATGAGACACATCAAGACCCTGCTGCCCCCCTCACTGGACCCACTGCAATTTGCGTACCGCCATAACCGCTCAACGGACGACGCCATCTCCACTGCACTCCATCTTGCCCTCACGCACTTGGACAAGAAGGACACACACGTTCGAATGCTGTACATAGATTTCAGCTCAGCATTCAACACGATCATCCCCCAACAGCTGATCGGAAAGCTGAGCCTGTTGGGCCTGAACACCTCCCTCTGCAATTGGATCCTGGACTTTCTGACCGGAAGGCCTCAGACAGTACGGATCGGGAACTGCACCTCCAGCACCACCACACTGAGCACTGGGGCCCCACAAGGCTGTGTGCTCAGTCCTCTGCTATTCACACTGCTGACTCATGATTTTGTAGCAACACACAGTTCAAATCACATCATTAAGTTCGCTGATGACACGACCGTGGTGGGTCTCATTAGCAAGAACGACGAGTCAGCGTACAGAGAGGAAGTGCAGAGGCTATCGGACTGGTGTAAAGACAACAACCTGTCTCTGAATGTTGACAAGACAAAAGAGATGGTTGTTGACTTTAGGAGGACACGAGGCGACCATTCACCGCTGAGCATCAACGGCTCCTCTGTGGAGATCGTTGACAGCACCAAATTCCTGGGCGTCCACCTGGAGAAGGACCTCGGCTGGTCCCTCAACACCAGCTTCCTGCACAAGAAAGCCCAACAGCGTCTCTTCTTTCTGAGAAGACTGAGAAAGGCCCAGCTTCCTCCACCGATCCTGACCACCTTCTATAGAGGAACTATCGAGAGCATCCTGAGCAGCTATATCACTGTCTGGTTTGGGAACTGTGCCATATCGGACCGCAAGACCCTACAGCGGATAGTGGGAACAGCAGAGAAGATCATCGGGGTCTCTCTCCCCTCTATTAAGGACATGGTAAATGGTAAATGGCCTGTATTTATATAGCGCCTTCTAGTCCGTAAGGACCCCAAAGCGCTTTACATATCCAGTCATTCACCCATTCACACACACATTCACACACTGGTGATGGCAAGCTACGTTGTAGCCACAGCCACCCTGGGGCGCACTGACAGAGGCGAGGCTGCCGGACACTGGCGCCACCGGGCCCTCTGACCACCACCAGTAGGCAACGGGTGAAGTGTCTTGCCCAAGGACACAACGACCGAGACTGTCCGAGCCGGGGCTCGAACCGGTAACCTTCCGATTACAAGGCGAACTCCCAACTCTTGAGCCACGATCGCCCCACAACACATCTACAACACACGCTGCATTCGCAAAGCCACCAGCATTGTGGCTGATTGGACACACCCCTCTCACACACTCTTCACACTCCTGCCATCTGGAAAAAGGTACCAAAGCATTCGGGCACACACATCCAGACTGTGCAACAGCTTTTTTCCACAAGCCATCCGTCTCCTCAACAAAAAGGGACTGGACTGATAAACACACACACACACACACACACACACACACACACACACACACACACACACACACACACACACACTATCACTCAGCTCAACTCAACTACCTCAAAGCATCAACCTGTAAATGCTGTTTTTGCACAATATTATTATGTTTACTGTCCAACGCTACCTACATACCAAGTATGTTTACTGTTACCTTTGCACTACCTACCTAGTTAGATAGTTAGTTTTAGTTAGATAGTTTTTTGTTTTTGTTTTTTGTTAATTTATGTTGTAATTTGTGTTAGGTCAGTCTGTCCTGTCTCTAGTTAGCTAGTTTAGTGTTTTTCTGTTA
This sequence comes from Oreochromis aureus, assembly GCF_013358895.1. Lineage (NCBI taxonomy): Eukaryota > Metazoa > Chordata > Actinopteri > Cichliformes > Cichlidae > Oreochromis > Oreochromis aureus. Next base: position 1,727,687 of record NC_052961.1, read on the forward strand.
ATTTATGTTGTAAATTTATTTATGTTGCATGTAGCACCTTGGTCCTGGAGGAACGTTGTTTCGCTTCACTGTGTACAAACTGTATATGGTTGAAGTGACAATAAAGCAAACTTGACTTGAAAACTGAGGTTATTGTACTCGGCCCTGAAAATCTTAGAAATATGGTATCTAACCAGATTCTTACTCTGGATGGCATTACCTTGGCCTCCAGTAACACTGTGAGGAACCTTGGAGTCATTTTTGACCAGGACATGTCCTTCAATGCACATATTAAACAAATATGTAAGACTGCTTTCTTCCATTTGTGCAACATCTCTAAAGTTAGAAATATCCTGTCTCAGAGTGAGGCTGAAAAACTAGTTCATGCATTTATTACTTCCAGGCTGGACTACTGTAATTCTTTATTATCAGGATGTCCTAAAAACTCACTGAAAAGCCTTCAGCTAATCCAAAATGCTGCAGCAAGAGTCCTGACAGGGACTAGAAAGAGAGAGCATATTTCTCCTGTTTTGGCTTCCCTTCATTGGCTTCCTGTTAAATCCAGAATTGAATTCAAAATCCTGCTCCTCATATACAAGGTCTTAAATAATCAGGCCCCATCTTATCTTAATGACCCTATTAGAGCACTTCGCTCTCACACTGCAGGCCTACTTGTTGTTCCTAGAGTATTTAAAAGTAGAATGGGAGGCAGAGCCTTCAGTTTTCAGGCCCCTCTTCTGTGGAACCAGCTTCCAGTTTGGATTCAGGAGACAGACACTATCTCTACTTTCAAGATTAGGCTTCAAACTTTCCTTTTTGCTAAAGCATATAGTTAGGGCTGGACCAGGTGACCCTGAATCCTCCCTTAGTTATGCTGCAATAGACGTAGGCTGCGGGATTCCCATGATGCATTGAGTTTTCCTTTCCAGTCACCTTTCTCACTCACTATGTGTTAATAGACCTCTCTGCATCGAATCATATCTGTTATTAATCTCTGTCTCTCTTCCACAGCATGTCTTTCATCCTGTTTTCCTTCTTTCACCCCAACCAATCACAGCAGATGGCCCCGCCCCTCCCTGAGCCTGGTTCTGCTGGAGGGTTCTTCCTGTTAAAAGGGAGTTTTTCCTTCCCACTGTCGCCAAAGTGCTTGCTCATAGGGGGTCATATGATTGTCGGGTTTTTCTCTGTATTTATTATTGTGCGATCTACTGTACAATATAAAGCGCCTTGAGGCGACTTTTGTTGTGATTTGGCGCTATATAAATAAAATTGAATTGAATTGAATTGAATTCCCCTGTAGGACAGGTAGGGGGGCAACCGGTTCCATTTAGACAACTTAGCCTCCACCTTTTCCCGCACTCCCTCCCAGTTCTGCTTCACAAAGTTATCACTCCCCAAGTAAAGCCCAAGAGTTTTAATACCCCTTTGACCCCATCAAAGGTTCCCAGGATGTTTGGGAATTCTTCCCAAATTCCACTGCCCCACCAAACAGGCCTCACTTTTATCCCAATTAACCCTGGCAGAAGAATCGTTTTCATATAAAATTCAATTCAATTCAATTCAATTTTATTTATATAGCGCCAAATCACAACAAAAGTCACCTCAAGGCGCTTTAACTGACAATAAACTTTAAGAAGACCGTAGGGTTTCCTTTCATTAGCTGAACCGAGCAAGACAGACAAGATATCAGCATCAGTTTAAAGCATTCTGAGTAGAGCGCTGAAATCGGCTGTTAAACAAATATGTTCTACATAAACAACTTAATGTGATTGCATAAGTGGATAAGTGCAAGAATGTGGCTAATATGAACAATCAAAAACTAGACATTCCTTTAATTCCTGCACATCCCTTTGATCCTTAATAAAAACATTAACATCATCAGCATATGCTGACAAAACGAGAGGAGGGCTCTGAGCCAGATCTGGCAAAGAGAAACCCGTCAACCTGCTCCTCAGTCTACAGAGGCTCAATAGCAATGCTATAGAGCTGTCCAGAGATAGGGCACCCTGTGTAATTCCCCTTCGAACTGGCACAGGACAACTCACCGCTCCTCCCACCTTCACAGCACATACATTAAGAACTGTGGACTCGGTAGTTGTTTTTAAAAAACAACTCAAAAGTCACCTTTTTAAAACTGTTTTTGGTTAATTTTTGCCTGTTTTATATTGTCTGTTTTAGCTTTTTTAAAAAAAAAAAAAAATTGTTATGTTATGTGCAGCACTTTGTGACTCTGTCAGGAAAGGTGCAATATAAATAACATTTTATTATTATTTACAACAAAGCAAGCATCGCTATACAACAGCTTCACCCATGTCCGAAACCCCTGCCCAACACTAAAGGTCTTCAAGGTGGAAAAAAGACAAGCTTGGTCCACAAGGTCAAAAGCCTTCTCCTGATCAGCTTTAGCATTGTACACTTTACAAATATCAAACACATCTCTCATTAAAAATAAGTTATCAATCATAGACATATCTGGAATACAGTAAGGTTGATCTACACCAATCAACAGTTCAATGACCATTTTCAGTCTGTTTGATAAAACCTTGGAAAGAATCTTATAGTCTGCACATAAAAGGGCCACTGGTCTCCAGTTTTTAAGAAGGGTTAAATCTCCCTTTTTTGGTATGAGAGAAATAACTGCACACCTGCAGGAAGCTGGAAGTATCCCTTCTGTAAAACATTCCTTAAACACGTCTAGTAGGTCCTGACCCAGAAGACTCCAGAAGTGCTTAAAAAAAGTCTAATGGTAAACCATCTGTAGCCCGGGAAATGGTTAGCCACACAGGACACAATTACTGGGGTTCTTAATGTGCAGTTTTATTGTCAATGACGACTGAATAAACAAAGAAAAATGTCCTTTGACCTTTACTTTTGTCAAACAGCGGCCATATGGACCTGTACTGAACATCGACAGCACGAGAGGCAACGTGGTGAAGTAACAGAATAACCGATTAAACAAGGATGCGCCAATACAATACGAGGAATAAAGGAAATGAAATGAAATACAAAAACACAAAAATACGGCAGTGGCCTCTGTCTGTGCAGAACAAAATACAAAGAGCTAAATCACACAAGGCTCCTATAAAAAGAAGTGGAAGTGTTACATACATTTTTATAAACACTTACATTCCACAGAAATCTCAGCTCACTTGGAATACTGGAGCGCACAGACGATCTGGCAACTTATCCCTTGCATGGAGAAAATGGCGGCTCCATGCTGCACATACAGGTCCAACAATTTAACTCCTTCACAACATTCCCGTTCCACATCCACAAAAAGAGAGTAAACAGGAAGTCCCAAGATGCATTTCTTGTTAAGTTTTTTTTTGGAAAACTGCAGTTAACCCTTAAGCACTGCCACCCCCCAGTGACCACGATATGCAACTACACCAACCTATAAAAACCTTCACGTGCACACAACATGCAGATAACAAAAGAAATAGCACAAGCAATAACATTAAATTACCCAATAACATTCTTGTCTTACCATACATGGAAACAAAGAAACAACATTTTAAGACCCCTTTTTGAACCTTAAATGGAAAATATTATTATTAATTTACCACTCGGCTACACATCTATTCCTGGAGCTTTGCCTGAAGCCATCTGCGACACCGCCGCAGACAGCTCATCCAAGGTTATATCCCTGTTTAAAACGTCCCGATCCCCTGGACTCAGCTGAGGAAGCCCTTGCAGAAGTTCCGAAGCAGAGTCCACATCACAGCTACCCCAAATTAAAGAAAAATGTGGTTGGAGCGTCCATGTCCTGGACTTTGGTGAAGCATCTTCGAACCAAAACTCCTTTAGCTCTTCCATGTAGAAAGTGATTAAGCTCTTGTCTTAGAATTTAAACAGTCATTGTTCTGCTGATTTAACTGTGAACTAGAGACATTCTCCATATGTGTTCGCTCTTTTTCTAGCTCTTGCACAGTTCTCATGATATTGGCTGTCAAATTAAAACCATATTGCGGACAAAACACACGGATTTGGGCCTTTCCTACCTCCCACCACTGAGTAAGGGAATTAAAATCATCCTTCCTTGATCTCCAGTAATCCCAAAAGAACCTAAAATTTTCACAGAAAATCCGATCATGCAATAATTTTATATTAAACCGCCAAAAAGATTTGGATTTGCTGGTGGTAGATAGCCATTAAAAATAAGTGATGATCTGTAAAAACAACAGGAAAACACTGACAGTTAACAATTCGAGCAGTAAACGAAACAGACACATAAAACCTGTCTAATCTCGCTGCACTAACTCTGCCATTAGTTACTTTCACCCAGGTATACTGCCTGGATGAAGGATGCTTCATCCTCCACGCATCAACCAAGTTAATTTTCGATAGGATGTCTGATAAAGCAGATGCGGCTCCTCCCCAGTCCTATCCAAAGTAAAGTCAAGACAACAATTCCAGTCCCCACCCAACACAACACAGTCCCCTTGAGCAGCACCACTTAATTTTCTTTTAATGTCTTAAACAAACATTAGCTCCAGCCGGGTCAACAGCGGTTTCACCCCACACTAGGGGCACAGCCTCACCCGCGCTGGAGGCGCAGCCCCGTTTAGCGCCTGCTACCCGCTAATCCCCTCCCCACTATCACTCACAGCGAGTCCCACTGCAAGCTGTCTGTGAGGACACATTATTTTCTTATGACCCACATCTCCACGCTCAAAACATTTCATAGTCCCGGAACTAGCATACACCGTGTAGAACCCTTCATCATGTTTAACATGGAAGGAGACATCCAGTGTCTGTGTGGGGAAGTCTAAAAACATGAACACCTGCCTCCGAAGGGACTGAAAATGCTTTAACTTGGTGTCCTTACAGCCCAGACTCACTGTCCGGAAGCAACTTGCAAATTTCCCAAAGCGCTTCAGTTCTTGCTCCAAAGCCGCATTGGGAATAAACGGAGGTACCCCCAACACAGTGATCCGAGTGGAGGGCACTGCGAGGAGTGAAACCCGCATAAATTTATCATCAGGCCACTCTCGATAAGCTGATTGACAAACCGCTGCTCTTTCTTGCACCTGCTTGACAGTGGCGCTCAGCTGCAGCACCACCCTGGCTCCATGCTTCAAAGACAGGGATAGCGTCCCACTGGACTGAAAAACAAACCACAGCTGACTGAACCTAAAGTTCTGCCAACAGGTTTACATTTGTGCTTTTGGGGACTAAGCAGAAAAAACTCTATTTTATTCTATTCTATTCTTTTATCATTGCCACTGTATTTTATGCAGATATTGTCTGTGAAGGTTCTCAGTCATCCAGGTCATCGTAGTCTAAGCAGCTTGGAAAGAAAAGCGTCTGGACTTCTTTAAGTTGCTTGAAGACGTTTCACCTCTCATCCGAGAAGCTTTTTCAGCTCTAGGGTCAAATGGCGGAGAGTCCCAGATTTAAGCTCTGTGGGAGTACCTCCCCCCTCCCCAAGAGGGACAAAGGACCCCCTGATGTTCCTCTACCTAATCCCATGAACCAAGGTGTGAAAGTGGGTGTAGGTCACAATCAGCCCGGGTTTCGGGTGAGCTCATTGTGAAACCTGGCCCCACCCTATCATGTGATTTCCTGAGGTCAGATGGCCCAGGATGTGAGTGGGCGTTAAGGCGTCTGGGGAGGGATCTCAAAACTGGATTATAGATGGCAGACAGTTGGTGTCGTAAGCGCCGCCCTCTGTTCAAAGATGGTCGCTCACAGTGGATGTAAATGGCTTCTTTCACTCCTCTTTCAAACCATCTGTCCTCTCTGTCCAAAATGTGAACATTGGCATCCTCGAAAGAGTGACCTTTGACCTTTAGATGCAGATGAACTGCTGAGTCTTGTCCTGTGGAGGTGGCTCTTGTATGTTGTGCCATGCGCCTGTGAAGTGGCTGTTTGGTCTCTCCAATGTAGAGGTCTGGGCATTCCTCGCTGCACTGTACAGCATACACCACATTGTTGAGTTTGTGTTTTGGAGTTTTGTCTTTGGGATGAACCAGTTTGTGTCTGAGTGTGTTGCTGGGTCTGAAGTACACTGGGATGTCGTGCTTGGAGAAAAGTCTCCTGAGTTTCTCTGATACACCGGCTACATAGGGGATGACAACGGTGTTGCGTCTGTCTTTCTTATCCTCCCTCGCTGGTGTCTGATCTTCTTTTCTGTGCCTTTTTGCTGACTTTATAAACGCCCAGTTAGGATAACCACATGTTTTAAGTGCTTCCTTTACATGTGTGTGTTCCTTCTTTTTCCCTTCAGGCTTAGAGGGAACATGTTCTGCCCGGTGGTGTAGGGTCCTAATTACTCCAAGTTTGTGTTCCAGAGGGTGGTGGGAGTCAAAGAGGAGGTACTGGTCCGTGTGTGTGGGCTTCCGGTAAACTTCAATGTTGAGGTTGCCATTCTCTTCAATGTGCACAGCGCAGTCCAGGAAAGGCAAACAGTTATCCTTTGTGTCTTCCCTGGTGAACTTGATGTTTTTAACCACTGAGTTGATGTGAGCAGTGAAGGATTCCACTTCTTGGGTTTTGATTTTGACCCAGGTGTCATCTACATGTCTGTACCAGTGGCTGGGTACTCTCCCTTTAAAAGAGCCAAGAACCTTTCTTTCCACTTCCTCCATGTAAAGGTTGGCTACAATCGGTGACACCGGGGTGCCCATGGTACATTCATTGTTTTGTCTGTAAAAACCCTCGTTGTATTTGAAATATGTAGTGGTGAGGCAGAGGTTGTTAAGGTTCATATATATATATATAGGGATATAGGAGAAAATCCAAATAACAGCACTGGTCCAGGACAATGAGTCAAACGATGATTTTTAATGAACACACGCAGCGTGGGGAGATGTACACTGTACGCAGACAGCATCAGATCTCCGCCCAGCAACTACACAAGAATGGTTTTATAACATCAGGGTATATTTACCGACGCCCCCTCATACGTCATCCGATACAATACATGCATACGTCAAATCAAAACCACAATGACTTTTAACACAGTTTGAAAAGATCATCACCTCGTCTCCATCCCAGGTGCTTCCTGTCGCCACCGGACGCTCGCTTATCTCTCTGGAACATAAGGCACACGTTCTGCACAAACTGTTCTTTTGCAGGCACAACTTGCAGTTACAAGCAAAATATGATTAAACTCTTACCTATAAATGAATCTAACTACTGTGTGTGTGTGTGTGTCACGACCTCAGCTGCACTTTGTTTCACCTCGCACCTCTGCTCATAACCTTTTACCATACAGGAGGCCAGCACGTACACAACTGAAACTATATGTGTAATATATTGTATAAATGTTTTAATCAAGAACCACTACTAAAAGCTTAACAAAAGATATAAATGAATAAAAGACCATAATGAATATCCTGGTTATTAAAATAACATCATCCAAACAGCTCCTCAAAGTAACTTACACTTAGATTCTGCTTTAGTTTCACTTTTGCAAAAAGCACGCTCTGCAAAAGCATGTAATTTCCTGTCAGGACTTTAGCATAGACTATACTCAGAGTTAGGCCTTTCTTTTATAAGTAATGTAATCTGCATACAAACATTTAAGATTCTAAATTCAACTCAACAGTTTAAAGTGGTTCTCACTGGTCCTGTAATAAGGCTAATATGATACCAGTATGTTTGAACATCTGAATGCAATATCAATATTAATTATTAGTGCAATGGTAATGATGATTATCAAAAATAGCAGCAAAATATTTCTCTAATCTTCACAAGGTCCAACAGTGTGCAAATCTGATCGGGGGTGAAGCTGGTTCTGTCTCCCAGGGAGCTGTCTTCTTGTAGTCGTTTCCTGACAGTCTCCACTGCCTCTGTTGTAGGAATGTAAGTGAAGAGAGTGTTAAGGGTCCAATATTGAGGAGGAGTAGAAACAACCATGGTCCAGAAGAGCTTGGTCAAACAATTGATTTTAATGAACACACGCAGTGTGGGGAGATGTACACTGCAACACCAGCTGTAGATCTCCACCCAAAAATACACAAGACAATCGTTTTATAGCATCAGGGTTTGTTTTCTGACGGCCCCTCATACGTCATCACATGCATGAGTTTCAAAACCACAAATGTTCTGTTAGCAACTTTTAACACAGTTTGAAAAGAACATCGCCTCCATCTCCATCCCAGGTGTCTTCCTGTAGCTCGCCTTCGCTCGCTTATCTCTGGAACATCAGCAAAACATCTTAAGGCACACTGTCACTTGTGCAGACAAAATTTTGCAGTCACAAGCAAAATATGATTAAACTTTCACCTATAAATGAGTTTACCTACGGTGTGTGTGTATATGTTGACCTTAAATGCTCTCTCATCTCACCCGTTGCACTTCTGACCTTTCACCAGAACAGAGGCTCATCCTTACATGTGTAATAACCTAACTGGAACTATGTATATGTAATGTATTGAATAAATGTTTTAATCAAGAACCTCTACTAAAAGCTTAATCAAAAGATATAAATGAATAGAAGATAATAATGAATAAGCTGGTTATTCAAACAGCTCCTCAAAGTAACTTACACTCACCCTCTGCTTTAGTTTCACTTTCACAAGCACGCTCTGCAAGAGCATGCGTTTCCTGTCAGGACTTTGGCATGAGCTATACACAGAGGTGAGCCTTTCATATAATGCAATGTAATCTGCATATAAACATTTAAGATTATAAAAAGCATTCAAAAGCATTTAAGATTATAGATGCAATAAAATATTTCCCTGATCCCCACAAGAGAGACTACATTAACGGACACCATAGTTTCATCTCGCTCAAGTGAAAGTTTCTGGATCTTGTCGGTGAAATCGGGTTTTTGATGTGATGTGTTTCCCACCGGGGTGCTAGGAAGCCAGCAAGGTGTTTAGAGATTTTGTATGTGGCTGAGTTTATGCTGCTAACAATGGGTCTGAGTAGGACACCTTCTCTGTGGATCTTAGGAAGTCCGTAAATACAGGGTATGGCGTCCCCTGGGTATAGATGATGACATGTTGGGCCATCGATGATTTTGTCCTTTTGAAAGTCTTGAAGGCAAGTGATAACTTTTTGTTTGTAGCTGCTTGTGGGGTCTCGTTTTAAGACTTTATTGGTATTGTTGTCACTTAGTAGAGTAGTGATCTTTGTGTGGTAATCCGTTGTGTTTAGGACCACGGTGCACCTTCCCTTATCAGCTGGTAATATAGTGATGTTGTGGTCTTTGCTCAGGGAAGTGACGGCCTTCTTTTCTTGTAGTGTAAGGTTAGACGGAGGGACTTTGGCACTGGAGAGGGTGGCTGAGACTTTCATCCTGATTTGCTTTGTGATAATTTATTAATCCATATGGCGGTTTCTGTGGCTGTGATGAAGTCCACTATGGGCAACTGTTGAAGAAAAATGGCAAAACTGAGTCATTTAGCTAACACTTTCTTTTCAGGTTCAGTGAGAATTCGGTCTGAAGAGTTCTTCACCCATTTTTCCTGACTGTCCTCAGGTGTGTGTTCTTCTCTGAGTTCTGACTGAGAAGTGAAGGTTTTTGAAAGCAAAGTGTGGAATTTTTGCATTGTCTTTCTTTTCCTTTAGAGTGTTGGGCCCGCTGAGCCTGGTCCACAATGCAGATATTTAAAAAAAAATCTCTGTACCAATTTTTTTATTTTTTTTTTACGTATTTCAGTGTAAATAGTAAAAAAATATATGATATAAATTACTTTGGATTTAAGATTTTTAAGATTAAGATTTTTTCACATTTATGGATGACATAAACAGATTAATGTTGCTGTGATGACAGTTAGCTATAAACAGCAATAATCAGAGCTCTACAAACAGCTGATAACTAGAAACTTGGAGCTTCTAGTAATTGTCTCCATGTAGATCAGGGATGTGAAAGTCATTTTACATGGTGGACCACATACAGCCTGCTTTGATCAACCAGTGAAAGTCGTCTTTGTGTCAGTTAAACAAGTTTAACTCCACATTTAATCCTGAGATACCTTAATATAAGAAAAAGAAGTTATGTATATTCATATTGAGAGAGACAGAAAAGATGCTGCACTTGAACTCATCACTTTCATCATATGGGGAGAGATGAGTGAGTGACTGAGGAGGGTGAGAGAGAGCTGTCTCGCCATTCAAGTCAATGAGACTTTATCACCAGAAAAAGTGGAACATTTTAGAAAGGGTACAAAACCGTAAAAATCTTTATAGAAGCATGCAGCGCACAGTCGAACCGGTTGTTTTGAGGTATGAACGGTCTGTGTAGGACAAACGCTGTGAGACTAGTCAGCAGGTGAATGATAATAATCAAAGCAGCTTGGTGAAGAAGGTGGAGTTGATCCTGGCTTCACAGCCTGACAGAAGACACATTTACTATGGATGCTGTACGGTTTATATGTTTATAATACAGAACTTTCACTTCATTTCAACTACCATTGTGTGCAGCGGGGACAACCGGCACTCTGAGCTGTGAGTAATGAGCTGTTTGGAAGAGCAGCGCCACCGTGTGTTTGTACATAAGGCGCCGCCACACAGAAGCACTGGCTGTGCGTCTGAACCTCCTGTGATGAATCCAGAGACTTAATCTGAGAAGAAAGAGACAGAAAACGAGAACTTTAAGATAATTTAAGATCACCTTCATGGAAAACAGCCAACAGGAGCATTTTTCAGTGCTGTGGTTACTGAGCAATGATCCTAAAACAGGCATACCTTCCTGAATGCTTCATGTTGCCTTCTCTCCTGACCAGCGATGGGCAGTAATCCGATTACTTTTTTCAAGTAATGAGTAATGTAAGGGATTACCATTGCAAAAACGGTAATTAGATTACCGTTACTTTCCCGTAGGAACGCTGCGTTACTGCGTTACTAAAGCCGTGAGTTTTTGCGAGAATGTCTCATGACAGTGACGAAGCGAGTGCGACGTTCGTGACAACAGCTGTGTGCAGATCAACAATGGATAATATATCGAGTGCGGGAGAGAGTATGAGCGTGCAGCGTTTAAAGCGTGGAAGTACTGACCTTACTTTGAGTTTGATTCCATAAAAGTGACAAAAACATTAGTGTCCGTTGCAGTGTGGAAGAAAACTTATTTTTACAGCGAAAAAACCCTAAACCTCCAAGCAAGCAGCGAAAAGGCCACGACTGTAATGGGAAACTCACAGAGAAACTCGCATGAGTCTTCCACTGACCGCTGCACACCTGCACCAGGGACAGCAATAATCAGAGCTCTACAAACAGCTGATAACTAGAAACTTGGAGCTTCTAGTAATTGTCTCCATGTAGATCAGGGATGAAAGTCATTTTACATGGTGGACCACATACAGCCTGCTTTGATCAACCAGTGAAAGTCGTTTTGTGTCAGTTAAACAAGTTTAACTCCACATTTAATCCTGAGATACCTTAATATAAGAAAAAGAAGTTATGTATATTCATATTGAGAGAGACAGAAAAGATGCTGCACTTGAACTCATCACTTTCATCATATGGGGGAGAGATGAGTGAGTGACTGAGGGAGGGGTGAGAGAGAGCTGTCTCGCCATTCGAAGTCAATGAGACTTTATCACCAGAAAAAGTGGAACATTTTAGAAAGGGTACAAAACCGTAAAAATCTTTATAGAAGCATGCAGCGCACAGTCGAACCGGTTGTTTTGAGGTATGAACGGTCTGTGTAGGACAAACGCTGTGAGACTAGTCAGCAGGTGAATGATAATAATCAAAGCAGCTTGGTGAAGAAGGTGGAGTTGATCCTGGCTTCACAGCCTGACAGAAGACACATTTACTATGGATGCTGTACGGTTTATATGTTTATAATACAGAACTTTCACTTCATTTCAACTACCATTGTGTGCAGCGGGGACAACCGGCACTCTGAGCTGTGAGTAATGAGCTGTTTGGAAGAGCAGCGCCACCGTGTGTTTGTACATAAAAGCGCCGCCACACAGAAGCACTGGCTGTGCGTCTGAACCTCCTGTGATGAATCCAGAGACTTAATCTGAGAAGAAAGAGACAGAAAACGAGAACTTTAAGATAATTTAAGATCACCTTCATGGAAAACAGCCAACAGGAGCATTTTTCAGTGCTGTGGTTACTGAGCAATGATCCTAAAACAGGCATACCTTCCTGAATGCTTCATGTTGCCTTCTCTCCTGACCAGCGATGGGCAGTAATCCGATTACTTTTTTCAAGTAATGAGTAATGTAAGGGATTACCATTGCAAAAACGGTAATTAGATTACCGTTACTTTCCCGTAGGAACGCTGCGTTACTGCGTTACTAAAGCCGTGAGTTTTTTGCGAGAATGTCTCATGACAGTGACGTAAGCGAGTGCGACGTTCGTGACAACAGCTGTCTGCAGATCAACAATGGATAATATATCGAGTGCGGGAGAGAATATGAGCGTGCAGCGTTTAAAGCGTGGAAGTACTGACCTTACTTTGAGTTTGATTCCATAAAAAGTGACAAAAACATTAGTGTCCGTTGTGCGTGGGAAGAAAACTTATTTTTACAGCGAAAAAACCCCTAAACTTCCAAGCAAGCAGCGAGTGCGCTACGACTGTAATGGGAAACTCACAGAGAAACTCGCGGAGTCTTCAACTGACCGCTGCAGCACACCTGCACCAGGGTAAACCTCCGCCTACCCCAGTCCTGCTTTACAGGTGAAAATAGAGCAACAGGACCGCTAGTCTTTGATTTTATTTATTTTCTGCTGTTTTACTTGCATCTATTTGAAAGAGTGAGTGTAAACACAAAAACATATTTTATTTTATGTGCTGGAATGTGCAGAAAATAGGTTTAAATGTTAAACAAATTTCTTCCAGTCAGAGAATGTTGCATATAATTAAATTTTTTGCTTGATGCATAAAGTTAAAAGATTAAAACTAACTAGAAAGGGAAAATTTCAGAAGAAATTTTATGTGTGCCTATGCCGCTGGTAATCAGTGTAGTTTGCCATTCATACAGCTACAGAGAGCAAAACTCAGCAGAGCAGCCATTCTCCACCATGAACTATGGTAAAACAAACACCGCTCGCGCCTCACAGATGACAGCTTACAGTTTTGGGTAAAGATGAAGTGACTTCGTACAGCGCCGATTTGCAGGCGCTGTGCACACACAGGTTCATGAGCAGAAGTCCCATTGTACCACGGCAGATCCGACAATGTTTGCATGAACACGCTTTGAAGCATTACGTTATGGACCACTTTTCACACATGGTTGGTGTACCCAAACAGCGGCTGTAGCTTTTCAACTCACAGCCCGACACACACCCAAAAACAGCCGAGAGCACAGACTACGCCCGAGGCGTGATTGCAGGTGCCGCTCAGGTGGGTCCACCTCCCCTGCAGCGGCACTGCAGACCACGCCCGCCACACACATGAAACACGTAAAATAAATATTTATGCACTTTTGCATTCACTTTTTGTTTTTGTTATTTTTACACAGTGTTCTGAATGATGAACAATGGTCTACAGCCAATCTTGTGTATTATTATACAAACTTTGGTTGTAAGATTCAGATAACTATTTAATAAAAGCTAAATATTTTATATGAGAGTAAGAAAGAAAAGTATATCTTTGTGTCCACCTTTCTCTGTTAATGCCCTACCTGGCCCCCCTGGCAAAAGCTTTGCTAGATCCGCCCCTGCACAGTTACCAGCTGTCAGCTACACAAAAAAAGGAGCTTGGTGTATATTTGTCTCTCAGAAACAGTTCATAACTTCCTTCAACTCATTCATGTCACCTAAGGGTAAACCTGTTTCTCCATCACCTGTTCAGCTCTGATGATTCAGTAAGGACATCTGGTTTGAACAGCCGTTTTACAGCTGTGGCTGCAGCAAACATCAGCTGATACTAGAAATTAAAAGCAAATGAATTCTAACAACAGCTGATCAAGCTTAAACATGCTGCTGTTGTTTAGCGCGATAAACAAACAAGAGAGAAAAAGCGATCATTGATCAGTTTCATGACTGAAGTTTCAACAGGCGAGAGAATGACAGGGAGGCTGTCATAAAGTTCAACATCGGTAACATCGGTAACTTAGCGCGCACAGCTGTATACAAACTCCCTCGTGCTAGCTAGCACGCAGTACAAGTTATTGTAAGTGATTGAAAAAAGTCAGCACAACGAAAATAAACTACACCTAAACTCGGTTTATATCTGACCCAAATAGAGTGCAGGTCATAACTTCTTACCTGAAATTCAGTTCACCTCACGCTCCTGCCTTCGCTTTCCCTGATCCACGATTGACCTCCGCGTTAGCAAACACCGGTCGATCGGCGGTAGCCTCACCGCCTTTTATGTCTCGTTCGCGGCATGTCCTTTCTGTCACACACCGTGGATAGCTGCCCTCTGTTGTAGCTCCACCACCAAACAACTCAGTTATTTTTCCACATCGACATCAGCTGATACTAGAAATTAGAAGCAAATGAATTCTAACAACAGCTGATCAAGCTTAAACGATGCAGCTGTTGTTTAGGCGATAAACAAACAAGAGCTTAAAAGCCGATCATTGATCAGTTTCATGATTGAAGTTGCAACAGGCAGAGAATGACAGGGGAGGCTTCGTAACAACAGAATAAATCGTAATATTTTCTCTGAATGTGGCACGATTCCGTTTGTACGGCAACTCTCACGAACGAACCCTTATGAATAAAATAAAGTCCAACGTCAGTAACTTAGCGCCAAGACACAGCTGTATACAAACTCCCGTCGTGCTAGCTAGCACGCAGTACGATTGTAAAAAGTCAGCACAATGAAAACAAACTACACCTAAACTCGGTTTATATCTGACCCAAATAGAGTGCAGGTCATAACTTCTTACCTGAAATTCAGTTCACCTCACGCTCCTGCCTTCGCTTTCCCTGATCCACGATTGACCTCGCGTTAGCAAACACCGGTCGATCGGGCGGTCGCTGCATGTCCTTTCTGTCATACAACGGTGGATAGCTGCCCACTGTTGTAGCTCCGCATTATAGCACCACCAAACAACTCAGTTATTTTTTCCACATCCAGCTGTAACTCCGATTCTATGCGAGCATTTGCGAGAGACCGGGAGGTGAAACGACAGAGAGAGTCCCTCGCTATCCATTTGCAGCCAAGTGCGGCAGCTAGCTAGGTAGCCGGCTAGCTGTCAGGCAGGACCGACGTAGTCAGAGCACTGTCGCTAAATATGGGATGTCTTGATAAAACAAGCAGATATTTGAAGTTTACACACCTACATTCTCGCCTGAAAATATCTTAAAAGCTTATTTTGTGACCTAGAAACATGAATAAAAGACATATAAAAGCGAAGTGGTGGCCGCCATTGTTCACTCTGTGTAGAGGCGTGCTATGAATTGTGGGATATGGAGTTTTCAACACAAGGATAAATCTTTTCGGCTGTACTACTCCCGGTATACCACTAGAGAGAGCCAAGACACCACAAATGAAGTCTGTTTATTTGGCGCCAAAAGATGAATTGGCCTAAATTTGCACTAAAATATTAATATTTAAAAACTATAAAAGTTATAAACACCAAAAGTCATAACATAATAGTCCAGCTCCAGCCGCACAAAATGATCTAACATATGTAACCCTAATGTCAAAACTGTTTGGCAGAGGAGCGCGGGAAAATTTTCACTAAAATATTAATATTTAAAAACTATAAAATTCATAAACACCAAAAGTCATAGCACACCATTCCAGATCCGGCCGCACAAAATGAGGTAACATATATGAAGCTTGTCTCAAAACTGCGAGGCGAGATTCGCTGCAAAATTTCAGGCGGAAACTGGAGAATAATAATAATAACTAGAAAGCGAAAATTTCAGAAGAAATTTTATGTGTGCCTCTATGCCGCTGCTAATCACTGTAGTTTGCCATTCATACGGCTACAGAGAGCAAAACTCAGAAGAGCAGCCATTCTCCACCATGAACTATGGTAAAACAAACACCGCTCACGCTTCACAGATGACAGCTTACAGTTTTGTGTAAAGATGAAGTTACTTTGTACAGCGCCGATTTGCAGACGCTGTGCACACAGGTTCATGAGCAGAAGTCCCATTGTACCACGGCAGACCCGACAATGTTTGCATGAACACGCTTTGAAGCATTACATTATAGACCACTTTTCACACATGCATTCACTTTTTGTTTTTGTTATTTTTACACAGTGTTCTGAATTATGAACAATGGTCTACAGCCAATCTTGTGTATTATTATACAAACTTTGGTTGTGAGATTCAGATAACTATTTAATAAAAGCTAAATATTTTATATGAGAGTAAGAAAGAAAAGTATATCTTTGTGTCCACCTTTCTCTGTTAATGCCCTAGCTCCCCAAAAGCTTTGCTAGATCCGCCCCTGCACAGTTACCAGCTGTCAGCTACACAAAAAGGAGCTTGGTCTTTGTCTCTCAGAAACAACTCATAACTTCCTTCAACTCATTCATGTCACCTAAAGTGTAAACCTGTTTCTCCATCACCAGTTCAGCTCTGATGATTCAGTAAGGACATCTCCTGATTTCATCTTCATGCTCCAGCAAACATCAGCTGATACTAGAAATTAAAATCAAAAGAATTCTAACAACAGCTGATCAAGCTTAAACGTGCTGCTGTTGTTTAGCGCGATAAATAAGAGCGAACAGCCGATCATTGATCAGTTTCATGATTGACGTTTCAACACGAGAGAATGACAGGGAGGCTTCGTAACGACAGAATAAATCATAATGTTTTCTCTGAATGTGGGACGATTCCGTTTGTACGGCACGGCAACTCTATGAACTAACCCTAATGAATAAAATAAAGTCCAACGTCAGTAACTTAGTGCGCACACAGCTGTATATAAACACCCGTGGCATTACGATTGTAAAAGGTCAACGAAAATAAATTACACCTAAACTCGGTTTATATCTGACCCAAATAGAGAGCGACCGGGTGCTGACACGAGTTTCACCCGCCTCAATATAAGCCAAGCCTGGGTGCTTTTCACGAAGGGTTGCTAGCGGCGCGAGCTAACTATGCTAGCGGCGCTTAGCTAGCTAGCCGCTATCAGCAACACATAAGAGAACTGCTGATAGCGGCGCTAGCTAACTAGCCGCTATCAGCAACACATAAGAGAACTGCTGCTAAATAAACTACACCTAAACTCGGTTTATATCTGACCCAAATAGAGAGCGACCGGTGCTGACACGAAGTTTCACCCGCTTCAATATAAGCCAAGACTGGGTGCTTTTTCACGAAGGGTTGCTAGCGGGCTGAGCTAACTATGCTAGCGGCGCTAGCTAGCTAGCCGGCTATCAGCAACACATAAGAGAACTGCTGCTAAATAAACTACACCTAAACTCGGTTTATATCTGACCCAAATAGAGTGCAGTTCATAACTTCTTACCTGAAATTCAGTTCACCTCACGCTCCTGCCTTCGCTTTCCCTGATCCATGATTGACCACCGCGTTAGCAATCGCCTGCCCGGCCTCATATGTCTCGTTGGCGGCATGTCCTTTCTGTCACACACCGGTGGGTAGCTGCCCTCTGTTGTAGCTCCACCACCAAACAACTCAGTTATTTTTTCCACATCCAGCTGTAACTCCGATTCTATGCGAGCATTTGCGAGAGACCGGGAGGTGAAAGGAGAGAGAGAGTCCCTCGCTATCCATTTGCAGCCAAGGCGCGGCAGCTAGCTAGGTAGCCGGCTAGCTGTCAGGCAGGACCGACGTAGTCAGAGCACTGTCGCTAAATATGGGATGTCTTGATAAAACAAGCAGATATTTGAAGTTTACACACCTACATTCTCGCCTGAAAATATCTTAAAAGCTTATTTTGTGACCTAGAAACACGAATAAAAGACATATAAAACGAAGTGGTGGCCGCCATTGTTCACTCTGTAGAGGCGTGCTATGAATTGTGGGATATTGAGTTTTCCACCAAGCATTACCGTAACTTTTGAATGATTTGCGCAACCTTAAAAATTCCAATGGCTCCTGAAAGCAGCGACGCTGTGCGCACCGTTGAAATTGTCATCATTACGGTAATCCAAATAAGGGTACACAGGCTGTACCACTCCCGGCATACCACTAGAGAGAGCCAAGACACCACAAATGAAGTCTGTTTATTTGGCGCCAAAAGATGAATTGGCCTAAATTTGCACTAAAATATTAATATTTAAAAACTATAAAAGTTATAAACACCAAAAGTCATAACATAATAGTCCAGCTCCAGCCGCACAAAATGATCTAACATATGTAACCCTAATGTCAAAACTGTTCGGCAGAGGAGCGGGAAAATTTTCACTAAAATATTAATATTTAAAAACTATAAAATTCACAAAGACCAAAAGTCATAGCACACCATTCCAGATCCGGCCGCACAAAATGAGGTAACATATATGAAGCTTGTCTCAAAACTGCGGGCGAGATTCGCTGCAAAATTTCAGGCGGAAACTGGAGAATAATAATAATAATAATAATAATAAATCCGACGAATAGTAATATGTGTGCCTCTTTCCATAGGCACACATAACTAGAAAGCGAAAATTTCAGAAGAAATTTTATGTGTGCCTATGCCGCTGCTAATCACTGTAGTTGCCATTCATACGGCTACAGAGAGCAAAACTCAGAAGAGCAGCCATTCTCCACCATGAACTATGGTAAAACAAACACCGCTCACGCTTCACAGATGACAGCTTACAGTTTTGTGTAAAGATGAAGTTACCGTACAGCGCCGATTTGCAGACGCCTGTGCACACAGGTTCATGAGCAGAAGTCCCATTGTACCACGGCAGACCCGACAATGTTTGCATGAACACGCTTTGAAGCATTACATTATGGACCACTTTTCACACATGCATTCACTTTTTGTTTTTGTTATTTTTACACAGTGTTCTGAATTATGAACAATGGTCTACAGCCAATCTTGTGTATTATTATACAAACTTTGGTTGTGAGATTCAGATAACTATTTAATAAAAGCTAAATATTTTATATGAGAGTAAGAAAGAAAAGTATATCTTTGTGTCCACCTTTCTCTGTTAATGCCCTAGCTCCCCCTAAAAGCTTTGCTAGATCCGCCCCTGCACAGTTACCAGCTGTCAGCTACACAACAAAGGAGCTTGGTCTTTGTCTCTCAGAAACAACTCATAACTTCCCTTCAACTCATTCATGTCACCTAAAGTGTAAACCTGTTTCTCCATCACCAGTTCAGCTCTGATGATTCAGTAAGGACATCTCCTGATTTCATCTTCATGCTCCAGCAAACATCAGCTGATACTAGAAATTAAAATCAAAAGAATTCTAACAACAGCTGATCAAGCTTAAACGTGCTGCTGTTGTTTAGCGCGATAAATAAGAGCGAACAGCCGATCATTGATCAGTTTCATGATTGACGTTTCAACACGCGAGAGAATGACAGGGGAGGCTTCAGAACGACAGAATAAATCATAATGTTTTCTCTGAATGTGGGACGATTCCGTTTGTACGGCACGGCAACTCTATGAACTAACCCTAATGAATAAAATAAAGTCCAACGTCAGTAACTTAGTGCGCACACAACTGTATATAAACTCCCGTGGCATTACGATTGTAAAGGTCAACGAAAATAAATTACACCTAAACTCGGTTTATACCGGTTTTAACGAAAAGTAAGTCCAGCTAAAACACATACTGTCGGCGAGCGATCGGGTGCTGACACGAGTTTCACCCGCCTCAATATAAGCCAAGCCTGGGTGCTTTTTTTCACGAAGGGTCGCTAGCGGCGCGCGAGCTAACTATGTTAGCGGCGCTAGCTAGCTAGCCAGCTATCAGCAACACATAAGAGAACTGCTGCTAAATAAACTACACCTAAACTCGGTTTATATCTGACCCAAATAGAGTGCAGGTCATAACTTACCTGAAATTCAGTTCACCTCACGCTCCTGCCTTCGCTTTCCCTGATCCACGATTGACCTCCGCGTTAGCAAACACCGGTCGATCGGCGGTCGCGGCATGTCCTTTCTGTCATACACCGGTGGATAGCTGCCCACTGTTGTAGCTCCGCATTATAGCACCACCAAACAACTCAGTTATTTTTTCCACATCCAGCTGTAACTCCGATTCTGTGCGAGCATTTGCGAGACCGGGAGGTGAAAGGAGAGAGAGTCCCTCGCTGTGCATTTGCAGCCAAGGCGGCAGCTAGCTAGGTAGCCGGCTAGCTGTCAGGCAGGACCGAGGTCGTCAGAGCACTGTCGCTAATATGATAAAACAAGCAGATATTTGAAGTTTACACACCTACATTCTCGCCTGAAAATATCTTAAAAGTTTATTTTGTGACCTAGAAACACTAATAAAAGACATTTAAAACGAAGTGGTGGCCGCCATTGTTTAACTCGGCAGAGGTGTGCTATGAATTGTGGGATATGGAGTTTTCCACCAAGCATAGAAGCCATTGTGTTTACCGTAACTATTCAATGGTTCGCGCAACCTTAAAACCTCCAATGGTTCCTGAAAGCAGCGAGGCTGTGCGCGCCATTGATATTGTCGTCATTATGGTATCCAAATAAGGGTAGACAGGCTGTACCACTCCCGGCATACCACCAGAGAGAGCCAACACACCACAAA
The DNA here is from genome assembly GCF_013358895.1 of Oreochromis aureus. Taxonomy (NCBI): domain Eukaryota; kingdom Metazoa; phylum Chordata; class Actinopteri; order Cichliformes; family Cichlidae; genus Oreochromis; species Oreochromis aureus. The sequence goes on from NC_052961.1 coordinate 1,748,159, forward strand.
TGAAGTTTGAAATTTGTTTCAATGGGACCAAAAGATGGCGCCAACACACCACAAATGAAGTCTGTTTATTTGGCGCCAAAAGATGAATTGGCCTAAATTTGCACTAAAATATTAATATTTAAAAACTATAAAAGTTATAAACACCAAAAGTCATAACATAATAGTCCAGCTCCAGCCGCACAAAATGATCTAACATATGTAACCCTAATGTCAAAACTGTTTGGCAGAGGAGCTGGGGAAAATTTTCACTAAAATATTAATATTTAAAAACTATAAAATTCATAAACACCAAAAGTCATAGCACACCATTCCAGATCCGGCCGCACAAAATGAGGTTGTGAAGCTTGTCTCAAAACTGCGAGGCGAGATTAAGCTGCAAAATTTCAGGCGGAAACTGGAGAATAATAATAATAATAATAAACCGAGGAATAGTAATATGTGTGCCTCTTGTCATAGGCACACATAACTAGAAAGCGAAAATTTCAGAAGAAATTTTATGTGTGCCTATGCTATGCCGCTGCGAATCAGTGTAGTTTGACATTCATACGGCTACAGAGAGCAAAACTCAGAAGAGCAGCCATTCTCCACCGTGAACTATGGTAAAACAAACACGCTCGCGCCTCACAGATGACAGCTTACAGTTTTGGGTAAAGATGAAGTGACTTTGCACAGCCCCGATTTGCAGATGCTGTGCACACAGGTTCATGAGCAGAAGTCCCATTGTACCACGGCAGACCCGACAATGTTTGCATGAACACTCTTTGAAGCATTACGTTATGGACCACTTTTCACACATGCTTGGTGTACCCACACAGCCGGCTGTAGCTTTTCAACTGACAGCCCGACACACACCCAAAAACAGCCGAAGAGCACAGACTTTACGCCCGTGGGTCCACCTCCTGCAGCGGCACTGCAGACCACGCCCGCCACACACATCAAACACGTAAAATAAATATTTATGCACTTTTGCATTTACTTTTTGTTTTTGTTATTTTTACACAGTAAATGATTAACAATGGTCTACAGCCAATCTTGTGTATTATTATACAAACTTTGGTTGTAAGATGCAGATAACTATTTAATAAAAAGCTAAATATTTTATACGAGAGTAAGAAAGAAAAGTATATCTTTGTGTCCCCCTTTCCCTGTTAATGCCCTACCTGGCCCCTGGCAAAAGCTTTGCTAGATCCGCCCCTGCACAGTTACCAGCTGTCAGCTACACAAAAACAGGAGCTGGGTGTTTATTTGTCTCTGAGAAACAGTTCATAACTTCCCTTCAACTCATTCATGTCACCTAAAGCAGGGCTCGCAAAATTTCAAAATCCCTGGTAGCCCTTCGGGGAGGCACTCTTCAGTTTTTGGTAATAAATTTAAGTAGCCCGAATAAAAAAAAAAAAAGAGGACAATTTTGATTGATGTTTTGTTTCCTTTACAATATTATACATTAAAGTATAATATTGTAAAGGAAACAAAACATCAATCTAAAAATATTTAAAACACAAATTACAACAATTTCAATCATCAACTCAAATATTTGGTTCTAATTGAACAAATTTCTATGAACTTGTAAGAACTGTACAACAGGAATCAGTCTGTGTCAGATCCTTATTTTTGACATTTCCACTGAAATCACAGGTAAGAGGCAAGTGCAACCAAGATCTAGGCCATTTGCTTTTTGAAGTTTGCAAAGACTGCTAAATTTTGCCAGTGGTAGTTCACTCTTTGCAACATAGTAGGCTGTTCTAAACAGATTTTCAGGACTTCTTGTTATGCTTGGTTTATTTTTAGTATGCTTTTGCAATTGGTGTTTGTTCTGGGAAAGATATTGCAGACTGGGCAATAATGCATTTCTTGCATTTGTCATGGGTTCTGATGGGGTCTTTCTTAAAATGACTGGTCCCAGTAACAAAGGCGCTTGTCGACTCAGAAATCGAGGGAAACTCACAACACACCCGGCAGAACATGAGGTTATTTAGCTCGTCGTATTCCAGCCACATAAATTCTTTAGTCCATGAAACCATAAAGCTGCGCTTTCTTTTTCCCTCATAGTCTGATTTGTCATAACTTTTCCGTTTTGTGGTTGGCTTTTCTTTGGCTGCCCTTCTTCACCCTGACCTCTCTTGTTTGGCTCTGCAGAACTAAAATACCTGCTTAAATCCATCTGCTCTTACATGCATACTTACATAACGATCAGCAATTCTCTGCGTAATCAGCCTCTATCACGTTTAAGCTTGCTGCAGGAGATTTCACTTGTCATGTTTGATAGTAAGCTAACGATTGATAAGACGATGTCAGAGGAATTGGTGTGCAATTAATCTGTGACTTACCAATTAGTGCTGTCGCTCTCTCACACACAGTTAGCGCAAAGTGAAAGTGAAAGCAAAAAACAAGCGCAAATTCAAACGCGATTTCAATGTGTCACATATTGACAGTGGCTCATCGATGCCGATGACATAATTACTCAGCTACATTTGCGAAAGAATGCAAAAGCATTGACATATCTTTCCCTCCCATGATAGCCCGACGGGCAGGGCTGAGATGGATTTTGGTAGCCCGATTGAAAAAAATCGCTAGCCCCGGGACGCCGGGCTAGCGATTTTGGCGAGCCCTGTAAAGGGTAAACCTGTTTCTCCATCACCAGTTCAGCTCTGATGATTCAGTAAGGACATCTCCTGGTTTGGACCAGCCGCAAAATTAAAATCAAATGAATTCTAACAACAGCTGATCAAGCTTAAACGTGCTGCTGTTGTTTAGCGCGATAAACAAGAACGAAAAGCCGATCGTTGATCAGTTTCACGATTGAAGTTGCAACAGGCCAGAGAATGACAGGGGAGGCTTCATAACGACAGAATAAATCGTAATATTTTCTCTGAATGTGGGACGATTCCGTTTGTACGGCAACTCTACGGACTAACCGTTATGAATAAAATAAAGTTCAACGTCAGTAACTTAGCGCACACAGCTCTATAGAAACTCCTGTGCAATTCATAACTTCTTACCTGAAATTCAGTTCACCTCACGCCCTGCCTTAGGTTTGCCTGATCCACGATCTACCACCGGTCGATCGGGCGGTCCCTCGCCGCCTCCTATGTCTCGTTCCGCATGTTTTCTGACACACACCGGTAGATAGCTGCTCTCTGTTGTAGCTGCGCGTTAGCCAAGACCAAACAACTCAGTTATTATTTCCACATCGAAGCGGCGCTAGCTAGCGGGCGCTAGCCACGCTAGCTAGTTAGCCGGCAACATCGTCAGATATAATATGGGATGTTTTGACAAAACGAGCAGATATTTGAAGTTTACACACCTACATTCTCGCCTGAAAATATCTTAAAAGTTCATTTTGTGACCTAGAAACACGAATAAAAGACGTTTAAAACGAAGAGGTGTCCGCCATTGTTGAACTCGGCAGAGGCGTGCTATGCATTATGGGATATTGAGTTTAAAAACAAGCATACAGATTTCGGCCGTACTACCCCGGTATACCACTAGAGAGAGCCAACCCACCACAAATAAAGTCTGTTTCTATGGAAATTGGCCTAAATTTGCACTAAAATCTAAATATTTCAAAAACTATAAAAGTCATGAACACCAAAAGTGTATACCATACTAGTCCAGCTCCAGCCGCACAAAATGATCTAACATATGTAACCCTATTGTCAAAACTGTTAGGCAGAGAGGCGCGGGAAAATTTTCACTAAAATATTAATATTTAAAAACTATAATAGTTATAAACACCAAAAGTCATAGCACACCATTCCTGATCCAGCCGCACAAAATGAGGTAACATATATGAAGCTTGTCTCAAAACTGCGGGGCGAGATTCGCTGCAAAATTTCAGGCGGAAACTGGAGAATAATAATAATAACTAGAAAAATTTGCATTTCCTGCGAAAATGCAGTGTGGATGCTGGAACGCTGAAGCTGTCTGCTGAAACTAGCTGAAAAAGCTGAAAAGTTGCAGAAATTGTAAAAACTTTGCAGAAGCAAAGGAACTTTGCTAAAATGTAGTAACTTAGCAGAACTGCAATATCTTAGAGGAAACATAATACTTGGCAGAAATACAATAGCATAGCAGAACTTGGCAGAAATATTGTAACTTACCAGAAACACGATAACTTCCCAAAAATACAAGAATTTTGGAGAAATAGTATAAGATAACAGAAAGAATATATTTAGCCAAACATTCTTAAATATTACAGAAATACTACTCTATAGCAGAAATGATATATTTAGAAAGAAAAATATAATATAGTAGAAAGAAATACTATGATTTAGCAGAAATCCTACAATATAGCTCAATAACAATGATTTAGAACAGATACTATGATTGAGCAGAATAGTAATAACTTAAGTGAAAATATTGGAAAGGTAAAATGACAAGCTGAATAAAAGGAACATGGTTAAGTTTGCTCAAAACTAACTTTTGTTCACCTGTGAAAAAATAAAATAAAAATACATTTAGAAATACAAATAAGAACAGCCAACAGATACACACAAAATTAAATATGGATACACAAATCAACAAATACACACAAAATCAAATATGGATACACAAATGTACAGAGAGAGACACACACACAGGGTCTATGCCAGTCAACCAGTCTGAATATATTATATTTTTATCCAAGAATGAGATGCTGCCCTAAAAAGGGCTTTGTGTGTGTCTCTTCTCTCTCTCTCACACACACACACACACACACACACACACACACACACTCAAACACTCACACCCACACTCAGGCTCACACACACACGCACACACACACACATAGCATCAGCAAGTGAACAGGGGCTGTTAACAGCATGTTTCTAGGTCAGTCAAACAGCTGTGAGATTCTCAATTTGAATCCACCAATCAGAGGGGCTGTGTGCTTTTTCCTGCCAAAACTGGTGCACCAAGTGCAGGCTTTTACAGCACAGAGAGAGACAGGATTTTTGCAGTCTATTTCTCATAGTGAGGACTCCCCTCAAACAAACAGCCATAAATTCCTAACCAGGGGCTAAAACGGTCATTCTTAGACCGTTGTGTTCAGAAGACATGGGAGAATCTTGAAATGTTGACCATTTAAAATAAAAATATGAAATATCATAGATATATGACATAGATGATTGGTTGTCTTAGAAGCCATGATTGCCCCAATATGCAAATTTGAATGTGCAAGGCCTCAGATATGATTGGCTGGCTGGGAAGCCATGAAGGCAACAATATGCAAATTTGAATGTGCAAGCCCTCGGATATGATTGGTTGTCTTAGAAGCCATATAAAAAGCAGTAAAACTGTACTATGATTTGGTAGAAAAACTATAATTAATCAAAATACTATATTTGGCAGAAATACTATGTTGTAGCAGAAACACTATATTTAGCACAAATCTGATGAAATAGAAGAAATAGTATGATTTAGCAGAAATGCTGTATTTAGCACAAATACTGGAAAGCAGCAGAAATGCTATGACTTAGCACAATAGTAATAACCTAAATAGAAAAATTGGAAAAGCAAAATGGACAGCTGAAAAATCCTGAACATGCTAAGAGTCCCTCAAATGTAATTGTTAAATGAAAAAAAAAACAGCAAAAAAAAGTATAACAGTCGCACAACCACAAATATGTGCACATATGGTAACACACATGCACAGAAGACACACACAGGATCAAATTCAGTCAACCAGTCTAAATATATTGAATTTGAATCTTACAATGAGATCATCCCATAAAAAGGATTTTCTCTCTCTCTCTCTGTCACACACACACACACACACACACACACACACACACACACACACACACAAGATCCAATTCAGTTAACCAGTCTAAATATATTGAATTTGAATCTTACAATGAGATTATCCCATAAAAACTCTCTCTCTCTCTCTCTCTCTCACACACACACACACACACACACACACACACACACACACACACACACACACAAGATCCAATTCAGTCAACCAGTCTAAATATATTGAATTTGAATCTTACAATGAGATCATCCCATAAAAAGGCTTTCTCTCTCTCTCTCTCTCTCTCTCTCTCTCTGTCACACACACACACACACACACACACACACACACACACACAAGATCCAATTCAGTCAACCAGTCTAAATATATTGAATTTGAATCTTACAATGAGATCATCCCATAAAAAGGCTCTCTCTCTCTCTCTCTCTCTCGCTCTCTCTGTCACACACACACACACACACACACACACACACACACAAGATCCAATTCAGTCAACCAGTCTAAATATATTGAATTTGAATCTTACAATGAGATCATCCCATAAAAGGCTCTCTCTCTCTCTCTCTCTCTCTCTCTCTCTCTCACACACACACACACACACACACACACACACACACACACACAAGATCCAATTCAGTCAAGCAGTCTAAATATATTGAATTTGAATCTTACAATGAGATCATCCCATAAAAGGCTTTCTCTCTCTCGCCCTCTCTCTCTCTCTCTCTCTGTCACACACACACACACACACACACACACACACACACACACACACAGGAGAGAGAAGTAAGTTTCTAGCTCAGTCAAGCAGCCTGGGAGCTGCTAAATTTGAATCCACCAATCAGAGAGCCTGTGCACTTTTTCCCGCCAAAACAGGTGCAGCCGTTTTTACACACACAGAGCACAGAGACAGGATTTCTGCAGTGAATTTCTCATAGTGAGGATTCCTCTCAAACAAATGGCCATAATTTCCTAACCGTAGGGGCTAGAACGGTCATTCTTACACCGTTTTGTTCAGAAGAGATGAGGGAATCTTACAGTGTTGACAATTTATCATTAAAATATGAATTTTAAAGATATTTGACTTCTAATGCACCATAACTGAGTAGAGGCGAAGCAAAACTGCCTTGACCTGCCCTCAAACAACGCTTTCTAACTCTAAATCTATTTGGAGTATCAATATCATTTTTTCACCGTAAGAGACAGCAGGCTTTGGTGAACAATCTTGAAATTTTCAGGTGTCTGTTGATATCCATTAAAAAGATATGACGAGAGAAAAAAGTGGTTCATTTCAGAGTTTGAAATCTGAAGAAATCTGAGCGACGATGAATTTCCTACCCTCAAACAAGTCTAACTCATTTCAGAACGGTAATAGGTGAGAAAGAAATTCTTGAATTGTGAGCGTCAGGAGTGTCTGAAGATATACTGGGACAAGCCTTATGTCTTAACTTCGCTTCGTTAAGGAGATATGACGATTGAATATGCCTCTCATTACAGAAATCAAGCTGTGATTTTGAACAAGCTCTCCATTGACTTTCTATGGAGAGTTTTGCGACTTTGTTGACCAATGTTGACCAAGGTGGGATTGAACCCACGACCTTTGAGCTGCAGAGCCGTGTCATTACTGATTGCGCCACCTGGAAAGGGTGCGGGCGGCTGAAAAACAAAGACATCAGCAATCAGAAATAAAAGAGATTTCTGTTGAAAACACCTGAAAAAGCTGGGATTTGTGGTGAAAAGGGTGAAAAAAATGAAAATTTTGCTGAAAAGGGGTGAAGAAGCTAAAGTATACCAAATCAAAGTATTTGTGCCAAAACATAGTATTTCTGCCATATTGTGGTATTTGTGCCACAAAAGTTACCACATTACAGCTTGAATACGGATTAAAGATGAAAGAAACTGGCAACAAATTCCTCCACTACAAACCAGTCTGATACCACTTCTTTGCAGCGTTCACGTTTACTAAGGCACTACCCAAAAGGCGCCACAAGAGGGCACTCCAACACAAGAGATGACCTATGTACACTGATGCACTTAGTAACAGTCAGCCTCCTTGAATTGGCAGAAATACTGTGATTTAGTAGTAATACTATAACATAACAGATATACTGTGATGTTGCAGACATAGTATGTTTTGCACTACTCATTTGTAGTGAAAAAAATTAGCAATATAAATTACAGGTCTGTGAAAGTGTATAAATTTGTAGTGAAAAAAAAATGTTGACCAAGGTGGGATTGAACCCACGACCTTTGAGCTGCAGAGCCGTGTCATTACTGATTGCGCCACCTGGAAAGAGGGCGGGCAGCTGAAAAGCAAACACATCAGCAATCAGAAATAAAAGAGATTTCTGTTGAAAACACCTGAAAAGCTGGGATTTGTGCTGAAAAGGGTGAAAAAACTCAATTCTGCTGAAACGGGTGAAGAAGAGGTGTTGGACTGTTGAGAAGAGTTAAATAAGTTGAACAGATATGTTTGGGTACAGATACTATGATTTGGTAATAATACTGTGTTTTAGCACAACTCCTGAGATTTGATTGAAATAATATGATTTAGAAGAAATATTATGACTTTGTACAAATACAATGTTTTGGCACAAATACCACGATATGGCAAAAATACTATGATTTAGCAGAAATACTATGATTGAGCAGAAGTACTAAGATGTAGTAAAAGTACTTTGATTTAACAGAAATGCAATTATGGAGGAGTAATACTTTAAAATGGGAAAATATTGATACACACACAGATACACAGAGCCTAAAGGGAACAGTATTTGTGCCATGGAGTGTTAAGAAGAATCTGAGGTCCATATTAGAAAAGCTGCTAAAATCATAAAACTTTGCAGAATTGTAATAAATGATGAATATGAATTACTTGTCTGTGATAGTGTATTAATTTCTAGGGGAAAAAAAAATGTTGACCAAGGTGGAATTGAACCCGTGATCTTTAGGCTGCCGACCGGCGTCATTACCAACTGTGCCACTGGGAAACAGAGCAGCGGTTTGGAAAACGGGAGATGAACTGTCAGATTTAGATCGCGGTGAGAGGCGTAAAACGCCGATTTTGGAGTTACAAAACGTCATGTAACTCCAAAACTAGGTGGGATAGAAGCACAATTCTTGTACTGGGCGAATCAGCAGACTTTGCTGAACTTTCACTGCGATTTTCATTGCTCCTTTTACCTCCGTCACGGAGATATGATGAGAGAAGAAACGGCTTCATTTTCAGAGTTTGAAAAGTGAGAGGAGGACAGATTTCCACCCTCAAACAAACGTAATTTATGGCTTAACAGTAGGATGACTGTAAAACTGCTCTATGATTTACATGAAATACTTTGATTTAGAAGAAATTCTATAATCTAGCAAAAGCACTACAGCATAGCAGAAGTTATATCACTGAGCAGATTTACTAGGATTTAGCACAAACACTATGATTTGGCTCAAAAATCTTTATTTTGCAGTTATATTATGATTTGGCAGAAATACTATGAGCAGTAATAATATAACAGTACATAATACTGTTATTTTGTGGAAATACAATGCTTTATCACAAATACCATGATATGGCAAAAATACTATGATTCAGCAGAAATACTATGATTGAGCAGAAGTACTAAGATGTAGTAAAAGTACTTTGATTTAACAGAAATGCAATTATGGAGGAGTAATACTTTAAAATGGAAAAAATATTGATACACACACAGATACACAGAGCCTAAAGGGAACAGTATTTGTGCCATGGAGTGTTAAGAAGAATCTGAGGTCCATATTAGAAAAGCTGCTAAAATCCTAAAACTTTGCAGAATTGTAATAAATGATGAATATGAATTACTTGTCTGTGATAGTGTATTAATTTCTAGGGAAAAAAAAAAATGTTGACCAAGGTGGAATTGAACCCGTGATCTTTAGGCTGCCGACCGGCGTCATTACCAACTGTGCCACTGGGAAACAGAGCAGCGATTTGGAAAACGGGAGATGAACTGTCAGATTTAGATCGCGATGAGGCGTAAAACGCCGATTTTGGAGTTACAAAACGTCATGTAACTCCAAAACTAGGTGGGATAGAAGCACAATTCTTGTACTGGGTGAATCAGCAGACTTTGCTGAACTTTCACTGCGATTTTCATTGCTCCTTTTACCTCCGTCACGGAGATATGATGAGAGAAGAAACGGCTTCATTTTCAGAGTTTGAAAAGTGAGAGGACAGATTTCACCCTCAAACAAACGTAATTTATGGCTTAACAGTAGGATGACTGTAAAACTGCTCTATGATTTACATGAAATACTTTGATTTAGAAGAAATTCTATAATCTAGCAAAAGCACTACAGCATAGCAGAAGTTATATCACTGAGCAGATTTACTAGGATTTAGCACAAACACTATGATTTGGCTCAAAAATCTTTATTTTGCAGTTATATTATGATTTGGCAGAAATACTATGAGCAGTAATAATATAACAGTACATAATACTGTTATTTTGTGGAAATACAATGCTTTATCACAAATACCATGATATGGCAAAAATACTATGATTCAGCAGAAATACTATGATTGAGCAGAAGTACTAAGATGTAGTAAAAGTACTTTGATTCAGCACAAATACTATTATGGAGGAGTAATACTTTAACATGGGAGAAATATTGATACACACACACATACACAGAGAGCAAAGTGTGCAGAGGCTGTTGAGAGTCTGGGCTTGGCATATCTAGGTCAGCTAAATTGGCTGCACCTGCTGTAATCAGCACTTACACAGACAGACACAGAGAGAGCTATGGGTTTTCTTCAGTGTATTTCTCACATTCAGGACTCCCCTCGAACAAATGGCCATAATTTCCTAACCGTAGGGGCTAGAATGCCCATTCTAACACCGTTTTGTTCAGAAGAGATGGGGAATCTGCAGGTCTTCATAATTCAGCGATAAAATATAAATTATTGAAGATATATGACTTGTAATACACTGTAACTGAGTAGAGGCAAAGCAAAACTGCCTTGACTTGCCCTCAAACAATGCTTTCTAACTCTAAATCTATTTGGAGTATCGATATCATTCTTTCACTGTAAGAGACAGCAGGCTTTGGCGAACAATCATGGAAATTTTCAGGTCTCTGTGGAAATCCATCAAAAAGATATGACGAGAGAAAAAAGTGCCTCATTTCCAGAGTTTGAAATCTGAAGAAATCTGAGCGAAGGACTAATTTCCTACCCTCAAACAAGTCTAACTCATTTCAGAACGGTAATAGGTGAGAAAGAAATTCTTGAATTGTGAGCGTCAGGAGTGTCTGAAGATATACTGGGACAAGCCTCATGTTTTAACTTCGCTTCGTTAAGGAGATATGACGATTCGAATATGCCTCTCATTACAGAAATCAAGCTGTGATTTTGAACAAGCTCTCCATTGACTTTCTATGGGGATTTTTGAGACTTTGTGTTGGTCTGAGGAGATTTGCCAAAATTCTATAAATCTCACAACAATGATGGTGACATTTTCTGAAAGCCAGCAAAAATACCTACGTTTTGATGTATAATTTGTGGAAGTTGAGTGCAAATTGAGCAAGTAGCAAGAAGTTGTTCGGACATGAAGAGAAGACTGCAAAACCTTCAGTGGCACACTGGAAGCCAAGTGCATAGCAACCATAACAACGCATGTATTTTCTGAAAAATCACAATTTTGCAACTCAAAACTTTAAGAGGATAAAAATAAAACGGTAAAAGATTTGAAAAAGCTGATTTATTCCTGAATAGCCCAATAATTTGAGAACATTTTAAAGTTTGAATGGTTGTTCTACGTGAAAATATGACAAAGTAGTTAAGTTTCAAAAACAAGCAAGTTTTAGCAGAATTGCGGAAGTTTCCCATTCATTTCAATGGGACAAATTAAAGGAAAAAGCTTAATATTTTAAAAAGTATAACAGTATAAAATACCAAAAGATATAGCCATCATTAGCAGAAATAGCAGAATAGTTTAAAATTTGAACGGTGAAAATCGGCTGAAAATTGTGGAAGTAGATCCACGGCGAAAAGTGTAACGGAAGTCCTAAGAATAATAATAAAGAACTAGAAAATTTGCATTTCCTGCGAAAATGCAGTGTGGATGCTGGAACGCTGAAGCTGTCAGCTGAAACTAGCTGAAAAAGCTGAAAAGTTGCAGAAATTGTAAAAACTTTGCAGAAGCAAAGGAATGTTGCTAAAATGTAGTAACTTAGCAGAACTGCAATATCTTAGAGGAAACATAATACTTGGCAGAAATACAATAGCATAGCAGAACTTAGCAGAAACATTGTAACTTGCCCGAAACACGATAACTTCTCAAAAATACAAGAATTTAGGAGAAATAGTATAAGATGACAGAAAGAATATATTTAGCCAAACATTCTTAAACATTACAGAAATACTATGATTTAGAGAAACAGTACAACATAGCAAAAATGCTGTAATTTGACAGAAATACTACATTTGGCAGAAATACTATGTTTCAGCACAAATACACTGGTTTAGCACAAATATTTTAACATAGCAGAAATACAATTATATAGTAGAAATGCTATATTTAGAAAGAAAAATATAATATAGTAGAAATACTATGATTTAGCAGAAATACTGTAATCAGCACATATAATGTAACATGACATAAATTCCTCCACTTAGTAGTAATACTATAACATAACACAAATGTTATGATTTGGCACAAAAACCATAATTTGGCAAAATACTATGATTTAGCAGAAATACTATGATTGAGCAGAAGTACTAAGATGTAGTAAAAGTACTTTGATTTAAGAGAAATACAATTATGGAGGAGTAATACTTTAAAATGGGAGAAATATTGATACACACACACATACACAGAGCCTAAAGGGAACAGTATTTGTGCCATGGAGTGTTAAGAAGAAACTGAGGTCCATATTAGAAAAGCTGGTAAAAAGTTTTCAGAATTGTAATAAATGATGAATATGAATTAGTGGTCTGTGATAGTGTATTAATTTGTAGGGCAAAAAAAGATGTTGACCAAGGTGGACTTGAACCCACAACCTTTGGGTCGCAGACCCATGTCATTACCAGCTGCGCCACTGGGAAAGACAGTGAGCACTTGGGAAACAGGGTGATGAGCAGTCAGAATTAGATCGCGGTGCGAGGCGAAGAATGCCATTTTTTGGAGTTACAAAACGTCGTGTAACTCAAAAGCTAGGTGGAGTAGAAGCATAATTCTTGTACTGAGTGAATCAGCGGACTTTGGTGTACTTTGACTGCGATTTTCATTGCTCTTTGTACATCCGACGCAGAGATATGACGAGAGAAGAAAGGGCAGACCTCAGATATGATTGGCTGGCTGGGAAGCCGTGCAGGCCCTGATATGTAAATTTGAATGTCTCAGTCCTCAGAGAATTGGCTGCCTGGGGACCTGGCAGAAATATATAGTAATAGTATGATTAAGCATAAATACTACATTTAGCAGAAATACTGTATTAAGCACAAATCCTATAAAAGCAAAATACTATATTAAGCACAAATCCTATAAAAGCAGAAATACTATACTATGATTTGGTAGAAAAACTATAATTAATCAGAAATACTATATTTGGCAGAAATACTATATTTAGCACAAATCTTGTAAAATAGCAGAAATAGTATGATTCAGCACAATAGTAATAACTTAAACAGAAAAATTGGAAAAGCAAAATGGACAGCTGAAAAATGCTGATCATGCTAAGGATCCTTCAAATGTACTTGTTAAATGAAAAAAAAAACTCAGCAAAAAAAAGTATAACAGTCACACAATCACAAATATGGACACCTATGGAAACACACATGTACAGAGAGACACACAGGATCAAATTCAGTCAACCAGTCTAAATATATTGAATTTGAATCTTACAATGAGATCATCCCATAAAAGGCTTTTCTCTCTCTCTCTCTCTCTCTCTCTCTCTCTCTCACACACACACACACACACACACACACACAAACAGGAGAGAGAAGAAACTTTCTAGGTCAGTCAAGCAGCCTGGGAGCTGCTGAATTTGAATCCACCAATCAGAGAGGCTGTGTACTTTTTCCGCCAAAACAGGTGCAGCCGTTTTTACGTATTTGTGCCAAAACATAGTGTTTCTGCCATATTGTGGTACTACTACATTACAACATGAATACGGATTAAAGATGAAAGAAACTGGCACCAAATTCCTCCACTACAAACCAGTCTGATACCACTTTTTGCAGTGTTCACGTTTACTAAGGCACTACCCAAAAGGCGCCACAAGAGGGCACTCCAACACAAGAGATGACCTATGTACACTGATGCACTTAGTAACAGTCAGCCTCCTTGAATTGACAGAAATACTGTGATTTAGTAGTAATACTATAACATAACAGATATACTGTGATGTTGCAGACATAGTATGTTTTTGCACTACTCATTTGTAGTGAAAAAATTAGCAATATAAATTACAGGTCTGTGAAAGTGTATAAATTTGTAGTGAAAAAAAATGTTGACCAAGGTGGGATTGAACCCACGACCTTTGAGCTGCAGAGCCGTGTCATTACTGATTGCGCCACCTGGAAAGAGGGCGGGTGGCTGAAAAACAAAGACATCAGCAATCAGAAATGAAAGAGATTTCTGTTGAAAACACCTGAAAAGCTGGGATTTGTGCTGAAAAGGGTGAAAAAACTCAATTCTGCTGAAACGGGTGAAGAAGAGGTGTTGGACTGTTGAGAAGAGTTAAATAAGTTGAACAGATATGTTTGGGTACAGATACTATGATTTGGTAATAATATTGTGTTTTAGCACAATTCCTGAGATTTGATTGAAATAATATGATTTAGAAGAAATACTATGACTTTGTACAAATACAATGTTTTGGCACAAATACCATGATATGGCAAAAATACTATGATTTAGCAGAAATACTATGATTGAGCAGAAGTACTAAGATGTAGTAAAAGTACTTTGATTTAACAGAAATGCAATTATGGAGGAGTAATACTTTAAAATGGGAAAATATTGATACACACAGATACACAGAGCCTAAAGGGAAGAGTATTTGTGCCATGGAGTGTTAAGAAGAATCTGAGGTCCATATTAGAAAAGCTGCTAAAATCATAAAACTTTGCAGAATTGTAATAAATGATGAATATGAATTACTTGTCTGTGATAGTGTATTAATTTCTAGGGAAAAAAATGTTGACCAAGGTGGAATTGAACCCGTGATCTTTGGGCTGTCGACCGGCTTCATTACCAACTGTGCCACTGGGAAACAGAGCAACGGTTTGGAAAACGGGAGATGAACTGTAAGATTTAGATCGCGGTGAGAGGCGTAAAACGCCGATTTTGGAGTTACAAAACGTCACGTAACTCCAAAACTAGGTGGGATAGAAGCACAATTCTTGTACTGGGTGAATCAGCAGACTTTGCTGAACTTTCACTGCGATTTTCATTGCTCCTTTTACCTCCGTCGCGGAGATATGATGAGAGAAGAAACGGCTTCATTTTCAGAGTTTGAAAAGTGAGAGGAGGACAGATTTCCACCCCTCAAACAAACGTAATTTATGGCTTAACAGTAAGATGACTGTAAAACTGCTCTATGATTTACATGAAATACTTTGATTTAGAAGAAATTCTATAATCTAGCAAAAAGCACTGCAGCATAGAAGAAGTTATATCACTGAGCAGATTTACTAGGATTTAGCACAAACACTATGATTTGGCTCAAAAATCTTTATTTTGCAGTTATATTATGATTTGGCAGAAATACTATGAGCAGTAATAATATAACAGTACATAATACTGTTATTTTGTGGAAATACAATGCTTTATCACAAATACCATGATATGGCAAAAATACTATGATTCAGCAGAAATACTATGATTGAGCAGAAGTACTAAGATGTAGTAAAAGTACTTTGATTTAACAGAAATGCAATTATGGAGGAGTAATACTTTAAAATGGGAAAAATATTGATACACACAGATACACTGAGCCTAAAGGGAACAGTATTTGTGCCATGGAGTGTTAAGAAGAATCTGAGGTCCATATTAGAAAAGCTGCTAAAATCATAAAACTTTGCAGAATTGTAATAAATGATGAATATGAATTACTTGTCTGTGATACTGTATTAATTTCTAGGAAAAAAAATGTTATATATATACAAATAGTATGATTAAGCATAAATACTACATTTAGTAGAAATACTATGTTTTAGCACAAATACTATAAAATGGCAGAAATACTATAATTAAGCAGAAATACTATATTTGGCAGAAACACTATATTTAGTACAAATCTTATGAAATAGCAGAAATAGTATGATTTAGCAGAAATGCTGTATTTGGCACAAATCTCATAAAATAGCAGAAATAGTATGATTTAGCAGAAATGCTGTATTTAGCACAAATACTGAAAAGCAGCAGAAATGCTATGACTTAGCACAACAGTAATAACTTATAGAAAAATTGGAAAAGCAAAATGGACAGCTGGAAAAATCCTGAACATGCTAAGGGTCCCTCAAATCTAATTGTTAATTGAAAAAAAAAAATCAGCAAAAAAAGTATAACAGTCACACAATCACAAATATGGGCACATATGGAAACACACATGCACAGAGAGACACACAGGACCAAATTCAGTCAACCAGTCTAAATTTATTGAATTTAAGTGATATAATAAGATGCTCCCATCAAAAGCTCTCTCTCTCTCTCTCTCTCTCACACACACACACACACACACACACACACACACACACACACACACACACACACACACACACACACACAGAGCCTAAAAAGGAACAGTATTTGTGCCATGGAGTGTTAACAAGAATCTGAGGTCCATATTAGAAAAGCTGCTAAAGTCATAAAAGTTTGCAGAATTGTAATAAATGATGAATATGAATTAG
The DNA here is from genome assembly GCF_013358895.1 of Oreochromis aureus. NCBI lineage: Eukaryota > Metazoa > Chordata > Actinopteri > Cichliformes > Cichlidae > Oreochromis > Oreochromis aureus. The sequence continues at coordinate 1,764,790 of NC_052961.1, forward strand.
TGGTCTGTGATAGTGTATTAATTTGTAGGGAAAAAAAACATGTTGCTCAAGGTGTAATTGAACCCATGACCTTTGGGTTGCAGACCTGTGTCATTACCAACTGCGCCAATGGGAAAGAGAGCGAGTGCCTGGAAAACAGGGTGATGAGCAGTCAGAATCAGATTGCGGTGAGAGGTGAAAACCGCCGTTTTTTGCAGTTACAAAACGTCGTGTAACTCAAAAACTCGGTGGACTAGAAGCATAATTCTTGTACTGGGTGAATCAGCATACTTTCGTGTACTTTGACTGTGATTTGCATTGCTCTTTGTACATCTGTCGCTGAGATATGACGAGAGAAGAAAGGGCAGACCCCAGATATGATTGGCTGGCTGGGAAGCCGTGCAGGCCCTGATATGTATTTGTATGTATCAGTCCTCACAGAGGATTAGCTGCCTGGGGACCTGGCAGAAATATATAGAAATAGTATGATTAAGCATAAATACTACATTTTTAGAAAAACTATATTAAGCACAAATCCTATAAAAGCAGAAATACTATATTAAGCAATATAAATATCCTCTAAAAATTCTATAAAAAGCAGTAAAACTGTACTATGATTTGGTAGAAAACCCTAATTAATCAAAAATACTAAATTTGGCAGAAATAGCAGAAACACTATATTTAGCACAAATCTTATGAAATAGCAGAAAGAGTATGATTTAGCAGAAATGCTGTATTTAGCACAAATCTCATAAAATAGCAGACATAGTATGATTTTGCAGAAAAGCTGTATTTAGCACAAATACTGAAAAGCAGCAGAAATGCTATGACTCAACACAATAGTAATAACTTAAAAAAGAAAAGCAAAATGGACAGCTGAAAGAATCCTGAACATGCTAAGGGTCCCTCAAATGTAATTGTTAAATGAAAAAAATCAGCAAAAAAAAGTATAACAGTGACACAATCACAAATATAGACACATATGGAAACACACATGCACAGAGAGACACACACAGGATCAAATTCAGTCAACCAGTCTAAATATATTGAATTTAAATCATATAATAAGATGCTCCCATAAAACTCTCTCTCGCCTCCCTTTCTCTCTTTCTCTGTCACACACACACACACACACACACACACATAGGGAGAGACAAGTAAGTTTCTAGCTCAGTCAAGCAGCCTGGGAGCTGCTGAATTTGAATCCACCAATCAGAGAGCCTGTGCACTTTTTCCCGCCAAAACAGGTGCAGCCGTTTTACACACACAGAGCACAGAGACAGGATTTCTGCAGTGAATTTCTCATAGTGAGGATTCCTCTCAAACAAATGGCCATAATTTCCTAACCGTAGGGGCTAGAACGGTCATTCTTACACCGTTTTGTTCAGAAGAGATGGGGAATCTCAAAGTGTTGACAATTTATCATTAAAATATGAATTTTTAAAGATATTTGACTTGTAATGCACTGTAACTTAGTAGAGGCGAAGCAAAACTGCCTTGACCTGCCCTCAAACAACGCTTTCTAACTCTAAATCTATTTGGAGTATCAATATCATTTTTTCACCGTAAGAGACAGCAGGCTTTGGTGAACAATCTTGGAAATTTTCAGGTGTCTGTTGATATCCATTAAAAGATATGACGAGAGAAAAAAGTGGTTCATTTCAGAGTTTGAAATCTGAAGAAATCTGAGCGAACGATGAATTTCCTACCCTCAAACAAGTCTAACTCATTTCAGAACGGTAATAGGTGAGAAAGAAATTCTTGAATTGTGAGCGTCAGGAGTGTCTGAAGATATACTGGGACAAGCCTCATGTTTTAACTTTGCTTCGTTAAGGAGATATGACGATTCGAATATGCCTCTCATTACAGAAATCAAGCTGTGATTTTGAACAAGCTCTCCATTGACTTTCTATGGAGAGTTTTGCGACTTTGTGTTGGTCTGAGGAGATTTGCCAAAATTCTATAAATCTCACAACCATGATAGTGACATTTTCGGAAAGCCAGCAAAAATACCTACGTTTTGATGTATAATTTGTGGAAGTTGAGTGAAAATTGAGCAAGTAGCAAGAAGTTGTTCGGACATGAAGAGAAGACTGCAAAACCTTCAGTGGCACACTGGAAGCCAAGTGCATAGCAACCATAACAACGCATGTATTTTGTGAAAAATCACAATTTTGCAACTCAAAACTTTAAGAGGCATAAAAGTAAAACGGTAAAAGATTTGAAAAAGCTGATTTATTCCTGAATAGCCCAATAATTTGAGAACATTTTAAAGTTTGAATGGTTGTTCTACGTGAAAGTAGGAAAAAGTAGTTAAGTTTCAAAAACAAGCAAGTTTTAGCAGAATTGCGGAAGTTTCCCATTCATTTCAATGGGACAAATTAAAGGAAAAAAGCTTAATATTTGAAAAAGTATAATAGTATAAAATACCAAAAGATACAGCCATCATTAGCAGAAATAGCAGAATAGTTTAAAATTTGAACGGTGAAAATCGGCTGAAAATTGTGGAAGTAGATCCACAATGAAAAGTGTGTACGGAAGTCCTAAGAATAATAATAATAATAAAGAATAAAGAGAAACAGGAACTCAATAGTGTGGATGCCTCCAGCATCCACACAACTAGAAAAATTTGCATTTCCTGCGAAAATGCAGTGTGGATGCTGTAACGCTGAAGCTGTCTGCTAAAATTAGCTGAAAAAGCTGAAAAGTTGCAGAAATTGTAAAACTTTGCAGAAGCAAAGGAACTTTGCTAAAATGTAGTAACTTAGCAGAACTGCAATATCTTAGAGGAAACATAATACTTGGCAGAAATACAAGAGCATAGCAGAACTTAGCAGAAATATTGTAACTTAACAGAAACACGATAACTTCTCAAAAATACAAGAATTTAGGAGAAATAGTATAAGATAACAGAAAGAATATATTTAGCCAAACATTCTTAAACATTACAGAAATACTATGATTTAGAAAAACAGTACAACATAGCAGAAATGCTGTGATTTAAGAGACACTGTAATATACTATGAATATTGTAATTTTAAATAAATACTATGTATTAGCAAAAATACTCCAGTTTAGCAGAAATATTATAACATAGCAGAAATACTATTCTATAGCAGAAATGCTATATTTAGAAAAGAAAATATAATATAGTAGAAATACTATGATTTAGCAGAAATCCTACAATATAGCTTAATATGGAACAGATACTATGATTGAGCAGAATAGTAATAACTTAAGTGAAAATATTGGAAAGGTAAAATGATAAGCTGAATAAAAGGAACATGGTTAAGTTCGCTGAAAACCAATTGTTGTTCACCTGTGAAAAAAATAAAAAAAAAAATACATTTAGAAAAAAACAAATAAGAAAAGCCAACAGATACACACAAAATCAAATATGGATACACAAATCAACAAATACACAAGAAATCAAATATGGATACACAAATGTACAGAGAGAGACACACACAGACAGAGTCTATGCCAGTCAACCAGTCTGAATATATAATATTTTTATCCAACAATGAGATGCTGCCCTAAAAAGGGTCTTTTGTGTGTCTTTCTTTTCTCTCTCTCTCTACACACACACACACACACACACACACACACACACACACACACACACACAGCAGCATCAGCAAGTGAACAGGGGCTGTTAACAGCATGTTTCTAGGTCAGTCAAACAGCTGTGAGCTTCTCAATTTGAATCCACCAATCCGAGAGGCTGTGTGCTTTTTCCGCCAAAACTGGTGCACCAAGTGCAGGCTTTTACAGCACAGAGAGAGACAGGATTTTTGCAGTCTATTTCTCATAGTGAGGACTCCCCTCAAACAAACAGCCATAAATTCCTAACCGTGAGGGGCTAAAACGGTCATTCTTACAACCGTTTTGTTCAGACGACATGGGGAATCTTGAAATGTTGACCATTTAAAATAAAAATATGAAATATTATGGATATATGACATAGATGATTGGTTGCCTGGGAAGCCATGAATGCCCCAATATGCAAATTTGAATGTGTAAGGTCTCAGATATGATTGGCTGGCTGGGAAGCCATGAGGGGCAACAATATGCAAATTTGAATGTGCAAGCCCTCAGATATGATTGGTTGTCTTAGAAGCCATATAAAAAGCAATAAAATTGTACTATGATTTGGTAGAAAACTATAATTAATCAAAAATACTATATTTGGCAGAAATACAATTTTTTGGCAGAAACACTATAATTAGCACAAATCTTATGAAATAGCAGAAATAGTATGATTTAGCAGAAATGCTGTATTTAGCACAAATACTGAAAAGCAGCAGAAATGCTATGACTTAGCACAATAGTAATAACTTACATAGAAAAATTGGAAAAGCAAAATGAACAGCTGAAAAAATGCTAAACATGCTAAGGGTCCCTCAAATGTGATTGTTAAATGAAAAAAAAAAAATCAGCAAAAAAAAAGTATAACAGTCACGCAATCACAAATATGGACACATATGGAAACACACAAGCACAGAGAGACACACACAGGATCAAATTCAGTCAACCAGTCTAAATATATTGAATTTAAATCATACAATAAGCTGCTCCCATAAAACTCTCTCGCCTCCCTTTCTCTCTCTCTCTGTCACACACACACACACACACACACACACAGGAGAGACAAGCAAGTTTCTAGGTCAGTCAAGCAGCCTGGGAGCTGCTAAATTTGAATCCACCAATCAGACAGGCTGTGTAGTTTTTCCCGCCAAAACAGGTGCACCTCTTTTTACACACATTCAGCACAGAGAGAGGATTTGTGCTGTCTATTTTTCATAGTCAGGACTCCCCTCAAACAAATGGCTATAATTTCCTAACCGTAGGGGCTAGAACGGTCATTCTCACACCGTTTTGTTCAGAAGAGATGGGGGAATCTTAAAGTGTTGACAATTTATCATTAAAATATGAATTATTGAAGATATTTGACTTCTAATGCACCATAACTGAGTAGAGGCAAAGCGAAAACTGCCTTGACTTACCCTCAAACAATGCTTTCTAACTCTAAATCTATTTGGAGTATCGATATCATTCTTTCACCGTAAGAGACAGCAGGCTTTGGTGAACAGTCATGGAAATTTTCAGGTCTCTGTGGAAATCCATCAAAAAGATATGACGAGAGAAAAAAGTGGTTCATTTCCAGAGTTTGAAATCTGAAGAAATCTGAGCGAGGGATGAATTTCCTACCCTCAAACAAACCCAATTCATGGCCAAATGGTAATAGGTGAGAAAGAAATTCTTGAATTGTGAGCGTCAGGAGTGTCTGAAAATATATTGGCACAAGCCTCATGTCTTAACTTTGCTACGTTAAGGAGATATGACGATTTGAAAATGCCTCTCATTAGAGAAATCCAGCGGTGATTTTGAACAAGCTCTCCATTGACTTTCTATGCAGTTTTCAGACTTTGTGTTGGTCTGAGGAGATTTGCCAAAATTCTAGTATACAGAAATACTGTAATCAGCACATATACTGTAACATTTTAGAAATTCCTCCACTTGGTAGTAATACTATAACATAACACAAATGTTATGATGAGTTGAGCGGTTGGTACTCTGGTGCAGTCAGCACAATCTGGAGCTGAACACTCTTAAAACTGTAGAGATGACAGTGGACTTCAGGAGACATCCCTCAACTCTGCCCCCCCCTCATCATATCAGACAGCCCTGTGTCGACTGTGGAGATCTTCAAGTTGCTGGGTACCACCATCTCCCAGGACCTGAAGTGGGAGACCAACATCAACTCCATCCTCAAAAGACCCAGCAGAGGATGTACTTCCTGAGACAACTGGGAAGTACAGTCTTCCACAGGAGCTGCTGATCCAGTTCTACACTGCAGTCATTGAGTCTGTCCTGTGCTCCTCCATCACAGTCTGGTATGGTGCAGCCACTAAACAGGACAGGTGCAGACTGCAGCGGCGGACTACGGGCAGCAGAAAGGATCATCGGCGCCCCCCTGCCCTCCATCCAGGATCTGTACCTCTCAAGAACCAGGAAACGGGCAGGGAAAATCATCACAGACCCCTCACACCCTGGACACAGACTTTTGATCTGCTGCCCTCTGGCAGACGGTACAGAAGCCTGCAGACCAGGACCACCCGACACAGGAACAGTTTCTTTTCTCGCCATCTCCCTTCTAAACAGTTGAACTGTCACACTGCTCCCACTGCCAGACTGCAACTGCACCTTATGTACATTCTGTAGTATTCATTCCACCTCATTTCATTTCTGTATTTTATGTATATACGTTTAGATTAGTTATTTATAGTTGGTTTACACAGCGTTTGTATGTATGTGTATGCATGTGTAATGTATATATAGATACGTGTGTGTGTGTGTGTGTGTGAGATTTACATTGCTGTGCTCGAGAGCCACCATCTACGGAACCAAATTCCTTGTATTTGTATGCACATATACTTGGCCAATAAACATGATTCTGATGATTTGGTACAAAAACCATGATTTGGCAAAATACTATGATTTAGCAGAAATACTATGATTGAGCAGAAGTACTAAGATGTAGTAAAAGTACTTTGATTTAAGAGAAATCAATTATGAAGGAGTAATACTTTAAAATGGGAGAAATATTGATACACACACACATTCACAGAGCCTAAAGGGAAGAGTATTTGTGCCATGGAGTGTTAAGAAGAATCTGAGGTCCATATTAGAAAAGCTGGTAAAAGTTTTGAGAATTGTAATAAATGATGAATATGAATTAGTGGTCTGTGATAGTGTATTAATTTGTAGGGCAAAAAGATGTTGATCAAGGTGGACTTGAACCCACAACCTTTGGGTTGCAGACCCGTGTCATTACCAGCTGCGCCACTGGGAAAGACAGTGAACTCTTGGGAAACAGGGTGATGAGCAGTCAGAATTAGATCGCGGTGAGAGGCGAAGAATGCCATTTTTGGAGTTACAAAACGTCGTGTAACTCAAAAGCTAGGTGGACTAGAAGCATAATTCTTGTACTGAGTGAATCAGCGGACTTTGTGTACTTTGACTGCGATTTTCATTGCTCTTTGTACATCCGACGCAGAGATATGACGAGAGAAGAAAGGGCAGACCTCAGATATGAGTGGCTGGCTGGGAAGCCGTGCAGGCCCTGATATGTAAAATTTGAATGTCTCAGTCCTCAGAGGATTGGCTGCCTGGGGACCTGGCAGAAATATATAGTAATAGTATGATTAAGCATAAATACTACATTTAGCAGAAATACTGTATTAAGCACAAATCCTATAAAAAGCAAAAAATACTATATTAAGCACAAATCCTATAAAAAGCAGAAATACTATACTATGATTTGGTAGAAAAACTATAATTAATCAGAAATACTATATTTGGCAGAAATACTATATTTAGCACAAATCTTGTAAAATAGCAGAAATAGTATGATTCAGCACAATAGTAATAACTTAAACAGAAAAATTGGAAAAGCAAAATGGACAGCTGAAAAAATGCTGATCATGCTAAGGATCCTTCAAATGTACTTGTTAAATGAAAAAAAAACTCAGCAAAGAAAAGTATAACAGTCACACAATCACAAATATGGACACCTATGGAAACACACATGTACAGAGAGACACACAGGATCAAATTCAGTCAACCAGTCTAAATATATTGAATTTGAATCTTACAATGAGATCATCCCATAAAAGGCTTGCTCTCTCTCTCTCTCTCTCTCTCTCACTGTCACACACACACACAGGGAGAGAGAAGAAACTTTCTAGGTCAGTCAAGCAGCCTGGGAGCTGCTGAATTTGAATCCACCAATCAGAGAGGCTGTGTACTTTTTCCCGCCAAAACAGGTGCAGCCGTTTTTACGTATTTGTGCCAAAACATAGTGTTTCTGCCATATTGTGGTACTACTACATTACAACATGAATACGGATTAAAGATGAAAGAAACTGGCACCAAATTCCTCCACTACAAACCAGTCTGATACCACTTCTTTGCAGCGTTCACGTTTACTAAGGCACTACCCAAAAGGCGCCACAAGAGGGCACTCCAACACAACAGATGACCTATGTACACTGATGCACTTAGTAACAGTCAGCCTCCTTGAATTGGCAGAAATACTGTGATTTAGTAGTAATACTATAACATAACAGATATACTGTGATGTTGCAGACATAGTATGTTTTTGCACTACTCATTTGTAGTGAAAAAAAATTAGCAATATAAATTACAGGTCTGTGAAAGTGTATAAATTTGTAGTGAAAAAAAAATGTTGACCAAGGTGGGATTGAACCCACGACCTTTGAGCTGCAGAGCCGTGTCATTACTGATTGCGCCACCTGGAAAGGGGCGGCGGCTGAAAAACAAAGACATCAGCAATCAGAAATAAAAGTGATTTCTGTTGAAAACACCTGAAAAAGCTGGGATTTGTGCTGAAAAGGGTGAAAAAATGAAAATTTTGCTGAAAAGGGGTGAAGAAGCTAAAGTATACCAAATCAAAGTATTTGTGCCAAAACATAGTATTTCTGCCATATTGTGGTATTTGTGCCACAAAAGTTACCACATTACAACTTGAATACGGATTAAAGATGAAAGAAACTGGCAACAAATTCCTCCACTACAAACCAGTCTGATACCACTTCTTTGCAGCGTTCACGTTTACTAAGGCACTACCCAAAAGGCGCCACAAGAGGGCACTCCAACACAACAGATGACCTATGTACACTGATGCACTTAGTAACAGTCAGCCTCCTTGAATTGGCAGAAATACTGTGATTTAGTAGTAATACTATAACATAACAGATATACTGTGATGTTGCAGACATAGTATGTTTTTGCACTACTCATTTGTAGTGAAAAAAATTAGCAATATAAATTACAGGTCTGTGAAAGTGTATAAATTTGTAGTGAAAAAAAAAATGTTGACCAAGGTGGGATTGAACCCACGACCTTTGAGCTGCAGAGCCGTGTCATTACTGATTGTGCCACCTGAAAAAAGGTGCGGGGGCTGAAAACAAAGACATCAGCAATCAGAAATAAAAGCGATTTCTCTTGAAAACACCTGAAAAAGCTGGGATTTGTGCTGAAAAGGGGTGAAAAACTCAATTCTGCTGAAGCGGGTGAAGAAGAGGTGTTGGACTGTTGAGAAGAGTTAAATAAGTTGAACAGATATGTTTGGGTACAGATACTATGATTTGGTAATAATACTGTGTTTTAGCACAATTCCTGAGATTTGATTGAAATAATATGATTTAGAAGAAATATTATGACTTTGTACAAATACAATGTTTTGGCACAAATACCATGATATGGCAAAAATACTATGATTTAGCAGAAATACTATGATTGAGCAGAAGTACTAAGATGTAGTAAAAGTACTTTGATTTAACAGAAATGCAATTATGGAGGAGTAATACTTTAAAATGGGAAAATATTGACACACACAGATACACAGAGCCTAAAGGGAACAGTATTTGTGCCATGGAGTGTTAAGAAGAATCTGAGGTCCATATTAGAAAAGCTGCTAAAATCCTAAAAGTTTGCAGAATTGTAATAAATGATGAATATGAATTACTTGTCTGTGATAGTGTATTAATTTCTAGGAAAAAAAAAATGTTGACCAAGGTGGAATTGAACCCATGACCTTTGGGCTGCCGACCGGCGTCATTACCAACTGTGCCACTGGGAAACAGAGCAGCGGTTTGGAAAGCGGGGAGATGAACTGTAAGATTTAGATCGCGGTGAGGCGTAAAACGCCGATTTTGGAGTTACAAAACGTTGTGTAACTCCAAAACTAGGTGGGATAGAAGCACAATTCTTGTACTGGGTGAATCAGCAGACTTTGCTGAACTTTCACTGCGATTTTCATTGCTCCTTTTACCTCCATCGCGGAGATATGATGAGAGAAGAAACGGCTTCATTTTCAGAGTTTGAAAAGTGAGAGGAGGACAGATTTCCACCCTCAAACAAACGTAATTTATGGCTTAACAGTAAGATGACTGTAAAACTGCTCTATGATTTACATGAAATACTTTGATTTAGAAGAAATTCTATAATCTAGCAAAAAGCACTACAGCATAGCAGAAGTTATATCACTGAGCAGAATTACTAGGATTTAGCACAAACACTATGATTTGGCTCAAAAATCTTTATTTTGCAGTTATATTATGATTTGGCAGAAATACTATGAGCAGTAATAATATAACAGTACATAATACTGTTATTTTGTGGAAATACAATGCTTTATCACAAATACCATGATATGGCAAAAATACTATGATTCAGCAGAAATACTATGATTGAGCAGAAGTACTAAGATGTAGTAAAAGTACTTTGATTTAACAGAAATGCAATTATGGAGGAGTAATACTTTAAAATGGGAAAATATTGATACACACAGATACACAGAGCCTAAAGGGAACAGTATTTGTGCCATGGAGTGTTAAGAAGAATCTGAGGTCCATATTAGAAAAGCTGCTAAAATCATAAAACTTTGCAGAATTGTAATAAATGATGAATATGAATTACTTGTCTGTGATAGTGTATTAATTTCTAGGGAAAAAAAAATGTTGACCAAGGTGGAATTGAACCCGTGATCTTTTGGCTGCCGACCGGCGTCATTACCAACTGTGCCACTGAGAAACAGAGCAGCGGTTTGGAAAAGCGGGAGATGAACTGTCAGATTTAGATCGCGATGAGAGGCGTAAAACGCCGATTTTTGGAGTTACAAAACGTCATGTAACTCCAAAACTAGGTGGGATAGAAGCACAATTCTTGTACTGGGTGAATCAGCAGACTTTGCTGAACTTTCACTGCGATTTTCATTGCTCCTTTACCTCCGTCACGGAGATATGATGAGAGAAGAAACGGCTTCATTTTCAGAGTTTGAAAAGTGAGAGGAGGACAGATTTCCACCCTCAAACAAACGTAATTTATGGCTTAACAGTAAGATGACTGTAAAACTGCTCTATGATTTACATGAAATACTTTGATTTAGAAGAAATTCTATAATCTAGCAAAAAGCACTACAGCATAGCAGAAGTTATATCACTGAGCAGATTTACTAGGATTTAGCACAAACACTATGATTTGGCTCAAAAATCTTTATTTTGCAGTTATATTATGATTTGGCAGAAATACTATGAGTAGTAATAATATAACAGTACATAATACTGTTATTTTGTGGAAATACAATGCTTTATCACAAATACCATGATATGGCAAAAATACTATGATTCAGCAGAAATACTATGATTGAGCAGAAGTACTAAGATGTAGTAGAAGTACTTTGATTCAGCACAAATACTATTATGGAGGAGTAATACTTTAACATGGGAGAAATATTGATACACACACACATACACAGAGAGCAAAGTGTGCAGAGGCTGTTGAGAGTCTGGGCTTGACATATCTAGGTCAGCTAAATTGGCTGCACCTGCTGTAATCAGCACTTACACAGACAGACACAGAGAGAGCTATGGGTTTTCTTCAGTGTATTTCTCACATTCAGGACTCCCTCGAACAAATGGCCATAATTTCCTAACCGTAGGGGCTAGAATGCTCATTCTAACACCGTTTTGTTCAGAAGAGATGGGGAATCTGCAGGTCTTCATAATTCAGCGATAAAATATAAATTATTGAAGATATATGACTTGTAATACACTGTAACTGAGTAGAGGCAAAGCAAAACTGCCTTGACTTGCCCTCAAACAATGCTTTCTAACTCTAAATCTATTTGGAGTATCGATATCATTCTTTCACTGTAAGAGACAGCAGGCTTTGGCGAACAATCATGGAAATTTTCAGGTCTCTGTGGAAATCCATCAAAAGATATGACGAGAGAAAAAAGTGCCTCATTTCCAGAGTTTGAAATCTGAAGAAATCTGAGCGAAGGACTAATTTCCTACCCTCAAACAAGTCTAACTCATTTCAGAACGGTAATAGGTGAGAAAGAAATTCTTGAATTGTGAGCGTCAGGAGTGTCTGAAGATATACCGGGACAAGCCTCATGTATTAACTTCGCTTCGTTAAGGAGATATGACGATTCGAATATGCCTCTCATTACAGAAATCAAGCGGTGATTTTGAACAAACTCTCCATTGACTTTCTATGGAGAGTTTTCAGACTTTGTGTTGGTCTGAGGAGATTTGCCAAAATTCTATAAATCTCACAACCATGATAGTGACATTTTCTGAAAGCCAGCAAAAATACCTACGTTTTGATGTATAATTTGTGGAAGTTGAGTGAAAATTGAGCAAGTAGCAAGAAGTTGTTCGGACATGAAGAGAAGACTGCGAATCCTACAGTGGCACACTGAAAGCCAAGTGCATAGCAACCATAACAACGCATGTATTTTCTGAAAATCACAATTTTGCAACTCAAAACTTTAAGAGGATAAAAATAAAACGGTAAAAGTTTTGAAAAAGCTGATTTATTCCTGAATAGCCCAATAATTTGAGAACATTTTAAAGTTTGAATGGTTGTTCTACGTGAAAATATGACAAAGTAGTTAAGTTTCAAAAACAAGCAAGTTTTAGCAGAATTGCGGAAGTTTCCCATTCATTTCAATGGGACAAATTAAAGGAAAAAAGCTTAATATTTTAAAAGTATAACAGTATAAAATACCAAAAGATATAGCCATCATTAGCAGAAATAGCAGAATAGTTTAAAATTTGAACGGTGAAAATCGGCTGAAAATTGTGGAAGTAGATCCACGGCGAAAAGTGTACGGAAGTCCTAAGAATAATAATAAAGAATAAAGAGAAACAGGAACTCAATAGTGTGGATGCCTCCAGCATCCACACAATAACTAGAAAGCGAAAATTTCAGAAGAAATTTTATGTGTGCCTATGCCGCTGCTAATCAGTGTAGTTTGCCATTCATACGGCTACAGAGAGCAAAACTCAGCAGAGCAGCCATTCTCCACCATGAATTATGATAAAACAAACACGCTCGCGCCTCACAGATGACAGCTTACAGTTTTGGGTAAAGATGAGGTGACTTCAGTACAGCCCCGATTTGCAGGCGCTGTGCACAGAGGTTCATGAGCAGAAGTCCCATTGTATCACGGCAGACCCGACAATGTTTGCATGAACATGCTTTGAAGCATTACGTTATGGACCACTTTTCACACATGGTTGGTGTACCCACACAGGCAGCCGTAGCTTTTCAACTCATAGCCCAACACACACCCAAAAACAGCCAAGAGAGCACAGACTTTACACCCGTGGGTCCACCTCCCTGCAGCGGCACTGCAGACCACGCCCGACACACATCAAACACATAAAATAAATATGTATGCACTTTAGCATTCACTTTTTGTTTTTTGTTATTTTTACATAGTGTTCTGAATGATGAACAATGGTCTACAGCCAATCTTGTGTATTATTATACAAACTTTGGTTGTAAGATTCAGATAACTATTTAATAAAAGCTAAATATTTTATACAGGGAGTGCAGAATTATTAGGCAAATGAGTATTTTGTCCACATCATCCTCTTCATGCATGTTGTCTTACTCCAAGCTGTATAGGCTCGAAAGCCTACTACCAATTAAGCATATTAGGTGATGTGCATCTCTGTAATGAGAAGGGGTATGGTCTAATGACATCAACACCCTATATCAGGTGTGCATAATTATTAGGCAACTTCCTGTCCTTTGGCAAAATGGGTCAAAAGAAGGACTTGACAGGCTCAGAAAAGTCAAAAATAGTGAGATATCTTGCAGAGGCATGCAGCAGTCTTAAAATTGCAAAGCTTCTGAAGCGTGATCATCGAACAATCAAGCGTTTCATTCAAAATAGTCAACAGGGTCGCAAGAAGCGTGTGGAAAACCAAGGCGCAAAATAACTGCCCATGAACTGAGAAAAGTCAAGCGTGCAGCTGCCAAGATGCCACTTGCCACCAGTTTGGCCATATTTCAGAGCTGCAACATCACTGGAGTGCCCAAAAGCACAAGGTGTGCAATACTCAGAGACATGGCCAAGGTAAGAAAGGCTGAAAGACGACCACCACTGAACAAGACACACAAGCTGAAACGTCAAGACTGGGCCAAGAAATATCTCAAGACTGATTTTTCTAAGGTTTTATGGACTGATGAAATGAGAGTGAGTCTTGATGGGCCAGATGGATGGGCCCGTGGCTGGATTGGTAAAGGGCAGAGAGCTCCAGTCCCACTCAGACGCCAGCAAGGTGGAGGTGGAGTACTGGTTTGGGCTGGTATCATCAAAGGTGAGCTTGTGGGGCCTTTTCGGGTTGAGGATGGCGTCAAGCTCAACTCCCAGTCCTACTGCAAGTTTCTGGAAGACACCTTCTTCAAGCAGTGGTACAGGAAAAAGTCTGCATCCTTCAAGAAAAACATGATTTTCATGCAGGACAATGCTCCATCACACGCGTCCAAGTACTCCACAGCGTAGCTGGCAAGAAAGGGTATAAAAGAAGAAAAACTAATGACGTGGCCTCCTTGTTCACCTGATCTGAACCCCATTGAGAACCTGTGGTCCATCATCAAATGTGAGATTTACAAGGAGGGAAAACAGTACACCTCTCTGAACAGTGTCTGGGAGGCTGTGGTTGCTGCTGCACGCAATGTTGATGGTGAACAGATCAAAACACTGACAGAATCCATGGATGGCAGGCTTTTGAGTGTCCTTTACAAAGAAAGGTGGCTATATTGGTCGCTGATTTGTTTTTGTTTTGTTTTTGAATGTCAGAAATGTATATTTGTGAATGTGGAGATGTTATATTGGTTTCACTGGTAAAAATAAATAATTGAAATGGGTATATATTTGTTTTTGTTAAGTTGCCTAATAATTATGCACAGTAATAGTCACCTGCACACACAGATATCCCCTAAAATAGCTAAAACTAAACACAAACTAAAAACTACTTCGAAAACATTCAGCTTTGATATTAATGTGTTTTTGGGTTCACTGAGAACATGGTTGTTGTTCAATAATAAAATTATTCCTCAAAATACAACTTGCCTAATAATTCTGCACTCCCTGTATGAGAGTAAGAAAGAAAAGTATATCTTTGTGTCCACCTTTCTCTGTTAATGCCCTACCTGGCCCCTGGCAAAAGCTTTGCTAGATCCGCCCCTGCACAGTTACCAGCTGTCAGCTAAATAAAAAAAAAGGAGCTTGGTGTTTATTTCTCTCAGAAACAGTTCATAACTTCCTTCAACTCATTCATGTCACCTAAAAAAAGGTAAACCTGTTTCTCCATCACCAGTTCAGCTCTGATGATTCAGTAAGGTCATCTCCTGGTTTCGACCAGCCGCTTCTACAGCTGTGGCTCCCGCAAACATCAGCTGATACTAGAAATTAAAATCAAATGAATTCTAACAACAGCTGATCAAGCTTAAACGTGCTGCTGTTGTTTAGCGCGATAAACAAACAAGAGAGAAAAGCCGATCATTGATCAGTTTCATGACTGAAGTTTGAACAGGCGAGAGAATGACAGGGAGGCTGTCATAAACTCCATCGTGCTAGCTACCACGCAGTACGAGTTATTATAACTGATTGTAAAAAGTCAGCACAACAAAAATAAACTACACCTAAACTCGGTTTATATCTGACCCAAATAGAGTGCAGGTCATAACTTCTTACCTGAAATTCAGTTCACCTCACGCTCCGACCGCAGCCGCCTGCTTCTCCTGCCTTCGGTTTCCCTGATCCACGATCTACCACCGGTCGATCGGGCGGTCGCCTCGCCGCCTCGTTCCCGCATGTTCTTTCTGACACACACGGTGGATAGCTGCCCTCGGTTGTAGCTCGCGTCAGCGATCACCAAACAACTCAGTTATTTTTTCCACATCGACCAGCATCTGGACAATCCACAGCCTTTCACTGTTTGTACCGTTACAAAAAAAAACCCTCATCGGCTCATAAAAACGAAAAATAAGTCCAGCTATGACCCTGAGTCAAAAGACAGCCAGCTCGGGTTAGCTAGCTACCTGTCTAGCTCTTTGCAGGCACCGAAAACATCAGAGCTAATATGGGATGTCTTGGTAACACGAGCAGATATTTGAAGTTTACATCTGGCCAATCCACCACCTTTCACTGTTTATACCGTTACTAAAATGAATAAATAAATAAATCATCGGTCCATATAAACGAAAAATAAGTCCAGCTAAAACACATACTGTCGGCGAGCGACCGGTGCTGACACGAGTTTCACCCGCCTCAATATAAGCCAAGCCTGGGTGCTTTTTCACGAAGGGTCGCTAGCGGTGCTAGCTAACTATGCTAGCGGCACTAGCTAGCTAGCCCGCTATCAGCAACACATAAGAGAACTGCTGCTAAATAAACTACACCTAAACTCGGTTTATATCTGACCCAAATAGAGTGCAGGTCATAACTTCTTACCTGAAATTCAGTTCACCTCACGCCCTGCCTTCGCTTTCCCTGATCCACGATTGACCTCCGCGTTAGCAAACACCGGTCGATCGGCGGTCGCGGCATGTCCTTTCTGTCATACACCGTGGATAGCTGCCCACTGTTGTAGCTCCGCGTTATAGCACCACCAAACAACTCAGTTATTTTTCCACATCCAGCTGTGACTCCGATTCTGTGCGAGCATTTGTGAGAGACCGGGAGGTGAAACGACAGAGAGAGTCCTCGCTATCCATTTGCAGCCAAGCGCGGCAGCTAGCTAGGTAGCCGGCTAGCTGTCAGGCAGGACCGACGTCGTCAGAGCACTGTCGCTAAATATGGGATGTCTTGATAAAACAAGCAGATATTTGAAGTTTACACACCTACATTCTCGCCTGAAAATATCTTAAAAGTTTATTTTGTGACCTAGAAACACGAATAAAAGACATATAAAACGTAAGTGGTGGCCGCCATTGTTCACTCTGTAGAGGCGTGCTATGAATTGTGGGATATGGAGTTTTCAACACAAGGATAAATCTTTTTCGGCTGTACTACTCCCGGTATACCACTAGAGAGAGCCAAGACACCACAAATGAAGTCTGTTTATTTGGCGCCAAAAGATGAATTGGCCTAAATTTGTACTAAAATATTAATATTTAAAAACTATAAAAGTCATAAACACCAAAAGTCACAACATAATAGTCCAGCTCCAGCCGCACAAAATGATCTAACATATGTAATCCTAATGTCAAAACTGTTTGGCAGAGGAGCTGGAAAATTTTCACTAAAATATTAATATTTTAAAAACTATAAAATTCATAAACACCAAAAGTCATAGCACACCATTCCAGATCCGGCCGCACAAAATGAGGTAACATATATGAAGCTTGTCTCAAAACTGCGGGCGTGATACGTGCCGTAAATTTAGGCGGAAGATGGAGAATAATAATAATAATAATAAGAATAATAAATCCGACGAATAGTAATATGTGTGCCTCTTGGCATAGGCACACATAATAATAATAATAATAAATCCGACGAATAGTAATATGTGTGCCTCTTGTCATAGGCACACATAATAATAATAATAATAAATCCGACGAATAGTAATATGTGTGCCTCTTGGCATAGGCACACATAATAAATCCGAGGAATAGTAATATGTGTGCCTCTTGGCATAGGCACACATAATAAATCCGACGAATAGTAATATGTGTGCCTCTTGGCATAGGCACACATAATAAAACAAGTTTTAAGAAGAGACGTTTCCATTTGATTACATTTTGTATGATGAATTATGCAGAAAAAGTAGAATTGGGCTGAAAGATCTATCGCTTTATCACCTATTCAGGTTGTAAATCGTGTTTTTAAAAAGTAACTAAGTAACTAAGTAATTAAAAATAAGTAATCAGTAAAGTAACGGGATTACTTTTTTGGGGAAGTAATCAGTAATTAGTTACTGATTACTTTTTTCAAGTAACTTGACCAACACTGCTCCTGACTAAAACAAACTTGATTAGCCATCCTTGATAACTGCAACAGCTTTGACGATGTCTCTTAGCAGTACGTTTGTTTCTGAGCACACAAACTGACAACTGAGGTGTGATAAGGCAGGGAGAGAAACATTCACGTTGGTGAGTCTTTAGGAATGAACTGAAGTGAACTCCACTGAATGAGGGTGAACAACATTACACAGCTGTCTGACTGCACTTAGTCTGTGTGTCACTCTTGTGATGATGGACCTGAAGAACACAGATGTGATCGTGCATATATTTGCGCTGTTTTCACTCACTGTGTGTTTATACATCTCTCTGCACTTAATTAATCTCTGGCTCTCTTCCACAGCGTGTCCTTGTCCTGTCTTCCTCCCCTCAGCCCCAACAGGTCGTTACAGATGGCCTCCCCTCCCTGAGCCTGGAGATTTCTTTTTATTTCAAGGGAGTTTTTCCTTCCCACTGTCGCCAAAGTGCTTGTTCTTAGGGGGTCGTCTGATTGTTGGTGTTTCTCTGTATTTTTGTTGGTTCTTTACTTCACACTGTAAAGCACCTTGAGGTGTCTGCTTTTGTGATATGGAGCACTATAAATAAAACTGCATTGATTGGTTACATGGTCGGGGTCGAGGGATTTGTCCCAGAAAGGCCAGTTTTTTAGAAACACATTTAACTTTTTTCAGATGTCTTAAAAAAAACAAAAGAAATATTAGAGTCCTTCGTGGTGAGCTTGAACAACACGCTCAAACACAGGTGTAATGGCTTTTTCAGCCTCAGGTTTCCTGGATGATGATTTGGGTGTTTATGAAGGCCCTGTTCTGTCTGTGCTCCAAACCTTTTTGCATGATGCTGTAGCTGCTGTACAATGGCATGTTGTGTTTATCAGGAACTAGTTACTGATGTTTACTGATGTTTTTCCCCATTTCATCACACCTGTTGAACCACGGTCCCAAACACTGTCTCCTCCTGTCTGCTCCGACCAGTGACACACAATGTTTCATTCAAATCAGAATATTTTGCATGAAACTGTATTCACAGCTGTGCTAGTGTGTCGTGCGTGTGTGTGTGTGTGTGTGTGTGTGTGGTTGGGGGGTGGGAGGGGGGGACTTGACAGGGACAGATACTTGCCAGTGTAACATGTGTATTTTCTAAGTTTTCTGTTCCAGGTGCAGCAGTTGGTGATATATTGTGCATTTCTCTCTGTCTCTTTTATTATATTTATATATTTTTATTTTATTTACCCCTGCTTCCTCCCACTTCCACTCCCCCTCTCTTAGACATCATTATTCTATATCACATAGTAACTGAAATAACTGAAGTAGAAATGAATCAATACACATATAAACGTTGACATGAACCACAGGGGCCTACAGAGAGTGTATATGGGTGTTCTTGGACAAGTGAAGTGTGTTCAGCACCACAGAGCGCTCAGATCACAATTCTGAATGCAAAGCTGGCAGACAGGACAGGATAGAAAAAACAATAATGGGAAAGGTGAACATGGAAAGAGCAGAGATGGTGAAGGTAGATGAGTTTAAATACTTGGGGTCAACCATCCAAAGCAACAAGAGAGGTGAAGAAGAGAGCGCAGGCTGGGTGGAGTGGGTGGAGACGTGTGTCAGGGGTGATCTGAGACAGGAGGAGGGCAGCAAGAGTGAAAGTGAAGGTTTAGAGATGGAAGATGTGATGTTTGCTTTGGAGACAGCTCTGACACAAAGACAGGAGGCTGAGCTGAAGATGTTCAGATGCTCAGTGGGAGTGAGCAGCATGTGCAGGATTAAAAATAAGTCCATCAGAGACGCCTGTAATATCTTTGTTTATTTTATTTTTATTTCCTCATTTGAATGTTTGCGTCTGATAAGGAAGACATCCTCCTTTTTCCACTGCGTGCCTCTTTTGCATGTAGGTAACATTTCTGACCCAGACACTGTGAAGACACCAGATCTCTGATCCAGCATCAGCTCAGCTCTTCACTGAAAACCAGCTCTAACACCATGCTCTGCTCCGGACTCAGCAGCACACTGTGTGAGTACAACACACTGATAATCTTTCATGTGCAGTAGAAATGAAATCAGTGCCAAGAAATAAAATGTGCTGAACTTTGACATGTTTCAATAGAGCGATTAATCTAATATCATAAATACATGTTTGTATTATCTCAGCAGGACAGTTAGGCTTTCTAGTCTTTACAACAAGTCTCCTGAAAATTATTCATTTGTAATCATTTACTAGAAACAGCTTTAATTATCTCACTCTTAATTATGAATACAGATTATTTTACTGAAAAGACTCAAATGCTTCCAATTCAATAATAATAATAATAAAAAGACACCAAAAATCGCAGTTTGAATGTGTTGTTTATAAAGTGTTTTTTCACAGTAGGATTTATAAATGTTTTAAAAGCTTTTTTTAGCACACACACTCTGTAAATGCTCATTGATTAATTTCATTTCATACTCTGAGATGAATGAAAGGCCACACCAAACTCTGCTAACATAGATTTAAACAGAAGATGAATAAATCAGCTGTATCCAACACACAGTCTAACACTGAGGTTCCTGTTTGTCTCTTTCAGTGCTGGGAGCAGCGTATTTCCTCCTGACTTCAGGTAAATGCTTTAGTGTTAGCTGTTAACTCGATACTGGTGAAGCATGTAGTTATGTGTGTTTATACACTTCTCTGCATGTAATCATTAGTTATTATTCACCTCTGGCTCTCTTCTACAGCAGCATTTGATCAAATACACAGTATTCGTTTTTTATTACAGGGTTTAGCAGAGCCCAGCTCTCTTTACCTTCCAATGTGACGGCCATATCCACAGGCAGAGTGATCACCTTTAACGTCATCAGTGTCCTACAGCTGAGCTGTGGTAAGGAGGGTGTAGTTTGTAAGTTAAAGCTGGATGTAAAGTCAGGTCCATAAGAATATACACAGTGACTTGTTTTTGCTCCCGTACATCCCCACAGTGGATTTTAAATTAGACAGTCAGGATCCCAAAAAGTTGATTCTGTTCATGTGGACGTAGCGTTGTCACAGTTTGTGAGGCAAGCCGTGTGGGAATTATTAAAGGACGCACTGCTGATGTGAGTGAGCTTTGTTGAGGAGGATGACATACAACAAAAGGCGAGGGTGGCGAGAACAGAAATGACAAAACCTAAACTGGGAAAACTAAGAGTAAAACAAACCTGAAACCTTGAGACACAAACAGGGAAGCAGGGAGACATAGACAGATGCAGGGGAACCACACAGACGAACCAGCAAGGCACACAAGAAAACACAGGGCTTAAATAGACACAGGGCAATCAGGGAATGGGAGACAGGTAGGAGACACAGCTGGGATTAATTGGACATAACGAGACAAGGGGAAGCAAAACTAAAATCACTGACAAGAGACACGGACCTTCAAAATAAAACAGGAAACACACCGACTGAACTCTACACACGCAAACTTAACACAGACTGGAGAGACAGAACATGGGAACGTGAAATATGGAACAGGAGAGTACAAAGGACACAAAACACTAGGGATAATCATAAAAAACAACCCAAAATAAACAAAACCACAGAAAATTAATGAACTTAAACATAAACACAGAGTCCACAGACTCTGGGCCATGACAACCGGAGTCTGTGGTTAAGTAAGATGGCGCTGGAGTGACGGCAGCCTTTCCAAGTAGCTCTGCAACACCGCACCTTTTCTAAACTTTTAACTTTTTTTAGACTAGGCTTTCAAACTTTATTTCACCTTCCTCTAGTTACTCTACTGCTACCTCTTAGATATAGCGATACGAGATGGATAATGCACTTTTTAAAACTTCTGGAACCAGCTCCATCTATTCGAGAGCGGAGCTGCTGGCACTAAGAACAAAGGCACAGACCGGCATGCGACACAACATCCCGGCTGAGATAAAGAGGAGCTACAGAGGCTGCAAGGCTGCAGCGAGGAACTGTGAAGAAGGCAAACGAACTCAACAACTTCTTCAACAGGTTTGACCAGCCCACAACCCCCCCACCCTCACCTTTACTACAGAGCCCTCTCCCTACTCTCCTACCTCCCTCGCTCCCCCCCCCTCCCTGACACTATGACATCCCCCTCCTCCTTCTCCAACCCCTCTCTAAACAGCACGACAGCCTTCCTCCCCCCCTTCCAATCACCTCCCAGTGTCACAGTGGATCAGGTCAGGAGACAACTGAGGAAGCTTCGCCCCAGAAAGGCAGCAGGCCCAGACAAGGTGTGTCCCAGGATGCTAAAGGTGTGTGCTGCTGAACTTGGGGAGCCGCTACAACGAGTCTTCAATCTCAGTCTGCGACTGGGGAGAGTGCCCGCCCTCTGGAAGACATCCTGCATCGTCCCGGTCCCAAAAAAGAACCGGCCCAATGAGGTGAATGACTTCCGACCGGTGGCACTGACGTCACATCTTATTAAGACTCTAGAGCGGCTCTTCCTCAACCTCCTCCAACCACAGGTACAACATGCCCAGGACCCACTACAGTTCGCATACAAGGCGGATGTCGGAGTGGAGGATGCCATCCTGTACCTCCTACACAGAGCCCACTCACACCTGGACAAGGGAAAAGGCACGGTCAGGATCCTGTTTCTTGACTTTTCCAGTGCCTTTAATACCATCCGGCCCTGTCTGCTCCAGGAGAAACTAAACAGGATGCAGGTGGACCCCTGCCTGGTCGCTTGGATCTCAAACTACCTCACTGACAGACCACAGTACGTCAGGCTGAAGGACATCATGTCTGACACTGTGGTCAGCAGCACAGGAGCACCACAGGGAACTGTGCTGTCCCCTCTTCTCTTCACCCTGTACACCTCTGACTTCTGCTACAACTCTGAATTATGCCATATTCAGAAGTTTGCAGACGACACAGCCATCATGGGGTGTATCTGGGATAATCAGGAAGAGGAGTACAGAAGTCTGGTGAGGAACTTCGTCACATGGAGTCACACAAACCACCTGCAACTCAACACCTCAAAGACCAAGGAACTGGTTGTGGACTTCGGGAGGTCCAGACCAGGTCCACTGCCGGTTCAGATAGAGGGAGAGGAGGTGGAGGTGGTCAACAAGTACAAGTACCTCGGGCTGTGGGTGGACAAAAAACTGGACTGGTCATGCAACACAGAGCACCTTTATAAAAAGCCCAAAGCCGACTGTACTTCCTCAGGAGGCTGAGGTCTTTCAACATCTGCAGGAAGCTCCTGAGGATGTTTTACCAGTCGGTGGTTGCTGGAGTACTTTTCTATGCTGTGGTGTGCTGGGGGAGCAGCACAGCAAAGAAGGACTCATCCAGGCTGGAAAAACTGATCAGGAAGGCTGGCTCTGTGGTCGGCATGAAGTTGGACACTCTGGTGACAGTGGCAGAGAAAAGGACACTAAAAAAATTGCTGGACATTATGGACAATGCTGGGCATCCTCTGCACACGGCCATAAACAATCAGAGGAGTCTGTTCAGTGACAGGTTGCTTCTCCCAAAGACAAGAACCAACAGACTTAAAAACTCCTTTGTCCCACACGCCATCAGACTGTTTAACTCCTCTCTGGAGGGGAGAGGGAGGGGAGACAGGAGGACAAGAGAGGGGGGAACAACTAAGCTGTAGTGCCTCTTCACTCCACTGTGCAATACTTTTTGCTAATATCCAACGGTGCAATAGACTTCAATACTTGAAATGTGCAATTCCCTTATATTCTTATTCCTATTTATTCTATTTATCCCTTTCATATATTTTATTTATATATGTCTGTATTTATATATGTGTATATATAGTATTCTGCTCACGTTCTGTAACTTCTGTCGGTGCTGTGCTATCAGTGTTGGGAAGGTTACTTTTAAAATGTATTCCATTACAGAATACTGAATACATGCCCCAAAATGTATTCTGTAACGTATTCCGTTACGTTACTCAATGAGAGTAACGTATTCTGAATACTTTGGAATACTTAATATATTGTGGCGAGCTCATGAAACGGAGGAGACAGAGGTTTCGTTTGGTCTTGCTCTCGGCGAGGCTAGCCAGGGAGCACAGCCGTTTATTAGCTTTTTGAGGAGGAACACTGGCGCGAGCCCTCTGCTCAGCGCGGCAACACAGAACAACACAGGGCGCCCTCTGACCCCGGAAGGCCACCTCGTCGCAGCGAGAGGGCGTCACCTGTCACCATGGCAACATACACAAACATAACTGTAAACAGAACTACAAAACAGAACATAAATGTCTATAACATCCCCGACAGCCCTGGGCCGCTACATAGCCCCCACCTAAGGGGTCAGTCGTCCCCGACAACCCCATTACCCAACACAAAGCCCTGCAAATGTCCATGTGTCTTCCTTCGGCACGCAGGCCGATCTCGACCCGCAGGGGAAGAGTCACTTGGATGAGAACCTGGGGTGCCACCAGCATCCCCTGCCCCGGCGGCTGCGGGAGCGGGCGGGCAGTACGGTGAGAGCCTCTCCTGGTGCAACACCGCCACGCGTCCTGGCCCTGGCATGCGGATCCGGTACACCACTTCTGTTAGCCGCCCCACGACCTCCGCCGGCCCTTTCCAGTGACCGCACAGCCTGGGGGACACCCCTCTCTTGCGAACCGGGCAGTACACCCAAACCTTGTCGCCAGGCACGAAAGCTCCCCCTCCGCACCTGGTGTCGCAGGCTCTTTTCTGTCGTACTCCGGCACTGACCTGGGCCTGGCGCTGCTCCCTCAGCCTCCTGTAGCAGTCTCTGGCCACCAACACGCGCCGGTTCTCTGCCTCAGGGACGGGGAAAGGGCCTAGGATGTCTCCTCCCGCTCTCTCCATCGGGGCCCCCACCCGACGCTGCTGTAGGGGGGCAGTGAAGCATTGAGTGGAGCCCTTCTGTGCCGTACAGGTGTCACAGCAGTGCATATGACGTTCCACATCCGTCGACAGCCAGGCCAGTAGAACCGCCCCTGAGGCGGCGGAGAGTTTTAGCATTTCCATAGTGGCTGGCCCCCACCAAGCCGTGGACGAGCTCGAGCACCTGTGACCGCAGCGTCCGAGGCACCAACAGCTGCAGGAGATCTCTGCCCTGCCCGGGGACCCGCCATCTCCTGTACAGGAGGCCGTCGTGGGTCTCCAGGTTGTTGTACTGGGAGTAGTAGGCCTTCACTTCGGGCCCCTGTCCTGACACCCCTGTCCAGCCTGGGCGTCGTGCTGCCTCCAGCCAGGCCCCCACCTGAACCAACGTCGCATCAGCCTCCTGCTCCTGCTTCAGCTGCTGCATGGTCAACGAGAGCCATCCTCCTCCGCCGGCTGTGGCCCGAGCAGTAGCCACGCTCCGTGCCTCCTGGGCCCGCTCTCCCTGCCGTTTCGAGAGAGGCAGCTGGCGTGGGCGCAGACAGATGGGTTGAGCAGAGCCGGTGTCGGTGGTGTGCTGAACCAGCCGAGTCTGCCTGCAGTCTCCGGTTCCCTGCTTTCGACCGCACTGGAGGGCCAGAGTCTCTGTACCAACAGTGATAGCCAGCTTCGCGGTGTCAAGGCAGGCCCCCCAGCGGGTCAGCAGATCAAGGCCGATGATGCACTGTTCTTGGATGTCAGCAAGCCAGAAGTCGTGCACCAGCTCCAGATCCTTCACTCGGATCCGCAGCGGTTTCTTCCCCCGCATGTCAGTTCTCTCCCCCGTCACTGTCATTAGCTGGGCGTCGGTGGGTGACCAACCCGTCACAAGCGGCCCAGATGTTCCAGGAAACACACCAGGTCGTATTAGGGAAATGGTGGACCCCGTGTCCACCAGGGCTTGGCAGGGCTGGTCCTCAACACAGCAGCTCAGGTAGAGTCCCTTGAGGTGCCCGACTAGGCCCGCCACCGTGCATCGTTCTGCTCTGGCCTTCGGGGCGGGCGCCAGGCAG
The DNA here is from genome assembly GCF_013358895.1 of Oreochromis aureus. Classification (NCBI taxonomy): domain Eukaryota; kingdom Metazoa; phylum Chordata; class Actinopteri; order Cichliformes; family Cichlidae; genus Oreochromis; species Oreochromis aureus. The sequence goes on from NC_052961.1 coordinate 1,790,477, forward strand.
TCGCGTGCCACGTGGCCAGGCTCATCGCACCGATAGCAGCGGCCGGTCGGTTGACGGGGACGCCTCCAGGGCACCGAGGGCTGCAGCTGGCATGCCTCCAGGACCTCCACCTCCCTGTCGTAGTCTGCGGCTCTGGTTTGAGGGTAGTTTGTGGGGGGCACCTGCTGGTTAGGTGGTGAGGTGAGCACCAGCTCGGCCCTTTCAGCCTCAAGGAGCGCCTCACGGAGAGTTTGAGGCATGGCCAGGCGGACGTGTTGGCGCAGTCGCTCTGGAAAAAGTCCTCGCAGGAAAGCATGCAGGCTAAGCTCCTCACGGGCTGCTGCTGGGAACTCTGGGTAGCCACGACGAGCATACAGCAACACATCCGCTGCAAAAGTGCCCAGGCTCTCCCCCGGCCTACGGCTCCGGTTGGTCAGCTGCTCCCTGCTCTGCTCAGTGGAGTGCCGCTGCCCGAATCGCCTCTCGAGTGCTATGGTGAGGGCCTGGAGCTCATGCTGCTCTGACGCGGCTAGGTCATGGAGTACCTGCAGTGCATCTCCTTCCAATGCTAGCGCTAGCTGTGTAGCAGCCTCTTCGTGGCTCCAGCCATTATATCTCATGACTAGCCGTACTTGTGAGAGGTAGGGCTCTAGCGGGGTTAGCCCGTTATATTTCGGTACCTTAGCTGGCGTTGCAGGCGTCACTGCTCGCTGTCGGGGGCCCGGTGTGTCGGCCGACGGAGGCAGCCCATGAAGCATCGCCCTCGCGTCGGTCGCGGCGGGCCGCCGCCGCTGTGCGCTCGTGCCATCGGGACCCGTCGGGGCACTTACATGGCCGCTAGCTTCCTCTCTCTTCAATCGCCGGCTTCCCAAGCAGCGAATACTCTCCTCGACGGCTTGCTCCAGCCTCTGAGTGTCTCTCTCCATTCCGGCGAGGGTGAGCTATCCCACTTCTGACACCAATGTGGCGAGCTCATGAAACGGAGGAGACAGAGGTTTCGTTTGGTCTTGCTCTCGGCGAGGCTAGCCAGGGAGCACAGCCGTTTATTAGCTTTTTGAGGAGGAACACTGGCGCGAGCCCTCTGCTCAGCGCGGCAACACAGAACAACACAGGGCGCCCTCTGACCCCGGAAGGCCACCTCGTCGCAGCGAGAGGGCGTCACCTGTCACCATGGCAACATACACAAACATAACTGTAAACAGAACTACAAAACAGAACATAAATGTCTATAACATCCCCGACAGCCCTGGGCCGCTACAATATTATCATGCTGTTTACAACTACATGAATGTCCTATTGCTGTGATTTATTACTGTTACTGAAGGTCCGCGGCTCCGAACCGTAGTAAAGGGACCTCTGGCTAATACGTCGGATTCGTGTCGGGCTGGTAGCCGAAAACTAGCTTTACTTTGTTGTCTGGGTCAACTTTGCTTGCCAGAGACAGAGAGAGGCGTTGAAAGGCTGCTCCAACATAACTTATTTTTTCCGGAGGAAAACACGAACACAGTGTACAGTTGAGTCTTAATAGCTTACTTACAGCTGGGCTCGTCAGGCACTCTTCTTGGCTGCAGTGGTTATTATTATATTTACATGCTTCCAGCTCCCGTTTTTGCTCCGTGACAGCTCGGACTTTTCCTTTCTCTCCCTCCCTCGCTCACAGACACATAACGGGTATGGCAGTCCATTCTCCCTGCAGCACGGACTACACTGCCCATGATGCTACATTCTTTAGGGCCATGCCTGTAGCATTCTGCCTTTTAGCTTAGCACAACAACAACAACAAAAAAGCGCTCTCTCACCCAGGAAACATGCAGAGAGAGAGAGCGTCACCCTGTAACCATGGCAACCGTAACGCTGCCGCCTGGAACAACAGAACGTAGCTGTCAAACAAACCCAAACAGTCCTGACCCGCGACAATATGAAACAGGAAAGTACCACCGTGTATTCCATTTATTTCAACAAAGTAACTGTATTCTGAATACCACCTTTTTAAACGGTAACTGTAACGGAATACAGTTACTCATATTTTGTATTCTGAATACGTAACGGCGGTACATGTATTCCGTTACTCCCCAACACTGTGTGCTATTTGGAAACCGAATTTCCCAGAGGAACCCACCCGAGGGATTAATAAAGTTTTATCTTATCTCTTATCTTAACCGTTTTCAGTGGGAGAAAGGTTTCATCATCATCCAAGTGACTCCTTCAGTCTCAGCTGACTGCAGGTTTCCAACCTTTCAAACAGCACATTTGCATAATGACTGAAACTAGCACCACTGGGGAACAAGAGGCTGCGAGTCTGGATGTGACTGAAGTGCAGACTCTCAGCTTTAAATCATGAAGTTTAATAAAAGAATTACATTAATAGTTTAGGAATCACAGTCATTTTTACACAGTCACCTATTTTGGATCTGACTGCAGCTTTTAGTGTGTAAAGTGAAGCCAAAGTGTCTTAAACCTGCATTACTGATATTAACATTTCATTTTTCCTTTTGTCTCTCGTGTATGTAACAGGGAGCGGAGTGATGATTGTGCAGTCAGTTCTGTACAGATGTGCAGATAAAGAAATCTGCTCTCGGCTTCACGATCTGGACGTCATCAAGAAAAGGTGAACACTGTCGGGTAGTTTAACTGCTTTGATGACAATAAAAAAGTAACAGCAGTTCAAATGAAAGCAGCAGATATTAGAAATCATGAACTGATCACTTCAACAAACCTGGAAATGAGCTTTTTGCCTCCCTGCAGCTGTGACTTGAAGGAAGTGTGTGAAATAAATACAAACATGGTCCGTACCTGTGATCCCAGCGTCTGCACGTACCTGGACATCACCTTCAACTGCTTCCCTGCAAGTCTGTTACATCTCTGATTATCAGCTAATAATCAATCACATCTGTACGTGAATTATTACAGTTTCTAATGTGATGTGTTTCTTTGTCAGTCCACAGTGTAACATGTGAAGGATCTCAGGCGAAACTTCAGTGTGGTCAGATTTATTTTTCTCATTTATTGTAACTTTAGTGTAACTTTAATTTGATAGAACTACAAACATGGTTACAGTTTATGAACTCTTCCTCAGGTGAAGGACAGGTTATAGTCGTCTACTGGGCTAATTATGGTCGCCGTGACAACACCACGTGCCCTGATGGTAATACCGCTCAGCTCCAAAATGTCACCTGTTTGAGTCCTGGTAGTCCAGAATATGTAACTAACAGGTACAGATGCTGACTCTCTTTCTTCAGCTTTCCATCTTCTCTCAGATGACACGGCCTATTTCAAGCCTCTGCTGATTCACCTTTGACCTGCATTCACAGGTGTAACTGGCAGAACAGCTGTACTGTTGAAGCAAAGAGCTCAGTGTTTGGAGACCCCTGTGTTGGCACCTACAAGTACCTGGAGGTGGTTTATGACTGTCAGGGTAAGAACCTGAAAGATAAACAGACAACTTCAAAAAATAACCCAACTTCTAGTCTCAGTGAAATTAAGCCTGTATGATTAGAAAGGTAATTATTAATCCGTCTTCACAAACATCCACAGAGAGTGAAGCTACATCAAGTCCTCCTCCAACTACTGTGACAGAAGGTGAGCTCACAGAGTGGCAACTAAACATTATTCCAAGAAATCATTTGTATCAGTTTGAGCTGAAACCTGCGCAACACTGATATCAAGCATTGCATGTTGGAGCAGCTGTGAGATAAGACAGGAACTCTTGGGAGGCTGGTGTGTTTCAGGTTGATGAAACAGGATTTTAAAATGTCACAAAGGTTGATTCTCTTTATCTGGAAGGAACATTTTCAGCAAAAGAAACGTTACCTCTAGGTGACTTCTTCAGTCTCACTGACTGCAGGTTTCCAACCTTACAAACAATACATTTGCATAATGACCAAATGTAGCACCACTGACTAACAATGGGCTGTGAGGTCAGTTTCATTAACACTAAACTGCAAATTGTCACGACCAATTATCAACAACCACTGATCAAAGACTATTTATCATTGATCACTGATCAATCACCATTGATCGATGGCCATGAGTCCCATTCACAGAGAGTTGGGGAATGGCTGCAATCACAGCATTGTAAGATGGTGACAGATGTACCCTTAGGCCCCCTCCTCGATTCAGAGATGGTCTTTCCCTTTTCACGTAAATGGCCTCCTTGACTCCGCCCTCAAACCAGCGTTCCTCCCTGTCCAGGATGTGTACATCCTCATCATTGAAAGAGTGTCCACTGGCCTGTAGGTGTAAATAGACTGCAGAGTCCTGGCCTGACGAGGTAGTTGTTCTGTGTGGTACCGTCCACTTAGCCAGAGGTTGTTTGGTTTCCCCGATGGGTGTTGACATCCAGCTCGTGCTCCAGTGAATGATGAGAGTCAAACCTTAAATACTGATCCGTATGTGTAGGTTTATGGTACACGTCAGCTTTTAGATGTCCCCCATTACTGATGGAAATCTCACAGTCTAAGAAGGCTAACCTGCCACTTTTCATATCCTCAATTGTGGTACGTCCTGAGATTTGATTTTCACCCAGGTGTCGTCTTGATGCATTCTCAATCATCCAGGAAAGTAAATCTCCAAAAGTTGATTCTGTTCATCTGGACGTAGCGTTTTGTGGGAGAAACGTTTCGTCACTCATCCAAGTGACTTCTTCAGTCTCAGCTGACTGCAGGTTTCCCCAAACCTTATAAACAGTACATTTGCATAATGACTGAAACCAGCCCACTGAAGGAACAATGGGCTGTGAGGTCAGTTCCTTAATCATAATTATGCAAATTCCCATGACCATTGATCAACAATCACTGAAAGCCCTCCTTTCCACTTCTTCTTTGTATAAGTTGGCCACAATGGTTGAATCTGGGGAGCCCATGGCACACCCATGTTTCTGCCTGTAAAACTGACCCTTGTATGTGAAGTAGGTGGAATGAAGACACAGTTCCAAAAGCAAACACACTTGTTCGATGCTGAGAGTGGTCTTGTTGCTGAGGTTGGGGTCATCCTGTAATCTCTTACAGACTACCTCCAACACTTCAGTGACTGGAACGCAAGTGAAGAGAGATGTAACATCAAACGAGTTACATCTCATAGTTTCATCTGCCTCCATAATGACATCTCTCAGTTTCATTGAACTCTAGAAGTTGAGGACCGACGCTGGAAAATCCATTCACCAACTCTCTTTGAATGGTACTCGTGGCCACTGATCAATGGTCAGGACAATTTGCATATTAATGATTATAAACTGACCTGACAGCCTATTGTTAGTCAGTATTGCTAAATTTATTCATTATGCAAATGTACTGTTTCTAAGGTTGGAAACCTGCAGTCAGCTGAGACTGAAGAAGTCACTTGGATGAAACGTTTCTCTTGCTGAAAGCGTTTCATCCAGATGAACAGAATCCACTTTCTGGTATTTCCTTACCTGGATGATTGAGCACGCATCTCAATATTCACTTTAATGATGATTGATGCATTTATTTAGCTTTTGTTAGTTCTAATGAAACAGGAAGCACACACACCTGTGGACACTCTCACAAGTGGTGTCACGTCTTACTAAATCACCCAATTTATCCACAAGACCATCAGACTATTTGTGTATTAAACTGTGATGATGAAGAAGAGCTGATTTGGACTACAGTATGCTGAGAAATGAGGGTTAGAATTTGAGCAGATTTCAAACTTTGGAGACTGAAAGTGCTGCTTCATCTTATACAACCACAGCATGAAATATCCACACTACTGCTGTTAGAGTTTAGTTTCATATCAATGAACAAAGGATGTTCAGTCATAATATCACGTTATTACAATATACATAATTATCACGTTTGTACAATATAAATATTATATTGTACGAACGTGATAATTATGTATATTGTAATAACGTGATATTATGTTGTTCAAACGTGAAAAGTATCTTGTTAGAACAATAAACTTTTCACGTTATAACGTGATATACTTCTATTTTTCTTTTGCCTGGGTGGCAGCTCTACGCTTCCGTAGATCATTGATCAGTTTCATGATTGAAGTAGCAGCAGGAAGGTGAGGGAGAGAGAGAGGCAGTCGCTCCATATATCGGTTGTTAAGCTTAACATGGGAACGCTTTACAAACATTCAGAGATGAACTTACACACTTGCTTTACTTCTCTCTGGGATAACTTCCTCGGAGATGAAATGCTGGTTTGGTAGCGAGGCTACAAATACACACAGCCGCTCTATCACGTGAGCACACTGCTCCCACGTGCTACGGTTATGAGCCGAGTTACGCCGTGTCGCAAGTTTTGTGAGGTGCTTTCATGATATTTAATGGATAGGATTACATGGGGGCCTGCTGGCCTGCTGGCCCCGAGCAGCTTTTTAATTAAAGTGCTATGCAAATAACCTACTTAAAAACACCACAGTGTGTTAGAACAGGAACAGGAAGTGATACTCTACCACAAAGAGAGCGAACACCAAGTGACAGCAGAAAATAGTTTCAGTTCTTTAGCAGATCCTGAGTGAACGGATTGAAATCACAGTTTTCAGAAAGTTCTTGAGAACATTTTCTATGCTCAACTTCATGTTGGATTCTTACACATCGTTTTTCTGTTGAAAAACATGTTAACATATTATTTCATGTACCTCTGCTCTATTAACTTTACATCATTTTGCAGCTGGTTCCTCTAAGACCTGCCCTCCTGGTTGGACTTGGTTTGGAGGTCGCTGTTTCATCTTTAACAGCAGCATGAAGATCTGGACTGATGCTGAGGTACATTAGCAAATAGCAGCAGCTGTCACTGCATCACTGATGATACAAAGAGTTTCTGTCTTTGTTTGATTTTAAATGCATTCTCACACTTTTCATCTTCTGTGGTCTGCACCTCATCTTCCTCCTCAGAGTTCCTGTGAGACACTCGGTGGACATCTGGCCTCATTCCACAACACAGCTGAGTACACCTTCATCAGAAAGCTCATTTACACAGCAGCAGGGTCATATACAGCAGCCTGGGTTGGAGGCAACGATAGAGAGACTGTAAGTGTTTCATAGATAAAGAGGATGAGCTGCAGCTTTTTCTGATATTTCATATTTTTCTCTTCATATTCATCAGTTTGATTCAAAGTGCAACATGTGACAGACTGATTAATCAGGACTTTGTTCCTGGAGACAGATGTTGCTGCTGACTTGATTTTTCTTTTCATTTTTCACCTCCACAAACAAAATGAACCTTCACTGTCTTCGAGTGGTGTAAGAGGTCTCATGTCTGCACTCTCTGCATAGATGCACCAAAGTACATCAGAACAAACTGAACCTCAAACTTTATTCTTTCAGGAAACTGTGTGGATGTGGAGCGATGGTTCCAAGTTTAACTTCAGAAACTGGGCCAGGGGACAACCTGACAACTATGGAGGAGGAGAAGATTGTATGATGATAAACTTTAGAGGTACAAACTGAATGTGGGGCTGTTGATGAAATGTGTTTGTTTTTATATTTGCTGAAGTCATGTAATCTTAGGTCTTTATAAGAACTGTGTTTTTATAAACATTTACTGCACAGACCTCTGATTTTATTTCTTTGTTTCTTCATTTTGATTTTTCTTTGCAGGACAAGATCATGTCAGTGATGCAGGGTGTCAGCGGACCTACTCTTTTGTTTGTGTCAGAGATCCATAACTGCTCCTTCGTGTCCTGACACATCTGACATGATGATGTCACTTCCAGCAGGATGTCAAGCCTCGATGACATCACTGCTGGAAGATGTGTTGACAAATATGATTTCATATCACAATAAACAGAAAAATTAATTTAGTAAAATTTAAAGGAATTTAAATGTTTACTTGAAAGTGAGTCAAGTGGGGAAACACTGCTGCTGTTCAGGATGCAGAGTGAAAGCTGGATGTGAGAGAGCGACTCTTCATGCACAGTCGAACAGAGAGCAGGCTGCTGCAGTGGCTCAGGCTACAGAAAATAAATGTGTGAATGACCTCAGGAGATTTTTATGTTGTGTGAAAGTTAAATATTAATCAGACTGAACCTAAACTTCTGCCAACAGGTTTATGTTTGTGTTTTGGGGATTGAGCAGAAGAAACTCTATTTTATTCTATTCTATTCTTTTATCATTGCCACTGTATTTTATACAGAAATAAAAAAAAATCATGTGACTCATTTTTTGTATATTTTAGTGTAAAATTGCAAATGATATAAATTACTTTGGATTTAAGATTTTTAAGATGATTCTATATTTGAGCTTTTTACTCTTTAACATGTTTTTGATTCACTTTTTTCTTCTGACTCTTTTGCTGCTGTAACAGGTGAAATTTCCCAGTGTGAGATTAAATAAAGTTATCGTATCTTAATGAGTCAGAGTCTGAATAATGTGATGGAAAATGTAATATAACATTAGAATAAAGAAATATACATTTATGGATGACATAAACAGCTTAAATTTGCTGTGATGACAGTTAGCTATTGTGAGATTATTCTGTTATCATATGTTACCTTATATCTGTAATCAAAGTAGTTGAATTATGATACTGCTGTAGATCATATTATACCCCTTAATATAGAGTGTGTGATCAGTATGTAGTTTTAGTTTGCATTATACTTCTGACTTAAAAGAGTGTGAAAATCATTAGATCTATTGGATTGACCTGTACTACTCGACACTGTTGAATGTGTTACACTGTTTCTTGACATTTCATACTGCTGAATCATGAAGAGAAGGTTGTGTGCAGGAGACCTTGTGTCTAGAATAGAAGAGAAGACCACATTCCATACCCCCACCTTTACGGAGAGCAGAAAAACAGGGAGCCGAGGTCATAACTTAGGCGCCGTAAGAGAGAAAGAATGTGAATGTTTAGGCTTTTACGACTAGGTGGGGGCCACTAGAGGCTATAAGAAGCTGAGTAACCCGTCACCATTTTGAGACTTGCTGTGACCCTCTGCAGGCAGGTCTCCCCATCATGATGGTTCTTATGCTCTTAAGTGTTGAATTATATGGAAATAAATGATTGTTGATTGAGCATTTATACACCGAGTATTGTCCTTCCTTCAGCCCAAAGATTAAAAGAATTGGGAGATTTTAACAGCAATAATCAGACCTCTACAAACAGCTGATAACTAGAAGCGACCTGCCACAGCCATGAATGTTTTGTTGTTTTTTTCTCCCCATCCCTCATATCCACTTGTGTGAGTTGGTGTGTGTGTGCGGCAGTGTCCGGGGTTTCCGGAGATGTCAGGCCCAGAGAGTTTCCCGCCGTTAAGCCAGCCACACCTGCAAGATAATGACACTCACCTGTTGCTGATCAGCTTCATCTGAGGAGCTACTTTAACAGAGGAGCTGAGCTGCAGTCAGAGCTGGTTCCCTGTGAGAAATCCGGCAGTTCCTAGCCAGTGTACTAAGTCTAAGGAGCTTGGAAAGAAATCTGGGACTCTCCACCATTTTACCCTAGAACTGAAGAAGCTTCTTGAATGAGAGGTGAAACGTCTTCAAGCAACTTAAAGAAGTCCAGATGCTTTTCTTTCCAAGCTCCTTACGGTGCGTTCACACCGAACGCGATAGACGCGAGCGAAAACGCCCCAAACGCCCCTAATTTGACGCGTGCACATTCGCACCTCAACGGGTGTCCAAGAAAAATCCATCGCGCACGCGCGTGAACCGGAAATGTGGGAGGAATGTGGGAGGAAGTTTTATTATGCTGTGCTTTTTCTCCGTCTGCGCGCCACTTTCGTGCGCCTTTTTCCCTCGCGGTGCGAGACTTTGTTGTCTGGGTCAACTTTGCTAGCGAGAGACAGAGAGAGGCGTTGAAAGGCTGCTCCAACGGAACTTATTGTTTCGGAGGAAAACACGAACACAGTGTACAGTCGAGTCTTGGGTGGCTGTAGCTCAGAAGTGCCCAGAAGGTCAGTGGTTCGATCCAAATATCCTTGGGCAAGATACTAACACCATGTTTGCCTACTGGTGGTGGTCAGAGGGCCCGGTGGCACCAGTGTCTGGCAGCCTCGCCTCTGTCAGTGCGCCCCAGGGTGGCTGTGGCTACATGTAGCTGCCATCACCAGTGTGTGAATGTGTGTGTGAATGAATTTAGTGTAAGGCACTCTGGGGTCCTTGGGGACTGAGTAAAGCGCTATACAAATGCAGGCCATTTTAATAGCTTACTTACAACTGGGCTCGTCAGGCACTCTTCTTGGCTGCAGTGGTTATTATTATACTTCCAGCTCCCGTTTCTGCTCGATGACAACTCTACTTTTCCACTCCCCTTTCTCTCCCTCCCTCGCTCACAGACATATAACGTGTATGGCAGTCCATTCTCCCTGCAGCACGGACTACACTGCCCATGAGGCTACATTCTTTAGGGCCATGCCTGTAACACTCTGCCTATTGCCTTCACATTAAATTATTTTCTGAATAATAATTTTTTTAAATATTTCTTCACGTCATTATGCGGCTGCAAGTAGGGGTGACATGGGCCGCGAGATTGAGTCACAGGCATGAGAGCCTCTTAACGCGTGTTTTGTTTGGGTTTCCCCCAGCGTGGAATTACCAAAAATAGAGAGGGGACAGCCTAACATATGAAACAGGATAAGACCGCCGTGTAATCCATTTATTTGAACAAAGTAACTGTAATCTGATTACCACCTTTATAAACAGTAACTGCACTTAGTGGACCTTTGTTCCTCACTATCTCTTCTTGGACCCCCTCGTTGTTCTTCCCAACTTTCTCTGTGAGTCTGTCAGCCATAGAAGAGAAACTTAATGTTTGCCTTTCATGTTAGCTAAAGCTACTTTTCCACTTAATTGATTTCTTTCTTATATTCCTAGTTCTGAATATATGATGCAGCATATTATTTAAATCGTGTATTTAATTTATTTGCTGGGATTTTCATCACTTTGCAAATCTGATTAACATCAGTGATCTTCAGCTCTTGTAGGCAGCAGGTTTCCATGTAGCCATGGAAACAGTGGAGAAGTAATAATAATAATAATGGATTGCATTTATATAGCACTTTTCTAGGCACCCAAAGCGATTTACAGTTCCACTATTCACACACACACACAGTACGAAGAACACAGAAGTGATCGTGCATATATTTGGACTGCTGTCGACTTTTTCACTCTGTGTGTTTATACATCTCTCTGCACTTAATTATTTGTTATGATTATTAATCTCTGGCTCTCTTCCACAGCGTGTCCTTGTCCTGTCTTCCTCCCCTCAGCTCCAACCGGTCTTTGCAGATGGCCCCGTCCCTCTGGAGATTTCTTCTTATTTAAAAGGAGTTTTTCCTTCCCACTGTTGCCAAGTGCTTGTTCTTAGGGAGTCATCTGATTGTTGGGATTTCTCTGTATTTTTGTAGGTCCTTATACTATAAAACACCTTGAAGAGACTGCTTTTGTGATTTGGTCCTTCGAATCCATGAATCCACTTCCTCTGTGGTCTCTGACCAGAGAGACGTGTGGAGATGTTTCATGCAAATCAGAATATTTTCCAGTCAAATGTGTTCTCAGCTGTACTCCTGCTGCAGCCTGTCTGTTACATTCATATTATATCAGCAGTGACCTATCTTTTTTATACTTTCATCATTCCAAACATCCAGTAAATCATTAAATAGCCCTCATAAATATCTGCTGTACCACCCCATTTATAAACACTGTAAACACTGGTGTGTTGAACACCCACAGCTGTTGCTGCAGTGTGCATGTTTGTCTGTGTCGTCCACTTGGTCTCCGTCCTCTTTGTTCTCTCTTTAGGACGCTGTTAATGAACAGGGGAGTGTCACTTTCTCTCTGAGCTGATCAGGGCCTCTGAACTGTTCTGTGCTCTTCATTTAAATCCAGACGTGATCACATTTTCAAACTGTAGCTCCTAAACTTTGGAACAACATGTTTGCTATCATTTACATCATGTTAACACAATCATTTTTACTAAATGTTAAAATAAATGTAATCTACCATTAGTCATGTTTAAAATGATGATGTGAGCCTCTCCCAGCAGTCATAGGTCAGCTGAGCCAGGCTTATATAACTTTTAATGTAAAGTAGTTTTATTTCCTGCTGCAGCTGAGAAGGAACATATTCTGCTTTCCCATTGGCTGTGCTTTGCATACATACACATATAGATCACAGGTGTTACTGAAACAGAGTAAATCCAGCAGCTCTGTGTTTGATCCTCCATCAGCTCAGCTCTTCACTGTAATCCAGATCTCCTAACATGATGCTCTGCTCCGGACTCAGCAGCACACTGTGTGAGTACAACACACTGATAATCCTTTATTTATACATGAAATCAGCTGCACATGTTCAGTCTAATCCTTTTCTAGCTTTCCACTGTGCTGTACTGTGACATGCTTTTCTAAAGATTCTGCTTTATTGGATCAGTTAATCTAACATCCTAAATAAATGTTTGTATCACCTCAGCAGGACAGTTAGGCTTCAGAGTCCTGAGAGGAATTCATGGCTGATCATTTACTATGAAGAGTTGAAGTCAAACTGTCAACACAAATAAGTTTATTGACAAAAGTTGGAAACATGAACAGAATAAATGTGTCATTGAAATCTGCTGTTTAGAAAGAGTTTTCACAAGAATCCAGGTGTGAATGAAAGCAGCAGCTTTCTCCTCTTTGGTTTTCATGAATCTGTTTCATGTTTTGAGGTGAATTAAACTTCATATCAAACACACAGTCTGACACTGAGCTTTCTTTCTGTCTCTGTCAGTGCTGGCAGCAACGTGTTCACTCATCACTTCAGGTAAATGCTGTTTTACTGCTTCTCACATTTTGGTCACAAAGAGCCTTTCTCTTGACTTTATACCTCCATCATGCGAATCATTGAACCTGAGCTCTTCTTCTGCGTGTCTAACTACTGAACAACTATCACACATCACAAGTTTTTATTTCTCTGCCATCAGAGATGTTTTTATGAAGGAAAAACAATTTTTCCAGGCTGATGATCTTCTAGTGAGAAGCCATGTCCTCTCCAGCTTGCGAGTTATCTGCTTTAAGATGGATGTTTGGGAGCGACAGGAAGAAGTCAAGTACTTCTGAAAAAGTACTTATCTTATCTCACCTTATCTCTTATTAAAATTATTATTAAGATAATCGACCTCTGTTGGGGTAGCGTTCAGGTAGCTGGTCTGCTCTGTGTCTACACAAGTCACTGAGGAAGCTAGCGGTGGATAAATTATATTCTTAAACTCAGTTACAGTACTGTCAGAAAGATATATGCTATTATAAAGTCTACTCCCCACTACTGTGTAATCAATTATTTTAAATTTAAATGTTATCAGGAAATGATCAGACAAGAGAGGATTTTCAGGAAACACTGTTAAATGTTCAGTTTCTATGTCATATGTTAACACAAGATCAAGATTTTACATTTTAAAAGAAGCCAGTTGAACTAAATGACATCAAAGCATTTTCATCAAGATAATACATCCCTAATACACAGGCTTCCAACCTTATAAACAGTACATCTGCATAATGACTGAAACCAGCCCACTGAAGGAACAATGGGCTGTGAGGTCAGTTCCTTCATCATTAATATACAAATTCTCATGACCATCGATCAACAAACACTGATCAATGGCCATGAGTACCATTCACAGAGAGTTGGGGAATGGCTGCAATCACAGCATTGTAAGATGGTGACAGATGTACCCTTAGGCCCCCTCCTCCATTCAGAGATGGTCTTTCCCTTTTCACGTAAATGGCCTCCTTGACTCCGCCCTCAAACCAGCGTTCCTCCCTGTCCAGGATGTGTACATCCTCATCGTTGAAAGTGTCCACTGGCCTGTAGGTGTAAATAGACTGCAGAGTCCTGGCCTGATGAGGTTGCTCTTCTGTGTTGTGCCATCCGCTTCACCAGAGGTTGTTTGGTTTCCCCGATGTATAAATCCTGGCAATCCTCCTGGCACTTAACAGCGTACACTATGTTACTCTGTTTGTGTCGGGGGACCCGATCCTTGGGGTGGACCAGTTTTTGGCGCAGCGTATTTTGGGGTTTAAAAGCCACAGAGACCCGGTGTTTAGAAAAAATGCGTCTCAACTGCTCCAATAGATGGGGAAAGATGGGGAAGGGAATCCACAAATCACATGCTTTTCTCTGATCACACTCCACGCTCTTCGTTCGCTCACTCACGCTCCTTTCACTCCACGTCACTCAGCTGCACTCGGTAATCCTGGGAAGAGTTACACAGACGGGTCCAAGGAATCTATATACTAGTACTAATTTATATACTAGTTCTAGTATATATATTAATGACCATATCGGCCCAATATCAAACAGAAGCTGTAAATTCAGCTCTGTAGAGCAGGCAATCAAGATGAAACAGTTCATTATATAATTTAGAGGATCATCATTTAGCCTGGAGAAATAGTTTGCTGCTTTATAAGAAAGCCCTCCGCAAAGCCAGAACATCTTACTATTCGTCACTGATTGAAGAAAATAAGAACAACCCCAGGTTTCTCTTCAGCACTGTAGCCAGGCTGACAAACAGTCAGAGCTCTACTGAGCCAACCATCCCTTTAACGTTAACTAGTAATGACTTCATGAACTTCTTCAAATAAAATTTTTATCATTAGAGAAAAAATTACCAATAATCATCCCACAGATGTAATATTATCTACAGCTACTTTTAGTATTGATGTTAAGTTAGACTCTTTTTCTCCAATTGATCTTTGTTAGGTTTTTGTATTGTGATTGTCATTTATGCTTAGAATATACCCATATATGCTTAGAGTTTTATAATCAGTTGTAGAGTGGTAGAGGTTTTGATCCTTAATAGTCTGCAAACTTTGTGTGCATTCGTGGAGCATGGGAGAGGTCGTACCTTGTCTTATTGTTTTATGGTAGGATAAACGTGTTTTAGTCTAAGTGCCTAAGTGTTTAGATGGACGGCTTTGGGGAGTCTTCCTGGGGTCTAATTTTGACCCCAGACACACAGACACACACACACACACACACACACACACACACACACACACACACACACACACACACACACACACACACACACACACGGTATTCTTTGTTCACATGCATACCTATGTAAGATGTCATATGTTAATGAACCTATGCATATTCATGTAACCACAATAACAAAGCAGTGTTACGGGAGAGCAGACAAGAGCAACTGGGGTCAAGCGAAGGAACAGCGTTTGTCCGGTTCTCTCCCGTGCACGTGAAACATAAAGAACTTTGCCTACTTCGTGTCTTGATTGTTGTGTAATTAAATTGTCTTCAACGTTCCAGCGAATAGGTTCAAGCTACAAACCTATCAATCTTTCTGAGTTAACTTCAATAATTAATTCCTCCAAACCATCAACGTGTCTTTTAGACCCCATTCCTACAAAACTGCTCAAAGAAGTCCTGCCATTAATTAATGCTTCAATCTTAAATATGATCAACCTATCTCTAATAATCGGCTATGTACCACAGGCCTTCAAGCTGGCTGTAGTTAAACCTTTACTTAAAAAGCATCTCTAGACCCAGCTGTCTTAGCTAATTATAGGCCAATCTCCAACCTTCCTTTCATATCAAACATCCTTGAAAGAGTAGTTGTCAAACAGCTAACAGATCATCTGCAGAGGAATGGCTTATTTGAAGAGTGTCAGTCAGGTTTCAGAGCTCATCACAGCACAGAAACAGCTTTAGTGAAGGTTACAAATGATCTTCTTATGGCCTCTGACAGTGGACTCATCTCTGTGCTTGTCCTGCTAGACCTCAGTGCTGCGTTTGATACTGTTGATCATAATATCCTATTAGAGCGATTAGAACATGCTGTAGGTATTACAGGTACTGCACTGCAGTGGTTTGTATCATATCTATCTAATAGACTCCAATTTGTACATGTAAATGGAGAGTCCTCTTCAGACACTAAGGTCAATTATGGTGTTCCACAGGGTTCAGTGCTAGGACCAATTCTGTTTACATTATACATGCTTCCCTTAGGCAGCATCATTAGAAGACATAGCATACAGTTTCACTGCTATGCAGATGACACGCAGCTCTATCTGTCCATGAAGCCAGGTAACACACACCAATTAGTTAAACTGCAGGAATGTCTTAAAGACATAAAGACCTGGATGGCCGCTAACTTTCTGCTTCTTAATTCAGATCAAACTGAGGTTATTGTACTCGGCCCTGAAAATCTTAGAAATATGGTATCTAAGCAGATTCTTACTCTGGATGGCATTACCTTGGCCTCCAGTAACACTGTGAGAAACCTTGGAGTCATTTTTGACCAGGATATGTCCTTCAATGCACATATTAAACAAATATGTAAGACTGCTTTCTTCCATTTTGCAACATCTCTAAAATTAGAAATATCCTGTCTCAGAGTGACGCTGAAAACTAGTTCATGCATTCATTACTTCCAGGCTGGACTACTGTAATTCATTATTATCAGGATGTCCTAAAACTCCCTGAAAAGCCTTCAGCTGATCCAAAATGCTGCAGCAAGAGTCCTGACAGGGACTAGAAAAGAGAGCAGATTTCTCCTGTTTTGGCTTCCTTCATTGGCTTCCTGTTAAATCCAGAATTGAATTCAAAATCCTGCTCCTCACATACAAGGTCTTAAATAATCAGGCCCCATCTTATCTTAATGACCTTGTAGTACCATATCACCCTATTAGAGCACTTCGCTCTCACACTGCAGGCTTACTTGTTGTTCCTAGAGTATTTAAAAGTAGAATGGGAGGCAGAGCCTTCAGTTTTCAGGCCCCTCTTCTGTGGAACCAGCTTCCAGTTTGGATTCAGGAGACAGACACTATCTCTACTTTCAAGATTAGGCTTCAAACTTTCCTTTTGCTAAAGCATATAGTTAGGGCTGGACCAGGTGACCCTGAATCCTCCCTTAGTTATGCTGCAATAGACGTAGGCTGCCGGGGATTCCCATGATGCATTGAGTTTTTCCTTTCCAGTCACCTTTCTCACTCACTATGTGTTAACAGACCTCTCTGCATCGAATCATATCTGTTATTAATCTCTGTCTCTCTTCCACAGCATGTCTTTATCCTGTCTTCCTTCTCTCACCCCAACCAATCACAGCAGATGGCCCCGCCCCTCCCTGAGCCTGGTTCTGCCGGAGGTTTCTTCCTGTTAAAAGGGAGTTTTTCCTTCCCACTGCCGCCAAAGTGCTTGCTCATAGGGGGTCATATGATTGTTGGGTTTTTCTCTGTATGTATTATTGTGCGATCTACTGTACAATATAAAGCGCCTTGAGGCGACTTTTGTTGTGATTTGGCGCTATATAAATAAAATTGAATTGAATTGAACTGAATTGAATAAAACGCTGGACAATTTTTTTTTCTTTTCTTTTCTTTTTCATTTTCAACTCAGTTTCGCTGCAAATAAAGAAAGTGTTCAGGTTTGAGTTCAAGGGGATGTTCTTTAGCTTAGTTCAAGAAAGTTGTGAAATTCAGAGGATCACATCTAGAAGGCTCAGAATAAGATCTATTAATCAATCAGTAACAGTTAATAACAATTGGCACCTCTACTGAAGAAACACCACAAAATATTGTCAAATTTGTAAAATGGAACTGTAGTGGACTCAGAGGACCAGTCAAATGAGGAAAAAAGTAAATGCGTATATAATTTTTTTTGCACGAAATGCATCTGAAAGTAAAAGACCACAACAGATTACGTTGCAAATGGATAGAACAAATATTTCACTCCACCTTTAATGCAGGAAGCAGAGGCACAGCTATACTAATTAACAAAACAGTATCATTTACTGCAGCAAAAATATTACCAGGGTAGATATATTATTGTACCTGGCAAACTTCATGGTCATTTAGTTACATTAGTAAACATTTACACCCCAAATGTGGACGATGAGCAATTTATACGGTCGATAATTTCAAAGCTACCAGATATCGACACTTACCAATTAATTATAGGAGGTGATTTTAACTTGAATACAGACTGTAAAGTATGCAACACACACTGTGATTGTGCTGACGAGTATTGTGTTTATTTGACAGTTCTGCATTCTTGGGAAACAGTCTGTTCCGGTCCAGCCCTCTCTCTCGCTCGACTCTGCCGTCACTATATAGACAAACAGAAAGAAAACACTGTCATCAAACAATCGCCACCACCTGTGGCTCACCTGCCTCCCGGTACCACCCCCTTGAGCTCACTGCACCACTCCTCCCCTCCATCCGCGCCAGCGACCACACCTCCGCCATCGCCTGACTGAGGCCGAACCTACACCTCCCCCCATGAGCAGGAAAGGAAGTCGGCCAGCGGCATGCGCACCCCCGGCCTGTGGACCACCTTGAAGTTAAAAAGGCTGCAAAGCCAGATACCACCACGTGATCCTTTCATTGGCATCCTTCGGACCATGCCCTGGAGCCACTGCAGCAGGGCATGGTCCGAGCACCGGATAGCCAGGCACTCTTTCTCCACAGTGCTGTACTGTCTGTCACGCTCCGACAGCTTCCAGCTAATGTAGAGCACGGGCCGGTCGACCCCCCTTACCTGCTGGGAGAAAACGGCCCCCAGCCCTGTGTTCGAGGTGTCAGTCTGCAGAACAAAAGGGAGGGAAAAGTCAGGAGTGTGGAGCAGCGGCTCCCCACAGAGGGCTTTCTTCACCTGCATAAGCCCCAGAACTGTCTCACCTCCTTCTTCATCTTGGGGTGCCAGCAGGATGAAATAGCTGCTGTCTTCTCCACCTGTGGACGCACCTGCCCGCCCCCAAAGTGGTACTCCAGATACTGTACCTCCCTCCATCCAACCGCACACTTCTTCGGGTTGGCTGTGGGCCCCTGCTGACTCAGGGACTCCAGGACCATGGCCACCAGCTGCAAATGCTCCGCCCAGGTGTCACTATGGATGATCACATCATCCAGGTAGGCGGCAGCATACGCTGCGTGCGGACACAGCACCCGATCCATGATGCGCTGAAAGGTGGCCGGGGCTCCGAACAAGCCGAATAGAAGCGTAACGAACTGGTACAAACCGTACGGAGTGAATAAGGCCGTTTTTTTCCTTGGACTCCACAGACAAGGGAATCTGCCAGTAGTCCTTGGTTAAATCCAGTGTCGTGAAAAAACGGGCCGTGCCTTAACCGGTCCAGGAGCTCGTCGACCCGGGGCATGGGATAAGCATCAAAGTGTGACACCTCATTCACCTTGCGATAGTCGACACAGAACCGTATACACCCATCCTTCTTCACCGCGTGAACAATGGGGCTACACCCGGCGCTGTGTGACTCTTCTATTACTCCTATTTTCAGCATTTTGGCTAATTCCCTCTGAACGATTTGCCTTTTGTGTTAACCTCTTGAGCCCCAAGGTGTTTTCTGAGCTTCCTGCTCGAAAATGCAATGCCTCAATTAAATTGATTATTTCTCTGCAATTACAAACTCCGTCCTTACAATCTTTGTATCAAAATGAAGCTAACACTTGGGACATTTAATCAGAGGTGTAAATATTAAAGCGGATATTACTGTGTCAAAGTTACTGAGACTGGAACACAGAAAAAGGAAGTAGATTTTATTCTCGCCTAATTTTTTTCTTCTTTTGCGGCTAATTCGGTGAATTTTGGTCCGATCGTGGTCAAACTTCGTGTGTTTACGCAGTGATAGCCCTGGAAGCTAGCCAGCCTATTTATAACCGGTTACATGAAGTCTGAAGACTGTCTGGTTCTCGTTTGCGTGTTTAGCGGACTTCTGCGCATTACGTAACTGCTCGTTTAATCGCGGCTTGTTTGCGGTGTGTTTGGTGGTTGTAGAAATGGTTTATATGACATTGTAGCTGAGATTCTGAGGTTTCTGTGGATACCACACATGTCTGGAGTTATATTTCTCAACCGGCGTTATAACCGATTAAACGTGATCTCCTCCCTTTTGCCCCCGGTACCGGGGGCGTGGGGCTTAAGAGGTTAAGGAAGCCTGTAGGGCTGTGAACGCACCGTCACGCCAGGCTGAGTTTCAAAATTATGCTCAATGAGAGATTTGTGGCCGGTCAGGGGGGAGAACACGTCCGCAAAGCGCTGTTGCAACGTGGCAACATCCGCTCTCTGGGCCTGTGTGAGATGGTCATCACAATGGAGGGAGGCGGAAATGATGGAATTTGGCACCTCCGGCCACAACTCATCTCTCTCCCTAACCAGGCTCACCAGAGAAGTGGTCTCAACCTCCCTCCATGCTTTCAGGAGGTTGAGGTGATAAATCTGCATGGCCTCCCCTGTCCGACCATGCGACCTCAGTCAACGTCCCCCACCCACTATGTGACCACGAAGGGTCCTTGCCACTTGGCGAGTAACTTTGAGCTAGAAGAAGGGAGTAATACAAACACTTTGTCTCCCGGTGAAAATTGCCTGAGTTTAGCCCCTCTGTTATACAGGCGCTGCTGACGCTGCTGGGTCAGGAGGAAAATTCTCCAGTGATAACCTCCCCAAAGTCTGGAGTTTCGCTTTCAGGTCCAACACGTACTGAATCTCATTCTTTAAAGGGCTCGGACCATCCTCCCAGCTTTCTTTAATCAGGTCGAGCACCCCACGCGTCTTCCTGCCGAACAGCAGTTCAAAGGGAGAAAATCCCATGGAGGCCTGGGGCACCTCCCGCACTGCAAATAACAGAGGGTCTAACCAACGATCCCAACTGCGTTCATCCTTGTGAATGAACTTACGAATCATGGACTTCAAAGTCTTATTCAGTTGCTCCACCAGCCCATCAGTCTGAGGGTGATAGACGGTGGTCCGAATAGATTTAATGCCCAACAATTTGTACAGTTCCCGCAGTGTGTGAGACATGAACGATGTACCGTGGTCAGTCAGTATCTCCTTCGGGATACCGACTAGGGAGATGACCTGAAACAGTGCCTGTGCCACGCTCTTTGCAGAGATGGTGCACAGTGGCACTGCTTCCGGGTATCGTGTTGCATAATCCACCAAAACTAATACAAAGGAATAGCGGCGTGCACTCCGGTGAAACGGCCCGATGAGGTCCATGCCAATGCGTTCAAACGGGACCTCCATTAGAGGGAGCGGGTGCAAAGGTGCCTTTGGAATGGCCGGCTGATTAACAAGTTGGCATTCTGGGCAGAATGCGCACCAGTGGCGCACATTAGCATGGACGCCGGGCCAATAAAATCGGGTTATGATGATGAAACCCCGGCCATTTCGTGCCCAAGATAAGGGGATACGACAGGCGTGGGCTAACCGCAGCCTTAAGTCTATGCGTTTTGCCCTTGTATTTTAACAACAGTGGCACTTTGGGATACTTGTGCACATCACCATGAACACACTTTACCTCCACCCACTCTGTCTCCAGCAATGCCCCAGAGTGAACCAAGCTTTGGTGTACAAGGGTCTGCGTACAGCCCCTGTCCACCAAAGCATGGCGTACACCCCCTTGAGTCCTCACCGGAATGCTGTATGTCCCTCCTGGACCGGAGGAGGGTGCTGGAGCATCGGCAACGTAGAACACCTGCCCCACTTCCATCAGAGGACAATCCCTCCTCAGGTGTCCCGGATGCCCGCACTTCCAGCACTCCTGCCCCTGCGTCTACACCGCTCTCCATGGTTCAGGGGCAGCGCTGGATGTCTCTGATCCCTGGGGAGGCAAGGCAGAAGAAAACAGATTAGGGCCACACCAGGGCCTGTCCTCCTGGTGCAGGCGCTGAAGCCCGTCACCTCGGTGCCGGCCCCGGGGCTTGCTTGCTCTGTGGCCGGCTGGCTCCCCCCGGTTCCTCTGCTTTGGCGGCCAGGTGATCCTCTGCTAGCGTGACTGTCGCTGGTCTATGGCACCGGACCTATCTCGCTGTCTTCACCGGCAGCCCCTCCACAAACTGCTCCAGTATGACTTTGTCAACCAGCTTGGCTTCTCTTGCCAACTGCCCCGGCTGCAGCCACCGTACCGCCGCGTCACAGAGCTTGCGAGCCCAAGCGAACGGCCAATCCTCCCCAGTCAGCTTGCAGGCACGGAACCGCCGGCAATGATCTTCCGGGGCGAGGCCTATCTGGTCCAACACAGCCCGGCTCACATCAGCGAAGCTGCCCTGTGAGGTCAGCTGCCGTTTGAGCCTCCCCCGACAGTAGTGGAATCAGCCGCGGGGCCCACTCCACTTGTGGCCACTGGCATGCCTCCTCCGTCACATGGAATGCCACCAAAAAACCTGGGGATCATCACCGTCCCCTATCCGGTGCATCGCTACCGACAGAGGCAGGGACTTTGGTAGCGCAGCAGCCCCAACCAGTTGCTCCAGGACCTTGGTCTGTTGGTCTGGGTGTTCCTGTAGCTTCATCAGGTGTTCCCGCTGGGCCATAGCCTGGTTTTGGCACATTGTTGCCAACTCCGCTAGCATCTTTGCCAACAACTGCACAGGCTGAGCGGGTGACGCATCGTGTGGGGCAGACATCCCACTTCCTGGGTTTTGGCACCACTTCTAAAGTATGCAATACACACGGTGATTGTGCTGACGAGTATTGTGTTTATTTGACAGTTCTGCATTCATGGGAAACAGTCCGTTCCCGTTCCAGCCTCACTCTGACATCACTATATAGGCAAACAGAAAGAAAACACTGTCATCAAACAATCGTCACCACCTGTGGTTCACCTGCCTCCCCGTACCGTCCCCTTGAGCTCACTGCACCACTCCTCCCCTGCAGCTGTGCCAGGGACCACACCCCCGCCTGACAGACCTTGATAGATCATCAAGTAGACCAGCCAAAATATCAAGATCGGCAAAAGCAATCCAGGAATTTATGGGAAATTATGGAATAATTGACCCGTGGAGTGCTCAAAATCCTAATATGCGACAATATTCATTTTATTCTCCAGTCCACCAGACATATACCAGGATAGACTTCTTTTTAATTGATTCTAAATTTCTACCATCAGTAAAACACTGTGAATATGACACAATAATGTTATCGGATCACAGCCCCCTTCTCTTGCAATTAGCCCTTGGGTACAATCATACAACAAAGCTATGGAGATTTGATAATAGTCTATGGTCAAATAAACAGGGGAAAGAAGAAATTAAGAATCAAATAGATTTTTATCTGTCAATTAATAACACCTGATGGGAAGCGCTAAAAGCGTATATTCGGGGACAGTTGATATCATGGAAGAGTATGATAAATAAACAACAAAGAGAAGAAGAAAGTCATATAAAAGACAAAATACAGGAAGTAGATAGACGACACTCGGTGCTGCCCTCAACAGTTGTGGATAAGAAGCAGACACAGGCAAGGAGACAGAACTGAACTTGAATGAAGAGCGAGCCTTAATTTGGCTGGAAGCAAGTGATACACATGAAACTATGAAGACTATGAAAAACAAAGAAACTATGACAACTGTGACTACTATGACTTTATAGTATGACTTCAAACTATGACATACGCTATGATTTAAACTATGACCAGATGTGAAAACACGGAAGTTCTGACAAAGACAGAATGGAAGACACAGACTAAATACACACAAGGAGTGATCAGGGGAAGTGGAAACATATGAGGAAACAGCTGACACAAATGCACATAATGACACAGGGGAGGTGTAAAACTAAGCACACTGACTAAGGGAAACACAGGACCTTTACAAAATAAAACAGGAAACGTAGACAAGTCAATACCAACTTAACAGACTTGGCACACATTAAAAAAAACTAGACAAGAACCTAGAAACCAAGGAGACAATGACAAATAATGGCTGAGCTTATCCTCAACTAAAACCTAAATAAGAACCAAACAAACTATATAATCACAAATCAAACATAAGACAAATACAAACTACACTCAGAGCGCTGGGTCAGAGACCCAGCCTGTGACATATATAATGAGGCGCTGGACAAAAAAGCCTTACCGCCAACTCTAAATCAGGCAAGCATCTCTTTGATCTATGAAAAAGAAAAAGACCCTTTAGACCCGGCACCATATAGACCAATCAGTTTAATCAACGTAGATAATAAGATACTTGCAAAGATTTTAGCAACATGCCTGGAAACAGTTCTGCCAACAATTATGTCTCAAGACCAAACAGGATTTATTAAAGACAGGCAGTTGTTTTTTTAATATTAGAAGACTACTAAATATTATCTATACGCAAGACAAGCATAATTCAAACCCTGAAATTTTACTTTCCTTGGATGCGGAGAAGGCTTTGACAGGGTCAAGTGGAATTATCTCTTCGGTTCAGATTTGGCCCCTAAATTTCTCTGGTTAAACTACTATACATCCAATCAAAAGTGTCGGTACAAACAAACAATGTTCACTCTGACTATTTTGATCTGAATTGCTTAACAAGACAAGGTTGTCCTCTCTCACCTCTGCTTTTTGCATTAACTATTGAACCTTTAGCTCTTTTACTGCATTCAACAAAAGAATATACGGGGATTAGAAGGGAAAAGCAGAACATAAAGTTTCGCTATATGCCGATGATTTACTACTGTATATCTCTAACCCTGCAAAATCATCATCAAGTCATCATGGAGATTTTGCTAAATTTTGGAGAAATGTCAGGGTACAAATTGAATTTATCCAAAAGTGTGTTGTTTCCAGTCAACTCTAAAGCAAAAGGAAACCCAAGTAGCTTCAACACCTTACCATTTAGAGTTTCTCATCAGTTCAAATATCTTGGAATAAATATCACTCAGGATTATTGTGGCTTATTTAAACATAATCTTTCTAAATTATATGAAGAAACCAGAAATAACATTGACAAATGGATTAATTTACCAATTTCATTAGCAGGAAGAATAAACATTGTTAGAATGAATATTCCTTCCAAATTCTTATTTTTATTTCAGTGTATCCCTATTGTGATTAATAAAGCTTTTCTTTTTTAATAAATTAGACTCCTTAACATCTTATTTCATATGGAACAGAAAAAACCCAAGAATCAAGAAGGGCTACCTGCAGAGACCGACAGGTCAGGGAGGGATGGGGTTGCCATGCTTCTGTCTTTATTATTAGTCATGTAATGTTCGTTCCATGTCACTTTGGTTGCGCACTCGGGGGCTGACTGGACAATGATGGAAAGTGAAAGTTGCTATCCCTCCTCATTAGAAGCTATGATCTATTCAGCTCTCCCTATCCCTAGACATGATTTTAAGAATCCGGTAGTCTCTGATACAATTAAAATCTGGACTCAGATAAGGAAACATTACAGGTGGAAAGACGCCTCCATACTAACTCCACTCATGAATAACGCAACATTCATGCCATCACTCTCAAACATCTCATTTCTCCAATGGAACCTCAAGGGGCTGCACTCAATAATCAGTAAGGTTTTTTCCCACATTCCAGCAATTGCAAGAAAAATTTAACTTGCTTAGTAATGACTTCTTCAAATACTTACAGATCAGAAGCTTTGTATAGAGTCAGTTTCCATCCTTTCCAGATCGACCCCCAGACTCTACCTTAGATAACTTATTCCAGCTTGACCCTCTCAAAAAAGGACTAATAACAAAAATTCACATTGTCACAACTGGATGGAACTACTACGCTTGATCATCTGAAAGATGCCTGGCAAAAGGACCTTGGTATGAGAATCACATATAGTCAATGGACAAAAGCCCAAGAAAATGTACATTCTTCCTCTGTTTGTATCCGTCACGGACTCTTACAGTTTAAAGTGTTACATAGACTCCATTTATCGAAGTTGAAACTGTCAAAAATGTTCCCCGATGTAAACTCATCCTGTAACAGATGTAAACAGCAACCTGCTTCACTGGTGCATATGTTTTGGAATTGTCCCTGTATAACAATATATTGGAATAATGTCTTTCAAACCTTGTCTAAGAGTCTAAAAAAAAAAAAAAAACCCACTTAAGCCAGATCCAATCTGTGCTTTATTTTGAGTGAAGCCGGTTGTTGTAGATTTATCAGCCACCCAAAATAATGTAATACGTTTTGTGACGCTGCTAGCACGCCGTTTAATTTTACTAAACTGGAAGCAAAGAGTGCCTCCTACCAAATCAGCGTTAATACAAGATGTAATGAGACATTTGCAGCTGGAAAAAATTAAACTCCTACTAAGGGGGAAGCTGGAAGAATTCCATTCAACCTGGCAACCTTTTTGTCACGGGGTGCCGAGGCAGGCCGTGTGAAGATTAGTAATGGACCCAAGATGCAGACTGCTTAAGTGGAGGGTGAGCTTTAATAACAACCGGTGAAATACAACACAACAGAAAGGGGGCGAGGAAAATAACAGAAAATACACTAAACTGGGAAAACTAAAACTAACACCAAAACCAGAACGAGGGTACCTTGCAGGGAGAATAACCAGGAGCACGGAGGAACAGACACAGAATGATGAAGGGGATGAACACAGACAAAACAGCAACGAGGACGAGGTAACACACACTATAAATACACACGCCAGGAATCAGGGGAAGGGAAACAGGAGGGGAACACACCTGGAAGACATCACAACTGACAAGGCAGGGGAAAACGTAAACAGAACCCACTGACATAAGACACAGACCTTCACAATAAAACAGGAACTACACATACAAGGACACACACGGGCCAAACAGTGTAAACACTAAACAGAGGAAGAACAGAACCAAAATCACACTAAATAGAAAAACACAAAACGCTGGGTCAAACGGACCCAGGATCATGACACTTTTATCTCTTCAATACAGCACAGATATAAACGATCACTGAGCTCCATGTGTAGTCCGATAAATAATATCCTCTGTCCAACTTACTTTTGTTGTTTGTTGTATTTTATTCTGTTCAACTATTTCCGTATATATGTAATTGGTTATATTTGAATCTATGTCATCTTTATGGTAAAAGAAAACTGGAAAACCAAATACAGAGATTTGGAAAAATATCGACTCTTATTTCTGCACTTACTTTTGATGGCCACGTGAATGGGGTGGTGAAATCATCATTCTGTCACCTTAGGCGTCTGTCGGAGGTCAGACCTTTTCTTTCAAGGCATGATTTGGAGACTGTTATCCATGCTTTTATAACCTCACGCTTGGATTATTGCAACTCCTTTTTAATAGGGGTTGGACTGGGCACTCTGACACGCCTGCAGCCAGTACAGAATGCTGCGGCACGATTTTTAACTGGTAGAAGGAAATTTGAGCACATTACTCCGGTTCTGGCCTCCCTGCACTGGCTTCCAGTTCAATTTAGGATTCATTTTAAAGTCCTTTTATTGGTTTTTAAATCCTTAAATGGTCTGGCACCTGCATATTTGTCTGATTTGCTGAAGCCCCATGTCCCCACTCATTCGCTCCAGTCAAATGAGCAGCTGTTTCTCTCAGTCCCCAAATCACGGCTGAAACTGAGAGGAGACCGAACGTTCTCTATTGTGGCTCCAAAGCTTTTATACCTAAAACAATATAATCAGCAAAATAAGCCTTAAAATATATATATTAATTTCATGACAGTTCTCCCCCTTTTCGTCTTTTTTAAAAGACGACATAAACCCTAATTTATCCCAATAACGTTACTTGCATGTGAAAATAATAGAAATATAACTAAACAAATCATGCCCATAAATCAAGCTGTGAGACAGCACCTTGCATTTACGCCGGGCTGTGAGCTGTCCTAAATCTACTTCCGACACCCCCTTTTCAACTAGAATCCCAGTTTAATTTTCTTTCAATCCCAGTTTAAAACTATTCCTGACTTCGCTCAGTGCACACTGTAAAGTCTAAACACATACCATTAGCTTTTCCTGGTAAAAGGTCTTACATTGTTTTCTCAACCTTTCGTAACATCCGCTATAGACTTGACCCTTTTCATCTTTAAAACTTAGGCCTGGTTTCTTCGCCTCCTTTAACGGGTAGCGCATATCCGGTCTGAACACTGTGTTTGGGCAATTTACGTAACATAAAAATCCTGCAGCTATTCGTAAAGTCCCTCTCATTACTTTTATGCTCCCATTATAACCTGTGTCTAACAAGCTTTTGATCTTCTTTGCAATATAAACAACTCGGTGTCTCTGTGCTCTGTTCTTCTCCTTTCTCTGGTTGGTTCCATTCGGTCTGGGGCTTCCAGGATTCTCGCCACCCCTGTGGTCGCTGTTGTCCTGCAATCTTCTCCTGTAAACGATAGAAAACAAAATGCCCCTCTCTGCTGCACCTCACTAATCTACTGTTTTCATCTATTTTTCCCTTAATTATTCAAACGTGATTCAGAATATCATGCTCTGGGCTCTATCCTTTATATTAACTTTACTTAATCTTTACTTAATCTCAGTGCTCTTTATTTGTGTGAGGAACACCTTCAATTTTATTAAACACACCCAGGGTAAGATATAAACCATCACCATCGGAGCATAAAAACAGACAACGACGTTCCTCTTTCTGTCACTTGTTACTAGGCAAGCTCAAATCCAGATAGGGGCTAAATGGATTTCAGGCCTTTGGCCTGTGTTTAAATCATGTGTGTTTGTAAGCGTGAATGCTGTTTACCCTTCTATTGCTCCAAGTCCCCCGCAATATATCGACTGAGACATCGCGCTCATCGAAGCTTATGACCTTAAATGGACTGAACATCAACTCTGTTAATGAGCACAATTGCAATGTGTGTATGAAAATGATTATAAACGCTTATTCTACTAAAATACATCCAACCCAAGTCAGAGATTTTCAATCAGTTAAGCTTAAGCATATAAGCAATCACTTATGCATAAGTTTTACTTTACTTAAATTATCAGACACCCAACAAGTCATAAAATGATCCTAAAACCCATTATTTCAAATTAAACCTTAAATCCCCCCTTTTGACACCTCCTGTGTGTCAAACTCAAAATGCTTCACCCGAGCTCAGGAAATTAAAAGAAAGAGGTTAATCATATCATTTCTCAAAACACCTCGGCGATCCTCCTCTCAGGTATATCTGCTCCGGCCCTGCAAACCTGTGTTTAGGGAATGAAATCAATTTAATCATCATGTCAAATCTTTTCGAACTCCTGGCTCCGTCCACAGCCTGCATCCTTGGAACTTCCTAGAAACAAAACCTGTGTGTTAACCTGAACTTCACATTTCATACTCAGTTTTCCCCACTTATGATCCAATCGGTGTTATAAGAAAGAAACTTAATACAGAACACTTATCAGTCATGTGTTTAACCTTAGTCCAGTCTGTATCTCAGTGTCCAGTCAGTCCAACCTTTAGTCCACATCGCCCGTCCAGTCACCATCCATTTACACACATTCATTCAAAAGAAAAACACTTGTCTATCATTTTTGGTCTGGATTGACACGCCGCAATCCTTTTAGACAGGTCCCCACAGGTAGCCTTCTCCTCAGCCAATTGTAATCTGGAAAGCCCACCTTATATTTGTTCTCCCGAAAATTTTCAGCGCTGTTAATTCACTCCCCTTCAGGCCTGCTTAAAACAAAAATAAGGAAAAGAGAGCTGATTATCAGCTCATCAAAGCACAAAACAAAATCACCTGCCAGGTTTTCTTTAAGTGCACTGTTACAAAAATAATGGGCCCCCTTAGACACGTCCATGTTTAATAAAACTCCCTCTATTAAAATAAGAACACCCAAAGCAAACTGACACAATCAACCCATCACTACAACAACAACCTCCAAAATCTTAAACACAGAAAATTTTGCTTATTAATCTATCCATATGTTGTTGGGATTAGAACTTCAGGGCCACAAAAGTTTTGCCCTACTCTTGGTTTAACTAATACTTACATAGTCTGAAATCAGACTTAAATCACTCCCTCTGTTCATTTTCCCCACATCATATCTCAGTGGCCTCAGGTTCTTCACCATCCTGAGACTCTGGAGGTCAACTGACATAATTTCACCTGCTCAATACACAGAAAATCTTGTTAAAAGCCACACAGTTTGCACACCATCATCACTAAATTCTAAATTTCTTTTTATAAAAACCACTACACAAGCGATTTGGACAAGATGATAAACAGACTCACACACTCAACATGCTGTCTAGTCTTCATGTGCTCTCTTGTATTTCTAAGGTTAATGCATTTTCTGTTTGTGTGTGATTTTGTATATATTTCTTTTGGCAGTGTTCCAGACTCCTTCACAGTTTTCCAACTTAAACAGTCAGTTTTCTCTTTCCCAGGTTTGCTAACCCAACTTTTGATTTCCCACATTAAATAACAGCATTCCTCTGTGTTCAGCCAGGAGTTAGAGCTCGCTGGTGAGGTTTAGTAACACATGGCGCTGGAAACAATTCAACCAGAAACTTGCCTGAACATTTCCAGTGACGTTAACCTATAACTTTCTTCCGACCGCTGCATGTGGAAAATTGATCCAGGTCTTTGCATCTAAAAATAACAAAACTGAGACATTTTCATTATAATCATCAGTGCTTAAACGACCCGCTTCTCGTTTTCCGGTCAGAAACACCAATTTATGTCATGTATATAAGTGTAAGAGTGTCTTCATTGCATTTGTTATGTCTTCATGTTAATGTTCAGTGAGTGTCAGCTGTTTCTTCATTGCATATGTATTTTATAATCAGGTTTAATTCATGCATCTTTGCAATGAGCTCTGGATTCAAACTGCCTCACTTCTGATTCTTTCCAAAAACAATTTCACATGTAACAATTTGTGTGTGTGTGTTTTCTATTCATTAATGTAATTGTTAGTTAGTTCCTCTCTTTATTTTACCTTCTTTTTTGTTTACCTCTTTGTTGTGATGTGTGGACATCCCTAAATCCATGTGTTCAGCCTTGTGAACTCGTTTTCTGCTCCTCTGTCCTCTTCTCACAGTGTCCTGTGTTGTCTTGAAATTGATCAGATTTTTCTTTTCAGATCTTTTCAGTCTTTTCTTTTAGGTTACTCCCAGCATGGCAAATATCAAACTCAGGGTCCAGTGCCTTCAAACAGTCATGTCACACTGTTCTTACCAGCCTGCAGTTCACTGTGCATGTTGCATCACGTGCTTCCTTTCATGCTGCTGCTGCTGGAGTCGTCAGTGTTATGAAAGCTGCACTTTCTTTTGCCTGCTGTTAACTTTTCAAGTACACGATGTTCTGTCGGTCTTCATCAGGAGGTTAACTGTCCTTTAAGCTTCTTCTCAGGTTAGGGACAAAGTGAGAGGTCAAGCTGTGAAATTTTAGCCAAAGCCTGGCCTATTTTCCCAATTCTGTTAATCTATCCTTTTGCCGCTGTACTCAAGTTTCCAGGTTGAGAGAAATCCACCTGTATTAACACACTACTTTCTTATTTCTTCAGGGTGATCAAACTCTTGTATTTTCTTGTATTTACAGTCTACAAATCCTCTTTAGTTCTGCTAAGTCTTGATCTAAAAACAATGCACCCTTATTTCACGCACACACTTTTAAATACACTAAGCTCTTTGCATTTGTCAGCATTCACATCACAGTCTTCAGCGTTCTCAGCAGAGCTCTTTCAGACATCAGGAATCGTCTCACACACACCGCCTTTTCTCTCAAACTTCCACTTTTTCACGCACTCTACTATGAACCCTCTTTTGTTAATATTACTTATTTATTATTTGGTACAAATCACACACAATCATTCAAATCCAGTGCTTAAAATCACTCAAAATACGCTTTCCTAAGAGTATTTTATCAGACATGCTTTTCAGACTCAGAAAGAGCAAGTGAAAGAAAAACAATTGAAACCTCTAATAATTCTCACAGCACACACAAAAAATGGAAAAAATAAAGCACACCAGCATTTATTGCTGAAGAGACATTACTATTGAAAGTAAGATATGGGTCCTAGGTATGTACAGTCCACTCAATATATATCAAAACTCAGTCAATTACTATACATACTACAACAACTCAAAACTTTATTTATAGCCCTCTAATAAACATAAACGGCTTCTCAAACACGCATTCAACAATGTTCGCAGCAGTATTTGTGAAACCAACGGTGGTTTAAGCAGTTCACAGCTTCCTAATTTGCATTTCCACACACACACAGTCTAAAAATAGCATCAGCACTTCAGCTCAGTGCTGGGTCACAGACTCCTTTCACGCACAGATTTCTTCTTTTATATTACAATGACGTCTTATAATTACAACTGCACAGATTGTCAGGCCTTCTAACACCTACACAAATTTGACAAATTTAAAGTAACCATCCAACGGATAAACTCCCTGAGTTTTTTGTCATCAATTCACCAGTCTCGGCCCCGGGCCGTGGTCACATATCTAATGCACTAACACAATTTAAAAGCGTATCACGCCCAAGTTCCGAACTTTGCTGACCAAAAAAGTGCAAACCACCGTCCCGGACGGTAAACTGATCCTATCAGTAGCTTATTTTGGACCGATCGTTGTCCACGATTGCCAAATCGGACTATCCCTCCCAGAGGAAAATGCCGAGCGTCCCCAGCAAATTTGGAGCGTCACCTCCGAACAATGCACTTCTCAGAACTCCCAGAGTTCAGTTCTACAAAAATTTAATTACTTTGGAGATACCCCATAAAACTACACAAGCAATCTTATTGATGTCCAAGCCCGGCTTTATATTCAATTGAGACTTTATTGTCACAAACACTTCACCAGTTACCTATTACTCTATATTCTCTTAAACATTTCTCTGTTTTCTCTTTTCATTTCTTTCTCTTTACTCAGTACTGTTGTTCTCAAAGTTTCATTATCTTTACTTCAAAGCTTCACTTTATTCTCAAGACTTTAGTTTTACCACTACTGAGCCAATTTAATAGTTAAGATCATCAACTCAGCGAACAGATAATTTAGAATTCATCCAATATGCACAGATTTGCTTTTTCTCTGAACAGGTTTGTGCCTTTAAATCCTTTTAGATTGGTCTTCTGTTCGCCTCATATCAGATCCAACCTTCGGCCACATTTGTTCTCTCTGTTGCACGAAGAACCAGGCGGAAACACCAAATATTAAACCCGATTCTTTGATCCCCATGATGGAACAGAGAAAACCCGACTCATAGTGGTCAAAACATTTTATATTTCTTTTTTATTCAATCATCTTCCAGAAGAGAGAGTCCTGCACAGCCCCAAAAGCCAGTTACAGGATCTCTAACATTTTAAGCTCAACATGTGTCTCATATGATGTTATTTCTGTACTCCAGACGTCACACACGTCACACACAGTTTCATTACAAACAAAACTCCTACTCAGTTCCTCTTTTCTGCGTCTGATTTATTAATATGCCTGTGCACTAGAACTTCCTGTGCAGCTTGCAATAACTTCCCCTTTCTAAGGTCTGTTGCCAGGGCAACCTATCTGAACTTAGTTTCACTCTGTCTGTTGCTCATACTCTACAAAAAACATCCAGTTTCCTGTCAGAATGTGACCTAGTCTCAAAGCTGGCCTTCTTTTATACCTAAAACAATATAATCAGCAAAATAAGCCTTAAAATATATATTAATTTCATGACACACACCCCACCCCCCCATAAAACATATTAAGGATTTTATATTAACATAAAACTGTTGTCTGAACCATACTGAATTTCACCAGAGAAACACACACAGACACACACACATATATATGAAGAGAGAGAGAGAGTATGCATAGTATGCAAACGGCTACCAAACAGCCATCATAATTCATCAGACAATGAGAACAGGACAAATCAACAATTGACAATGACTAATTAATATTGTGCTGAACACAGTCCAAAAGATTCAGTCAGCTACATCAGTGTCTACTGTTTACTATCATAGCCAAGTGACACTTCACTATCCCTACTAATTGATGTTATGATGTTATTATCTCTGTTGCGGTCAGTGCCATCCTCTATGCCAGGGGTGTCGAACTCCAGGCCTCGAGGGCCAGTGTCCTGCAGGTTTTAGTGTCCTTGATCCAACACAGCTGATTTAAATGGCTAAATTGCCTCCTCAAAATGTCTTGAAGTTCTCCAGAGGCCTGGTAATGAACTAATCATTTGATTCAGGTGTGTTGATCCAGGGTGAGATCTAAAACCTGCAGGGCACCGGCCCTCGAGGCCTGGAGTTTGACACCCCTGCTCTATGCTGTTGCATGCTGGGGCAGCAGGTTGAAGGTCACAGATGCCAACAGACTAAATAAACTGATCCACAAGGCCAGTAATGTTGTAGGGATGGAGCTGGACTCCGTTAGGGTGGTGTCTGAGAGGCAGATGTTGTCCAAGATAAAGACAATGTTGGATAACACCTCCCACCCACTCCATGACATGACATGGCTACTCACAGGAGCACGCTCAGTGAGCCACTGAGATTACCCACAATGCACCACTGAACGACCCAGAAAATCATTCCTGCTTGTGGCCATCTCCCTGTACAACTCCTCCATCTAACACACTGTAAACACTGCAATAGTTACAGCCTTTTTACACACACTCTTTTCTACTCTGTGATATTCTTGTCAAATTTCTTGACATTTATTTATAATCCCCTCTGTTAATCCTTGATATTTATAAGTGAGTGATCTGCATATATTGGTGCTATTTCCTAAATGTGTAAAATCTGTAACATAATGTATTGTTCGGTATTTAGTCTGTTACTGTTACTATTTTTACCATTTCTTCTTGGAGCAGCTGTAACCCACATAATTAATAAAGTATTCTGATTCTGATTGTTTCAGGACACATGACCTGCCATTATCCAATGACACATCTGCTTTCCGGTATCTTTTCCTCTTCTTTTATCTTTTTTCTAAACTGAGCACCTGATGGTTTTGAACTTTTCTTGTCCATCTTCCATTGATTTAATTTTGCACTCCAGTATGAACACCCATCCCCCAACTCAAGGATCACCACAACATAACCTAATAGACCTACACCTTAGTTCACAGATTCACTTTGTCTAGGGTTTATTTCTGGGATTTAGCAAAACCCAGGATTCAAATCATGAATATCTTGATGCATTCTCAATCATCCAGGAAAGTAAATCTCCAAAAGTTGATTCTGTTCATCTGGACGTAGCGTTTCGTGGGAGAAACGTTTCGTCACTCATCCAAGTGACTTCTTCAGTCTCAGCTGACTGCAGGTTTCCCCAAACCTTATAAACAGTACATTTGCATAATGACTGAAACCAGCCCACTGAAGGAACAATGGGCTGGGAGGTCAGTTCCTTAATCATAATTATGCAAATTCCCATGACCATTGATCAACAATCACTGACCAAAACCCACTGATCAAAGAACACTGATCAATGGCCATGAGTCCCATTCACAGAGAGTTGGGGAATGGCTGCAATCACAGCATTGTAAGATGGTGACAGATGGACCCTTAGGCCCCCTCCTCCATTCAGAGATGGTCTTTCCCTCTTCACGTAAATGGCCTCCTTGACTCCGCGCTCAAACCAGCGTTTCTCCCTGTCCAGGATGTGTACATCCTCATCATTGAAAGAGTGTCCACTGGCCTGTAGGTGTAAATAAACTGCAGAGTCCTGGCCTGATGAGGTCGCTCTTCTGTGTTGTGCCATCCGCTTTGCCAAAGGTTGTTTGGTTTCCCCGATGTATAAATCCTGGCAATCCTCCTGGCACTTAACAGCGTACACTATGTTACTCTGTTTGTGTCGGGGGACCCGATCCTTGGGGTGGACCAGTTTTTGGCGCAGCGTGTTTTGGGGTTTAAAAGCCACAGAGACCCGGTGTTTAGAAAAAATGCGTCTCAACTGCTCCGATACTCCTGACACATATGGGATCACTACAGGTTTTCACCTGGGCAGCAGTTGTCCTTCTCTCCTGGATCGGCTGGAGCTTTCTTTAGGTGCCTTCCCAGCTTTGACAAAAGTCCAGCTGGGATAACCACATTTACTCAGGGCCTTCTTGATGTGCTGTTCTTCTGCCTCCCTGGCCGCTGTGTCAGTGGGGATGGTGTTCGCTCTGTGTTGTAGCGTCCTGATGACACCCAGTTTGTGCTCCAGTGGATGATGAGAGTCAAACCTTAGATATTGATCCGTATGTGTAGGTTTACGGTACACGTCAGCTTTTAGATGTCCCCCATTACTGATGGAAATCTCACAGTCTAAGAAGGCTAACCTGCCACTTTTCATATCCTCCCTGGTGAATTTGATGTGTCGGTCCACCGAGTTAATGTGATCCGTGAAATGTGGAACGTCCTAAGATTTGATTTTCACCCAGGTGTCATCCACATATCTGAACCAATGGCTTGGTGGTGTTCCAGGGTAGGATAGCAAAGCCCTCTTTTCCACTTCTTCCATGTACAAATTGGCCACGATGGGTGAAACTGGGGAGCCCATGGAACCCCTCCCCTTTCGACAGGTTGTGTGTGACTTTAAATCATCAAACTGTAAATTATACATTTTAAATTGTTATTGATCCCTTTACCCCGAGTCCTAAAGTGCATATATATTTTCTTACTCTTCTTATATTTATTGTTTGTTTACTTGCACTGCTGTAACTGGAGCCTCGTCATCTCGTCTCTCTATATGCTGGACTGTATGTAGCAGAGATGACAATAAAGTTTACTTTGACTTCAGCAGCGAGCAGGCGCACCGAGGGCTCTCGCGCTCACTTTTCGTATACAGAATTTTAAAATATATTTATATATTTTGAAATGTATTTTAACGCACATATGTTTTGGCCATTTTTTGCATATTTTGAAATATATTTCAAAATATATTACACACTTTAAATGTTTTTTTTTTTCCTTTTCCAGCAGTCTCAGTTCCCCCAGCTTCGAATTCACTGCAATCCTCAAAGCCCCTCTGGACACAGTGGGAAACCTCTTCCTTACCGCCACTGTAACAAACAAAAGTCACAGTTCTATTACTTTTATCAGAGTTAAAATAAAAATAGGATTTATTTTAGCTGGCTTCATTTAGCAAACAGATTTTTCTGTTTATATAGATGCAGATATTAATACAGATATATTTTACACATAATTTTACCTCTTTTTTTCCCCTCGATGGAAAGTCTATCCAGTTCAAATTACAGTAATACTAACACCCCTTTTGGTCATCTCTCCTAACCTTCCAGCATTCATAAATCTGACCTTCTTTGTCTGAGATCAACCACTACAATGCATCATCACCTATATGTGCAATTTTTTTTAATGGTTGCAAAGTAAGTTGCTTGTGCTGTATGCAGTTTTAGATACACAGAAAGTCTTCACTTACTATATATGGCTGTCATAGTGTCCTTATCAAGGGCAGTTCTTCGCTCTGCGCCGATGTCCGTTTTGCTCTGTCCTCCTATAAAAAGCATGACCATTTGAGTGTCTGACTTGTTTTAGATTTCCAAAAATCTGATATTTGTTCAACTAAACATTTGAACTACAATGATATGCGATATAATTTTATGGGTACTTTTTGGTAAAGAAACTGGTGACAGAGTTGTAGGCTTTTTAAAATACTATTAGCTAAACATTTGAACTGACTTTCAAAGCTGTTTACCTTTTAAATGCTGTGGATCAAAACCTCCAGTGGGAAGGCGGCCATTAGAAGAACACGCACCATTGAACCCGAAAACAACAAAAACAAACAAACAAACAAAACACAGAACAATACATAAGAATCCGGTAGGGTAATAAATCTCTTCTGAAGCAATATAGTTCATTTTGGGTGAAAAACAAAACACTCCTCTAAAATATATATACTGACATCAGCAATCAACATCATGATTTTAATTATTTCCCTCCTAGTCCATCTACTGCTCTGTGCATGTGTCAAGCACTACCGGCAGTGTCAAAAACCGCTACTGAGACTTAGCCCCAAAACAGCTGAAAAAAATGAATAAAATTAAAATGTGTGCATATGACACATGTAGTCACTGCTACTTGATTTTCTGTTCTTCGGTTTTCATTAGCATTAGTCAATTACTGGTGTCTACACTTAACCTGTCTATAAAGTCGGTGACATTTAAATCTACGATACCCTTGTGGTCATCATAAAAAAACAAAGCAGCTTTTTTACAACATATTTTATTTGATTTTTTTTTTTATTGCACTGAAATACTGAGCAACTGAAATACGTGCATGTTTGTTAACACACCATGGGCAAATAGTATTTACTGAAACGGCGTGTTCATTGTAGTCACAGCTTAATGCCTGTAAGAAAATCACAGTTTTTCTCGATTTGATGTATGGGGATTTCTCCCAAACATGTGAGGATCACAATTATTCATAGTTTGGTGTAATAAGTGTACAAATGTGCGGGACTAGTCCTTTTCACCTGTTGCACAGATCATCATTATCAAGCTGCAACAATAGTAAAAGACGCCACTAGGTGTCACCAGTGTTGGGAAGGTTACTTTTAAAATGTATTCCACTACAGAATACTGAATACATGCCCTAAAATGTATTCTGTAACGTATTCCGTTACGTTACTCAATGAGAGTAACGTATTCTGAATACTTTGGAATACTTAATATATTATCATGCTGTTTACAACTACATGAATGTCCTATTGCTGTAATTTATTACTGTTACTGAAGGTACGTAGTACGAAACGTAGTAAAGGGACCTCTGGCTAATACGTCCGGTTCCCTGTCGGGCTGGTAGCGAAAACTAGCTTTACTTTGTTGTCTGGGTCAACTTTGCTTGCGGGAGACAGAGAGAGGCGTTGAAAGGCTGCTCCAACGGAACTTATTTTTTCCGGAGGAAAACACGAACACAGTGTACAGTTGAGTCTTAATAGCTTACTTACAAATGGGCTCCTCAGGCACTCTTTTGGCTGCAGTGGTTATTATTATATTTACATGCTTCCAGCTCCCGTTTTTTGCTCCGTGACAGCTCGGACTTTTCCTTTCTCTCCCTCCCTCGCTCACAGAGACACATAATGGGTATGGCAGTCCATTCTCCCTGCAGCACGGACTACACTGCCCATCAGGCTACATGCTTTAGAGCTATGCCTGTAGCATTCTGCCTTTAGCTTAGCACAACAACAACAACAAAAAAGCGCTCTCTCACCCAGGAAACACGCAGAGAGAGAGAGCGCGTCACCCTGTAACCATGGCAACCGTAACGCTGCCGCCTGGAACAACAGAATGTAGCTGTCAAACAAACCCAAACAATCCTGACCCGCGACAATATGAAACAGGAAAGTACCGCCGTGTAATCCATTTATTTCAACAAAGTAACTGTATTCTGAATACCACCTTTTTAAACGGTAACTGTAACGGAATACAGTTACTCATATTTTGTATTCTGAATACGTAACGGCGGTACATGTATTCCGTTACTCCCCAACACTGGGTGTCACTGTGGAGACACCTCGATATGATTCTGGCACAATTGCTTCAAAAGTTTCAGTGTCTCACAAAACCTTGGTGTGCCCATCACTACCCGCATGTTTATTTACCAACATTAACAATTGTGAAAACATGAAATAAAACAATGTTGCACCATTTCATTTCTTTATTTATTTCACACATGGTTCAACAGTGTTTCGTTTCCTACATACAAAACCTCCTTCCCATTAATATAACTCTGCACCCATGGGTGAAAAGGAGCAGGAAGAAGAATAAATTCTTGTTAGCACCTGCCCCCTATCTGCAATCCAAATATTCATACAAGAGGGCGCCAATAACCCCCCAAAAACCCACTAACATGCATCTTTATGTAACAATGCAAAACTAAACAACAAATCAATATAATCAGCAATATACAGCATTAAATGGCAATGAAATTTTTTTTTTCCACATTTAACCCAAATTACTTTCATGGTCTTCATATTGATTTATCCTTTTAAGTATGTAACACATTTTAAAACGGTGCATGTTTGTACAACTCTTGAGATTATCTTCGAGAGAATTCCACATTCTTATACCTTTGACTGTTGGACACATTTGCCTTTGTGTGGTCTTAGCAAACTGATGCTTAAAGTCAAACTTCCTTCTACTGTCCCCACTTCCTGAACACAATACAAACAAACTTTGTAACTTAAGAGGTAATGTATTATTTTTTGCCTTGCACATGAATAATAATGTCTGTAATTTCACTAAGTCTTCAAATTTCAACAATTTAGATTTTATAAACAAATTATTTGTTTGTTCTCTATATTTAACATTATGAACCATTCGTACCACTTTCTTCTGTAACAAATATAGAGGATTTATATAAGTCGCATATGTATTCCCCCACACCTCAGCACAATAACTGAGATAGGGGAAAATTAGTGAGAAATATAAAATACGCATTGCCTTATAATCTAGAATATCTCTGACATTACCCAGAATATAAATATTTTTAACCATCTTTTTTCTAACATGTTCAATATGAGATTTCCATTTTAATTTATCATCCAATACTACCCCCAAAAAACGGAGTTCAGTAACTCTGTCAATCAAAACTCCATCAATGGACAGAATTACTTCATCCTCTTTTACCCGATTTCCAAAAATCATAAATTTCGTTTTTGTCAAGTTCAAAGATAATTTATTTACATCAAACCATTTTTTTTAGTTTTTCCATTTCAGAAACCATTAATTCAGCCAATTCTTTCAATTTATCCCCAGCACAATAAAAAATTTGTATCATCTGCAAACAAAACGAAATTTAACATTTTGGACACATCACAAATATCATTTATATATAAATTAAAAAGTTTTGGTCCCAAAACAGACCCTTGAGGAACCCCACATTCAATTTTCAGTCTTTCAGAGGAATTGCCTAAATAATGCACATACTGGGTCCTATTTTCTAAATAACTACTTAACCAGTTTAATGCAATTCCTCTCACCCCATAAGTATTAAGCTTAGAAATCAAAATAGAATGTTGCATCGTATCAAAAGCTTTTTTTAAGTCAATAAATACTCCTATTGTATATTTATTATTATCTGTTGCACATGAAATATCGTCAATAGTAGTCATCAGTGCCAATGCCGTTGATCTATTTTTCTGAAATCCATATTGATTTTCACTTAGTAATTGATGTTTTTCAATAAAGCTATCAAGTCTTTCCACAAACAGTTTTTCAAGTATTTTGGAAAACTGTGACAGAAGTGACACTGGCCTGTAATTATTAAAACTATGTTTATCTCCCTTTTTATACAGAGGTATCACTTTTGCCACTTTCATTGTGTCAGGAAATACGCCAGTATGGAATGAAAGATTGAAAAGATAACAAAGAGGAGTAATTATACAGTCCAATGTCTTTTTAACTATAACCATATCTAAACCATCACAATCAGTAGATGTCTTATTTTTAGTCTTTTTTAAAATTGCTGCAATTTCTTTTTCAGTGATATCAGCTAAAAATATAGACTTAACTACTCTGCTTTCACCTTTCCACTCATCCTTTTGTTCTAACTTATCATGTTTTCTAATTAGATTCGCCAAATTAGGGCCAATGTTTACAAAAAAGGAATTGAATTCATTTACCACTTCATTCATGTCCTTTATAATCTTATCTTCCTTATAAAAAATCTAAGGAAACATTCTTATTGCCTAATATC
Organism: Oreochromis aureus; assembly: GCF_013358895.1. NCBI lineage: Eukaryota > Metazoa > Chordata > Actinopteri > Cichliformes > Cichlidae > Oreochromis > Oreochromis aureus. The sequence goes on from NC_052961.1 coordinate 1,831,678, forward strand.
TCTGAAAATATTCCAAATACCCTTTATATTATTTTTCTTTTCTTGAAATAGTTTGTTATAGTATTCTTTCTTGGCCTTCCTCAATATTAATACTAGCCTGTTTTTATATACTTTATATTTCATTTCAGCGGTCTTTGTTCTGAGTTTTATATAATCACTGTATAGTTTGTTCTTCTTTTTGCACGTGTTTACTAGCCCCTTAGTTATCCATGGTTTAAAATTAGTGTTCTTCTTCTTAACCTTAAGCGGTACCAGTGGACAATGTTTTCCATACAAGGCCAAATAAGTATTTAAAAACGCGTCATATGCGACATTAACATCATTTACATAAACCTCCTTCCAATCCTCTTCTACGAGGTCATGTCTAAATTTATTTATTGCATCCTCATTTCTTATCCTTATACATCTGTCCAATTGCTCTTCCTCCTCCTCCTTACGAGTTCTCATATTGTAATCTAAGGTGAAAAAAACAGGTAAATGATCACTCATATCATTTATGATGAGGCCACTTTTAATATTATTCCCTAAACTATTAATAAAAATATGATCAATTAATGTTGCTGATGTGTCCGTTATTCTACTCGGCTTTGAAATCAGAGGGTATAATCCATTTCCAAGTAGGAATTCTAAAAAGTCTGATGCCATGTGATTAGTCTCTTTTAGAAAATCAATATTATAATCCCCACACAAACAGAAAGTCTTATTTCCCTTAGCCCTACTTAATAAATCTTCCACTACATCTATAAATGTTTCTGTCAGTGTTCCAGGTTTTCTATATATACATGTAACAATTATATTACTTCTTCTTTCCATTTCTAGTTCTACTGTAACAGTCTCCAATAAGTCGTCAATAACCACAGACATATCTTTAAGTTGTTTACATTTCAGTTCACAGTTAACAAAAAGTGCCACCCCTCCTGCCTTCTTATTAGATCTATTTATGTAATATAAATCATACCCATCAATATGAAAATCACAGCCCCTTTTCTCATCTAGCCATGTTTCAGATAATGCAATTACTTTAAACTTGCCTCTCAAACTATGCAAAAAATCATTAATCGGAGCAAAATTTTTATAGAGGCTTCTACAATTAAAATGAATTAAAGAAAATATATTACTTATATCAACGTTATCTCTAAATTGCTCCTCCGTGTAATATTCACATGTCTCATTAATTGTGTTAAGCATATTCCCTTCTAGATCAATATTGGCTTCGAAATCATATGATTTATAATCTAAATCATCACTCATTATAAATGAGTATTCTTTAAATGACTATTATTCTCGCAAAAAAACAAACAAAAAACAAAAAAACGAAACAACATTAGCAGTCGTGCGTTTGTCTACCAACATATAGAGAAAATCCGGTGATCTTCTCACAGTCCTGTGTCCAAATTACAACCTGACTCTGGTCCTCTTCCATACAGTCGACTCCAGTAGTATCGTCACTTATATATATCCAATTCCTCGAGATCCTTAATCGTGATGACCTTAGCCTCTTCTGGTGTCCCATTAAGCTTTATCATCACTTTACAGTTTCTCGTCCAAGTTGCTTGGATTTTTTTTTCCTTACGTAAGATGCGAGCTTGTCTGGCGATGTCTGCATTCTTTTTTGTAAGATGTTCATTCAAGTATACTCCGCTTCCTCTCAGCTGTCTGGACTGTCTCAGTAAGTCACTTTTGTGTTTTCGATTTACAAATCTCACTACTATCGCTGGAGGTGCTTTAGCATTCTTTCTGGGAAGGGTATAGCATGCTTCAATGTTGTTACTGTGCAGAGGCAGTTTTTTGCTCGCAAAAAACTCCACAACTTGCCGCTCCAGTGTTTGCAGCTCCTCTACCGGGGGCTCATCACCACCAGTTTTTACACCGATCCCGGTCTCGATGACTCTCGCGTAACTCCTATGTTTGGTTTCCAGACCAGTAATGATGACATCCTCAAGTTGTGTTTGCTGTTCCAACTCGTCCACTCTCCTTTCTAAGAGTTGGATTTTTTTGTCTTTCTTCGTAATCAAGTTTTTTAGTTCTTTAATTAGGTCCGTCAGAGACGTAAGTAATCCTTGTTGCTTAATTACTTTCTCGACATCCGTCAACAATGAATTAAGTGAAAGCTTGATCTCCTCTAAATCCTCTTCGATTTTCTTCATTTTTGCCATTTTCTCCTCTTTTAAATATCTATCCTTTGTTTATTCGTTTGCCTTTGTTACTGTTACCTAATTCCAGGCAGGATTTATACTTAGAATTATATAAAATTAATTAGAATCACCAAACAATTTTCACCACGCCACGCCACCCGCCTGTAGCTGCGCCCGCCATCTTTCACAACATCCACCACCATCCACCATGATGGGACATGATTCCAGGATTCTTCTGATGTTAACTGGCAGCCTTTTACAGACTGCTGCTAACTGGCCCAAAAGCCATAGCATTATCTGGGGTTACATACTAAATTCAATTCAATTCAATTCAATTCAATTTTATTTATATAGCGCCAAATCACAACAAAAGTCGCCTCAAGGCGCTTTATATTGTACAGTAGATAGCACAATAATAAATACAGAGAAAAACCCAACAATCATATGACCCCTATGAGCAAGCACTTTGGCGACAGTGGGAAGGAAAAACTCCCTTTTAACAGGAAGAAACCTCCAGCAGAACCAGGCTCAGGGAGGGGCGGGGCCATCTGCTGCGACCGGTTGGGGTGAGAGAAGAAAAACAGGATAAAGACATGCTGTGGAAGAGAGACAGAGATTAATAACAGATATGATTCGATGCAGAGAGGTCTATTAACACATAGTGAGTGAGAAAGGTGACTGGAAGGAAAAACTCAATGCATCATGGGAATCCCGGCAGCCTACATCTATTGCAGCATAACTAAGGGAGGATTCAGGGTCACCTGGTCCAGCCCTAACTATATGCTTTAGCAAAAGGAAAGTTTTAAGCCTAATCTTGAAAGTAGAGATAGTGTCTGTCTCCGAATCCAAACTGGAAGCTGGTTCACAGAAGAGGGGCCTGAAAACTGAAGGCTCTGCCTCCCATTCTACTTTTAAATACTCTAGGAACAACAAGTAGGCCTGCAGTGCAAGAGCGAAGTGCTCTAATGGGGTGATATGGTACTACAAGGTCATTAAGATAAGATGGGGCCTGATTATTTAAGACCTTGTATGTGAGGAGCAGGATTTTGAATTCAATTCTGGATTTAACAGGAAGCCAATGAAGGAAGCCAAAACAGGAGAAATCTGCTCTCTCTTTCTAGTCCCTGTCAGGACTCTTGCTGCAGCATTTTGGATCAGCTGAAGACTTTTCAGTGAGTTTTAGGACATCCTGATAATAAAGAATTACAGTAGTCCAGCCTGGAAGTAATAAATGCATGAACTAGTTTTTCAGCATCACTCTGAGACAGGATATTTCTAATTTTAGAGATGTTGCGCAAATGGAAGAAAGCAGTCTTACATATTTGTTTAATATGTGCATTGAAGGACATGGCCTGGTCAAAAATGACTCAAGGTTCCTCACAGCATTACTGGAGGCCAAGGTAATGCCATCCAGAGTAAGAATCTGGTTAGATACCATATTTCTAAGATTTTCAGGGCCGAGTACAATAACCTCAGTTTTATCTGAATTAAGAAGCAGAAAGTTAGCGGCCATCCAGGTCTTTATGTCTTCAAGACATTCCTGCAGTTTAACTAATTGGTGTGTGTTACCTGGCTTCATGGATAGATAGAGCTGCGTGTCATCTGCATAGCAGTGAAAATTTATGCTATGTCTTCTAATGATGCTGCCTAAGGGAAGCATGTGTATAATGTAAACAGAATTGGTCCTAGCACTGAACCCTGTGGAACTCCATAATTGACCTTAGTGTGTGAAGAGGACTCTCCATTTACATGTACAAATTGGAGTCTATTAGATAGATATGATACAAACCACTGCAGTGCAGTACCTGTAATACCTACAGCATGTTCTAATCGCTCTAATAGGATATTATGGTCAACAGTATCAAACGCAGCACTGAGGTCTAGCAGGACAAGCACAGAGATGAGTCCACTGTCAGAGGCCATAAGAAGATCATTTGTAACCTTCACTAAAGCTGTTTCTGTGCTGTGATGAGCTCTGAAACCTGACTGAAACGCTTCAAATAAGCCATTCCTCTGCAGATGATCTGTTAGCTGTTTGACAACTACTCTTTCAAGGATGTTTGATATGAAAGGAAGGTTGGAGATTGGCCTATAATTAGCTAAGACAGCTGGGTCTAGAGATGCTTTTAAGTAAAGGTTTAACTACAGCCAGCTTGAAGGCCTGTGGTACATAGCCGATTATTAGAGATAGGTTGATCATATTTAAGATTGAAGAATTAATTAATGGCAGGACTTCTTTGAGCAGTTTTGTAGGAATGGGGTCTAAAAGACACGTTGATGGTTTGGAGGAATTAATTATTGAAGTTAACTCAGAAAGATCAATTGGAGAAAAAGAGTCTAACTTAACATCGATGGTACTAAAAGTAGCTGTAGATAATATTACATCTGTGGGATGATTATTGGTAATTTTTCTCTAATGATAAAAATTTTATTTGTGAAGAAGTTCATGAAGTCATTACTAGTTAACGTTAAAGGGATGGTTGGCTCAGTAGAGCTCTGACTTTTGTCAGCCTGGCTACAGTGCTGAAGAGAAACCTGGGGTTGTTCTTATTTTCTTCAATCAGTGACGAATAGTAAGATGTTCTGGCTTTATGGAGGGCTTTCTTATAAAGCAGCAAACTATTTCTCCAGGCTAAATGATGATCCTCTAAATTTGTGACACGCCATTTCCTCTCCAGCTTACGAGTTATCTGCTTTAGGCTACGTGTTTGAGAATTATACCACGGAGTCAGGGACTTTGGATTTGAGGCCTTAGTTTTCACAGGAGCTACAGTATCCAGAGTCGTACGTAGTGAGGAGGTAAAATTATTAACAAGATAATCGACCTCTGTTGGAGTAGCGTTCAGGTAGCTGCTCTGCTCTATGTTGGTACAGGGCATTGAAGATGATAACAGTGGGTGGATTATATTCTTAAACTTAGTTACAGCACTTTCAGAAAGACATCTACTGTGATAAAGTCTAAAAATTGCTGCCACACCGCCCCCTCGGCCTGTGCTTCGAGGTTTCTGGTAGTTAGAATGACTCGGGGGTGTTGATTCATTTAAACTAACATACTCATCCTGCTGCAACCAGGTTTCTGTAAGGCAGAGTAAATCGATTTGTTGATCAATTATTAAGTCATGTACTAACAGAGACTTGAGGAGAGAGACCTAATATTTAATAATCCACATTTCACTGTTTTACTCTTTGGTTCAGATGTGGATACTGTATTGTTCTTTCTTTGTGATTTTTATGTTTAAGTTGTTTGTTGCTGGTTTTAGTTTGTTTTTGTCTGTTTGGGAGCTGACACAGTCTCAATGGAGATGGGTTTTGGGGGGGGTAGGAGGAGAGAAGCTGCAGAGAGGCGTGTAAGACTGCAACTCTGCTTCCTGGTCCCAACTCTGGATAGTCATATTTTGGGGGTTTAATAAATTGGTCCATATTTCTAGAAATGAGAGCTGCTCCATCCAAAGTGGGATGGATGCCGTCTCTCCTAACAAGACCAGGTTTCCTCCAGAAGGTTTGCCAATTATCTATGAAGCCCACATCGTTTCTGGGACACCACTCAGACAGCCAGCAATTTAAGGAGAACATGCGGCTAAACATGTCACTCCTGGTCTGATTGGGGAGGGACCAGAGAAAACTACAGAGTCCCACATTGTTTTGGCAAAGTTACACACCGATTCAATATTGATTTTAGTGACCTCCGATTGGCGTAACGGGTGTCATTACTGCCGACGTGAATTATGATCTTACTGTATTTACGTTTACCCTTAGCCAGCAGTTTTAAATTTCCTTCAATGTCGCCTGCTCTGGCCCCTGGAAGACAATTGACTATGGTTGCCGGTGTCTCTAGCTTCACATGTCTAAGAACAGAATCACCAATTACCAGAGTTTGACCCCGGCGGGTGTGTCGCCGAGTGGGGAAAAACAGTTGAACACATGAACAGGTTGGTGGTGTACCTGGGGCTTCTGTTTAGGACTATGCTTCCTCCTCACCGTCACCCAGCCGCCCTCTTTCCCCAGCTGCTTGGGGTCTGCCGGGGAACAGCTAGCGGGGCTCACGCTATCTTCGGCTGCACCAGCTACAGGGGCCTGGCTAGCTACGGGTGAATGAAGGGTGCGGCCGAGTCTCAATTCAGTAATCCTGGCCTCCAGAGCTGCAAATATGCTACATTTGTTACAGGTATCATTACTGCTAAAGGAGGCCGAGGAGTAACTAAACATCTGACACAATGAGCAGGAAAGTGCAGGAGGGACAGGTGAAGTAGCCATGGTGCTAACGAGTCGGCTACGAGCTAAGCTAAGCTAGCGAAACAGTAAAGAGACAGTGAGTGAATACTTTGGCTATAAATTAGGTAGTGAGTACACAGAAAGGGTGATTCAGATGAAGCACGTTAAGATTATACTATGAAAAAGGGATGTATCAAAAGATTTAAATTAAATTGCTAAGCAGAAAAGCTACTCAGAAACACCACTGTGTTTGAGCAGGAACAGGAAGTGATACTCTACCACAAAGCGAGCGAACACCAAGTGACATACTAAACTAAACTAATAAACTGCACACACATCTTATCTAATAACCTTTATGAACATCAAGTCAATACTTTAGAAGATTATTAAATCAAATATTTTGTACAACCAACAATCTACAATAAGCTAATATGGCTATTCAGTTCCTACTTCAATCAGTTGGTGCTGCCTGGAACCTTTAAAAGGGCACTCAGGAAGCCTGGGGACCCTTTTGGCTTGCACACCATTGGGAGAAAACACAGGTAAGACATTAGCCATTTCTCAATTCTCAAGTACACGGGAACGCAGCACAATCATTCTACAATTGGAACGGCAGTGTACTTGATGACATCACAGCTCTGGAGTTTTTACTGCTGCCCCCTTTTAATTTAACTGATTAAGATTTGCAATGGAAATTACACATGACGTGAAAAAATTACACACGATGTAGTAGATGTTTTAAGAAAAAAAGATAATTAAAAAAAGTATCTTAAGCATTTTGGCAAAATTTGCTATACATCGCTTCCATATCATCTGTTTTATAATGTCTAATAAGCCTCCTACAGTTACGCACAATCACTACATGACTGAAACACATGACTGAAACACATTGTTGGAGCAGCCTTCAGAATCTCCGCGTATTAACACGCTGTTTCTGCTCCCGGTGAAAATGTTTCCTCCTGAATTTAAATATGTTAGATTTAATTCAGTCAGCTAATTTCAGCCAAACCAATTTACTCAGGAACAAATAAAACACTGAAATAAACCAAAAAATAACATTTACAAGTGATCTAAGGGATTTATATATCATGTTTAACCTGAGTAGTGAAAGATCGCGGGGGTCTGAAAACGATGTGCCGGGAGTCCGCTGTTCCCGCCGGCTCTAGTGAGCCTTGACCTCCCGGTCAGCTATCGAGCTGGTGGGTAACAGACTTCTCTGAAAACGTCGGAGCACTTTTGCAAATATGTGATGTCTTGATAAATCGAGCCGATATTTGAAGTTTACACAGCTACTTTCTCACCTGAAAATAACTTAAAAGCTTATTTTGTGACCCAGAAAGAGTAATATTTTTTAAATTTTTAGCTGCGCTCCTCCACCATTGCTGCATTTGAGTTTTGGACGAAATGCATTCTGATATATTTAGCTGTACCAAGTCTACACAAGTCACCACCGATGCATGCTTGATAAAACGGGAGGAGCGAGAACACATCCAGGGATTTTTTACTCAGCTTGATGCTTTGAATTGGAACAGTACCTGGTCTCCGACTGATGACATATCACAAGTCCACCAGAACGCACAAGTACACATATTGAGACACGGCCACAATCTTGTCATCAAAATATTCACTTAGGATATAAAATGCTTCTCCTACCTGTTACCCAATTTACCACCAACATTAGGTAAATATAAAGTAATATTCTCCACCAGTTTAACCAAACCTGCCATAATAATTGAAATTTCTTTTCCTAGGCAGATATTAACCAGTATCAGCTGGAAGACTGTCAACATGAAAACCTATAAATAAAATCAAGACAAACTTTTTGTGTTTTATTTTATATAAATATTAAAATTACTCAGGTATTTATATCTGGCTAAGTGATGAAGAAGACCTTGTTACATTGCCTCTCTCTCTCCTCATTGCACAGTTTTCAGGAATAGGAAACAGTCAGCTACTGTGTTCATTCTCCCAGACCTGTAATGAACAGTAAAATTATATGGCTGCAGGGCAAAGTACCATCCAGCAGTCCGGTTTGCATCCTCTGCAGCCACGGAAGAGCTCTGTGATCACTTTACAGGAATAAATGGTGTCCTAATAGGTAATATCTGACTGCTTCAATCACTCACTTCATGGTCAAACACTCCTCTACTGGTGAATATCTGGTTTCTCTGTCCAGAACCTGCAACTCAGACACACGACTAGCATCCTTTCTATTCAATTCAATTCAATTTTATTTATATAGCGCCAAATCACAACAAAAGTCGCCTCAAGGCGCTTTATATTGTACAGTAGATCACACAATAATAAATACAGAGAAAAACCCAACAATCATATGACCCCCTATGAGCAAGCACTTTGGCGACAGTGGAAGGAAAAACTCCCTTTTAACAGGAAGAAACCTCCGGCAGAACCAGGCTCAGGGAAGGGCGGCCATCTGCTGCGACCGGTTGGGGTGAGAGAAGGAAGACAGGATAAAGACATGCTGTGGAAGAGAGACAGAGATTAATAACAGATATGATTCGATGCAGAGAGGTCTGTTAACACATAGTGAGTGAGAAAGGTGACTGGAAAGGAAAAACTCAATGCATCACGGGAATCCCCGGCAGCCTACGTCTATTGCAGCATAACTAAGGGAGGATTCAGGGTCACCTGGTCCAGCCCTAACTATATGCTTTAGCAAAAAGGAAAGTTTGAAGCCTAATCTTGAAAGTAGAGATAGTGTCTGTCTCCTGAATCCAAACTGGAAGCTGGTTCCACAGAAGAGGGGCCTGAAAACTGAAGGCTCTGCCTCCCATTCTACTTTTAAATACTCTAGGAACAACAAGTAGGCCTGCAGTGTGAGAGCGAAGTGCTCTAATAGGGTGATATGGTACTACAAGGTCATTAAGATAAGATGGGGCCTGATTATTTAAGACCTTGTATGTGAGGAGCAGGATTTTGAATTCAATTCTGGATTTAACAGGAAGCCAATGAAGGGAAGCCAAAACAGGAGAAATCTGCTCTCTCTTTCTAGTCCCTGTCAGGACTCTTGCTGCAGCATTTTGGATCAGCTGAAGGCTTTTCAGGGAGTTTTTAGGACATCCTGATAATAATGAATTACAGTAGTCCAGCCTGGAAGTAATAAATGCATGAACTAGTTTTTCAGCGTCACTCTGAGACAGGATATTTCTAACTTTAGAGATGTTGCGCAAATGGAAGAAAGCAGTCTTACATATTTGTTTAATATGTGCATTGAAGATGATAACAGTGGGTGGATTATATTCTTAAACTTAGTTACAGCACTTTCAGAAAGACATCTACTGTGATAAAGTCTACTCTCCACTGCTGTGTAATCAATTATTGTAAATGTAAATGTTATCAGGAAATGATCAGACAGCAGAGGGTTTTCAGGAAACACTGTTAAATGTTCAGTTTCTATGCCATATGTTAACACAAGATCTAGAGTGTGATTAAAGTGGTGGGTGGGTTCTTTTACATTTTGAGAGAAGCCAATTGAGTCTAATAACAGATTAAATGCCATGTTGAGGCTGTCATTTTTAGCATCTACATGGATGTTAAAATCACCCACAATAATTATTTTATCTGAGCTGAGCACTAAATCAGATAAAAAGTCTGAGAAATCAGAGAGAAACTCTGTGTAAGGCCCAGGTGGACGATAGATGATAAGAAGTAAGACTGGTTTCTGAGTTTTACAGCTGGGGTGGACGAGGCTAAGCATCAGGTTTTCAAATGAATTAAAAGTCTGTCTGGGTCTTTGGTTGATTATTAGGCTGGTGTGAAAAATTGCTGCCACACCGCCCCCTCGGCCTGTGCTTCGAGGTTTCTGGTAGTTAGAATGACTCGGGGGTGTTGATTCATTTAAACTAACATACTCATCCTGCTGTAACCAGGTTTCTGTAAGGCAGAGTAAATCGATTTGTTGATCAATTATTAAGTCATGTACTAACAGAGACTTGGAGGAGAGAGACCTAATATTTAATAATCCACATTTCACTGTTTTACTCTTTGGTTCAGATGTGGATACTGTATTGTTCTTTCTTTGTGATTTTTTATGTTTAAGTTGTTTATTGCTGGTTTTTAGTTTGTTTTTTGTCTGTTTGGGAGCTGACACAGTCTCAATGGAGATGGGTTTTTGGGGGGGTAGCAGGAGGAGAGAAGCTGCAGAGAGGCGTGTAAGACTGCAACTCTGCTTCCTGGTCCCAACTCTGGATAGTCATATTTTGGGGGGTTTAATAAATTTGTCCATATTTCTAGAAATGAGAGCTGCTCCATCCAAAGTGGGATGGATGCCGTCTCTCCTAACAAGACCAGGTTTCCTCCAGAAGGTTTGCCAATTATCTATGAAGCCCACATCGTTTCTGGGACACCACTCAGACAGCCAGCAATTTAAGGAGAACATGCGGCTAAACATGTCACTCCTGGTCTGATTGGGGAGGGGACCAGAGAAAACTACAGAGTCCCACATTGTTTTGGCAAAGTTACACACCGATTCAATATTGATTTTAGTGACCTTTCTCCATTCACCTACTGCAACAGCTCTGCACCAAGACCAACTCTTGATGTATCTGTCAGAGGTGAAGAACACATCAGAGGTGGCTGCAACCAGGTTCCATCACTGCACCACGTGTCCCATCACTGGCCACATTGTTTTATTTTGTGTTATGTTTTGGTGTTTGTTAACGTTAGCAAATAAACACATTGGTCTGCTTATGTCTGCCTCAAGCCTCCTGTTTGAATCCAGCTGCTATGGGCCATCCTAACAAGTGGTGTCATTAATGAAGACGACCTTCGTTACGGTCAGATTGGTGACCTTTCCAGGGTGTTCTGCTGTCACTTATGTTACATTGTGATGGGAAATTTTGTTAAAGCATTGTTTAACTTATGACTATGTGAGAGCAGTTAATTGTTGTAAAAATACTTGTGGAACAAGGAAAATGCTGTTGAAAAGGAAACTGACCCTCAAACTAACTGAAAGAAGGTCACAGCTGGATCAGGGTAATAAAGATAAGTCTACGTGATCTCAGTGTGACTGCATGTGGAGTGGGAAATTCCATACATTTGAAGTACTCGTGTAACTCAGGATGCAACTGCGCTATAAAAAAGGGCAAAACATCACATGCTTTAGTCCTACTCTGTACACTGTCGTACTCTGTATGACTCTGAGGCCATTGCCTAAATGTTTTGATAAAAATTCTTGTGACAACCTTTTCCTTCGAGCGAGATCCCAGCACCTCTCTCTTCAACCCAGGATCGGACCTGCAGATGCATCCATGCATAAAGTTCCCTCATCTGAAAGACCTCCAGCTGAATTGCTGCCAAACAAGGCCAGCATCCACCGGGTGGAGGAGAGGTGAGGGGATGATTTTTACAAGCAAAACCAAGAGTGGAAGAATCAGTACGGCAAAAATTCAACTTTCAATGAGAACAAAACCGGGTAGTAGTATCATGGTGATTATAGTGAGCCTAATCCTGTAAATAGCAAGGAACCACATGTGTGGTGATGCTGAACTGAGGAAAGACCTTTAGCTTACATAAAATATTCCATAGTCTCTGTAGAAGCCTACAGGAATAAATAACTCACATGTAAAAGACAGAGAAGTAGGACCGGTAAGTGTATGAATGAGTGTAACTTTTGTTTGTCTAAAGTGTTGGTGTGTGTTAGGTTGAAATTGTTAAATGTTGCCATTATTGTACTTAAATTTGTAAGCCTTGCCTTAAAATTCTATGATCAAAGACATTCTCTGTTTCTATCCTCCTCCCCAGACTGTTGAATGGTGAGGGGGGGCTATAGTGTAACTGTAGGCACATCCTATGTGAGGGTTCTGCTTTCTTATTTAGTGAGGATGTTTTACTTCCTGCCCTTTATGTCCTCACCTGTGTTTGTATATGATAAACCATTAGAGGAAGCTAAGCACTATACAGGTTGAGTATAGTGCTTAGAAACTGGTTCACCCGAAAGACAAAACTCCAAAACACAAACTTAACAACGTGGTGTATGCTGTACAGTGCAGCGAGGAATGCCCAGACCTCTACATCAGAGAGACCAAACAGCCACTTCACAAGCGCATGGCACAACATAGAAGAGCCACCTCCACGGGACAAGACTCAGCAGTCCATCTGCATCTTAAGGTCAAAGGTCACTCTTTCGAGGATGCCAATGTTCACATTTTGGACAGAGAGGACAGATGTTTTGAAAGAGGAGTGAAAGAGGCCATCTATGTCCACTGTGAGCGACCATCTTTGAACAGAGGCGGTGGTTTACGACACCAACTGTCTGCCATCTATAATCCAGTTTTGAGTTCCCTCCCCAGACGCCTTAACGCCCACTCACATCCTGGGCCATCTGACCTCAGGAAATCACATGACAAGGTGGGGCCAGGTTTCACAATGGGCTCACCCGAAACCCTGGCTGATTAGGTCCCACACCCGCTTTCACGCCTTGGCTCATGTGATTAGAGGATCACCAGGGGGTCCTTTGTCCCTCTTTGGGGGGATACTCCCACTGGGTTTAAATCTGGGACTCTCCACCATTTGACCTTAGAACTGAAGAAGCTTCTCAGATGAGAGGTGAAACGTCTTCAAGCAACTTAAAGAAGTCCAGACACTTTTCTTTGCAAACTCCTTTGACTATACAGGTTGAGGGGAGATGACCCTTTTTCAGCAGGAAGTCACACAAACGCTGAAGCACAGACCCAACAGTGTGGTTATTATCTTTTTTATTTTTATTATTATTGTGTTCATTAAATCAAAGCAGACAGCTGAAACCCAGCAGTGCTAATGTGAAGTGTTTGTGCTATGGAGACCCAATAGTGATAACGTAAACTGTATTTTATCAGTTGGGTCAGGTACTCCAGTATTACACTGTATGAACTGACTGGTCTTACCTCCCTCCTCCCCACTCTCTCATACAACACGTCACTCACACATGTGCCAGGTGCCTGGGACCCTGCTCTCGACCCAGGGGGGCCGGCTTCTAGTGGGGTCGACTGCCAGTTGCCTCTGGTCCTCTGGGACTCTCTGTGGGCACCCTACCTGGGGTCTCCCTACTTCTCCTGCTGGGATGGGCATGGCGATGTCACAGAGATGTGTGGTCACAGGTATTTGGTACTCTTGGGGGCTGCAGATGGCCCGGTTGTCCTGGTTCCATCTCGGTTTGCTTCTGGGGTGCATCGCTGCAACTTCCCACCCTCATTATCAAGTACATTTTTTACAAAGACACAGTCGCTCACACACACACACACACACTGTGGGAAGATTGTTATTTTAAGTATCTGTGTATATATCTTTGGTGTGTTTCAGGTGCTGTATGCGTGTTTGTTTTGGGATTTTTTACAGGTGCAGCAGTTGGTGATATTGTGCATTTCTGTTTGTTTCCCCCCATATAATATATGAAATAACACAAAAAGAAATGAATAAATAAACAGATAAAAGATTCACATGAACAAGAGGAGCCTATAGAGATTCTAAGCAGCTGTTCTATTGTGTTATTTTTGTGCCTCTTTTCTAAGGGAACGTAAAACAATTTTGCAAGTACAAATGTTGAGTTTTGAGGAGAAAATTATTTTGAGCAAAGAAAACTTTAATTTAAGCGAACAAAATTCATTTCTGCATGCAAGAAATGTATTTCAGTGTTTGTTATTATCCATATACACACACAATAACAGCCCCTCTCGATCAGATGTCTGCTCTGTGTGCTCACAGACATCTGCGGACCTGCTCTCAGTGTCTTTTTCATGCTCACAGCATCTCTGCTCTGCGCGCGCTCGACTCTCTGTACATCGTTATAAGTGTGTCACAAAACCAACCAATCGCAGACTTGGATGCAAAAGTTCTGATTGGCTGTTACGGTCTCCAATCAGTTTGGTTTAAACTAGATTAAAACCAACAATGGTCTTAAAAAGTTATATATTTTAAAATGTGTATTTTTTGTGCCAACACAGAGCAGAGCAGCTCCTGAACACTCGAACGGTCGACGGTTTTGTCTGAGAACTTTTTGAGAAACCACTGTTAGCCAAATATTAGCAGTTTTTGTTTTTACTTTTTAGAAGAAATATTAGAGTCCTTCGTGGTGAGCTTGAACAACACACTCAAACACAGGTGTAATGGCCTTTTCAGCCTCAGGTTTCCTGGATGATGATTTGGGTGTTTATGAAGGCCCTGTTCTGTCTGTGCTCCAAACCTTTTTGCATGATGCTGTAGCTGCTGTACAATGGCATGTTGTGTTTATCAGGAACTAGTTACTGATGTTTACTGATGTTTTTCCCCATTTCATCACACCTGTTGAACCACGGTCCCAAACACTGTCTCCTCCTGTCTGCTCCGACCAGTGACACACAATGTTTCATTCAAATCAGAATATTTTGCATGCAACTGTATTCACAGTTGTACTTGTTTGTCCTGTGTGTGTGTGTGTGTGTGTGTGTGTGTGTGTGTGTGTGTGTGTGTGTGTGTGCGGGAGAGGGGGACTTGAGAGTGTAACATGTATTTTCTAAGCTTGTGTTCCAGGTGCAGCAGTTGGTGATACATTGTGCATTTCTATCTGCACTCTTCTATTATATTTATATATATTTTATTATATTTACCTCTACTTCCTTCTACTTTCACACCCCCTTTTTTTCTTCTTGCATATCCAGCATCTGGATAGTGTAGTGGTAAGACTACACACCTTTGGATCAGGAGTTACAAGTTCGATTCCCACCTGATATCCAGCAAAGGTCCTGGCCAGACCCCTCATGCTAAAAACCAAGCCCTGGAATGGCGCGGCTATGTCTGCAGCTCGGACACAAGAATTTCAGTACATGTTGTACTCTGTATAATTGTGTTTGTGACAAATAAAGGTTGTTTGTTTGTTTGCCTTAGGCATCATACTACACCGCATAGAATGTAGTATCTGAAGTAGAAATGAATCAATACACATATAAACGTTGACATGAACCACAGGGGCCTACAGAGAGTGTATATGGGTGTTCTTGGACAAGTGAAGTGTGTTCAGCACCACAGAGCGCTCAGATCACAATTCTGAATGCAAAGCTGGCAGACAGGACAGGATAGAAAAAACAATAATGGGAAAGGTGAACATGGAAAGAGCAGAGATGGTGAAGGTAGATGAGTTTAAATACTTGGGGTCAACCATCCAAAGCAACAAGAGAGGTGAAGAAGAGAGCGCAGGCTGGGTGGAGTGGGTGGAGACGTGTGTCAGGGGTGATCTGAGACAGAAGGAGGGCAGCAAGAGTGAAAGCGAAGGTTTAGAGATGGAAGATGTGATGTTTGCTTTGGAGACAGCTCTGACACAAAGACAGGAGGCTGAGCTGAAGATGTTCAGATGCTCAGTGGGAGTGAGCAGCATGTGCAGGATTAAAAATGAGTCCATCAGAGACGCCTGTAATATCTTTGTTTATTTTATTTTTTATTTCCTCATTTGAATGTTTGCGTCTGATAAGGAAGACATCCTCCTTTTTTCCACTGCGTGCCTCTTTTGCATGTAGGTAACATTTCTGACCCAGACACTGTGAAGACACCAGGTCTCTGATCCAGCATCAGCTCAGCTCTTCACTGAAAACCAGCTCTAACACCATGCTCTGCTCCGGACTCAGCAGCACACTGTGTGAGTACAACACACTGATAATCTTTCATGTGCAGTAGAAATGAAATCAGTGCCAAGAAATAAAATGTGCTGAACTTTGACATGTTTCAATAGAGCGATTAATCTAATATCATAAATACATGTTTGTATTATCTCAGCAGGACAGTTAGGCTTTCTAGTCTTTACAACAAGTCTCCTGAAAATTATTCATTTGTAATCATTTACTAGAAACAGCTTTAATTATCTCACTCTTAATTATGAATACAGATTATTTTACTGAAAAGACTCAAATGCTTCCAATTTAATAATAATAATAATAAAAGACACCAAAAAATCGCAGTTTGAATGTGTTGTTTATAAAGTGTTTTTTCACAGTAGGATTTATAAATGTTTTAAAAGCTTTTTTTTAGCACACACACTCTGTAAATGCTTATTGATTAATTTCATTTCATACTCTGAGATGAATGAAAGGCCACACCAAACTCTGCTAACATAGATTTAAACAGAAGATGAATAAATCAGCTGTATCCAACACACAGTCTAACACTGAGGTTCCTGTTTGTCTCTTTCAGTGCTGGGAGCAGCGTATTTCCTCCTGACTTCAGGTAAATGCTTTAGTGTTAGCTGTTAACTCGATACTGGTGAAGCATGTAGTTATGTGTGTTTATACACTTCTCTGCATGTAATCATTAGTTATTATTCACCTCTGGCTCTCTTCTACAGCAGCATTTGATCAAATACACAGTATTCGTTTTTTATTACAGGGTTTAGCAGAGCCCAGCTCTCTTTACCTTCCAATGTGACGGCCATATCCACAGGCAGAGTGATCACCTTTAACGTCATCAGTGTCCTACAGCTGAGCTGTGGTAAGGAGGGTGTAGTTTGTAAGTTAAAGCTGGATGTAAAGTCAGGTCCATAAGAATATACACAGTGACTTGTTTTTGCTCCCGTACATCCCCACAGTGGATTTTAAATTAGACAGTCAGGATCCCAAAAAGTTGATTCTGTTCATGTGGACGTAGCGTTTTCAGTGGGAGAAACGTTTCATCACCATCCAAGTTATTGATATTGCATTATTGATATTAACATTTCATTTTTCCTTTTGTCTCTCGTGTATGTAACAGGGAGCGGAGTGATGATTGTGCAGTCAGTTCTGTACAGATGTGCAGATAAAGAAATCTGCTCTCGGCTTCACGATCTGGACGTCATCAAGAAAAGGTGAACACTGTCGGGTAGTTTAACTGCTTTGATGACAATAAAAAAGTAGCAGCAGTTCAAATGAAAGCAGCAGATATTAGAAATCATGAACTGATCACTTCAACAAACCTGGAAATGAGCTTTTTGCCTCCCTGCAGCTGTGACTTGAAGGAAGTGTGTGAAATAAATACAAACATGGTCCGTACCTGTGATCCCAGCGTCTGCACGTACCTGGACATCACCTTCAAATGCTTCCCTGCAAGTCTGTTACATCTCTGATTATCAGCTAATAATCAATCACATCTGTACATGAATTATTACAGTTTCTAATGTGATGTGTTTCTTTGTCAGTCCACAGTGTAACATGTGAAGGATCTCAGGCGAAACTTCAGTGTGGTCAGATTTATTTTTCTCATTTATTGTAACTTTAGTGTAACTTTAATTTGATAGAACTACAAACATGGTTACAGTTTATGAACTCTTCCTCAGGTGAAGGACAGGTTATAGTCGTCTCCTGGGCTAACTTTGGTCGCCGTGACAACACTACGTGCTCTGATGGACGTGCTAACTCTCAGCTCCAAAATGTTAACTGCTCGAGTCCCAATAGTACAGAATATGTAACTAACAGGTACAGATGCTGACTCTCTTTCTTCAGCTTTCCATCTTCTCTCAGATGACACGGCCTATTTCAAGCCTCTGCTGATTCACCTTTGACCTGCATTCACAGGTGTAACTGGCAGAACAGCTGTACTGTTGAAGCAAAGAGCTCAGTGTTTGGAGACCCCTGTGTTGGCACCTACAAGTACCTGGAGGTGGTTTATGACTGTCAGGGTAAGAACCTGAAAGATAAACAGACAACTTCAAAAAACAACTCGACTTCTAGTCTCAGTAATATTAAGCCTGTATGATTAGAAAGGTAATTATTAATCCGTCTTCACAAACATCCACAGAGAGTGAAGCTACATCAAGTCCTCCTCCAACTACTGTGACAGAAGGTGAGCTCACAGAGTGGCAACTAAACATTATTCCAAGAAATCATTTGTATCAGTTTGAGCTGAAACCTGCGCAACACTGATATCAAGCATTGTATGTCGGAGCAGCTGTGAGATAAGACAGGAATTCTTGGGAGGCTGGTGTGTTTCAGGCTGATGAAACAGGATTTTCTCTGATTTCTTAACCAGAAACGGTAAACTCACTTTAACCCCAGAAAGTTGTTTCTATTTATCTGGATGTAACATTTTCAGCAAGAGAAACGTTACATCCAGTTGCCTTCTTCAGTCTCACTGACTGCAGGTTTCTCTGCCTGTAGTACTGACCCTTGTATGTGAAATAGGTGGAATGAAGACACAGTGAAGAGAGATGTAACATCGTACGAGTTGCATCTCATACTTTAATCTTCCTCCAGATAAACACAATCAACTTTCTGGTATTTCCTTACCAGGATGATTGAGCACGCATCTCAATATTCACTTTAATGATGATTGATGCATTTATTTAGCTTTTGTTAGTTCTAAAGAAACAGGAAGCACACACACCTGTGGACACTCTCACAAGCGATGTCATGTCTTACTAAGTCACCCAATTTATCCACAAGACCATCAGACTGTCTGTGTATTAAACTGTGATGAAGAAGAGCTGATACAGACTACAGTGTGCTGAGAAATGAGAGTTAGAATGTGAGCAGATTTCAAACTTTGCAGACTGAAAGTGCTGCCAAAGTGATCCTTATTCTCCTCAATCTGAGTGCAGCCTTTGACACCATCTCTCACTCCATCCTTCTCAGCAGATTTTCTATCGGCCTTTCTCATACCCCACTAGCCTGGTTAAGATCATACATGTCTGACCACACTCAGTTCATTCGATTAAAATCCTTTACCTCTCACCCTTTTCCTCTGCCTACTGGGGTGCCCCAGGGATCTGTCCTTGGGCCCCTCCTTTTCATTATTTACCTCCTCCCACTTGGACACATTTTCCATAAATATAATATTCAGTTCCACTGTTGTGCCGACGACACCCAGCTTTACCTGTCCACCAAACCCGACTCTACTCTCCCTCCACCCTCCCTCACCCTCTGCTTACCCGAACTTAATTCATGGTTTTCCTCCAACTTTCTTAAACTCAACAGCAACAAATCTAAACTTCTCCTGGTTGGCTCCAAATCATTGCTATCCAGGACTAACACTTTTTCTGTTACTATCAATAACTCGTTGGTTTCTACCTCTCCTTCTGTGAAAAGTTTGGGCGTCATTCTTGACAGTACACTATCCTTTAACTCTCACATCAATAATATCACTCGCTCAGCATATTTCCAACTCTGTAACATCAATCGCCTCCGCCCCTTCCTCACTCCACATGCCACTGCTATTCTGGTCCATAGTCTCGTTACCTCTCGGATTGACTACTGTAACTCACTTTTATCTGGCCTGCCACAAAAATTCATCAACAAGCTTCAACGTGTCCAGAACTCTGCTGCCCGTATTATTACTAGGACTCCCTCCACTCACCACATCACCCCTTTCCTGAAGCAGCTTCACTGGCTCCCAGTTCAACTCCGTATTAATTTTAAAATACTCCTCTACACATTTAAGGCTATTCATCCTCTCTCCCCGCCATATCTCTCTGACTTGGTACAGATCTCCATCCCATCCCAGTGCCTCCTCTTCTCTTCTTCTTTCTGTTCCTTCAATTCGTCTTATTACCATGAGGGGGCGGGGCTTTTAGTTGCTCTGCCCCTCGTCTTTGGAATTCCTTAACCCCTGACCTCAGAAACATCAGTTCTTTCCCCCTTTTTAAGTCCACCCTCAAAACCCACCTGTTCAAGATAGCCTACTCTGTATAACTACTCCATGCTATTAAACTTTCTTTTATTATTGTGTTTATTTCCTGTTTTTATGCTTGTCTTGTTTCTTCTGTAAAGTGTCCTTGACTGTTTTGAAAGGCGCTTTTAAATAAAATGTATTATCATTATTATTATTATTATTATCATTGTTATTAAAATGCTGCCCTCTGGTGGTGTCAAACAGAGTTTGCTAAATGCTTTGACAAAGCAGCCAGAGGTTCTCAGAAGGTAAATTCAAACAGAAAGTGAAATCTGAGGACCAAACAGGAAGGATACAGTTAAGTTCATATAGAGACAGAGTTAAAAACTAGAAAATGTGAGACATAAACACGAATGACAACAATAAAAGAACCAAAGGAGCCGTTTCTCCTCAGGTCAGTCATTGTAGAGTTGAAGGCCTGATGGGAAAAGCACAGTTAGGTTTAAGCCTTGACTTTAGAAGAACCCCCCTGATGATCTGAGGCTGTGAACTGGGTCATATGGAGTCAACATGTCTGCTCTGCAGCTCGCGGTCGGACCCAGACATGATCAGTAAAACCTGGAGGAGAGTTACTGTAAACCAGAGATGAGGGAGATGGAGTAGCAACACCTCTGATTATGGATTAAAGATCAAATGTGTACATGAATTATTACAGTTTCTAATGTGATGTGTTTCTTTGTCAGTCCACAGTGTAACATGTGAAGGATCTCAGGCGAAACTTCAGTGTGGTCAGATTTATTTTTCTCATTTATTGTAACTTTAGTGGATTCATTTCATAGAACTACAAACATGGTTACAGTTTATGAACTCTTCCTCAGGTGAAGGACAGGTTATAGTCAACCCCTGGACTGATTATGGTCGCCGTGACAACACCACGTGCTCTGATGGACGTCCTGACTCTCAGCTCCAAAATGTTAACTGCTCGAGTCCCAATAGTACAGAATATGTAACTAAGAGGTACAGATGCTGACTCTCTTTCTTCAGCTTTCCATCTTCTCTCAGATGACACGGCCTATTTCAAGCCTCTGCTGACTCACCTTTGACCTGCATTCACAGCTGTAACTGGCAGAACAGCTGTACTGTTGAAGCAAAGAGCTCAGTGTTTGGAGACCCCTGTGGTGACACCTACAAGTACCTGGAGGTGGTTTATGACTGTCAGGGTAAGAACCTTCAACTTTAAGACTCTGTGAATTCAAATATATGTTCATAAACAGTTAATTATTAATCATTGTTAAAGAATTCATATTTTTGTTATAAAGAAGTCATTGAAATTATCAGACATGAAAATGTTTCAGTTCTTTTGCAGATCCTGAGTGAACGGATTGAAATCAAAGCTTTCAGAAAGTTATTAAGAATAAATTATTAACAATATAGCTCCAAGCTACCTCATTGAGCTACTTAGATTATACACCCCTGCTAGAGCACTAAGATCATCTTCCCAGTCACTTTTGGTACAGCCGAGATCCCGGCTGAAGACTAGAGGTGACCACGCATTTGCCTTGGCTGCACCCGATCTATGGAATTACCTCCCCATCGCTGTCCGCGAGTCTGATTCCATTCAATCCTCCAAATCGCGGTTAAAAACCCACTTATTTAGCCTCGCCTTTTCTACCAGTTAATGATTGTTTGTTAGTTAGTTTAATGCTTATTTCTATCTTCGGTCTATTCTTAACTACTTTTAATCATTTTTAAAATTTTTGACTGTTTTATCCTTTACATATATTGTTCTTTTATGCTTTTATATGCACTTCTTTTGGTTCTGTGTTTTTACTGCCATTTGAACATGCTACCATGTTGGTACTTTGCCATGGTCTTCATGCTCCCTGTTACTTCATCTTAGCCTCTTGTATGTTAAGCACTTTGGTACACCACTGGTTTTTAAATGTGCTATATAAATAAAGTTTGCTGTTGTTGTTGTTGGAAATCAGAATCAGTTCTGTATTAATCACATTTAATTACTCATAAATTACACTTGAACTCCTGCTTGTGTCACACTACATAATCACTGCTGCTGTAGTCAGTCAGTCAGTGAAATAACCAAATAACCAACTTTACAATCATTTTGCAGCTGGTTCCTCTAAGACATGCCCTCCTGGTTGGACTTGGTTTGGAGGTCGCTGTTTCATCTTTAACAGCAGTCAGAAGAACTGGACTGATGCTGAGGTACATTAGGAAATAACAGCAGCTGTCGCTGCATCACTGATGATATAAAGAGTTTCTGTCTTTGACTGACTTCAAATGCATTCTCACACTTTTCATCTTCTGTGGTCTGCACCTCATCTTCCTCCTCAGAGTTCCTGTGAGACACTCGGTGGACATCTGGCCTCATTCCACAACACAGCTGAGTACACCTTCATCAGAGAGCTCACTCACACAGCAGCAGGGTCATATAAAGAAGCTTGGGTTGGAGGCAGAAAGAATGTAAGTGTTTCATAGATAAAGAGGATGAGCTGCAGCTGTTTCCGATATTTCATATTTTTCTCTTCATATTCATCAGTTTGATTCAAAGTGCAACATGTGACAGACTGATTAATCAGGACTTTGTTCCTGGAGACAGATGTTGCTGCTGACTTGATTTTTCTTTTCATTTTTTACCTCCACAAACAAAATGAACCTTCATTGTCTTCGAGTGGTGTAAGAGGTCTCATGTCTGCACTCTCAGCATAGATGCACCAAAGTACATCAGAACAAACTGAACCTCAAACTTTATTCTTTCAGGAAACTGTGTGGATGTGGAGCGATGGTTCCCAGTTTGACTTCATAAACTGGGCCAGTGGAGAACCAAACAACTATGGAGGAGGAGAAGATTGTATGGAGATAAATCATGGAGGTACAAACTGAATGTGGGCCTGTTGATGAAATGTGTTTGGTTTTTATATTGACCGAAGTCAAGTAATCTTAGGTCTTTATCAGAACTGTGTTCTTTTGGTTTTTTTACATTAGAAAAGAAGAAAACATTTACTGCACAGACCTCTGATTTTATTTCTGTTCTTCATTCTGATTCTTCTTTACAGAGCGAGATTATGTCAACGACAAAAAGTGTAACACCAACATCCCTTTTGTTTGTGTCAGAGATCCATAACTGCTCCTTCGTGTCCTGACACATCTGACATGATGATGTCACTTCCACCAGGATGTCAAGCCTCGATGACATCACTGTTGGAAGATGTTGATAAATATAATTTTATATCACAATAAACACAAATATTACAGTGGGATGCAAAAGTTTGGGCAACCTTGGTAATAGTCATTATTTTCCTGTATAAATCGTTGGTTGTTACAATAAAAAATGTCAGTTAAATATATCATATAGGAGACACACACAGTGATATTTGAGAAGTGAAATGAAGTTTATTGGATTTACAGAAAGTGTGCAATAATTGTTTAAACAAAATCAGGCAGGTGCATAAATTTGGGCACCACAAAAAAAGAAATGAAATCTGCATGAATGCCTTAGTGGATTTTGAGCAGTGTTTCGGGTCGTTGTCTTGTTGAAAGATCCAGCCCCGGAGCAGCTTCAGCTTTGTCACTGATTCCTGGACATTGGTCTCCAGAATCTGCTGATACTGAGTGGAATCCATGTGTCCCTCAACTTTGACAAGATTCCCAGTCCCTGCACTGGTCACACAGTCCCACAGCATGATGGAACCACCACCATATGTTACTGTAGGTAGCAGGTGTTTTTCTTGGAATGCTGTGTTCTTTTCCTCCATGCATAACGCCCCTTGTTATGCCCAAATACCTCAGTTTTAGTTTCATCAGTCCACAGCACCTTATTCCAGAATGAAGCTGGTTTGTCCAAATGTGCTTTAGCAAACCTCAAGCAGCTCTGTTTGTGCTGTGGGCGGAGAAAAGGCTTCCTCTGCATCACTCTCGCATACAGCATCTCCTTGTGTAAAGTGTGCTGAATGGTTGAACGATGCACAGCGACTCCATCTGCTGCAAGATGATGTTGTAGGTCTTTGGTGCTGGTCTGTGGGTCGACTCTGACTGTTCTCACCATTCATCGCTTCTGTCTAGCTGAGATTTTTCTTGGTCTGACACTTCGAGCCTTAACTTGAACTGAGCCTGTGGTCTTCCATTTTCTCAATATGTTTCTAACTGTGGAAACAGCTTAAATCTCTGAGACAGCTTTCTGTATCCTTCCCCTAAACCATGATGGTGAACTATCTTTGTCTTCAGGTCATTTGAGAGTTGTTTTGAGACCCCCATGTTGCTACTCTTCACTGTAAAATGTAATATTGTGCTTAATTAAAAATATTAAGTTGAGTGAACTCAATTTTTATCAACTTGCTATTAACATTTGTTTAAATAAGTTACCAGTACTTTCTATTAAAAAAAAGATGATAAACTCAATTTATTTGAGTTGGATTAACTTTAAAAAAAAATGTTCTTAGAACTCTACACAGAATCTGTGTTTTCTGGCTTATCTTTATTGAGTTTGTATGATTCCACTGTTCAAAGACACACAGGATGTATTTTTATAGATAGTTTACATCTTAGTATTGTAATTTTTGAACAAATATCAAACAGAAGAAACAAATAAGCAGTGTATATAAGCATGTAATCGCTGCATGATTTCCAATTATTTATTAATGGTTAATGATTAATACAAACTAATTGGTTTTTGAATCTTTAAGTCGGTGTCTTTATTTTATAGTAATTTTCATAACACCACATATCTTAAAATGCATTACTAATTTCAGCTCAGTTTGAAATGTTTTCAGCAAATTGTAGGTCAATCAAATGTCTTCAATCTCTCAAATAAAAAAACTCTGATGTGGTGGTTTTATAGATATATGTAGGGCTGGGCGATATATCAAAAATTTATCGTTACCGAAATTTATGACTCTCATCGACGTCATTTTGCCCATGTCGGTAAATTCGGTATTTAAAAAAAAAAGAAAAGGCATGTGCAGGTTGGCGATGTTCATGTCCCTTTAAGACGCTGTGCTACGTTACAGACTTGACGGGGTGGAGTCACATGACTCTACTACCTGTCAGTGTTGCCAACTTAGCGACTTTGTCGCTATATTTAGCGAGTTTTCAGACCCCCTTAGCGACTTTTTTTCTAAAAAGCGACTAGCGACAAATGTGGCGACTTTTTCTGGTGTTATTGGAGATTTATTTATGACGACTTTTTGACATGAAAGTGGGTATCGCTTTTACTCTCAACAAGCAGCGGTGCTGCCGTGGGCACCTCGCCCGTACCAAAGCGCTCACAGGCGGAGGATAGTCCTCCCCCAGCTGCTATCAGGCCAGACGATGTTCACACCTATGCGTCCGAACTGCAAATGAATCGCGCATGAGCGAAGCCGCTGCTCCCGCACTGACTGTAACGCAGTCAGTTCTTCTTTTACTGTTATGCTGTTTTGTGGATCACGAGGTTTAAAACTACTTATAAACACACACACACACACAAAGTAACTCCACCAGAGTGCCTATTTCGGGTCTTTTTTGCCGGTCCAAGCCCGGATAAAGGAGCAGGGTTGGAATTCTGACTTTAAAAAAAACAATAATTGCTAAAATAAATTTAATTTGTAGTTCTAAATAAATTCTAAATGCATTTAGGACGTTTTTTACTCACTTTATGTCTCTAACACAATGTTATTTCTCTCGCCAACAACGTAGGTTACAATTATATTAGCATGACCAATTATGCAAATTAGGCGATGATGTCATTTAGCGACTTCTGGCGACTTTTAGGACAGCCAATAGCGATTTTCCTTACTGAGGAGTTGGCAACACTGCTACCTGTAACAAGACGAGACACGGGTGAACAAATGGAGGACGATTTAAATGTTGAAGCAGCAGCGACGGAGGTAGAGCTGGTGGAGGAGGAAGAGGAGACGCTTGTTAACAAAAAAAATGCATCATCAATCGTTTGGCAACATTTTGGATTCAACAAGGATGATATTGATCAAAAAATTGTTAAATGTAAACTCTGCAAAAAGACTGTTGCGTCAAGTCAAGGTAACACAACCAACCTCTTCCACCACCTGCAGCACAACCATGTGATTCGTTTGTTTCAACGTTTGTTTTTTTGGCACTTGGGGTGGTTATCGTCCATTTATCGTTATCGAGGTTAACTGCTCAATTTATCGTGATATTGATTTTAGGCCATATCGCCCAGCCCTAGATATATGTATTAATACAGACAGACAAAGAAAAAATGGCATTAGAGTGTCAGCGGAAGGATAAAATAGGTCCTCCACCTAAAATTGGTGCAGATGAATCCGCTGGGACTTTGCGCTTAGTCTATTCAGGTACATGCCTGACCACACCGATACTACTTGTTATTGTCAGTATCACCACAGTTTTTGCCCTTGCTTCACTGCTTTGGTGAGTAAATTGTTTTTTCTTGCAGTATGGTTTGGTATCTTACAGTTTCTTGCAACTCAGTTTTAGGTTAGCCGTGATATTTAGCGATAATGTTAGCCTAGCTTTTAGCTTTAACATATACGGATAGAGGTTTTTAGGGACTTCATTTACATCCTTACAAATTATGGCAATATCCACATAATGCCTTATTTCTCAAGGCTGAAATAATGGAGAAGGTGGAAAATCACATTTTGATTTTTTTTTTCTTGCAAATAACTTCTTGGCAAGATTTATTACGGCACATGCTTTTGAGTATCAATAACGTGTTTATTGTGAATTTAAGTCATTCTGTAACAACCTCGGCCATTTTTACATTTAACAAAATCATTCTTGTCTGAAAATCTTTTTGGCGGGTTTGATGCCATTAGCTGTTTCCGGCTAAAGAAAGAGTATTATTTCAAACTTGTTAGCCACGCTCCTTGGTGGGGCGTATCCTATCCCAGAATTCATAGCGCGGCCCAGCCAATTCCAGTTTCCAACAATGGCGGCAGCTACTTAGTTTTAATATTACTTTTATTACTCTTTCTGCATCACAAAATAAGCTTTTCACACATTTTCAGGCGAGAATGTAGCTGTGTAAACTTCAAATATCTGCTCGGTTTATCAAGATATCACATATTTGCAAAAGTGCTCCGACGTTTTCAGAGACGTCTGTTACCCACCAGCCCGATAGTTAGACGGGGGTTCAAGGCTCACTAGAGCCGGCAAGAACAGCGGACTCCGGCACATCGTTTTCAAACCCCCCGCAGTCTTTCACTACTCAAGTTAAACATGATCTATAAGTCACTTAGATAACTATATTGTTTGGCTTTTATTAGTGTTTTATTTGTTCCTGAGTAAATCGGTTTGGCTGAGATTAAAGTTATAGTTTTCACACAGTTTTTAAACAGAAAACTGATTAAACAGAAGTGTGAGATAGTCAAGCGTTTACTCCAATGTTCTGTTATATATTAGCGAGGAAGGAGCAGACGGCTGAGTTTATTAAACTCAACTGAGGCAGCTGGTGACGTAAATCTGAAGGCTAGACCAGCCCATTTCACCACGCTATTGCAGGACATCACTTGCGTGGCCAACGTAGACTGAGTCCTCCTAGGTTTTGGGACAGACCTTTGGTGTTCGGCTGTATAACAAGTCCACAAGAGTGTGGAGAACTAGTCCGAGCAAATAAGTGAAATCCAGAGCTGGATCTCATGGGTTTCAGGAGCAGAGCTGAGGATGTAAGAGGTTACAGACTGAGGCAGAGCTGTGTGGATGTGGAATGGGTGAGAGGCCCATTGGAGGCAAATGTGGCTAATTAAGTTTTACTGTCATACTTTTCAGATATTTATTAATGTTTTTTGTTTATTATGGCCCACTACAAGGTTAGTTTCATGTTGTTTATCAGTCCTTTTCTGCAGGGGAGCACACTCATGTCTAGTAATTATGGTTTAAACATCTGCAGTTGTATTTCTTTAAGTAAAAATATCTTTGAGGACAATTCCTACTTGTCAAAAAGAGAAAAAAAATATTATAGCCACTGTAACATTCTTCTCGGGACAAATTGCATGTGCATTGAGCTTTCAATTTCAGGTGTCCACTCCACATTTGTCCACATTTGTGATACTACAGATATTTCACACTGTCAGTGTACTAAATTCAGTTTAAGCTGTAACTTGTATATGTCTATATTGCAAGGTATACAGTTGAATACAAATAATGCAAATAAATTGTGTTAAAAAAATGTTTCCACATTTAGTTTTAATTTGTCATTCAGATCTTTACCTGCTGATTAATTTATATGCCAGGAGCTCATTAAGCAGGGAGAAGGTCCTGTTCGAGTAGATCATGCGAAATAAATATTTTATATTGTTTCAAATCTTGAAATAGTCCATTGAACATTTACTAAAAGTATATTGACTGTGGCGAAGTTTTTGATTGTCACTGTTAAATTTAAAGTAATTTTTTTTATTTATTTATTTTTTGTTTTTAATGTTTGCATTTAATTGCTGTGCACCTTCCCTCTTCAGGCGTAAACTGATGGTGGGAATACCATACATTCAACAATCCCAGCAGTAAAGGTATTTTTACCTACACAATGAAAAAGCTTTGGGAATTTGTATTTTTATAAAAGCTGTAGTAAAAGTTGCAATAACAGCTGTTAATGTAATTCACACTATTGGATTTCTAAAAGTTCAGTCTCACAAAAATAGAGCTGCATGCTTTGTTTCTTCTAACCATTAGAACATTTAATAAACTTTATACTTTCTTTTGTTATATTTTACTTGAAATGAGTCGTCTCATTTATTTGCACATCTCAACAGTTTTGAGGTAATCATTTGGTTTTTTTTAATGGTCTCTTTGATTTTGAGCGAGCTGCTAAATTTATTATTTCTTTTCAGATTTATTAAGTACATCAAGATCTTCGGATGCAG
Source organism: Oreochromis aureus (assembly GCF_013358895.1). Lineage (NCBI taxonomy): Eukaryota > Metazoa > Chordata > Actinopteri > Cichliformes > Cichlidae > Oreochromis > Oreochromis aureus. The sequence continues at coordinate 1,860,416 of NC_052961.1, forward strand.
TGGACTTGTAAGTATTGCACATTCTGTGCTGAAAAGAGAGGCTACCTATTTAAGCTTACCGCTTAAAACATGGGATCCATACACGGACATCACCACTTCCTTGCCTCTATAAAGACTGTCTGTACACATTTAAATCTTTTAATGCACTCAAGGTACACCTATCAGTGTGGCATGCCCAAAATGATGGAGGTAAAGGGAGGAAAATTACTTTCCATTGCCAGCTGTGTGACTTTGTGGAGCCATGCAGTGAAGTGGACTTTTTCACCCATTTGCGAAGACATTTAAAGCTGAAGCAAAAAGTCAGTTGTCCATATCAGGGCTGTAACTTTAAGAGCAATATTTATTCCACCTTCAATGCACACAGAAGCAAAGAGCATAAGCTTGACAGTAAGATGATATTCAAATCTGAAATTGTTTCAGAGAATGTCTCAGAGGAACCTCGGACTAATAGACCTGAGGACACTGTGACAGTTGAACCCGAGGACAGTGATTCTGATGCTGCTGATACAGCATTTGGATTAACATCCGACGAAAATGTAGAAGATTTGGAGAGACAGTTGGAACATAATGTAGCTGCTCTGTTCTTGAAAATGACCTCGATTTTTAACATCTCTGAAACTGCCCTGCAAGATGTTATAGAGCAGATAAACCAAATTCATTTGCTGTCACAGCCATTAATCCATTCCTCTATTCAAAGAATACTACATCAGTCTGATGACTATTTAGTGAACGAGATAGTTAAGGTATCAACTGATAATAATGCATTCCTGAAATGCACTTCTAGTGGAGGATCATTGTCAACTACCAGCAAGCGAACAGTATACATTTTAAGAGAATTTCCTGTGGTAATGCCCATTGAGTATGCGCTGAAAAAAGACAAGCACACATTTTTGTATGTCCCTATACTGAAAATGCTGCAGACAATTCTAAGCAATAGGGACATCTTGGATAAGGCCATGTCATCTGAGTCAAATGTGACACAGGGTTACAAGTCATACAAAGATGGTTTCCGATTCAAAGACAATCATCTCTTGACAGAAGAAGAGTTCAGAATAGCTCCTTGCTTGTACATTGATGACTTTGAGGTTGCTAATCCCTTGGGAACTTCAAAAAGAAAACACAAACTTTGTGCCATTTACTGGGTTCTTGGCAATTTGCACCCTAAATATCGCTCGTCTCTTCACTCTATTCAGCTTGCCTTGCTCTGCAAGGTCAGTCACATCAAAGAATACGGCTATAGTGAAATTCTTCACCCTCTCATTCAGGACCTAGTTTCACTGGAGCAACATGGTGTATATGTTGAGCAGTTAGGATCCAGCATCAAAGGCACTGTGTTATTTGTCGCAGCAGACAATTTAGCTGCCCATTCTTTAGGAGGGTTCTTTGAAAGCTTCACAGTCAGTCGGATGTGCAGATTCTGCATGGCAAAGCGGGAAGAAATTCAGCTCAAGGAAGTGCGGACAGGCACGTTTCAACCAAGAACTAAAGAAAGTCATGACAGACATGTACGTGACGTTTTGGAGGATTCTGCCATGTCTCAAGAATATGGTGTGAAAGGAAATTGTCCTCTTACTGTAAGCTTGGAAAATTTTCATGTTGTTGATGGGTACCCGCCAGACCTTTTGCATGATCTCCTTGAGGGTGTTGTTCCACTTGAATTAGCCTTGTGTTTGAAGGGTTTTGTATCAAAAGGATATTTCACACTTGAAGTCTTGAATGCGGCAATCAAACTATTTCCATATGCATTTTCAGACAGAACAAATCAACCACAGCTCATCACAAAGAACTTTTACTCCAAGCGAACAATTGGAGGAAATGGCCATGAAAATTGGACACTTCTCCGACTTTTGCCACTACTAGTTGGTCATCGCATTCCTGAGGGGGATGAAACCTGGGAGGTTTTGATGAACTTAAAAGATGTAGTTGAGTTGTCATTGTCTGCAAGCTTTACAGAGGAAACCATGTACTTTCTTGACTGCAAGATTGCAGAACATAGACATCTATTTCAAAAAGTGTTCCCGAATGAAACAATAAGGCCAAAGCACCACTACATTGAGCACTACCCTCAATTAATCCAAAAGTTTGGTCCATTGTCTGCTGTGTGGACAATGCGTTTTGAAGGAAAACACAAATTTTTCAAAGAAGTTGTGTCACGGTCCTGGGTCGGTTCGACCCAGCATTTTGTGTTTCTTATGCTTTGGTTTATTTTTGCATTATGGATCATTTCTTATCCTCTGGTGATGCTGTTTTGATTGTAATTGTGTTCTGTTCCTTTGCCGATGATGATGAGTATTTCTGGTTTGGGTTTTGTTAGCTTGCCCTCATGTTTAGTTTAGGTGGCCTGTGTTTGGTCTTCTCTGTTTGTCCGTGATGTTATTGTGCTTGCTTATGAGTCTGCGTCTGTGTCTCTGTCTGTCGTGTGCTTCCTGTTTTATTCTGAAGGTCCCCGTCTCATGTGAGTGTGTTCAGTTTACGTTTCCCCTGTCCCGTCAGCTCTGATTTCTCCCAGGTGTGTTCCCCTCCTGTCTCTCATCCCTTGATTACTGCCATGTGTATATAAGCCCTGTGTTTCCTTTGTTCTCTGTCGCGTCGTTAACGTCTCTTCAACCCTCATGTTAACTGTGTGTTCTGTCTGCCAGCCTGCTTAGTTTATTTTCTATTTTCTCAGTTTAGGTTAGTTCTGTTCTGTTGCTATCCAGCAATAAAGCTGTGTGTTTTTGAGTCCACGTCTGCCCCCGAGTCCTGCATTTTGGGTCCTTTCTCCATGCCTGCCTGCACACAGCCATGACAGGCTTCCTGTTAAATCCAGAATTGAATTCAAAATCCTGCTCCTCACATACAAGGTCTTAAATAATCAGGCCCCATCTTATCTTAATGACCTTGTAGTACCATATCACCCTATTAGAGCACTTCGCTCTCGCTCTGCAGGCCTACTTGTTGTTCCTAGAGTATTTAAAAGTAGAATGGGAGGCAGAGCCTTCAGTTTTCAGGCCCCCTTCTGTGGAACCAGCTTCCAGTTTGGATTCAGGAGACAGACACTATCTCTACTTTCAAGATTAGGCTTCAAACTTTCCTTTTTGCTAAAGCATATAGTTAGGGCTGGACCAGGTGACCCTGAATCCTCCCTTAGTTATGCTGCAATAGACGTAGGCTGCCGGGGATTCCCATGATGCACTGGGTGTTTCCTTTCCAGTCACCTTTCTCACTCACTATGTGTTAACAGACCTCTCTGCATCGCCAGCGTCGAATCCATCCAAGTTACATGGTTTATTAAAATAATAAAATTACAGCACTTACATTTATGTTAGACTACTTTTAATTAACTGCTTTAGCCATTTACAATGAAAAATTTTTTAAAAATCTTGTTCATGACCTGTGTAGGATGTTAACACTATTAGAAGTAAAAATAACTTGAACTCCAGTTTTGAAAACACAACTTTCTTTTCTTTTAAAAAAAAAATAAAGCTCTGACTTGTATTATGAGTCTGTGGTCTGGGAGAGTCCTGTAACTCTGTCTGCCAAATACAGTATATAATGACCAATGTTGGGCAATTAATTATATAGTTACTTCTTCAAAAAAGTTACTGAGTTTTGCAAACAAAGTTTTTTTCAGCTGTTTACCTAAAAATGCAGCCAAGGCGTTTTTTAAACAAACATTTCAAAATATTTACAGAACAATCAGCTGTTCTGCATCAAATCTGATGCCACACAAATTATTTGTGCCACTCCAAAAAATAATTTCTGTCCACTATGAGATAAAGGAGAACAACAGCCTGATACCTGCAGGCCTGACAACAGGAGATGTATCACTGCTGTAACACCTGTAACACTCAGCAGCCGCCTCATTGTTCTGACACACACAACAAAACTATTGACTACACTACACACTAACTACACACTAACTACACAAGATTTGCGCTAAACGTTGCAAATCTCTCACATATCAAAACACCATCGTCACTCCTAAAACTTCCTCCCATTTCTTAACTAAATGCCATGTTTTGATTGGTCGACATGGTACATTTTTCTCAAACTCAAGCTCATGAAGATTAATGCATAGACATTGATTAAACCTGGCTAAGAACACAAACATATGCAATGAAAATCAGCTTGCTACTTTTTTGAGTGATAGAATGGTGTGAATGTTTAATAAAATAGACTTAAAGCCTGAAGTAGAGATATGACTCAGTATGCAAATTAGCTGGAGTGAGTGGTGACGAAGAAGCTTCCTGTGTGTCTGTGTGACTGAGGCTTTCAATTGAGGAAACAGAGCAGTGACTGAGGAGGATTACTCGGTGAAATATATAATGGTAAAGTAACAGGATAATTCATTACGGTGGTCAGGTCTGTTCAGAGGTGCAAATTTGGATAGGAAATTTATAATTTAGTGATGATACGTTGTTGTATTGGGTTTATATCTTAGGCTGAATCTAAGTATGGTAAAGTGTTTAAAGGGGGACATTATTGTGTGCAAACTGTGCAGCTTTTGACAAGGTTTTCGGTGTATTGAACGGGTGAAATTTAAGATTGTTTAAGATTGTTGTAGTGATGGGTTGATTCGGTTAGGTTTGTTTTCTTATTTTAATAGAGAGAGTTTTAATAAACATGGACATGTCTAAGAGGGGCCCATTATTTTTGTAACAGTGCACTTAGAAAAAACCTGTCAGGTGATTTTGTTTTGTGTTTGATGAGCTAATAATCAGCTCTCTTTTTTCATTTTTGTTCTGAAGCAGGCCTGGAAGAGAGTGAACTAACAGTGCTGACAAAATTCTCGGGAGAACAAACATAAGGTGGGCTTTCCAGATTATAACTGGCTGAGGAGAAGGCTACCTGTGGGGACCTGATTGGTTGTGAGTCTCTGTTTAAAAGGATTGTAGCGATTCAATCCAGTCAAAAGCATAAAGAACTATTTTCCTACAAAAAACAAAATAAAACAAATGAATGAGCTCGTGTTGCTGATGTGGAGTATCTGATTATTCGCACGGGAGTCTCCACTATTAGCAATCCCTGGTGTGAATGCATGTGAGTGAATGTGTGTGACTGGACCAAGGTTGGGATGAATAAATGTGGACAAACAATCTGTCATGCCAGCAAGAGAAAGAGGATGCTGATTTTGGGTTGCTGATGTTTGCTTTGAGGAAATTTCTGTTTTATTGACTGGGGTTAGATTATGGTATTACATTATATTGTTGGGTGAAGGCCAAATGCTAAAGGGGGAACATTTTTTGATATAACTCATGTTACCATTAACTGAAGAAACACATGACTGATAACTGTTCTGTTTTAAGTTTTCTTTCTTATAACACAAATTGGATAATAAGGGGGGAGAATTGAGTATGAAATGTAAAGTACAGGTTTTGTTTTCAGGAAGTTCCAAGGATGCAGGCTGTGGATGGAGCCAGGAGTTCGAAAAGATTTCACATGATGATTAAACTGATTTCATTCCTTAAACACAGGTTTGCAGGGCCGGAGCAGATATACCTGAGAGGAGGATCGCCGAGGTGTTTGGTGAAATGAGATGACTAACCTTCTTGTTTTAATTTCCTAAGCCCGGGTGAAGCATTTTGAGTTTTTTTACATTTGACACATCTTATGTGTCAAATGTAAAGGGGGGAATCAAGGGTTAATTTGAAATGGTTTTTAGGATCATTTTATGACTTTTGGAGTTTTGGATGATTTAGATATGGTAAACCTGGGGCAGAAATTGTTATTTTCAGGTTTAAGTTAAAGGATTAGAATGAACTGAATCCTGTTTAGAAGATAAAATGCCGGTGTTCATAAGAAGCTGTATACCAAACTTAAAGGGGAATTGCGGGACACTTTGAATAAGAGATATGCTTTGGGGAAAACTAGTGAAGATTTTAGGAGTAGAAAATGTTTGATTTCTTTTTTATTTTTAGGATAAGTTGTTATAATGTAGGGTTTAAAAAACAGATATTACATAAATTTATTTTTAGGGAAGAGGAGAGAGTTTTTAAGAGGATGATTTTTATACACATTGCATTTTGTGCTTATAAAAGGGTTGTGGCTCAGTCCATTAATTGAAGGTCAAAAGCTTTGTTTGGCGCGATGTCCAGACAATCTATTGTAGTTTGACTAGAGCATAGAAGACCGCACACGCTTACAAACACAGAGACTCAATACTCATGTAAGGCCAAAGGCCTGACATTCATTTAACTTGTAACTGAATCTGAGCTGGCCTAGCAACAAGTGATAGAAAAGAGGAACTGAATAGGAGTTTCGCTTGTAATGAAACTGTGTGACATGTGAAATACCGAAATAACACATGCAGCTCCACATGAGTCTTATCATATAAAATGCAGTTACAGAATAACGAACGCTTGTCGAAGTGACCAAGGTTTCTTGCTTTAAAGCAGGAGCAAAGGGGGGAAAGCATATATATATATTTTGGTTAAGTCTGATGAAGTATAATTAGAATGTACCCTTACACTAAGAGGAGCAAAATGAAATAAAATGCTATACCAAAACAGGTTATAACACAGGAAATGTGAGTTTTAAAATGAAGTTAGTGTTAACACACAGGAGTTGTTTCTAGGCAGCTTTTAGCTATGATAAAATTTGTTCATGAGTAATTGCTTATATGCTTGAACTTACTTGATTAAGATGGTTGTTTTCTCTTTGGTTTTTTAGTAGAATAGGCCTGTTCTGAATAGTCTGACAGAAAAAAGGAAGTAAGTTGTGTACAGGATGTTGATAATCAGATAAGGGACAGGAGAGCGTGCAACAGGAAACATGTGCAGGGGCGTGAAAGCAGCGCTTTAAGAGTGTTAACATGATGTGCACTGAGATGAACGTAACGTTCAAGAATATATATGAGTAAAAGTCAAAAGGTCAAAAACATAATTAGGTTCATGCTTTTGAGTAGAAGGTCCCACATATGATAGCTTGACCCAAGTTTGAATGAAGAGAACAATTGATGAACGTAAGGTAGGGAAGCGTAGTAAGGAAAAGGTGTTTTGTTTCCTTTGCAGGAGGCCTGATGGACCACAAGAGAGGGACCGAGAAAAAACCTAATCTTACGCATGGAGTGTTCCTAAGGGGGGAGCTGGCGTTTTATTACTGGACCAGCTAGATGATATGAGGTTGTTGTCAGAAGACTGCTAGAGAGGGTCAGAGCGATGAAATAAGCAAAGTGTGGTGACCCTCTAAAGAGGGTCACCAAGAGAGGGAGTGTGGAGATTAGAGAAATATTTTGCTGCTATTTTTTATAATCATCATTACCATTCCATTAATAATTAATATTGATATTGCATTCAGATGTTCAAACATACTGGTATCATATTAGCCTTTATTACAGGTCCAGTGAGAACCACTTTAAACTGTTGAGTTGAATCTATAATCTTTAATGCTTTTGAATGCTCATATAATCTTAAATGTTTATATGCAGATTGCATTGTAAAAGACAGGCCTAACGCTGAGTACACTCTGTGCCAAAATAAGACAGGAAACTGCACGCTTTGCAAAAGCGAAACCGAAAGCAGAGTCTAAGTGTAAGTTATTTTGAGGAGCTGTTTGGATGATGCTATTTGAATAACCAGGTTATTCTTTATTATCTTTTATTCATTTATATCTTTTGAATAAGCTTTTAGTAGAGGTTCTTGATTAAAACATTTATTCAGTAGATTATATATACATAGTTTCAGTTCGGTTATTACATATATGAGAGTGGCTTCTGTCTCTCTGTCTGGTGAGAGGTCAGGAGCTAGTTGGCGAGGTGAAACAGGGTGCAACTGTGGTTAGCACACACACACACTCAGAGAGAATCATTTATAGGTGAAAGTTGGATCATGTTTTGCTTGGGACAGTTGTCATAAGACGTGCTGCTGATGTTCCAGAAGATAAGCGCGGGCAGGACAGCGACAGGAAACACCTGGCTTGGAGAGGAGAAAATGTTCTTTTCAAACTATGTTAAAAGTCATTGTGGTTTTGATTTGACGTATGCATGTATGTATCTGCTTGACGCATGAGGGGGCGTCAGTAAATATACCCTGATGTTATAAAACCTTTCCTGTGTAGTTTTTTGGGCGGAGATCTGATGCGGTCTGCGTACAGTGTACATCTCCCCACGCTGCGTGTGGTCATTAAAATCGTCGCTTGACTCCACCCGGCCGGATCAGTGTGTTATTTGGATTTCCTCCTATATCCCTCCTTAATATTGAACCTTAACACCCCACACACACCATCAACTGTGAGCTCATCCGCACTCTGCTTTTTTAACTCTAACTTTATTTTTCCCTCCAGGTTTAACCCAAGCCAAACGTTTTGTCCCGTCCACTGCGACTGCCATATCCACCAACAGAGTGATCACCTGCGACGGCCACCTGGTCCAGCACCTGGGCTGTGGTAAGGCGCACATAGACTGTATGTAAATGATGGCTATAGATTTAAAAGCCAACACTGAAGAACCCTAAGACTAAATTCTTTTCATGTCCTGCAGGTTTGTGTTGATCGTGTGATCTTTAACCTCAGAGGTCACTCCAGACTCAGAGGGTCGAGTGCTAATCAGCGTGTTATCAAGCTGCACCCTCAGACTGTGTTAGCATCACAGACACAGACAGCTGCTGATTAGCGCCCAGTAACATCACTCACTGCATCATGTGACTGATCGATATAATCAAACCCAATGATAAACAAAATAAAAAGGATGAGGCTGGTAGTTTATCCCAGCCTGATGCTGCTCTGTGACCTTGATCCGAACAGCAGTCTCCTGTCCTCTAACCCATAACCAAAGAACACAAAGTAGACCGAGCCGCTGCAGGAAATAGTCCTGCAAAAGAAGTCTCTTACACCTCTGCTGTTTAATAATAAAAGTCTGAGGACTTTTCTCAAAGAGTCATCCAAATAAACACATTCACTGACAATATAAAAAATATCATGAGACTCGCTCTGTTTAAACTGCTCTGACTTTCTCTAATCTCTGCTTTTGTCTCGTACTGTGTGAAACAGAGCGGCGTGATTGTTGTGGAGTCAGTCGAGTACAGATGTGGACAACAAGAACAGAGCTCTCAGCATGACAAACTGAAGGTCATCAAGAAGAGGTGATCACTGTCGGTACCAAACATTTGAAATCATAACGTGATCGCGTCAGTGAGCCGCTCTCTCTCCCTGCAGCTGTGACGGAAAGAAAACATGTGACATAGACATCCAAATCTTTGGTACTCCTGATCCCGGCACCTGCAAATACCTGGACACCACCTTTGCCTGCTTCCCAGCAGGTCTGTATCTGAATACTTCAAAACTCAGATCTGGCCATGAGTTGTTACAGTTTGTGATGCGGCCTGTGTTTCTCTTTCAGTCCACAGCACAGCGTGTGAAGGATCCACAGCAAACCTTCGGTGTGGTGAGTGGAGCAGTTCCTCTGTGATTCTGGTGGATTTGTTTCATTGATGTACAAACATGGTGTTCATTTAACACTGTGAACTCTTCCTCAGATGAAGGAGAGGTTAGTGTCGTCTACTGGGCTGACTACGGGCGCCGCGATACGACCACTTGCTCTCAGAGTCGCCCAACCCACGAGATCCAGAACTCCCAATGCCCCAATCCCACCACTAAAGTGGCTGACAGGTACCGAGGCTCGTTCTTTCTTCAGCCCGACACAGATGTGACTGAACACTTCACAGTTCATCCTGCTGCTTCGATCAGCAGTCACATGATCAATAAACACCAATGACCCGGTCCCACTGCAGCCCCACATGCTCGTGCCGTAACCTCGGTTTCCCAAACTGTGCACACTTGTTTAGATGTTTTCTGACAAAGTGCTGTATGTAAAGCCTCTGTTTACTCACTCACCTGCTTTCACAGCTGTAACGGGAAAAGCAGCTGCACTATCGAAGCGAGCAACTCGGTGTTTGGAGACCCGTGTCCAGGCACCTACAAGTACCTGGACGTGGTCTACGACTGTGAGCGTAAGTACCTCAAAGAGTCGTAAGAGAGCTCCAACGTGCCCTCAGGACACTTTGCTGCAGAGCTTTGGTCCCTACAAACATGTTTTAAGTGGGTTTTTGAATCCCAGTGATGAAATCTGAACATGAATTTTAGGTTTCTAATTTGTTTCCTTGTCAGTGCACACCGTGGCATGTGAAGGATCTCAGGCAAACCTTCATTGTGGTGAGAACACATTTCATACTGTTGTATCGTTGATGTATTGGTTTGACAGAAACCCAAACATGGTCATAGTTTAACTCCATGAACGCTTCCTCAGATGACGGACACGTCATCGCCGTCCACTGGGCTAATTACGGACGCCGCGATACGAGCACGTGCTCTTACCAACGTCCAGAATGTGAGGTCCAAAATGCCCAATGCGCCAATCCCACGTCTAAAGTAGCTGACAGGTACAGAGGCTCGATCTTTGCTCAGCCTTACATCTTCACTCAGACGTATTTCAAGCCTCTGCTGACTCACTCCTCGTCTGCTTTCACAGCTGTAACGGGAAAAGCAGCTGCACTATCGAAGCGAGCAACACAGAGTTCGGAGACCCGTGTCCAGGCACCTACAAGTACCTGGAGGTGGCTTACGACTGTCCGTGTGAGTGCCTTCAGGACTGCTTCACAAACCTGATACCATGAAAAATCTGTGGATGAGAGATTAATCTTTGTATGGAAATTTGTTTCTTTTTCAGTCCACAGTATCACATGTGAACATTCTTATGCAAACCTTCATTGTGGTAAAGCTGTTTTTTTTTCTTCATTGTTTATAATTGTGGTGATGCAATAATTACAAACAGACTGTTATTCAGTTTTCAGTTCCGATAGTTTAACAGTGTGAATTGTTCTGCAGATGAAGGACACGTTATCGTCATCCTGTCGGCTGAATACGGCTGCAATGACTCGACCACGTGCTCTTACAAACGTCCTCCCGCTCAGCCCAAAAACACCCAGTGCTCCATTTCCACAAGCAAAGTAGCCGAGAGGTACAGACACCGAGTCTCTTTACACCTTCTCTCTAATGACTCGGTGTATTTGGAGCCTCTGCTCACCCACTTTCATTTGCATTCACAGCTGTTCCATCAAAGTAAGCAACTCGGTGTTTGGAGACCCGTGTCCAGGCACCTACAAGTACCTGGACGTGGTCTACGACTGCGAGTGTAAGTACCTCAAAGACCCTTTTGAGCTGTTCAGGAGTCTTTCAATCTCTGTGAGCAACATTTCTGAGAGAGCAGACACCAGAAAACCTAAAATCATGTGTACAAAGCTACACGTGGACACATCGAAGCTCGCCTATTTTTCAGTAGATGCGACTTGAGATGAAACCCTTTGTGAAAATCATTTGGATTTCTTTGCAGATGTGATGGAAGAAGAACATCAATCACATCAATAAAACATCATGTTTGTGCTTCAAATGCAATCGTTCTCCAATCAGTAGTCAATAGGTAGATCAATCCAATGCAACACGTGGCCAACGGTATACGGACGCCTACAGGACCGTCAGGCTGTCGACAGATGATTGAATGTTAAACTAATTTAACGTCTCATAATTTTTCTTCTTTATTACAAAATAAAATTAATCAACCAGCTGTGCCTCAGCGTTGTGTTTAACATTAAAGGTGTCCATCCCATAATTCATGGACCAGATGTGTGCTGAACGTGTCAATGTGTTAGTGTCACTGCAGAAAGCAGTCAGACAAACACGACTCACAGCTGATTTCAGCCCAAACCAATAAAGACCCCCCCCTCCCGAAGTTAATGTGTTACCATGGTGATCTGGTTAGAAAAAAAGTAAAACTTTGTAACTTTAAGCTCAACATACTGAGCAAACTCATCGATGTCAGTCACTGCATGTTGTGTTATTACTGAGGCCTTCACAGAGAACTGTGATCATCTGTCACGTCCTCCATAACATGACCTGTAAATGTGCCATTCTGAACATTTATATACAAAATAAAACAACTTCAAACAATTTTAATATTTGCACATTCTGAATATCTTAACATTGCATAACTACACTACAATTTGAATCACGCCCTGTCCTTGTGAACATAGCACTCACTTTACTGTATTTGTTTTATACGCTCTCTCATCTCAGCTCAGGCGTCTTTAAACTGTGAGGCCTGTTCTCTTCAGACGGGCCTGTGAGCGTTTCTGAGACTGACCTAAATTAAACACTTGAGCTTCTCCATCTTCACAGATGTTTTATTGGAGGTCACAGCAGCACAACACAGACCAAACATCGACGATGCTCACTACAAATCATGGAAAAACAAACTGAGACAAAATGAATTCCACATTGAACACGTTTCAGTGCACTTCAGTAATAAACACAAAAATCAAGTAAAACTACTCAAACTGGAAACTTTAATGCTTCATTATCAGCTTTTTCCTCAAATTGATCGAGAATGTTGAAGTTGATAAATAAAGTGGAAATGATTCCTTTAGCATCCATAAACAGAGCGGGCTCCCTTCATTCAACATCTACACCTCACTGGTCAAATAATGTAAACACAAACACACTAATTACAGCAGTTTCACCAATAAATAACTTTTTTCATAACTTACATTTGTTCCCGTATGTACAGTCGTCCCTCTCCTGTGTTAGATGAATCCAGCCTGAGGACTGGGCTCAGTTTATGCTTCAGGTGTTTTTGAAGGATATTCAACATTTATGATTCTGAAGGTTTTTCCCAGAGTCCTCACTAAACAAAAGCTGCACAAAGTGTTCGAATTAAACAGTTTTAGTTTCAGCCCGGGCCGAGACTACAACTCAACAGGACTATGACAGCTAACCAGAAAGTCTAAATCTCATCAAGTGCATTCAGAGGGAGCACAGAGAGGGTGAGAGCTGTGCTGCTGATGCATGCAGAGGTTCCTGCAGCGTGTGGCAGAAACAGCAAACATAAAATTATATTACATGAAGCACAGGAAGGTTTAGGTTTTCCATTTTAGGATCATATTAATGCTTAAAAAAATAAATACATATAATGAACAGCACCTAAATAACTCTGAACACAACTTTGGACCTGAGCTCAGAGCAGTACAGCCAGTGTACAGACCTGTGACCATCACCAAACAAAGATGTTCCTGCTGTGGGCGGTGCTGATGTTAGCTGAGGTCACGGTCACACTGTCATGGAAGGTCTCAGGTTTGTGACCCTGCTGTCACATCATCCCTCCATAACTATAAACTGTAGCTGATGTGAATACAGTACTGGATAAAGTTTGGAGGATCACCCAAAGGTTTGTTCATGTTCTACATGTGTGTGTTTCTCAAAGAATATTAAGGACTTAATTTAGAGGCAGGACTCTGGAAAACCCTCCAGCCTACAGAGGCTGACACATGAGGACAAACTGAGGCCACCTTCAGCCCATATTTCAAATATAAACGGACACATTTATGTACCGATGAATAAACCCTTATTATGATAGCACTGAATAATGCCCAACTACAGACGGAAGGGGGGAGGAATGCAGCTGGAGGAGTGGAAGCATTGCAGTGAGAGGATAGAGAGGAGGATGGAGGATGGACAGGTGTGGTGCAGGTGTGTTACTCTGTCTGTGGCACAGAGATGGCCGGGCCTTTGGGATCATCAAAGCGGTCCATCGTGCGCAGCTGCATAATCATGTGCAGGCCGTAGGTGAGCACCAGGACCATGAGCAGACTGGTGATCAGACCCATCCAGATGCCCGGGGAGAAGAAGCCGGCGCAGTCGCTGGCGTATGAGAATTCCCCGCCACCTACGTTAAAGCCCTGAATCTGACGGCGGGAAGAAGAAGGAGGGGTTCAAAATGTGGCGTCTGCTTCGTTTCAAACTCACATAACAGGCCAGAACATAACATACTCTCAAAGTTATAAGTAAATGTTTTTAAAAATGTATTAATTTATTGAATGAAAAGATGCGCCTCCTTGAGGCTGTGTCAGGAAGGGCATCTATAATATTCACATGAGCCGGGTTTAGCTCCCGGGCCGTGACCTAGACAGGGATCCTAAAATAAAAGGACACACGTCCAGAATAAACTGAAACATGGGGAGAAGTTTCTCCTACAAAAATGAATCCATTTCATTAATTCAGCCCAGCTGATGAGCTGAGGGAGGCTGACCCATGGCTTAGGACCACTGTAGCTCAGACAGGAGGAAGGCTGGCCAACATGACAAATAAGACGTGTGCTAATATTTTTATTTCATTTGTAATTTTAGCTTCCAACTGTTATAAAACCAGTATAATCAGGATAAAACCAGTATTCTTCATCAATTTGCACTACAATTAAAACTATAATTAATGTGGTCTAGACATCGCTCTGTCAGCATCTGCAGACATTCAAGAGGAACCATTTATTCAAAGCCCAAAGACACATGGAAGCAAACAGATCAGTCAACATGAAGTGCTAATCTTACCTGGAAGTCTTCAAAGGAGACCCTCCACTGATTGGCTGGGTCTTTGGATGTGCGCGGGACGAGCAGCGGCCACTGGAAGCTGGTGACGGACTCGCAGCGGTACGAGTACTCAGCGGGAGCATAAATGTTCCTGCTGCCGTTAAACGTGGCTTTGGTGCCGTCGTACTCCAGCTCCACGGCGTCCAGCGTGAACCAGCGCCGAGCAGACACCTTGTAATGCCGCTGACTCAGAGCAAAGCTGAAAAACACCAACGAGCGGTGTTTTCAAGAGTGACACAGGACTGATTCATGTCTTTAGTTTCAAAGTAGTAGTATAAATGTAATATATTAATGCATGTAGGTGTGCGTGTGTGCCTGCAGACTTACATCAGTTTGAAGATGCGGTGGTTCAGGACGTTCTCATAATTCAGAACCAACCTGCAAAGAAACAAACATGAAGAAAAAACAACTCAATTTGACATTTAGTCAACTTTATGTAAAATATTCTTCATACAAATCAGAGTTCATAACACTAAAGGACCCCAACACTACAAACAGCATCGCAGTGAGATCGACTGACTGCTGGTGACTGACTTCCTGTCACAGCTGTTACATTTATTCTGGGACAGCTGATCAACGCTTACAGAGCTTATATTAAAACTCAGACCAAAACATACTTTATCATTTCTGAAGCAAACAATAAACAAACAGCCAACCAAATGATGTTAATGGATCAGTGGAAGATGAAGAATTATCGTTTAACAAAAAGAGAACTCAACCGTGACACCTCAAAATACTCACAATAACTTTAAAATATCATTAGGAGAACAGATGCTATGGTTCAGTTTGGATTCAGGAGACAGACACTATCTCTACTTTCAAGATTAGGCTTCAAACTTTCCTTTTTGCTAAAGCATATAGTTAGGGCTGGACCAGGTGACCCTGAATCCTCCCTTAGTTATGCTGCAATAGGTGTAGGCTGCCGGGGATTCCCATGATGCACTGGGTGTTTCTTCTTCACTCACTATGTGTTAACAGACCTCTCTGCACTGAATCATTAGTTATTATCAACCTCTGTCTCTCTTCCACAGCATGTCTTTATCCTGTCTTCCTTCTCTCACCCCCGATGGTCGCAGCAGATGGCCCCGCCCCTCCCTGAGCCTGGTTCTGCCGGAGGTTTCTTCCTGTTAAAAGGGAGTTTTTCCTTCCCACTGTCGCCAAAGTGCTTGCTCATAGGGGGTCATATGATTGTTGGGATTTTTTTCTGTATATAAAGCACCTTGAACTGACTGTTGTTGTGATTTGGTGATATGTATATAAAATTGAATTGACTGATTTTACCCACCAGAACGCACTAAATGAAAATTTTACACCTTCAGCAGCATTTCATGAAAAACAAACCATTTTAAAACCTTATTTCATTTACATTTGAGTTTCAGACTGCAGTTTGAGCAGCATCAGAGCTAAGTGATGCTCACATCACAGCATGAAAATGACTCACTTTTTTTTTTTACATATTGTATTATGTTACAGGTAAAAAGTACCTGGCTTTGGTTTTGTCGCAGCTTGAGCCGTCGAGTTTGGGGATGACGCCTTCTCCAAAGGTGGACGGGGTGAGGTCGTGCTCCTCCCAGCGACCGCTGCGGAGGATGCTCACTGACAGGCTTTTAGCCCACAGCAGGATGCAGCTGTTCTCACCTTCCTGCAGAATGACAAGTGAACAGAAAGGTCCTTACAATGGCATTTGGATTTTCTGCCGCAACATCTCTGACGTCAGCACCACCCTGTGAGCTGCCGACCTAAGTTTAAAATTAGTTTCAGAGTATTCTGGATTTTTATTGCAAAGCGTGTCAATGTCAGCGTGTTAATTTCATTCATGACTTGGAAAAAATTCAGATTTTGTTCGATGCTCACTGCTCTCCTCTACAACAGTTTGTTTGGTGTTATTTACAGTCAAACAGAAAACAGCCTTTGGGAAAAAGAGCTTAAGTTCATTTAATGTTCAAATGAATAAAAAAATCATGTTAATTGTTACAAATATGAAATGATATAACTGAGCAGGCCTTTGACTCTGTTTCCTTATCTGTGTCTTTCAGCTAAGACTCCACCTTAAACTCGACGGGTGGGTACGATCCAGCCCTCTCCTTGATCCTCCGCTGCTTCTCCCGTTCTCTGCCCCTCTCCCTGTATTCTCCTCTGGCCTGCAGCAGCGCGCGCCCCCCACCCAGACCGGCCTCCACAGAGAGAGACGCTGCCTCCTGTGCAGAAAAAGAAAGATGGAGGGAGGGGGCCAGATATGAAAAACAGCTGCAAACATGTATAAACGTTTCTGAATGAGACTCGGACTCACCCTGGAGGGCCGCAGGGCGGTGTAGATAGCCGTATACGGAACAGACTGCGACTTCATGATGTTCAGCACCTGACCAATCACTTCATCTGAAAAACACGCGTCATAGAGAAAACAGTCACAGGAAAAAATAGTGAATAAACAGCTTACAGCTCACAGATGGTTGTGAGAATTACATGCTTCAGAGTCAATGAGCTCCACAGTCACCGCGTCAGATTAAACAGACTCACCGTTTCCACTGAGAATCTCTTTCGCTGACATGAGATCAGCTCTGAAACGACAAACGAGGCAACAATAAGAGACTGAGGAAGGAAGGAAGGAAGGAAGGAAGGAAGGAAGGATGGATGAGTCTTAATGTGTTTGGAGGAGGGGCTCTGAGTGTTTTTAAGTCTCATCCAGACAAGGTATGTGGGTCATTTCCCCTCCAGAAAATTAGCTCTTTAATGTTACCGTGTGACTTTTGAGAAATTGAATTAGAATTTTTAGAAAATGTACAAACAGTGACATGAAGGCCTGTTTAGAAACCATTACAACAGGCTCAAAGCCTCCTGGAGGACATGACCACAGGTCACTGAGCTACACTGAGATCGAAATGAGCAAAACTACCAGCTGCAGTTCAAGACGGAGGATGATCCATGAGGTTTCTGCAGAGGGAACTGATCATATCATTTGTCACAAACTAACTGAGAGTTTAAACATTCACAGCAGGAAATCAGATTAACGGTTAATTATTGAACAGTCAACAGACCCAATGCCGTAGGGCAGTCTGAACACGAGCAGAGCAGGCGAGGAGGCGTTCAGTCTCAGCTGGCTCAGCGTCTCAGGGTCCATGTACAGAGGGGAGGTGTCCAATTGGTCCTGCAGCTGGCCAATCACTGCATTCGATGCAGGCCAGGAAACAGCAGGTAAAACCAGAGAGGAGGACGATGACATCAGAGCTCCCTGGGACAGAAGAAAAACCATGAGTGAGCGACACACACCTGAGTGTAAATCGGAAACATTCTGTTTGGTTTAATCGTGATAATACCTCCAGGTTTGGAAACGCATTATCCTGCTTGTTTCCAAAGGCTCCTCCATACATGGTGAAGTCCTCGATGCTCATCTGAAGACCGAGAGGAAAAACAATGGAGTCATAAATATTTTAGACCAAAGAGTGCAAAGAGAAACTGTGAGAGACGGTTTTAATCATCAGTCAAACACTGCTGACCTGTGAGGCCGTCTGCCATTAGTTTTAAAAGTCTTTACTAAAGTAAATAAAGAAATACCAAAACTTAGAGAGTTCTGATGAATGTGAAAAGGCTACATGATCATACACATAAATGGGAAGGGGCCTTAAAAAAAGCAAAGGAGATGAGGAGCATTTGTGCTTGTGTTTAGCTGTAGAGACTCAGGGAAAAAAAAGGATGCTCAACAACAGCGTGAGGGCTCAGGTCTTTACCTTGTCCTGAAGGAAGAGGACTACATTATGTGGTCCGACGTCCAGAGCTTTCTCCAGGTAGGAGGCCAGCTGCTGCTGCCCAATGATGTGTCCGGCTGTTGGAGGAGCCTGAGCTGGCAGGGAGATGCTGGAGGAGACACCAAGCACAGGTGGAGGAGTCATCAGGTGCTGCTACATAACAAGGACAGTCCTCTACAAGACCGAATCTGATGTATTCACGGTGAAGCAGTTTTATTATTGTCATTTCTACCATCCGCAAGAACGTATAACGCCTTTAATGAATGAATACTAAATCATTTGCAGTTAAATCTGCATCACGTCAAAGAGCCCACTCCTGGTTTTCTTGCCGATACAGAAGACTGAATATTAGAAAAACAGGTGAAAAAAAATGTAACAGCTAAGAGCGTCACTTGTTTTATTTCACAATGTGAACTCCTCACATCCGAAGACTCTCATCAAAGGCCGTCAAATACACAATTTATTAGTTTTTAATTCTCCAAAGAGTTTACAGTATTAAAGCCGTTGATAACACATGCTGGAAACACTGCACTGTGTCAGGCAGCACAGACAGATGCAGGTGTGTTTGCTAGCTGTCAGGTGAGACTGCACCCGTCACTCCTTGGGGCTGCAGGATATTCTCATGTCACGTTCTCTGATTTAACCCCGTCTAACAGCCAATGAAGCGCTCAAATTAAACGCTTTCCGGGCCGTGTGCTGAGGTGACGAAGCAGAGAACACAGTTTGTGTCCGCTGCTTTTCTCACGGCTAACCGTTAGCCGCTGAGGCCGCAGAAGGAGCCGCGGAAACGGGACCAAAATCAGAAAAAGGTCACGGCTACGCACCCTCCGCTGGTCCACAGGACGAGCGGCACCTGCTCGTCGCAGCTCGCCGGCTTCAACACGTTTAACAAAGCGAGAAAAACAGCCGCAGCCGCAGAGATGCGCCGCAGCCGCAGTATCCCCGCCGCCATCTTTACAGCCTCTGACAGCACGCTCGTGACGCTTCACGAGATCACTTGACCAGATCACGTGACCAGAGACGGCGCAGCGGCGGACGTGAAAAAACAATTTTAATTTTTACTTAAACTGTATCAGCGTTTTAATATTTTATTATTTTTAAGTGTTATTTTATTTTGCTAATATTATACACAATGTAGTAATAGTAAATAACCATAATTTTCTTTATTGTAATTTAATATTATGTTTTCTTTAAGTTCTACAAAAATAGGGAAACATTCACGATTTTGATGCTCCAGCACTTTTTCTACATAAAGTGTTAGAGGCTTGCTAAAGACTCATTATCATGCCCACCAAATTGTTCGTGCATCTGTTAGACTTTGACTGCTGCAGAGTTTAAAGATGAACCACAAATGGAACAAATTCAAACAAAGTCAGATTCTTTATTGGCATTCATATCAAGTATAGGAAAGAGTGGCAATCACATTAAGGCGATGCATTTATAAAATTAGCAAAGATTTTCTCCCTTATAAAATCCTTTTTGTCCTCTGTGATAAAATAAATTATGTACATCAGCGATGGGGCAGCATTCAGGGGTTTTAGGATTAACAGGGAAACTTTGATTGAAAAAGAAAATTATCAACACAACTAAGAGATGACTGAAAATCAGCACGGAGCGATCCAATGATCAAACATAACAGTACGATTACCTCAACAATGATTTACTGCCTGAGCATCTTTCTGATAACAGCTGCAAACGTCTGCCATGCAGCACTTTGACTTCCTCAGTAAAATGTGCACAGAGGAGCATGATGAGTACTAATATTTAGTACTTTAAACAACAGCAGCTTTACATCTTAAAGAAAAAAAGAATTGGTTAAACCGATCAATACTGGACGATTCAGCAAAACTGAGAAAAGCAGTGAGCTGGTGCAGAGCCCGATCAGAGCAGCTATCATTTCTCCCACGCTGACAAGTCGCCAAATAAAATGTGCGCTCCATGACCCGTTGGTGAGCGGCTGCTGTCTGTTGCTAGGTGAAAAACCTCCTTGTGACCACTTACAGCCAGGTGGAAATACTTATTCATACATAGTGACTGGTGGTTGCCAGGCAGTCACCAGGTGCTCACCCTAGTAACTGGGACTTGGTTAACTAGTCTTGGTTTGCTGCCCTTTTGAGAGCTATGGTGTTTTTCACCAGTTAGAAAAAAAAAAGTTGAAATCTTAAGAACTGTGACTTTAAAAAATGAAAAAAGTTCAAGGCTATTGTTCACCCCCCCCCCCACCCCACAAAGGTCATGAGGTGGAGCCTTTACTCGCCCATCTATCACCCTGACCTCCTCTCTCAACACCAGCTTCTGCTGCTGCTCTGGACTTCAGAGTTGGATGACATGAAATGCTGAATCATCAAAATCAAGATGCCTTCTGATACCAAGGAGGTAAAAGAAATTCCTGAGGGCTTCTGGTTCTAAAGGAACCACGTATTCATATGTAATCAATCATTCATCCATTCATACATCTGCAGTGCTACTCGTCCTGTTTAGGTGTGCAGTGGACCATCCTGATTTTGAAGCAATGGCTGAATTACAAAATGAGTTTGTTGCATCCAAAGTTACAGAAATGCTCGTTTACGACCGTCGGTGAAACGTTCAGAGGCTCAGTGACGTCTCCGTGTGGAGCTGTGGGAGCTTCTCTGTTTATGAGGTGTTACCCTCAGGGCTGATGTGTGAAGGACCAGAGTGTTTGAGGTAAACGCAGGACGGCTGGGACTCAGGCTCTGGTCTCTACCTGCTTGTGCAGGGCCTCGGCCTGGGCTTTCAGGCTCCGAAACTCCAGCTGGATGAAATCCGTCAGGGTCTTCCTCATTTCCAACTGAGGGGAAAATTTGAAATGTACATTCAAGTATCTGTTATAATTACTTTCTACATTGAAAAAGTGAAATCTCTGAGAGTTAGCCAAGGATTCAATCATGGCGTTCATGGTGACGTCCTCCAATCTCCTGTTTTATCTGACAGAAGAGGTTTTTTTGTTGTTTTTTTACTTGCTGGTGTGAGCGAACTTCATGACGGCACCTTTAATAAAGCCGTGCTCACCTGGCTCTTGTTTTCAGCTCGGAGGGTTTCAACGAGATCTTTGACACCGAACGGTTTCCCCACGAGGACGGTGATTCTCTGGAAGACAACAAAATATGTTAAAACAAAAAAATTAACCCTCAAAGATCAGAACACATCCTGGAGCCAGACTGAAGTCGTCTCACCTTGCCCGTGCGAGGAATGTAGGGCTCCTTGTTGGGCAGCACGTCGCTCAAACCTGACATGAAGCAGAGAAGAAGTGACGGTGTTTCCTCGGTACCTGCATCGCTGTTCGCCCGACCTTAATCCATCAGACTGCTGCTACCTTGCTAATGTCTTGTGGTGACATCCTAATCTGTAGTCTGAGATATTCTGAAGCCATAACGGGAGCGTCACTCACCCACGTGCCAGAGCGGCAGGATTATCGGATTAAGCGAGCACTCCGCTATCAGCCGACCAACACCTAAAACCACAGAAGCACAAATGCTCACACCGATGATCACAGCACGACATCTGCTTCAACAGAGATGCACAAACTGCACTCACCCCACTTTAAACGTATGAATTCCTCCGTCATGTTGATTTTGCCTGAAAAATCAGAGAAGAAGAATTAATTTTCACAGTAAGAAAAACGTAACGACGTGTGAGGAGGGCGGTTGGCAGACCTTCTGGAAAGATGTGCACCCACTCTCCTTTGTTCAGCTTCTCCAGAATAAAGTCCATTCCTTTCTGGTAAACACCATCACCTACAGACAGCACACAAAACGCTTTTACACACGTTTAGATCATTTAAATAATATAATGTAATAATGTAAATGTGCCTGTTTATGTCTACATGGACTTGTCCCATTTAAGGTCTGTGAGCACTCCTCACTCATTTCTGTCTACTATGTCAAGGCTTTTTGTTTTCTCTTATATTTATATAATTAGTTTGTTATTAAGTTTAATGCGACTGGCCGCGTGACTGCTGATGGAAATGTGCTGTTTTGCTGTACTCAGCCATGTTTACACTATGTTTGTTATACTTATGTTCGTGTGTCGTCCTTGTTAAATAAAGGAAAGAAAGAAAAAGAAAACGTCTGCTGAAGGTTTTCTTTCAATCACAGGACAACAAACCCGGCACTGAAACAGAAAAAGCCCGACGTTCAGACTTCTGCTTTGGTTACTTGGCTTATGTGGTGTGATGCGCCCAGATGGACTCGCCTCTGCAGACGGGAACACACTTCCCTCGGCTGAAGAACCTGGAGTGCAGCTCTTTTGTGAAGCAGATGTCAGATGCTGTAGGTGTCCTGTCCAATCGCAGGTAAGTGAAAATTACACGTCACTGCCTCTAAAACATTAACAGGCTGAAGCTCAGAAGAAACGAGATGAAGCTCACCATCGCATCTTTTTGAAGTTCCACAGCTGCCTGAGCCTCAGGACACCTGCCGCAAACACACGCGTTACCATCCAAGTGATAACCAGCAGTGAGATTTCAGATCGAGTGTCTGCTCTTACCCCAGATGTGCGGATCATCCATACAGGACTGGTGATTGGACAGAGTGATGAGGGGCGTGTCCGAGGGCCTCTGGTCAACCAGGTTCAACAGAACCTCGTGGTTGTGGACCGTCAAACAGTTCATGTACTCTTAGGAAGAAGATCAGGAGGCAGGATCAGTTGAAGGTTCTCTGAGTGACATCCAGAAAATTAACTGAAGATATGGATGAATTTGACCTCAGCAAACTGTCCCCGTCAGGAAGCAGAGTTACACAACATTAGCCAGAAGAAAAACAATAGAAAGCAAACTCTTTGTCCTCATGTGGACTCTGTGCTGTTCTGTGTAAAGTTCAGTCACTCATGCTCTTACTGAGGCCGGTTGTTTGGGAGCGAGCATAAACACCCAGGGACCGTTGGAGGCAACTGAGAGATTTTTTTTTTTTTTTAAGAATTCAGTTTGCTGCTAATAAGCGAGAGTGTACAAGTTATCATTCATCTTATAACTTACTGGTCCAGAAGTAGGAGTAGGAGCCCACCATGCCCATGATCAGTGAGCTGGAGATCCTCCACGGCAGAGCGGGGCATTGAGGGAACGGCCATCTCACCTCCAGGGGCATCACGGTGCTCTGCTGACACTACATCCACACACACTCACCTGAACACAAAGCCACACAGAGGGAGGCTGAGTGACAGAGACAGCAGGTGGCGCTCAAACCAAACTCCTGCTGTCATATTGTAAGGGTGTAATCTTCATTAAGAGCAACTTAACTTTATTTGTTTGCTTTGTTTCCTGTCGACAAAACATTTTGTCTGCTGTGTTTGAAAAGCAAACTCCTCCATGTGTTATATGATTAAAAAGAAAAACAGCTTCCCACATACAACCGTATATAACAATAACAATAATAACTCCATGTGAGTGCCTGTACAGCTTCTGTAAGGATTTTTATTTGCACTGAAATTGTTCACAGAGAGGACTCAGCATGTCATGCTCCTGTCTTCTTCGTACCCTTCACACCTGTCGGTTCAAAGTCAGGGTTAACCCTGAACTTACTTTGATGAGGTTAAATCCTGCATGGTGACGCAGAGCTCTGAGGTTTAAACCCAACTACAAAACACGAAGCAGATTATTTGAAAACTGTCGTTTTTGTATCTCAGCCACTGTCAACTACAGTTTTTCCCAACAACGTGTGTACTCGAGTACATCTTAGAGTTTTATGGGATGCAAAAATAAAACCTGTTGAAATGATGTTTTGCACCTTTAGGCCACCGTAGCCACGCGTAACAGTAAAGTAAGTAAAGAACAAACAAAAGAGTCGAAAGAAACTTAAAACGAACCAAATTTATAAAGTTGTGTCGTTTGAGTCTTTGTACTGTCTGTAAGAGACCAAAAACTGGCACATAAACAATCAAAAGTAAGCTTGAATAAATTTCACTTGGTTATATTTATGTATCACAGCTATTTCATTAGCTCACACGTCACCCTGCTTCACTCATCAGTGATGAAGCGAGCAGGAAGAGCAGCCGGCTAACGTTAGCCTGTTAGCTTCTGACCAGAGTTTACGGCACACTGAGTTCTTCAATTATCACGTCTCTCAGAAAACACCGAAAAAGTTTATAGTTCATATTTTAACTCAGCCGAGTTGAATGTTAAAGGAGTGTTGTCTCAGCTAACGGTGCTCGGCAGCTGCACTCACTCTACATTCATGTCAGATTAGCTAAAAACGGGTTTTATTTCCTCTGAAATGCAGAAAAAAATCGCGTCGTTAATTTTTCTGAAACTGCATAAAAACATCTGAAGACATCAAAACTCCGAGAGCTGCAAACATCGCCACATCTAACATCTCCTCACCTTTCTCCTGTCTCCTGCTAACAGGCTGATGGTCACCAACCCCGGAAGTCGTTATCACGCGCTGAACTATGGGTAGTGTAGTCTTCGGTTAAACTTTGCGATTTCCCTGTTTATTACAGATGCGCGCAATTTTAATTTATGTTTTATTCACACACGTTAACGCTTCATAAAATAAGACGACTTTAAGACGCTGTTATTTCCTTTAAACGGGTTTAATGTAGTCCATCACCCGCTTCCGCAATGAGAAACGAGGTTTTATGGGTAACGGAGGCTGGGAAGTAGGCCAAAGGTTTGGGTTTTTTTTAAATCTGACCTTCTCTTTAAGAAAATAATTATTAAACGCAACATATGTAAATGGCTCATTTAGCATTCAGTCAGGGTACAAAATCTGAAAATTAGCCAGTTATTACTGTAATGTTAAACTGCAAAAGCTTCGAAAATGACATAAATAAATAAGTACTGTGTTAATAAGAGCACTCAGCACCCCCACCCCTCTGTTTTATGCTGATGTCAGCATTGATGATATGGATGATATGGAAATCTAGTCTATATTAACTAAACTAAAACTTTTTCCTAATTTATCCTAATTTATGTGACCCTAACCTTTTACCTATGACCTTGAAGGATTATATGTTAAAATGGTATGTTTTATTAACTCTACACCTTATGATTGGCTGAAGTCTTTGGCTTCTGTAAGCTGTAAAACGTGTTATTTTAGGATATATACATACAGTGTGTGATTTTGAGTAACTTTATGCTGTCACCGTGGTGTCATAGAGCACAGCTCTCTCTGTGGCCTTTCATACGATGCAATACTTCACATCGTTTCTTTAAAGGTTTGTCAAAGTCAGCTTTGACCTTGGATCCTACAGTGAAGGTCAAGGTTAAATGCCTGGCTAACCTAGGTACTCATGTCCCCCAAGGCCTATATATTCTTGTGATCTTTGAAAAGGATCTTTAAAAAATTGTGGGTAAAATAAAGTTTTCACAGATTTTCACATGTAAAACGTACGCACAATAATAATTAAAAATACAGCTTTCCACAGCGCATATTCATGAATATGTCTGTATTTTCTCAGTGAATTAGAAAATGTAAAACCAGTTTATATTTGAATTTATTTTGTTCAATGCAGTCTTTAGATTTCCCACAAACATTTTTGGTCTCATCATTATCATCAGGTTTGCTTGTTATTTAAAATGACCATAAAGAAAAAAACCTCTTCTGCTCCGTTATGGCAACAGTATTTGCATCATTTCAGCTGTGTAATTGTTCGGTCTCCACACCTGTTCAGGTCACGCAGAGGCAAAATGATCTCTTCAAAACCTTCATATACAAGTGCAGATGCAACCCTTTGTCCCTGCAGTGGAGCCAGGGGCCCATTTAAAACAATACCACGTCTATTAAAGTGACATCATCTATTTAAACACTTACATTGAAGCAATACTGATGCTAGTATCTCATCACCACCCAGGAATGTCTGTTTGGGAGCTTAGTTGTGCCTGTGTAGCATCCACACTGTATTATTCTCTCTAATAAATAGCATGTACTTAACATTCAAAGGTACATACCAGGATACTGGACACACCTAAAATTATTATGACTGCACTGGTGCATACGAGCAGCCGGCTAGTGGAAACTCTGCTACTACTGACCAAAGACAAAGGAAGAGGAGAGGGGGAGGCATGTTTGGAGGACATGCAGAGAGTTGGTGTGACAGAAGAGGATGCAAAGGCAGATGGAGGAGATGAAGGCAGATGATCTGCTGTGAAAAAGAGGAAGAAGAAGAAGAGGTCTGGAACTTGTAGACAACAGGACATGAAGATTTGCTGAAACTTTCATGTGCAGCGGTCCAGTTTGTCATGTTAGGGATGCAGCATTGGGCTAAACAGTGACTATTTATACAGCAAACTGAAGACTTTATTCACACACTTTGAATAAAACTAATAAAAAATAATCTGCCCATACATACCTATTCACTCCATGAACATAGGGTCACAAGGATCTTAAAACTGCATTCTCTCTAATGTCCAGCAGGGGGCAAGAAGAAGACTGTGCTGACTGCATCCGATCTTTGAGGACAGTAAACGCTTTGCTGATGACTTTATGGTCTCAGTTACTGTTTTCAAGTTCTTTTAAATAAAAGATGGTGTTTCTTTTGGAAATTATGGTCCCATCAGTCAGAATGGTCCAGGAAACAGGGGAGGATTACGGGCGGGTCTACCTTGTGATTGAGTGTCCTGCAGTACCTCAGCTCGTTACATTCAGTAACAATATTAGGGTGGTGAAAAGAGGAGGACGCTCACTGGTTACTGCATCGTGCCTACGTCCCTCTCACACACAGAGTCTATGATTTCTACCAGAATAACTCCATGTTAAGCAGAGCTGATACATTGTTACAAAACCATGTTTATGTAAGTAAAACTCGAGTGTTTATCTAATATTTTACAAACATTACAAACAGTCTGCAAATTATAAAAGAGTGAGGAAAGAGCTCAGTGTTCTCCAAACTACAGAATATAGAAAGGATGCTGTCTCTCAAATTGTACATGTTTCCACTGCTCCCACAGACACAGACACCACATTTTGAAAAAGATATTTTTAAAAGTTTAAAAGTACACTTCAGATTAAACAATAATATTTCACCAAGACTGTTTGAGGTCTTCTGTCTTCTTTCACCAGCTCGGTGCGAGCAGGTTCAGGCCCTTTAAAGCCACCTCAAATCCCAGAAAACAAGCCTGAGAGGGAGAGAGGAGAAGAAAGCCATGATGAATATGTGTGTACTTGTATTGATATGAGTGGTAAGATAAGAATGTATTAATATTTGAATGAGCGTTACAGCGTTGGCTGGGAAGGCTCGCAGGAAAACGGCATTGAAGCCCTTGTAGAGAGCTTTAGGTCCTTCTTCTCGAAGCAGCGCTCGCAGGACGTCCACCAGACCTCTGTACTTCCCATCAGCAGCTACACACACAAACACACAGTTTACCCATCCAATGTTACATTATTCTTCAGTCACTTCACAAACCAAACTTCAAATTAGGAGACAATAAAGCTAAGCTGGAAACTTCACAAACTAGTGACTGATGTCGTGGTGTCCTTCTTTTATGTGGTCTAAAAATCTACTAATGAAATGAAAATACTAGGTTTACTAGGACTCAGCTCTGACCTGTCTGGAAGTTGGACTTGAGCACGTCTGGAGGAAGCGCAATCACCCAGTTTAATATTCCGGCTACACCACCAGCCAGGAGGATTCTGGGAGTGCTGAGCTGAGACACACTGGCACACAGAGAGAAGTGAAAGCACAGATTTACAAGATCTGACAAATCTTTGGTCTTTATAGGAGTTAGAACTATTCAAATGGAGACTGACCTTTGACCCTCAGGGGTCAGGAAGTCCTTGAGGTATTCATACGTGAGGAAGTACAGACCGCTAGAAGGCACGTCTGAGACGGAGATGGAGAGAGAAACAGTCACATCGCTAAACCTCCGGTCACCTCAGCTCCTCTGCTCGAGGTCACACAACACTGTCACACACAAACATACAGATACACAAACACAGTGCAGCGTACCTCTGATGAGAGTGAGCACAGTTCCTTTGTAGACGCTGCGGATCCCCTGCTCCTTATAGAGCCTGACCGCACAGTCCAGCGGACCTGCGTACTTGGACCTTCCACCGCTCGACTGCACCTGGAAAACACACATTTCACAACATTTACTTAAATACATAAATATATGTGTAAGTCATGCTTTTAAAATATGTTTAAATATGTGTTGGATTAAAGCCTCACATAGAAATTAGTTTATAACTAGTTGGGTTATGGTATAACCATTCAGTGAGTTAGCGTTGAGCACATGAATAAAAGTTACACAATAGATGTTTAAAGCTGGAGATGTAAGCAGAGCGACTTCTGCACGTGTCTGTGAATGAAGAGCATTTGGTCTCAAAAAGCATCGTAAATTATAATCAGCCATGAAACAAACATTTACTTTGGATTCTGATTATATCACACACACACACACACACACACACACACACACACACACACACACACACACACACACACACACACACTGTTGAGTCTGTTCCCACAAACCCCGATAGTTCTAGAGACTTATTCATCATGAATGAAAACAAGACAGTCAGCGATCGATCGATTACTTGCGCAAGGGAGGCCTCCTCTGTGTCCAGCACGAAAATGACCCCGATGAGGGCCTCCTCTCGCTGGCTTTTATTGACAAACTTCAAACAATAGTTTACAAAACACCTCCCTCGCAACCCCTTTGGTTACAAAGACAAGGCACTGTATGTATGTATATGCAGGTATGTGTGTGTGTGTGTGTGTGTGTGTGTGTGTGTGTGTGTGTGTGTGTGTGTGTGTGTGTGTGTGTGTGTGTCCTCCTGCTGACCAAAGGGTCGTAAACGCAGGAAGCTTACATCAAAGGAAGTAGATCTTCCAGATAGGATGTATCTGCAATAAAACCTCCCCCAACACAAAGTGGTTAGAGGTGCTCAGGATCAAAGGAATAGCTTTGATAATACTGCTTGAACTAAGACTGTACAAATTTAAGAAACACAATGGCAACATTCAACAATTAGACCTAACACACACACACACACACACACACACACACACACACACACACACACACACACACACACTTACCTGTAGCAAACATTTGATCCTCTCTCCTGGAGCTACTATCACTGTAGTGAAGACTCCTGCCAGACAGCCGGACAGGAATATCTGATGGTACCTGAAGAGAACAGGTGATGGAAGCTCAGTCTCACTACCAGACAGCCACCTCAGTAACACCTGGGTACTCTTCCAGGCAGTTATCATGAACCATGATCTAAATTAATATAATTTTTTATTTCCCTGGTCAGCAGGACCGGCAGGATCTTGTATGTATTTGAAACAGCTTTCTTTCCACTGGAACATCCGCTTCTACAACAATCTCTGCACAGCTGCAGAATTCTTTCAATTTAAATTCAGGATTTTTTGAATATTCGTTCGCTTTGAATCTCCACCAGCTGCTGAGGGAAACATCTGCCTCTGTAGCTGCAGATGCAATATTTGCACCAGTTAGTCTGTAAAGAGCAGTTTCTTGTTGCTGCACCTGTGAGTCAGCTGCACATCAGCAGGATGTTGATGAAGAAACCTGAGGGTATGAGTATTTGGACACACTTCCACACGTGAGCATCTTTAAGAGCAGCTTTAAAACATTCTTACAACAATAAATGAAGATTCAGAGATCAGATCACTGGACATGCTATGATGGGTGGATTAAGGCTACTCTTCTTAAAATAGCTTTCTAATTGGTTGGATTGAAAGGTGGGTGGGGCTTCTAGACCAAAAATGAGACTGCTGCTCATTTATGACATCATACAGATCCAAGAGTAGAAAAGAAACTGACAAACTGAGTGTTTAGAGCGGTTTGAAGCCTGAACTGAAGTTATCTTGTTATTGGATCACTGAGGTTTCATAATTAGTAACATTTTATGTGTAATGTATTTTAATGTATTTAGTGCTTTAAATCTTAGTGGGTCTTTGCGGGTAAACAAAGTAATAAAATGTCAAAATAAAATCAAAAGCACTGTAGATACACTGAGCTCAGTATTACAACTATGGCCACCAGTGGAACACAGGGCTGGACTGGGACAAAAAATCGGCCCGGGCATTTTGACTAGAGACCGGCCCACCAGGATAGAGATTGAAAATGTGACGTCATTCAGGGGTAAAACCGCAAAGGATTCTGGGAACTTGAGGCAAGAGGTACTAGCTCACGCAGGCTTTCAATTGAACTCAGTTACACAGGGATAAAAAGAAACCCAAAAATGGCAAGAAGCTGTTGTATTATTAACTGCAATAGCCGGTCGCATGACAGCCACGGGAAGCCGACGGGTAAAGAGATCTTTTTTTTATCGGATTATGGTTGAAGAGAAATTTTTAAGCCATGTTTCCAAGTAAGAGCCGACGGATGGTCTGGATATACCAAATATAACGTCCCAGAACACTCCAGCTCACATGTTAGTCTGCTCCAAGCATTCCCACAAAGGTGTGTTTTGTAGTAGTTAATAAGTCACTTTTCTTAACATAATTGGTGATATAGGTTACAAGCAAGTCTGGCGCTGAACAGAAATTGTCGCGCTATGCTCCTTTATTTATTGTGCATTAATAGTGAATTGTCCTGACACAATATTGCGTTTTCGCTTCTGTTATTACCACGGTACATTGACAAAAAACATATACTTTTATTCACAGGATAACAGTTGTTTTGTATCACTAATTGCCCAGTACGATTACAGCATACAATATTATTGTCACTGCTACATTTCTGTAATGCGTACCAGAAATTATTTCCACTACTAATATACCGTTGAGCTCAAAGGTTATATTAATAAACGGTTAACGAATGTGTATTTATGACAACGATTTGTGAGACTGGTAAACTTACCTTTGTTTGTACGATGGTCTTTCGTTCTACACGGTGCATTTCAAGGTCCTGTACCCATCTGTCGGTAAACTGTACCTGGGCTTGTTGCAGTGACCTGAAGTTTAAACTTCATGAGTGTATGCACTCACCCAAGAACCGTATAATTATAAATCTGAGCGTGGTGAAAGTTGGGCAGCACGCTAACATCTTTGTCCACTCTGTGTGCTCATAACGGTCTGACCCTTTCACTCCTTTGATTTTTTCCTCGTATCTTTTCTTTGCCTTTTTCGTCGAGTCTGTCTTTTATGCGGTGCATTGTTCTCCTTAGTTTTGTACATTCCTTTTTGTGCGGCAAAGAAAAACCAAGAAGGTATTCGAACCGGAGAATGAACGTTTTATGGTGCTGCAAATGCTTGCATTTGATGCGGTACTTGGATTGTTTTGCCTCGAGTTCCCGGCATGCAATGCGCGAAAGTCACGTGATCTGTCAATCGCTATAGGAAAAACCTTAAATTAAGACCAAGAACACTAGAGGTGAGACATGATCATTAATTAATATTAAAATTAATAAATGACAGATTTAGTGATATTTTCATAAACACCTCCTTTCCTTTTTTGTTCTCCATTTTCTTTAGTTCGTCTATAAGATTGCTAAACAAGGGAGGGTGCATCCGGCCTCCTCGGCTGTAATTGGTCCAGCCCAAGTCGATCATGACCAATTGGCCAATCCAACACCTTTCATTATATATACCCTTCCCAAAAAAAAAAAAAAAAAAAAAGTCCATCGGCCCATAAAAACAAAAAATCGCCAGCGGCCCACCGGGCAAATGCCCGGTATGCCCGATGGCCAGTCCAGCTCTGGTGGAACATCAGTGCCAGGAAACAAAGGATATCAGGTCCTCTCTGAACACAGGATACTGTAGTACTGCTCACTTAACTACAGACACAATGACTGTGTTGCTATAAAGTCTTCAGAGGTGAGACAGAAGCTACCAGTAATCTCCAACTCATGCTTAACATTTCATATATACGTCAGGGTAACAGGACGGGGGTGTGAAGGGGGCGTGCTGCTTCAAATGAGCGAATGACAACAGAAGGAAGGGAGGCAGAGCGAGAGTTATATATAGAGAAACACACAAGCGACAGTGTGTAAGCTCTGGAGGAGTGTTTGAAGGTTAAGGTGACGTTTAATGATTAGATCTACCCTTTTAGCTGTGATAGTCACACATTACTGATGTTGAGCCTATTTTAAAAACAGCTGGATGTGTAACAGGTCTGCTCCAGTCTACAAACACAGACAGGGGTAAAAACAAGTACGCTCTCTGTCACTTCTAAGGTTTTAAACAGGTCTTAAAATTGGATCAATTCAGCCTCAGATGAACAACAACACATGACACTTTACACTGACTCACTCTTAAACAAAAATGAAGAAAAAAGCAGAAGCTGTGTGTGAGAATAAATGCACCTCATGATTCAGCAGCTTTAACGGGAATGAGCTGAAGCGACGGTTTCCTGCATGACTTCATGAGTCTGTCACCTCACTGTGGAGGAGTTTTATCCCACTTGTCTTCACAGCGTTGCTTCAGCTCATTGATGTTTGCAGCATTCATTTATGCACAGCTCTCTGAAGTGTGTGTGTGTGTGTGTGTGTGTGTGTGTGTGTGTGTGTGTGTGTGTGTGTGTGTGTGTGTGTGTGTGTTTGTACTAACGTGAGCGGTTTTCCAGAGGCCGTCTGTTGGAGCTGTTTTCCAAGACCAAACCCAAAGAAACTGATGGCCATCATAGGAGCCACACCTGCCAGGGGAGCCCCCATACCTTTATAGAGACCAAGGATGCCCTGACACACACACACACACACACACACACACACACACACACACACACACACACACACAAGATTTTAAATGAGTTTCTAGTTTTTATTGAAGTGTCTGTACTTCAGTTGATGTGTCACATGTTGAAAACAGAGCTGACTATTGGCTCTGGTCTGTGTGACTGTCCACTGTAATAAGCAGAAAGCGCTCACCTCTTTGGATACGGTCTTGCGTAAGCAGTCATACGTTCCTGTGTAGAGCACATACTGAGCGGCTTTGGGCTGTGTTTGTAGTCTCACCTGAAACACACAGTTTAAATAAGAAGAATTACACACACACACACACACACACACACACACACACACACACACACACACACACACACACACACACACACACACACACACACACACACACACACACACACACACACACACACACACACACACACACACACACACACACACACACACACACACACACACACACACACACACACACACACACACACACACACACACACACACACACACACACACACACACAGGAGGATGGATTGCTGAGTGCTGTCAGACAGGAGGAGACACCCACTAACATCTGCTGCTCTGTCACCGATAAACAGGGCGGTGTTGCGCTCATGTGACGGTTACTGTGATGATGATGTGATCAAACTGTATCTTCACAAAGACTCAGTGTGTCGCACACAAACACACTGACGTGGTTTAGATAGATTAGAAAAAGATCTGGATTAAAAATAACGTACATGTTGTAACGATATGTTTCTGCACATTCAAAGTTACTATATGTGAATAATAAAATTACACAAATCATTTGCAGTTATTACTTAAAAAAAACTAAGTTATAAGTTTTTTTGTTTTTTTTTAAAAGGTGAAAATGCTATAGTGAGAATAATGAGACGTTTCCAGCTAATTGTTGTGATGTGTTCAATAAATGTGATGCTTCATGGCATTACTTTGTTTTATGTCATAAATCTGATTTTAACTTCGTGAGTTTGAGCTGCACACTTTGTACCCACGCTGTGACATTTCCTCGACAGTCTCCCGCAGGCTCTGAGCAGCCTCATTATTCCGTGTTCAGGTGGCCGCCTCGGCAACAGTTTAAGCTGATTTGTCGGTAATCTCTTCAGCACCTACACGATCTCTGACATTTCCTGTGACTTCCTCAGAAACATTAAACACCTGAGAACCCCCCCCCCCACACGGACACACGTGGACTGAATGTTTGTGTCTAAAGATCTAAATAAGCTGCGTTGAAGCTCGGCTGGGGCTGCAGCTCTCACCTTGATGGTGTCCAGTGGGTGTCCGGCCAGCAGCAGACACGCTCCTCCGACACCCCCAGCCACGAAGTTCTTGAACGGAGACACTCTGGGCTTTTCCTCCATCCCGCTGACCCCGCATGGCCCGAGCACACAGCCGGGGAACCTCACCACCTCACACCGCCGCTGTCCCGGGAGGGGAGTGTGCGACTGTCAGCTGTCTGTCTGTCTGTCTGTCTGTGTGTGTCTAAGTGTGTCTCTCCGTGGACTTTGTCTCTCAGAGCTGAGCGGAAACGAGAAGAACAGTTTTTTCCTGTAAATAATTTATCTTCACAGTCACCCCTTCACATGTCCATAAACTCTTTGCTTTAGTCATATGGCGCACTTTAAACCACTGCGTTTTATATTTTTGTAGTTCATAAAAATCTGCCGCAGGTGTATTCACAGGTGAGGTTGAAACAGGGGAGACAGCGCCCTCTGGTGTTCACAGGACGAAAGATTTGATTTCTTAATAATGTCCAAAGTAAAAATACTACACTGCAATAGTACACCTGAGGGTCCTTCACTGCTGAAAGGACTTCCTTACCTCTGCTGAGGAGGTTCTGCTTTCGGCAGTGTTTGCGTGTCGTCCCATCTGAAAACACGAGAGTTTTGAATAAATTCAGATCAAACTTTGCAGGGTTGCAGATGGCGTCATGTTAACCGTCCATTGAAATTCAGCTTCCATCCACCAGCGTCTTCAAGGTCATCTTCAGGAGTTATTGGTGGAAAATGGCCAAAAGAAACTATGATTCTATGTGGTATGTATCATCAAGATCTACAAAGTAACATAAAACATATAAAATACGCCACATTTGACGTCTCCTTCAAGGTCAGTGGATCGAGCTGAAGGTCAAAATGATGATAATGCTGTATAGGGCTATTTTAAACTTCTCATTCACATTGTTTATATTGACAACAATAACAAGGAAGTGGATAAAAATAGGGAATCATATATGGGGATTGTAAATATTGTGGTACTTTGAACCTCTGACCTCTTATTCAAGGTCAAATAACATCAAATGTTGACAAAACGTCTTTTATCTTTAAAACTGTGCTTAAGATTCTGCTTGTTTGTTCGTACTGGCTACATGAAGGAAAGGATACTGGTATATGGGGATTCTCACATCATAGTTGCATCCTAATAGCTGGACACTCTGGTGACAGTGGCAGAGAAAAGGACACTAAAAAAACTGCTGGACATTATGGACAATGCTGGGCATCCTCTGCACACAGCCATAAACAACCAGAGGAGTCTGTTCAGTGACAGGTTGCTTCTCCCAAAATCAAGAACCAACAGACTTAAAAACTCCTTTGTCCCACATGCCATCAGACTGTTTAACTCCTCTCTGGAGGGGAGAGGGAGGGGGGACAGGAGGACAAGGGAGGGGGGAACAACTAAGCTGTAGTGCCTCTTCACTTCACTGTGCAATACTTTTTGCTAATATCCAACAGTGCAATAGACTTCAATACTTGAAATGTGCAATTCCCTTGTATTCTTATTCCTATTTATTCTATTTATCCCTTTCATATATTTTATTTATATATGTCTGTATTTATATATGTGTATATATAGTATTCTGCTCACGTTCTGTAACTTCTGTCGGTGTTGTGCTATTGGAAACCGAATTTCCCAGAGGAACCCACCCGAGGGATTAATAAAGTTTTATCTAATCTAATCTATCTATCTAATATTGTCTTACATTTGACCTCTGACCTCACTTTTACATTTCTGCCTTTATTGATCCTAAAATGTGTTCAATCTTTAAGGAAAGTATTTTCAAGAGGAAGAGAGAGAGAGAGCTCTATTATTATATAATAACCTCAAGTTATTCATATCCGGTTGTTTACAAAGTTATCCACTCTTACATGTTTATAGAAAAATAGAATATTATTCCCTTAACAGTAAGTACTGCCCAGAGAGCGAGATGCCTCGGTGGATGTTTGTGCTTCTTGTTCACACGTTAATTACTGTGACTTGCATATTTTCCTATAAAATCATTTATTCAATAAAACTCTAAAATCTCATGCAGCACATTGTTTAGCCTAAATAAACAGTCTAAGATGACAATTAAAAATGGCGATGAATTAAAAGTACATACAGTATTTTACTTTTGAAACTGTTCAAATCCAGAATTTCTAAGATTGAAACACTTTTTTTTCAGCAATTTTTATGTTCTCGAATATCAGACTGGTGCAACAATAAACATGGGACTTTAAATAGAATTTTTAAAAGTAATAATAATGGAAATTATTTTCCTCATCCAGAGGATGACATGGAGGTATTCATAGTCGGATGAAAGGGTCTGTAGCTTCGTCTTCAGTATGGACAGTTACATTTATCTCATACAGAGGCTGGTACACTTTCCAATGGAATACCGAGAAGACTTTTTAACTTATTATAAAAACTTTTATTATAAGTTAATAATCTCATTTCAAAATTACGCATGTGCTCTTCCTACCAATCACAGAAGCTAACAGCCGACGAAAAGTCAACAGGTGCAGAGGTCTGAAAAAATATATCAATTTAACTAAATGAAGTATGAAGCTCATCTTGGATTTCTGTTAGTTTCATTTTAAATATGCTAGTCTGTAGAATAAATTCCAGTAGTTCCTCACGTGGGTCCTCCTGTGCAATGAATTTAATCATATAATCATAAGTTATATCAATGTGATTATTTATGTCTTTATCAAACGTTCATATTTCTGTTCATTGGTAATTATGCAAATTAGTCCCTTTTTACACGTAAACTAATGAACATTATTATTCTGGTGAATTTGTAAAATAAAAATAATTTTCTCGATATAGTAAACCTTCAAACTGTCACAGGGAAAAAATAAATAAAATCAATCAATTTATATTTAATTAATGACTGAAACCAACGACATTTCTGTCGAATGAAACGGAAAGGAAAAGCGGCAAGTGCAAATGACGTCATCAGCAGGCGCCTACAAGCCCCATTAGCGGGAATTTGACCGTTTGGAACCGGTGGAGGATCAAAGTGAGTCATTTTCTAAAACATACAGAGTATTTGAATCTTCTGTTAGCCACGCTGTATCCCGGGAACTCCGGGTGAAGTATTTTAGGGCACGTAGTTAGCAACGCTCTCTGCTCTGCTTTTCGCGTAAACGATCTGTGGCCACTTCCGGGTTGTTGTTTTTGTTCAGCCTGTAGACTTTCTCGTTTAAAACGCGCCGAAACACACAGAGAAACACACACACACACACACACACGGTGTAGCTACGGTGATCAGGTCCCAACAAAGTGAATGTGGGGTAAACACTGTGTTTGTGTGGGACAGGTCAGCGCTGAGTCTGAAATTTCAGATCTAACTAGGTTTGCTCGCTTACAAAGAAATGAACAAACTGATTTTTACAGTAGTTTGATTTTAATGGAGTGAGACGGAACAGCCAATCACGGAGGCTGAAACATGCTGTGGGCTGCTTTCCTGCAGAGGGTACAGGATGACCTCAACCATATTTCAACCAATAACATTCAAATTATGTTATAACTTTTATGTAATGTTTTTTTTGGGAAGGAGGGTGGGTGATTCTCTTTCTATTAAAATAAAACTGCCATAAAAATTAGACTGTTTGTTTCTTTGTAGGAGAGCAAACTTATAAATTTAGGAAGGAGGTCAAATAATTCTTTCCTCCTTTGTAAATACATCATGGCCTTAAATACTCCTGTATTGTGTTTGGCTTCACTGTTATTTCAGTTGCTCTTCTGTCTGGTGACAGTTCCTCTGTTCCAGTTGGGATGTATCCCTGAATCACAAACCTTCTTCAAGACACATCTGACAGTTTTACCATTTTTAATCCAGTGATGATGCACATGCTGTATCACCTCACACCATAATTTCCTGCAAAGCTGCAAACAGAATGACCTTTGGTGACAGGCTGATCATCTTCAGATAATGATAAACCGCCTCCCCTTCGTGTATGTGAAAGTCAGACTTTAGAAAAGTGCATGTACTGCAGAACCATTCGAGATGTGGCGCAGGGGGCCAGGAAGAAAAATACTGTGCAGTCCAACCTAAAGAGGGACATCTGTTCACCCTACCTGTCTCCTTTATCAGGCGGTGTGTCGCCATGACGCAGAGGAAAAGACCGTCCAGCACACAGAGCTCCTCTCAGAGAGTAAGTCCTTCATTTCTACCACAGAAGAAATCCTTTTCACTCCGAGTGTCTGCAGTGTTACAGTAATGAGAAGCGCTAGAGTAAAGTGGTGAACTCGAGACCACGTCCAGATCAAAACCACTGCAGCTGGAAAACAGCGACCCACGCAGGACGAAAGATTCAAACTGTGAATCTTTTTTCCTGCATGGAAGAAATATTCACAGGAGTAGTTTGATAAATAATTACCACTGTAACTACTGTTTAAAAAAAAAAAAAAAAACTGAAGCCAAACTAATATTACATCCACTCCACGTGTCCCAATCGTAGGCGCTTCAGCATCATGGGATATAGGGTTTGATTTAAGTGCAGTAATTTAATGTCTGTGACGCAGAGGGACAGAAGCAAGCTCCGGCTCTCTGGATGTTTGCTCTGGAAAATGTTTTGCATGGTTTCCATAAACAAAGGCTGACAAACATCAGAGATGCCACGAGCAGAAACCGCTGAAGCAGCTGGACGAACAGGCCGGTCCCTGATGGCGGTGAGGTAGTCTGAATGTCACTTTAATGGAAACCCTTCCACATCTTCAGCGGGGTACCTCAGGGTCATCGGCACTTCGTCGAAGTCAGGGCTCTCAAACTTGCTGGCACTGTCATCTCACTTTAGTGTTCAAATAGTACAAAACAACCAAACAAACAAGAAGAAAACACAAACAAATATTTCCAAAAGTGTAGCGTTTTGTTTGTTTTTTATTTTTTATTCCAATTTTGTATAACAAGACAAAACTGCAAACTAACTGAAGATTTCATTGAACTACCAAATAAACACACCGGTCCTCTCTTTCTGGACAGACACACTTTGTTCGTATGTAACAAAATCAAAACACAGACATAAGTGTTCACATTAGTTTGTGACTCTCACTGAACTAACACAGCCGATCCCTCAGCATGTTTGTGCTCTCTGCTCATATCACCTTCATGTTAAATCATTAGAAAAATGTATTTTAACATTGCACTCAACAACAAACAAATCCTCCCTAACAGAAAAAGTCACTTTAAGGGCCAAACTTGACATCAATATACGGGCTGCGACTTTGAGGTCTAAGCGTAGCAGCAAAGCCAAGATTTTGACCTGTGGAGGGTTCCGGCTGCGAGCTCAGACCAACCATAACCATCCTGAACTGGTTTCGGCTGCTGGATCTCTCTTCCCAGTGATTTTTTTTTTTTAAAGTTGCGTGTGCTCCAAGCCGATCTTCTGAAAGAAACAGGGCACTGACGTTGTCGGGAAATTTTTTCATAGCAAAGGAGGCTGAGTGTGAATGTAGCATCACTGCCACCTCGTCTCAGACTGATGCAGTCAGATGCTTGGGGCAGCATGGAGGCCAGGAGCTCATTGATTGCTGCTCCTTCTCTTTGAGACCTAGTAGCTTTGATTGGTTGGACTTGATGGTTTTTGGCGTTGACCCTCTGGAGGTCTGTCCGTTTGGCGATTATTGCAAGAACCCTATCGTGTCTCCATCTTCTCCCAGAGCTTTTGCACAGCCAGCCTATAAAAGTCAAAGTTACCGTACAGAAAAGAAAGCAGAATCTGAGGGTTTCAGTGAGTTTCATGGAGACTGATTTCAGACAACATTTTTCCCACACAGAGACACACCGGCAACTTGGTGGCTCAGGACGAGGATGATGACGTGGCCTTCACTCAGCCGAGTACGTCACAGGTGCAGAGAGGGCTGGAGAAGCTCACACCTGCACAGGTCGACCAAAAGGTACAGAACAAGGAGAAATCCAGAGTTTGATTCTTAATGATCAGTAAAATGTATTTAATGTTTTTTTCTGTCACTCGTCTGTCTGCAGACTGCTGAGGTGGTGCAGTACTTCCTGGTGAAGGACCAGAAGAAGATGCCTGTACGGCGAGCAGGTACAGACAGAACCACCAGGGAGCGTTTGATGCCGCGTCTCTTTGAATACACGACAGCTTTCCACTGAAAAACCCTCCGAGGTTTCTATCAGCTGAGCTGTGAATCAAACAGGAGTAACAGTTAAACTGAGCACTGAGGAACAGAAGTGTGCCTCGAAAACTGAGAGGCTGCTGAAGTTTGTTCATGTGTTGACGCTCGATACGATGTGTTTGCTTCTTAAACGCATCGTTTAAGTGAGAAGATTATCATTTTAAGAAAGTATTTGGATTTGATAGCAGCAGCATGTCTCATAAGTATGTTTCCCACTGTGCAGCATCCACTCATAACTACAGTCCATAAACATCTGGGAAATGAGTTCAGCAGCTGGACTTTTCCAGGTTTTAGTTTCCTCAGAAAAGAGGAGGGGTTTTCTCAAACTTTGTTCTTAACCTTGAGCGTTCCTCTTGTGTGATTACAGCCTGTCTGAAAATTCTCAAATAAAACCAAATGAAAATATAAAGTTATTCCAGCTCAAAGGCTTAAACTGAAAACGGACTGTTTCAGGCCTGTTTGTGTAGAATAGGATCAGAGAGGAACAGCAGTCACATATAGGTTTGTTTTTAAAAATTAAAAGTGCTCAGTGTGTCGGGTTCTGAAGAAGATGTTGTGAGTCTGCGGTGTTTTAAAACCTCGCTCGCAGCCGTGGATGTCCCATAATGTACAGTAATGAAGGATGACGTCTCCTCTGTGCCGTTTCAGACCTGGTGAAACACGTGGTGAAGGACTACCGAAACATTTACCCCGAGATCTTAAAGAGGGCGGCGCGGACGTTTGACCAGGTTTGTAGAGTCGGAGGTGATCGGCGTCACGATTCACGATTTGACAGTGAAACTGTCTCAGCGCTGCGCTCCTCTGCTGCTCTGTCCAGGTGTTCGGCCTGAAGCTGGTGGAAATCGACCCTAAAAATAAAATGTACATATTGGTCAATAATTTGGAGACGCCTGACAAAGCCTCGCCGATCAGGTGAGTATTCATGCATATATTCATAAACCGGGGAAACGAGTGTCTAAACATCAGCAGTACAAATGTTTGTGTCCTTGTGTGCGCTGTGTGCAGGAGTCTGAGGTCTTTAACTTTAAACTTTAGAAAGTGGGCAGAGACTGCAGCCCCATCTAGTGGTGACATCATGTGTTACGTCACAACCCAAACAGTTAAACGCTGATGCCGGCGAGTACGAGCAGCAGGATTTAATTATTGAATACCTGCATGTTTTAGACTCTGACACAGCCAACACGAGTCCGTCATCAGAAAACCTGCATTTGTGTAACAAGTGTCTGTTTCCTGTGACGCGTAGGAGCCCGTCCAATCCAAAGATGGGTCTGCTGTTAGCGATCCTCAGCGTCATTTTCATGAAAGGCGGTGTCGTCAGAGAGAGTGAGTTCCAGTCTGCTTTGAATAAAATAAAGGCGAGTTCATCTGTGGAACGACACAAGTTTGACACGTTTGTCTTCCCTCGTCGTACAGATCTGATCTGGAACACTCTGAAGAAGCTGCGCGTGGACCCGGGGTGAGGCCACGCCCCATCAGTCGGCGCCCAGCTGCCCGTTAGGAGTCGGCACAAATCTGACTTTAAACGTTTCTGTTTGCTGTGCGCAGAGAGAAGCACGAGGAGTTTGGTGACGTGAGGAAGATGGTCACAGACGAGTTTGTGCGTCAAAGGTAGGAAGCAACCCGAGCTCTGTCACCGTGGTAACCGGGTCGCTCTGGGGTCAGTCACAAACGATTAAAGTTCTGATTGAGATGTGAAGTTACTGTGTTGAACTGGTTGTAATCCGATTACCTGATGGTATCTAAACCCCTCCCCCACATTTGAAAGCACGGGGCAGGTGTGATGTACCTGCGTCCTGCAGTCTGATGATGGCTCAGGCTTCTAAAGGCACTGCTGCGTGAGCAGAAGGTCGCGGGTTCGAGCCTGGCGGGGTCGCTGTAGTCGTAGTCACTGGTGTGTTCAGAGCCAGCGTCTGTCAGACCGTAGACTCTGGTTTATACCACACCACAGAGCAGCAGGAGTGCGCAGGAGGCCAGAGCACCGCAGCACTGTGCCTGGAACAGCTCGCTCCAACATTCCCAAACTTTATGCCCGCCACATTTCCACACGGAAAAAACACAGCCTGTGTTTGAGTTCGCATTTCTTTGACATTTTGTCTTCAGTTAATTTTCTGCGTCTGTTTTCATACGATGCATCGCTGCTTTCCTACAAAAACAGGCTGTAGTGGATTTCATAAAGTGCTTTTTTATTTTCAGCATTTGTCTTATTGCAGTTTATATTTTACAACCTGAAGACTCAGACTTCCATGCTATGTGCTGGCAGCATCACTGATGTTTCATAATGATTATTCAACGTGATTACTCCTCAGTCTGGATTAAAAGGATCCTGTTGGTGTTGAGGTTGTTTTTTTTTTTAAAGTGGTTTTCATCGAAAAAAAATACAGGTGTGAAATTTTAATTTACCCTTAAATTAGACCCACAGCT
This sequence comes from Oreochromis aureus, assembly GCF_013358895.1. Taxonomy (NCBI): domain Eukaryota; kingdom Metazoa; phylum Chordata; class Actinopteri; order Cichliformes; family Cichlidae; genus Oreochromis; species Oreochromis aureus. The sequence goes on from NC_052961.1 coordinate 1,902,986, forward strand.
GTCAGTGGAAACAGGTGCAACAACTGTAAGTGAACCCGTTGGATAAGGATTTAAGACTAATGGATATTTGCTGACTGAACAGATTTATCGGCTGAATTTACTTGTTATCGTCACAGGTGGTGGATCACACTCGGCCCACCTGTCCCATCAGCACTCATAACGTCTCTTTACTGCTTTAAATGTCCATTTATCTGCAGTTTCATAGATCAGCTCATAAATAATCAGGCAGAGGATCACAAGTCCTGTTGGGAGGCCTCGACTTCTGTATCCAGATGTGATGATCAGCATCGATGCTGGACGTTTCAGGTCACCTGACCTTAGTTTATAGGACGATCATGTTTTATTCTATAAGATGTGAAGAGGAGCTCGCTGCTCGTGTTCAGGAGCACACAATCATTTACTCAGCATCTTTTCTGTTAACGCTCAGTTTGAGTCCTGTGAGGCTACAGTCGGTATGTGTGTGTGCGTGTGTGCGCACAGGTACCTGGAGTACGTGCGGATCCCCCACACGGAGCCCATTGAGCACGAGTTTCGCTGGGGTCAGCGCGCCGATGCAGAGGTGTCGAAAGCCAAAATCCTGGAGTTCATGGGTGAAGTAAGTTTGCCGAGCAGAGCACGCCTACACCTGCAGATGAAGCTGCGGGCACTAATGATGGTTTGTGTGTCTGATCTCAGCTTCATGAACAGGACCCCAAGACCTGGACTCAGCAGTACAGAGAGGCCCACTCCCTCCCCAACTCCAGCCAGGCCTCCACCAGCAGCAGCAGCAGCAGCAGTCAGAGATAACCACGCGACAGCTTCTCCTGCCTTCTTTTTATTTATCGTGTGTGACAGAGAAGCTGCACCGGCAGCGTTTTGTTGACTGATTGTGTTACAGTGTGAATCCCGGTTATATTACAGCCTCGTGTTGGACCCGTGTGAGCCTCTAATTCATTTTGAACATGAGAAAAAAAACAACACAAATGTCCAGTATCCATTTAGATTTTATTGCCTGGTTTTTATCGTAACAGCAGGTTTTTTTTCACGTTTATAAAATAAAGTTTTTATAATTGATCCAACAACAGTGATTGCATTGATTTGACTGGTCGCTGGTGACACAGCGGCACAACTGCATGTTTGCACAGACGGGGGCGGGGTTACTCTACGGGTCTCGTCTAAACACAGAACTTCTGTTTAACACTGCAGGTTTGCTACCCCACACAGTAAAACTGTCACACTGTGTGGACACGTGTTCATGTATTTACACTGTCATGTGCTGGCGTCCCTTTTGTGAAAATGAGGATCCCCTGAGGTGGTTGGATTTTCTATTGCTACACCCGGTGATACTGTACAACTCAGAACCTAATGCTTCAGACCAGCACACAGCAGAGGCCTCCAATCACATGTGAGTAATAGTGTTAGTTGGTATCCAGGTTTACTGGTATCATGAACCTGGCTCACCTAACTACAGCATATTGCCATGGTAACCTTGATTTAAACATGCCCCAGGCTACCTACTCTGGAAAATGTGCAGTTTTTCTACAGATTCTCAGGTGAGCACATCACGAAGCGGCAGGCTTTGAGGTATATTTAGTCTTATTAGCTTATTGATACTGTATACTTGTTAAGAGATTTCCCACTTCTATTCATATTGAAAGTTTATCTTTAATTTTAGTGTTAATAGTTGTTTACCCATTTATTCTTTCCATTTAATCGTATTTTATGATATTACTGTTTCGCTGAAGTGAAGCTTAAATGAAAGACAAAAGCATAGTGTTCTCAGATATGATTCACCCAGTATATTTCCTCTGCACCTGGTTCTCTACGAGCCGTTTCACTCCCAGGAAGGAGAGAGCAGGACGTTCTTATCTACACTCCCAAATACCAAGAGGGGCCTGTTCTTCAGAATCACACACACAGACACACACACACACAGAAAGCTGCATATATGTGATATTTAGTGATTATCTACAGAACACACACACCCAGCTAAACTGGAACAAACCTGTTTCTCAGAGGCAAATCTTTGTCTCCTATTAAGAACACCTGACGCTTTTAGCACAGGTGTGTACTACTCCCTTTACAAAGTGGCTCAAACCAGAAGCCTACACAGGTGTTGAAGTTTAGCTTCACTATTATCATGAAGCTTATTATTCTGCAGCATTAATTAGCAGAACGGTTTTTGGTGTCTTATCCAAGCAGCAATCCGATGCTTGGAAGCACAAACAGTCCCTCTAAAGACCACGGGATGTGGCTGTTTTGATTCCAGCATCTAACTGATGCTTTTATTGATCTTTAGTCATGTTTAGTACGACACCAGTCTGTGATGCCTGTAACGAACCACTCGCCCTCCAAAACATCACCCTGCCTGTAGGTGAGTGAGCACACAGAGCCTGTGGATGAGTTCATGATACCAGTGATCCTGGATCAGCGAGTCCAGGAGACAAAGAGCAGGACTACAGCGGACAGACGCATCATCAGGACCACGAACAGTCAGTGTGACTTCAAACAAAAAAATAAAAAGGAGATGCACCAGACCTCCCTCCCCCATTAAAGAGAGTGTGTATGCGCGTGTGTGTGTGTGGAGGGTGCATAGAGTAGTGATGGGTTTTGTATTTATGAGGCACATTGAGGTATCGGGCAGTTACAGGACCAGCTGTCCCCTCATGTTTTACGCAGGAATTATGGGTCGTGTGCTTTGAAGGCCTCATCTTTGTTTTCTCTTTTAGAATGAATAATACTGAAAACTACCAAAAACCACATTCATCCAAACACGTCACCCAGTCCTGCTGAATCCAGTCACCGACCCCTCAGGTTATATTCCAGAGTCACATGTGGAGATCCGGGCAGGGATCGTTTTCCTCCATCTTTTTTGTTAATGAATGCGGGCTGTTTAAAAAGGGATATTAAAACACTAAACTATCCTCACAGTTTCTGAACAGACTGAAGGTAATCAGAGCTTCTGTTGTCCAAAGACTTGTAACACTACGAGTGTCGACATCACGGTGTAATAAAGTCTGAGGTTTACATGTGCCAATCCACTTTCTCTGAACAGTAACTTCTTTTGTCGTCATTTTATAAATAACTGAGCTGAATATCTCTGCAAATTTAAACCAAGATCAAAGTCATGCAGCTATGACATCATGACATTAAATGCCTTTATAAATATATACCTGTTCAGGTTTGTGAAAAGTCCAACACAGCGCTTGAGTGAGGACGCCCTCGTTGAACCGTTTCTGGTTTCCATGAAAAGCTGAAGGACTGCAGCTGTGGTTAAAGGAGGAGCAGACCTCCACCAATCACACGCCTGTTTTCTTAAACAGGATCCAAAAGGCGTTCCTGGTTTCTTAAAACTGCTTTCTGTCTTGACTTTGTTGTAAACTCTTTCCTGGTGTTCCCTCAAGTGACTTCTTGTTTTTTAGAGCGTGTGTTCTGGGTGTTTTATCAGCATCGAGGCCCCAAGCACACGACTCAGGGAGGTTTGATTTCTGCTCTGGAAGAAGGCCCACAGGTGTGATGGTGGAAAAGTCCTGTTTTAATGGGTGAATGTGGTTTTAAGTGGTTGATTAGATCAGAATAGAAATGATGGTACATTTACCACCAGAGCAAACATGACGGTTTTACTGTCAGGAATAAAAAAAGTTTTCAGTGATTCTAAAAATCATATCAACCTGTCCTTTAAGGCTCTTTCAGCTTCGCTTCTGTAACAACTCTCTACGTCTGTGTGGACAGATAGCTTCCTACAATGATGGTTCGGACTGACACTGGTTACTGCACAGGTACAGGTGAGGGAGAGTCGAGGAGTAAAAACACGAGTGGTAACGCAGACCCCCGCACATGTTCAGCACTACTTTGTTTTGTTTTTCACAGTAGAAGAGTCGCCTTCGTCATCCTCGGCCCTGCGTTATAAAGTGCATCGACAACGGAAAGAGGCTACCACAGAGAAATGTCTCAGTGTTGTGAAGCTTCAAACTGTCACAACAGCAACAATCACAACAGCGATGATCTCTAAGATTACTTAAATTAAAAAACAATAAAAGGCCACTTTCCATCAGTGAATAAAAACGAGCTCCCTGCCGGCTGTCCTCCCCTAGATGTGTTCAGGGACCGTCTCCAGGGCCTCGGCTGGGTCTCGGTCCACGTCGACGTTCTGAGAAAGACAAACTCAAACTGAGTCTGATGCACAATCAGGGTGGCAGCGCTTTGAATCAATGCAGCTGCTTTATTTACTGATCTGTACGAATTATAAAAAGATACACACATGATTCTCGCATTTATTAAAACCATTAGTTCATGTTCAGCTTTCTGAGAATGACTGTGTGCGCGGTTCCTCTGCACCTCGGTCATTCTCAGGTTTCGGTAACACTACGACTCGTGCACGCGGCCCATTTGTGTTTAAAACAAAGAAGAAAAATCATATTCATATTTACCACCGGCTTGTCTCTGTGTGTGTTGACGGCCTCGATGTTCAGGAAGACAGATTCCACTTTGCAACCTGAGGGAAAAACAGAGGCTGTGATTGCACGTCGTGACTTCTTCCACCAGCACGCCGTTTAAAAACGACTTTCATCATCTTACTTCATGTTTGCTAGTTTACGCTGCAGGACGAGCTTGTTTTAATGCTACCAACAGAGGAGGACGTTAAAAGCAGAGGCAGAAGAAGGCGAGACTGACCGTAAGCGACTGGAGTGAGTTTCAGAACCGTGTGCAGAGGACACTTCAGGTACGGCAGCTCGTCTGAACACAGAGACAGAAATGTTACACTTGTTTATCCACAGCATGACACAAGTTCTGATTCCTGCCATCGCGCTCTAACCACAGAAATAAACTCAGGGAATCTCTATCATCCTTTCTTTGTTTCATGAAGAAAGAAATCCAGTGAAAGATAAATAAGAAGATGTGATCTTGTACTCTCAGCGGTGAGTTCATAGGGTGGTTTTAATCACTTTTCAATCACAAACATGAGCGTAAAGGCGAGCCTCAGCAAAGTCACTGCAGAAGAACCACTTACTAGCACTCTTGTCCAGGAAGTAGGCCAGCAGACACCTCATGACTGCCTGGTGACAGATGACTAGAACGTTCTCCTGCCTCTCCAGCTCCATGATGACCGGCTCCAGACGCTGAACGAGGTCCTCGTACGACTGAGACACACACAGTTAGATATCCGTCACTTTGCTGTCAACAAGTGAAACTGAACGAGGCTCGTCTTGTCCTCAAACACTCGGATTTATCATCCGACTCAAATGGGACCAAATTTTTAAAAATTACTTTAATGTTTTATTCAGTAAGCGATGAAACATGCGGCCGAGACCTAAACTCATAGTGACTCCTGTTACACAGCAGCTGCCCCCTGCTGGCCAGCAGGTGTAAGCAGGGTCCACACCCACCTCTCCTTTAGGGTAGCGGTAGCGATACTTGTCTTGGTCCCTCAGTGCGAACTCCTCGGGGAAATGCTCCTGAATCTCCTCGTACGTCATCTCCTCACAAACACCCTGAAGTGAAACACAGGAAGACAGACTCGGACCGTTTCTTACAAACGAGCAGAAATCATCTACGCGAAGCGGCCATTTCTTTACGTACGGCGTCGATCTCATTGAGAGCTTTCCACTGTTCGTACTGGACTCCCAGAGCCTCTGCGGTCTGGATGGTCCTCTTCATGTGGCTCGTCCACACCTTCAGGTCGCTGATGCACTGCCCACGCATGTAGGTCCCCAGACTGCTGGCAAACTGACCGACACGCAAGAGAAAAATCTCACTGACGACAACATGAACTGAGATGACGGGTGCATTTAAAAAAAAAATCAAACCAAAAACTAACCTTTGCCCCGCGAGAGGAAAGCCCAGAGTCGCCTCCGATGCGACCCACGAGGTTCAGTTCGCTCTCACCGTGGCGACACAGGTAGATGGACCTCGGGGTGACGTGGATGTTCATGAGGTAGTAGACGATCCGGCTCTGAATGTGGTCCTGGACCCGGTTCACCAGGTATCTGCTGCCCACGTTGAAGATTTTAATGTAAGACAAGTTCCTGCAGGAAGGCGAGGAGAAGAGACGCAAAGTATCAGCCCTCTTTAGCTTCCTGCCCTCTGCTGGACACAAACGGTTTATGTAACAAAGACACAGATCGCCCAGTCCGAAGATGCAGGACCAACAACCTGTCAGCCTCCTGAAGACACAGCGACGTATCAATGTGAAGCTCCTATAAAGATTTCATTCTTTAAAGTTGTTCATTTCTTCTGCCATCATATTTGTACTTAGTTACATTTGTACTTAATGCACATGTATTTGTTTTTTTCCTCAGTCTGGTGGATGCTCAGGGACGACTCAGAGTTCAGGATCTCACCCAAGATTCAACCACAGACTGTCCCATTAGTGGGCAAACCGCTCGGCCTCCTGAGCCACAGTCATGTGAGGAATCCTGCCGTATTATTGGCTCGTGTTTGAGGAATCCACCGCGGCAACCACTGGAACGGCTGAGAGGTACAACCCGTAAAACTACAAAGCTCTCGCTCCACATTTTATTACAATTTAAACATATTGTCATATTTAATGGACTTCAGAGGCATCAACTCAAACAAATATTGACTGTGCAAACATTAGATTAATCTGATGCTCATTCAATTCTAAATTGTCTGTGTAAAGTTATATTATTTCACTTAGCATGGACGATAGAAAGTGTGTGGCTGATCTGCCTCCACGCCCACGGTGAACCACGAGGTGTGGATGTAATTCAGAAGCTGGTTTTCCACAGCAGGGGTAGTCACCTGTCCTTGGTGTCATCCAGGGGGACGTAGGTCATCGTATAACATTCGATCCGCTTCAGGAAGTCGGCCACGGCCTCCTCTTTGTCACAGCCGGCGTAGTCCGGGCTGCTCAGCTTCACTTGCTGTTTTCAGGCAGAGAGAGTGGGAAAAGTCACGACTAAAGCACGACACATGCTGAGAGAGACGTGAGCTGCAGGCACAACATGAAGTCTGAAACGAGCCAAACTGAAGAGAAAACAAGAGAAAAGGACGGCGAAGCTGCAGGAAGGGTTTCTCCACATGTTTTTGTTGTGGAACAAAAACCAGTCCAGGTCCTGCCAAGACACCCGCCAGCTGGCACAGCGAGCTCGGTTCAGCCCGTTCCAACAAAAACAAACTGAAATCGCACCGGATCCCGGCTCCGAGCAGCGACTCGCCTCGGCCGCGGCTCACTTACTTTAATATTCTCAGCGATGATGTCGGGGTCGTCACATATCGACTCCACAAAGAAAACCTGAACAGGAAGGGAAACAGAACCTGTCACAGAGGTTTGACGTACACATTTCTATTTTTAATAAAGAAAAAGAAAGAAAGTTAACCTTGTAGCCGTTTTCTTTGGCGAAGTTCAGGATGACCTCTCTGCGGTCCTGGGTGGTGTTCGTAGCATCAAAAACCTTCAAGAGACAAACTTAATAAGCCCACACTGACCGACTTTAATAGCTGCTCATACAGGGATGTGAACATCTCATAAACCCAACTTTTATTCACTGTAGAAAACAACAAACCCTTAAAACTGAGACTTTTTACAATTTCCTGAAATATAAGGTGTTTTTTTCCCTTTTGAGATGCAAATAACCCCTAAAAATCCACGTAAAACACACGTGTTTCATGTTAGATCGATTTCATCGCATGGTTAATCTTTCTTTAGAACACGTCTCACACACACACACACACGTCAGGTAGTCATATCTTGCCCATTACCCTAACCCAATTATAACCCTGTCACTAAAACCACATTTTAAGTCTAAAAATGCCTTCAAACTCATGGGGACCAGGATTTTGGTCCCCATGAGTTTAGTAAACTTCCAATTTTTGATCCCCACAAAGATATGAATACACACACAGAGACACACAGAGACACACAGAGACACACACACACAGGTGCATAAACACAGGTGATCGTGTCTGTAGACTCGTCTGTAGATCGTATAACACGAGTAACTACAGGACGGCTGACTGAGTCGTACTTAAAGGCATGTTTAATGTTAGCATCTTTAAAGAAGTTTGCAGCCACATTCACGCAGAGAAAGACCAACGCAGAGCAAACGCTGCAGCTTTTGTGCTGAAACAAAGTGCCGACTTCTCTTCACGGCGTTTTAGGCAGATCAGATTTGTCACTGTAATTTTTTGTTTGTGTGTCCACTACAAACAAAAATGTGCTGCTGAGCAGTTTGGAGGAAGCTGCTGTTTTATTAATATTTTTATTTAAAATTGGAAATAAAAGCTTGACTCACCACCACCTGACCCTGCTCCCTGGTGATGTACTCACACACATCTTGGAGGGCAGCGACGGCACAGGCCCTGCGTGCACACACAGAAACAGACACACTAATGATGTAGGACACTGTCAGCAGGCGGGACTCAGCCCTCATTTCTTTGGAAAGTAGGAAACAGCTTCAGCCATTCGTGCTGCATTTCCATGTATGTTTGCACATGTGTTGTGTTTCATGCACCTCAGTTATGCCAAAGAACAGCTGGACAGCAGTGAGTGTTTAAAGTCTGACACATTAAATACTGCTGTGCTCTGACCACTGTGAGGGTTACAAAAGCTCAATATCATGTGTGTGGATATTATCTGCAGGACATCAAATGTATGTTTTTTGTTTCCACGTTTTCAGCTTGGAGCGTGATGAGCAGCACCTGTGGTTCAGTGGCGGCAGAGGAGAGAGAGGAGTGTTACAGGTCAGCGTGACCGACTGAACACCTGCAGGGCCGAGATCGTGGACCGTGAGTTTGTCTCTTCAGTGAACTGCTCCAGCTCCACGTCTCACTTTGTGTCACAGATTATTTAAGACCAGTTTTTGAGTCAACAACAAAAGTCTAAAAACAAAGTTTAAACAATTCTAACGAGCTTGAAAATGAATATTTGGTACGATAACTTTCAGTCTTTACGCCTAAACGACTCACAGCTCGGGTACAAGAACTGGACTGACAATGGGAGAAAAAAGCAGCAAATGTCCAAATAATAACTTTTAAAGACCTTCAGAGAGTTGGACACGTGTTGCTCACGAGCACTTTAAAAATGACGACGTAGTCTGGCTCCTCTGAAGCAACATGCTGTGTTTCAAAAACACAGCCTCACACAATAACACCTTAATGCTGAGGTGTGACAGACGTACAGCTGAGGGTTCGTACTTGCGGATCTTCATGGCCTCCTCGTTGTCGGGTCTGAAGAACTCGTAGCTGTTGTAGGAGCACGTGGCCTGTCTGCGATACTGCCCCACGTTAAACACTGGAACACACAGAAACACAATCCTGCTGACACAGTGACGGGGTCTGGATCTAACAGTAGCAATGAGCTCACACATAACACACCGCTAACAACGCTCAGACGTTAGAGGTGAGGCCAGATTTAAAGCTAAACGTGCTAGTGAGGATGCCATCTGCTGACTTTTAGCAGTGACCATCACAGGTTAGGAGAATGAGTCGTGAAGGATTATAACAACACAAACCACCCTCAGTGTGAAAGGAGCAGTATCTGTGGCTCACAGCAGCACACGTTCTAACCCACGATGCTTTCAGACAGCTGAAAAAGACCAAACTGCAGTTCCTCTAACGTCCAGCAGAGGCTCCAGCAGTCAGTCTGTCCCCATAGACCAGGGGTCGGCAACCCGCGGCTCTTTAGTCCTTATTTTGCGGCTCCGGGTGGTTTGGGAAAATAGAAGAAGTATTTAGCTGAAGTGCATTTTATTTGTGTTTAGTTCTTTTTTTTAAAACTTGTAGTTCTAAATTGGAAGATTATTGTGATTTTGAAATATAAAAATAAAATTATATTCAAAGGAGTTTGCAAAGAAAAGCGTCTGGACTTCTTTGAGTTGCTTGAAGCGTTTCACCTCTCATCCGAGAAGCTTCTTCAGTTCTAAGGTCAAATGGCCGAGTCCCAGATTTAAACCCAGTGGGAGTATCCCCCAAGGAGGACAAAGGACCCCTGGTGATCCTCTAATCACATGCGCCAAGGTGTGGCGGGTGTGGGACCTAATCAGCCAGGGTTTGGGTGAGTTCATTGTGAAACCTGGCCCCACCCTGTCATGTGATTTCCTGAGGTCAGATGCCCAGGATGTGAGTGGGCGTTTTGAGCGTCTGGGCGTTAAGGCGTCTGGGGAGGAACTCAAAACTGGCTTATAGATGGCAGACAGTTGGTGTGAATTAGAGTAAACCACCGCCTCTGTTCAAAGATGGTCGCTCACAGTGGACATAGATGGCCTCTTTCACTCCTCTTTCAAACCATCTGTCCTCTCTGTCCAATATGTGAACAGATGGGCCAAAAAAAACGCCCGGAAACATCTGGCATCCTCGAAGAGTGACCTTTATCCTTAAGATGCAGGTGCACCTGCATCTTAAGGATAAAGGTCTGTGCGCCGAGGTTTGGGACCAGAAGTCTCATATCACGGCGAACCCGGCGATGTTTGCATGGACATGCTTTTCATCCTTTATCCTTTTCACAGATGCAGCTGGTTGTAGCTTTTCAGCTCACAGCCCGCATCACAACAGCAGATAAAGGATTCACTCTTCGAGGATGCCAATGTTAGAATTTATGTGCAAATATGCCAATGTTCACATTTTTTGGACTCCAAAGAGGACAGATGGTTTCACAAAGAGTGGTCGAAAGTGTCAAATGCTGCACTCATCTATTGTCCAATGTGAGGCTGAACTCAATTTTTATCAATTTGTTATTAGAACTCAATTTAAATAAGTTACCAGTACTTTTTATGCAAAAAGGCTGATAAACTCCATTTATTTGAATTGTCTTAACTTAGAAACACCAAGCTGGAAGTTTTGCCTTCTCAGTGCGGAAGGATGAAAGATGTGTTTGAAAATGACGTGTTCCTCCTCCTCTCGGATCAGTCCGCATGTTCACGGTGCACTGGAATATCCTGAGCAAACCATCTCAAGATATTATTGTTGTCATTGCTGTGGATCTTTACCTGATACACTGACTGTGGTGAGTAAATGTTTACTCTTATTCAAACTGATTTTGTGGCTTCTCTTAGTTTAGCACCAGGTTTATAATCTTGCTAGCTAGTTAGTGTTAGCCTAGCGTTGCTGCTGTCGCTGGGCTCATGTTACTTAAAAATTATCACCACGCCTTAAAAACCTTACATAAAACTATGTGTGAAATTTTCTGTTGATCGTTTGAAATAAATAAGTGCGATAAGAGCCCAGACAAAATTCCGGGAGGTGTAGCTGTTGTCCTAGGTGTGGGATGTGGGGGGGATACTTTTGCAAATATGTGATATTTTGATAAATTAAGTAGATATCTGGGATTACATAGCTACATTGTCGCCAAATATCTTAAAAGTTAACTGACCCAGAAAGGGTAGTCTGGGGAAAAGGAGGATCGATTTGTCGCTGCGGTTGTCAGACCTGTGCTCAAAGCAATGGCGGAGGAGCGCCGCTGAAAAACTTATTACTTTTTTCTGGGTCACAAAATAAACTTTTAAGATGTTTTCCTGGATGACTGAGAACCTTCACAGACATAAAAATACGTTTTCGGAAATTATATCTTAGCTTTTGAACATCTGTGGCATTTTTTCAAATCGCTTTATTTAAAAATAAGCCAACTCTATGTTACAATGGCACAGCCATTAAGGATCAAATCAATGTTCTGTTTTTCTCCTCTGCTGGCTTCTTACTGTCTTTGAGGCCGATCGGGACCGCACTCCTGCTGTTGGACAGAAAGACATCAGTAAGACTTGGTTCAATATTAGATAGGCCAATTAATGGATCTTCGGATCCTTTAGATCATTACTTATTGTTTTATTTGTGCTTTGTTTGGGGAAGCTGTTCTCCTGTCTTCTGTTATTAGACAACTATGTTGAAAACTACAAACCGCCCGCAAACAACACAGATGACAGCATTACAGTCCTCCCCAAAAGATAGAAAGTCCACACTGTATATAGTAAAGTCCAAGATTTGCAAAATCGTTTTGTGCGCATCGAGGTTTGGGCCCTTTTTAAAATGAAGTCTGACATTATTGTATGTTGGGTGGTGGTCGAACTGACAATTTGGGACGATGTTTGCATGGACATGCTTTTCAGTCGTTTTCTCTTTGTTTTGACCATTAAGTTCATTTCCACATATGTTTGTTTGCTTGCAGGACAACACAGCTGGTCCTCCGTCACAGATGGTGTGGTCAGTGAAGATGGTCGCCTGCAGGTTCAAGCTCACAGCCCAACAACTTCAACTGTACTGAAGGGAAGTTAAAGACTTTCTTCTGCGACATTTGGATCGGGTGATCCATGCAGTCAGGTGCGTGATGCCTGGACTGGAAACAAGCATCCTTCAAATAATACAACACTGCAGACCACGCCCGCCAAACACATTAAACAAGGCACTTGTGACAGAACAATAAATATTTTATTTGATTATAGAATTTTGCAAAACAAACTGTGGTAGGCTTAAACTTATTTTCAGAATAATTACATCTGAAACTTTGTTTCATTGTAAGATTATAACAGTGATGGCAATATAATTGTTTGTTGTTCAGAACAGTGTTCAGTATGTTGGCTGTTGTAATTGTTGTTTTGAAAAAAAGATTTTAACATCATTACAAAATTGTTGTTAATTATTTTAATCATATTCAGGTTACCACAAATTGTTTTTTCATTTAGTTGAACTTGAAATGTTTGTCAGTAGGTAAACAATTAGTATAAGAGATAAAGTTATTCTTAATGCTGCAGACTTGCAATGTATAAGTTGTCCTAACAGTCATCTTAAGTAAACTTTAGTTTTTTGAGGCAACGAGTTTCCATAATTTTTTGAGTTCTGGGAACCAACAAGGCTGTACAGTGTCAAAATGAGTAAGTTGCTGCTTGGTCATCTTCGTAAACTTGATCCAATTTTTTGAGTTCTGGGAACAAATGAGCTTGTACAGAGAAGTTGTTAACTTAGTCATTTTTACTGCTTTACTCTTTTTCCATAATTTTTTTTGAGTTCTGGGAACTAATTAGACACATCATTAAAACACTTTTTCAGTCAGAGCTAAAAAGACTCATTGAACACCTTCAGTAGAGCAGGCTGTGCTGAAAGGCCAAACCAGACTGATATTTATCCAGAATATTATGTGTGTTACCAATTATGAGGATAATTGGCAGCTTAGAGATTGGTCTAAAATTGCCAAGAACTGACGGGTCCAAACCAGGTTTATTTGGAAGTGAATGGACAACAGATTGTTTAAACGAATGAGGAACAGTTCCATTTGAGATAGACAATAGCGAGGATGTTAGAGCCGACTGTCTTCAGCACATCTCTGAGAAATGGCGTAGGGGACAGGCGGACAAGAAAAAAAAAAAAAAAAAAACAAACACCCAAGGGGCACGTAGTTGGTTTCATCTGCATTATTATATCAGTAAGATGGGATAATGAAACTGGTTTAAATTCAGAGAAAAAGAATGAACATGTAGGTGGCTCTTTCCAGAATTTATGAGATTAGCTAAAACAGTTGGGTCAAGGGATGGCTTTTTAAACAATGGTTTAAGCTGAAGCCGATTAATAGAGATAAATTGATCATATTTAAGATTGAAGGATTAATAATTGGTTGGATTTGTTTAAGCAGTCTTGTAGCAATGGGGCCTAAAAGACACGTTGATGGTTTGGAGGAAGTTATTACTGAAGTTAACTCAGAAAGATCACTTGGAGAAAAATAGTCTAAATAAATATCAACAGTTTTTAAAGTAGTTGTACATAATGATACTCAGGGCTGGACTGGGACAAATAATCGGCCCAGGCATTTTGACTAGAGACCGGCCCACCAGGTATTATTGGTAAAGCCATAAAGCCTTTGAAAGAAAACAAACACTGTTGTGATAGTGATGTACACTTTCTTGTTGGTATATATGTATGATTTCTATGCATTTCACCACTTTGGTTGTAAGATTATTTATTAAAAGCTAGACATTTTAAATGAGAATAAGAAAGAAGTATTTCTTTGTGCCCCCCTTTCCCTGTTAATGCCCTACTTGGCCCCCTGGCAAAACTTTGTTAGACCTGCCCCTCCACAGCTACCAGCTGTCAGCTACGTAGAAAAGGATCCTGGTGTTATTTGTCTCTCGGAAACAGTTCATAACTTCTCTTCAACTCATTCATGTCACCTAAAAGGCATCAGACCTCCTCGGCTGTAATTTTTCCAGCCCAGAGTCGATCATGAGCATTTGGCCAGTCACCACCTTTCATTGTTTATACGTTACAAACAACAACAACAGCAGAAAAAAACACAACAACATCGGCCTATAAAAATGAAAAATTACCATCGGCCCACCGATGGCCAGTCCAGCTGTGATGATACGTCTGTGAGATTGTTATGAGTACCTGTTTCTGTAATGGTTAAAATTTTATTTGTGAAAAAAATCATGAAGTCATTATTAGTTAAGGAACGCTTTGCCCAACAGAGCTCTGTCTTTTTGTCAGTCTGGCTATAGTGCTGAAGAGAAACCTATGGTTGGTCTTATATTCTTCAATCAGTGATGAATTGTAAGATGCTTTACGGAGGGCTTTTTTCATAGAGGAGTAAACAGTTTTTCCCAACTAAATGATGATCTTCTAAATTAGGGCAATTGACCTGAAACTCACAATGTTGTCCTGGTTTCATGTCACTAAATAGGTGAAGTCACTAAAAGCTATAGCTAATGCAAATTCTTTTCAGAGGTCCTTCTCAACAGGGGTCTAATAGAGTTCACTAAACAGTGGAACCTCATTTGTAAGAATATAGACTCATCTGGAGACAGCAAGGCCCTATAGACCACTTCTTTTCCAGCTTAGAAGAGAGAAAGACCTTGAATAATTGGCATGCCTTCTTCCTGAACGAAGGCATGTGCAATACACATAAAGGCCATGTTTTTGTATAAATGTGAGCTTTTATCAGAATGTACGTGCTGACCTGTACACTACATATTACTCTTTTCTCAAAATGTGTTAATTACATAAATAAAATGTAATTTTCTCTGTAGCACTTCATGGATTTCATAAGCAGCACACCTTAGTTGCTCTGTGGATTCTTATAAAAAGCAGTTAAAAACCTTTCTGTTCAAACAAGCCTTTTGTTGATCTACGTATTTTATATTCTTTACATTATTTACATTTGGTCTTTTACATTGTGTATAATGTCTATTGATTGTATTGTTTATTTTAATATTTGTGTACAGCGCTTTGTGACTGCCTGTCTGTGAAAAGCACAAAAAACAATACAGTATTATCTTCATTTTAGATTTCAAAAATTATTTGCGGCTCCCAGTGTTTTCTTTTGCGTGGAAACTGGGTCCAAGTGGCTCTTTGGGTGTTAAAGGTTGCAGACCTCTGCCATAGACCCTGGGTAGGCAACTCCAGGCCTCGAGGGCCGGTGTCCTGCAGGCTTTAGATGTGTCCTTGATCCAACACAGCTGATTTAAATGGCTAAATGACCTCCTCAACATGTCTTGAAGTTCTGCAGAGGGCTGGTAACAAACTAATCGTTTGATTCAGGTGTGTTGACCCAGGGTGAGATCTAAAACCTGCAGGACGCTGGCCCTCCAGGCCTGGAGTTGGACACCCCTGCATAGACTCCCATGTTAAAACTTCATAGCAGACATAAGCATGTTTACAGCCTGACAGAACATCTGCTTCGGTCTCTATACACAAGCTCTGCTCCATAAAACTGGACAGCTTCACTGTGAACAGAACTGCAGATGGAAAACTCGTATGGAGAATAACAGATTTTTGCATTGATGAAGAAGAAAGATAAATGATTTGTTAGTATGTGCACAGCTTCCAGCTGTTATGACCATGAGGAGGAGGATGGGAATCTCCTTACTATCATTTAAATGTCATCAACAGGCTCATCAGATCCATGCTGACTGTAATGAACTTTGTAGATCCTTGAAATCTGACAGTGTGAGGATCCTCTGAAGGATGTGCTGCTAACACAGGGGTGGGCAATCTCAGTCCACGAGGGCCGGTGTCCTGCAGGTTTTAGATCTCACCTTGGGTCAACACACCTGAATCACATGATGAGTTCGTTACCAGGCCTCTGGAGAACTTCAGGACATGTTGAGGAGCTAATTTAGCCATTTAAATCAGCTGTGTTGGTTCGAGGACACATCTAAAACCTGCAGGGACACCGGCCCTCGTGGACTGAGATTGCCCACCCCTGTGCTAACATGTTGGTGTCAAATACCACACAGCACCTTCAGAGTCCTGAGGAGGCCTCAGCGCCCTGGAAGTGTTTTGGCAACACACAGCAGACCAAATAAAGCCTCCGGACAGCCAGAAACACCGCGGCCAAAAAGTTCCTTTGCTCTGGTCTCCATCTCTGTAACATGCCTGTTTATTCACAAACCTTTGACCTGAAAAACTTTATTACTCTGCTGCTCAGTCAGAGCGAGCACGTCTGTTTGAAGGTTTACAGAAATCACTCCAACCTGCATCAAACAGAGCAGCACCTCTGAACATGAGCTGCGGTACATTAAAGAGGGAACACCTCACACTAACAGATGTGTTTCCATCTGTGTGACGACGACCTGGTGTTCCAGTTTAGCCCCGCCCTGTCAGCCGATACCTTTGGTTTTGACGCCGATCCAGTTCAGGTACCTGGTGAGCTTCGTAGAGATGTAAGTTTTCCCTCGTGCCGGCAGGCCCACCATCACGATCATGGTCGGGGAGTTGGTGAACTGGGGCACCGAGGCTGAAACGTACAAACACAAAGATGGTGACTACAGGTGACCAGTGCAGGTGTGCGAGGAGGAAAACACACGGACGTTTCAAAGAAGCCGTAATGACGAACATTTCAAAAACATATCAGTCTAATAAATACTGACACAAACCTGCAAAATACTCCAGCTACTACATTACAATGCTAGCACTCTGTTTAATCACTGACTTGCACACTTCCTCGAGTGCAGGATCTCTACAGATGGCCCCGCCCCTCCCTGAGCCTGGTTCTGTCGGAGGTTTCTTCCTGTTAAAAGGGACTTTTTTCTTCCCACTGTCGCCAAAGTGCTTGTTTAAAGGGGGCCATATGATTGCATCTGCATCTGAACACAGCCAAGACCTATGGGCAGAAATCTGTGCCATCAGAAACTGAATTTGAATAAGTTAAATTTGAATTTGAATTACTCGGATTGAATCTGAATTGTAACTTGAATGAAAGCTTTTGAAAACTGAATTTGAATTAGTCTAATTTGAAATTGAATTTATGGTTTGAAAATGAATTGATTTGCTTTGAAACTGCATTTTATCCTTTAAAAATTCAGCTCTCGAATAATTTCACATTCACTTCTCACCATTCAGTTTCAGTTCTACAATTCAGTTTTTGGGACTTACATCCGGTTCGGTTCAAGCGCAGATTAATAGAACTACAGACTGATAGCGTTACTGACGGAATCTACAGCGTCTTGAGCTGAATTAAGACTTCAGAAGTCATTCGTCATGTCGAATGACCAGCGGATAAACTCTCAGGTTGGTAATAAATGTATTACATGTATAAGAACAAGTGTCATGTTAACAAATGATAGCCGTACAGTAACTTTTATGCTTATTGTAGCTGCTAGCTAAAAACGCTAATTTAGCCTAGTTTGCCCTGAATTCAGCTTTGACAAATATGATCGACTGTTTCTAGTAGAATTCCAAAGTTGTCATCTTGTACCCTGTTAGAGCCCTGTATGCTTGCAGAGACCCCTACAGTAAGGAAACATGCAAAACGCTGTCCAAACCTTTGTATTTGAGCTTTATTTATGTCTTACACAGCATCCCAACTCTTTAGCGAACTTAATAACTTCAGCTAAAGTGAACAGTTAATCTTATTCATTCGTGCAGCATTACTGGATCACCTCTGTTTGAAGTGATATAATATGATATACAACTATCACTGTGTTTAACTACCATAATAATTCTTAGGGTACTGAGTGCATGCTTATTAGTTGTTTTTTTAAACATGCTGCTCCATTGCTATGTTTGACAGGCTGAAGGTGTCGGGTCACCTCCTAAATCGACCATCTTTTACAGGTGTTTTGTGCCAGAAATGGAGTGTCCACTGAAGACTGAAGATACTGAATCTCTACGCCGTGCCATTGATCCCTCC
This sequence comes from Oreochromis aureus, assembly GCF_013358895.1. NCBI lineage: Eukaryota > Metazoa > Chordata > Actinopteri > Cichliformes > Cichlidae > Oreochromis > Oreochromis aureus. The sequence continues at coordinate 1,921,035 of NC_052961.1, forward strand.
TGTGCCTTCATCTAGACAAGAGACATCAACTTAACCACTCTCACATGCTCTGTACCTACATCACCTTCCCTGACAGTCGTAGTTTGGCTCATCTGAGGGTGAAATTATAAGAATGTGTTATTTTGCAAAGTGCTCTCTAGGGTTCCTAAATAAAATATGGCATTGAGGTCATTTCTTTTGAATTAATCCTTCTTCTGAAATATAAGAACCTCTCCTGGTTTAAATGGCACTTTCTGTTCCTTACTTCCTGTTCCACTCCCAACCCCAAATAGATGCTGACAAGCTGACACAGTAACATGGAAGAGGGAAAGAAGCTGGAAAGGACTACTACAAATAAACCCAATGCCTAACAATGAAAAATGTAAAATAAGAACAATAATAATAATAAAGATAAAAGATGAAGTAACAAGTTTTTGTTTTTTGTTTATTCCAAATGATCATCCAGATGTCTGTGATATGTGATGACAAACACCATAATGGAAGGCCTTTGTCATCACATGCTTAAACTCATCATATATTTTTGCATATGCTGAACAGGCAGTCAGACATGCTGTAACTGTGGGGTGAAAACTGCATAAACACCATACGGCAGGGGTCTCAAACTCCAGTTATCAAGGGCATGGAAAAGTTGCATGACACCGCCTTCGAGGAATGGAGTTTGAGACCCTGTCATATTCCATATGACAGGTGTGGTTGAACTTCATGAAGACTCTGAAGTTTCTCTTCTCTTCTGGCAGAACAGGAATGTCGCCTTGTCCTGTGAGCCACCGTAAGGATGTACTTAGAGTAGAACTGAGTGTCACCGGCCTCAGGCTCTTCACCTTTTCAAAGACAAAGCAGTCATTTAGATAAAATATTAGATATTGTTTACCTGTAAATGCACAAAGAGAATTTAGAAATGTAATTATTGTCAAGAGTGAACAAGCACTGATAGTGTAATTTACAGCTGTGGCCAAACGTTTAGAGAATGAGAAGTGTTGTTTGTTTATTTACAAAGTTTGCTGTTTCAGTGATAGTTGTATATCATATTATATCACTTCAAACAGAGGTGATCCAGTAACGCTGCACTAATGAATTAGACTAACTATTCACTTTAGCTAAAGTTATTAAGTTAGCTAAAGAGTTGGGATGCTGTGTAAGACATAAATAAAGCTCAAATACAAAGGTTTGGACACTGTTTTGCATGTTTCCCTACTGTAGGGGTCTCTGCAAGCATACAGGGCTCTAACAGGGTACAAGATGACAACTTTGGAATTCTACTAGAAACAGTCGATCATATTTGTTTGTCAAAGCTGAATTCAGGGCAAACTACGCTAAATTAGCGTTTTTAGCTAGCAGCTACAATAAGCATAAAGGTTACTGTACGGCTATCAATTGTTAACATGACGCTTGTTCTTATACATGTAATACATTTATTACCAACCTGAGAGTTTATCCGCTGGTCATTCGACATGACGAATGACTTCTGAAGTCTTAATTCAGCTCAAGACGCTGTAGATTCCGTCAGTAACGCTATCAGTCTGTAGTTCTATTAATCTGCGCTTGAACCGGAACCGGATGTAAGTCCCAAAAAACTGAATTGTAGAACTGAAACTGAATGGTGAGAAGTGAATGTGAAATTATTCGAGAGCTGAATTTTTAAAGGATAAAATGCAGTTTCAAAGCAAATCAATTCATTTTCAAACCATAAATTCAATTTCAAATTAGACTAATTCAAATTCAGTTTTCAAAAGCTTTCATTCAAGTTACAATTCAGATTCAATCCGAGTAATTCAAATTCAAATTTAACTTATTCAAATTCAGTTTCTGATGGCACAGATTTCTGCCCATACAAGACCAAGGAGATGGTAATCGACTTCAGGAGAACAAAGCGATCTGAGCACTCTACCCTCTACATTGATGGGGAGGAGGTAGAAAGGGTAGAAAGCTGTAAGTTCCTCGGAGTCCACATCTCGGCCGACCTTACCTGGTCCACAAACATCTCCCACCAGGTAGGGAAAGCACAACAAAGGCTGTACTTCCTCAGGAAACTACGTCAGGCCCAATCACCCCAAAGACTGCTAGTAAACTTCTACAGCTCCACCTTCTGACTCACTGCTGCAGACTCTGGTTCAACTGCTGCACCGCGGAGGACAAAAGGAAGGGTGGTGAGGGCAGCAGAGCGGGCAATCGGCACTTCACTAACCCCCCTCAGAGACATTTATACTGGCAGACTTCAGCAGAAAGCCAGCATCATCATCAAGGACCCCTCACACCCTGGACACTCACTCCCCCCCCTCTGGTAAACTCTACAGGTCCATCAGGTCAAAGACAAACAGACTCAACAGAAGTTTTTACCCACAGGCTGTCAAACATGCCCTACCTCCACCCTGACTGGAGGATAACTGCACTGCCAACACTCATGGACATTACACCTTATTTATAAATCGTATTTCTGTTTATACTTCAATGCAAACAACACCCTTACCACTTTAAACTGTATTTATTATAACATTATTTAGTATAGTTCCAACAGCACCCCCCCACTCAATGTGCAATATCACTGATCACACTGCACCTCTCAATGCACCTGCTAGTTAGATGGCATGTATGTGTATGTATATAGATGTAAGCGTGTATGTGGAAATGTGTGTGTGTGTGTGTGTGTGTGTGTGTGTGTGTGTGTGTGTGTGTGTGTGTGTACGGATGCATATATGTATATATACACATATGTATGTATGTGCGTGTATGTTTGCAGGTGTATGTGTAACTTGCACATCTTTTTCTTGTGTAAATGTAAATTTGTCTGTTATTGTGTAAATACTTACGCTATTGTGTACTCCACACACACGGAGAGATGCCAAACTACCTTTCACTGTTCTTGTAACAGTGACAATAAAAAGCTATTCTATTCTATTGTTGGGTGTTCTTTTAATAAATAAATACATTTAATTAACTGTTTATAAATTAATGTGTGTTTTTTGTGTTAAAATGTATCAAAGACATTAAAACTACTTCATTTTTATTTCATTCGTTTCTTTGACGCCTCGGTCTCATCTCTTACGCTCATCATCTTGATTTAAAGCTGGATGTGAAAAGTTTAAGTGGAAGAAGCTAAAGCGTGGCTGTGAAGGAGAGGCAGCAACAACACAACGATGTTCGGCTCATCTCGTAAACAATCTCTGACTGCAGCTTTCATTCTCTGTGACGTCAGTACAAGTGTACGACTGAGGGTTAGAGCTGGACTAAATGTTATTCTGGTGATAAGAAGGAACACCGTCTGACCGCGAGTCATTTTTCAGAGTCACAGGCTGTAATCTTTCCTCCCACAGACACAGAAACACGTTTGCCGTACAGAAAGGAGGTGATTTTAAGCTCACGGCGAGCTTCTCTCTTCTGTGATCTCTTCAGTTTCATCCGTGTTTGTTTCCCCCGTTTCTGCACTTTACTGTAGTTTAAGTAGGAAGTGTAGCTGAATTCAGTGTGAAGCTTACTGTTGTTCTTTTAAATACATGCAGCGTTTTCTTCTCATTTACTGGCTTTTTCTTTTTACCCTTTTTCCACATCAGCAGTATATCTGATTTCTTTGATTTCTGTTTTATTTGCTGTTGTTGGCTTTTGTAAAGCACGCTGTGTTTGTGTCTGTTGTATATAAATACATCTCACCTGATTATTGATTGAAAATAATGTGAAGTTAAGACCCCGCCCAAAAAATGAGTCCTTTTGCATAAATCATCCTAAAACCACTCAGACCCATCTTGTGACATCTCCACCTCCACAGCTCCAACCGCAGGCTGCAGACACTGACTGCACAGACGGGGCAGTCACACGGGAAAATGTCACACGTATTCTTTGGTAAAGGATCCAAATAAAAAAAACAAATAAAAACTTTAGCACAGACTCAGAAAGCAGCAGTGAGAAACAGCACTGGTTAGGAAGGTGTTCACATGCGGTGAGGAACAGTGAGTTTCCTCTTTAGTGTGTCTGAGCTCAGCTTTAGGTCAGGTGTTTGCCTGCTGCTGTCGCCCCCTCGTTGTTAGGCTGCCTGTTTGATGCTTACAAAGCTGCAACATCTGAGTGAATGCTTTCAGGGAAGATCTCAGAGGAACCTGACATTCGTCTGTTTCTTCTTCTGACAGCTGCTCGGTGTGGGATCTTACTTTCAGCTCACCCCAACCGTCGAGCTCCGTCACAACAGCCCTCTGCATGCACTCCTCCTCAGATATATACAGATGTCACATCAGCAGCAGAAATGTGGACTTTACAGCAGAGAATTAGCAGCTACACGAGCGCTCTGCTGCCTTGCTCTGAGGTCAGAGTCAGACACTCCTGCACTGACTGTGGTGGGAATTTTTTCCTTTAATGGGGGGGTGAAGACCGGAAAATTGCCACCCAATCAGAAGCTAGAAATGATTCTGGTGTTTTTTTCTGCGCTACCGGTTAAACAAAAACAAAACCATGTGGTCCTGACGTTTGATTGGGTGGGCAAAACGCCCGTTTGGGCAGGCTGAGCCTCGCCACACACACTTGTCCAAGTCCACCAACAGCCTGGTTTTCATACTCTTTCAAACGTTTCCATCAAAATATTTTGTTATTGTGATTTTTTTAGATGTTTAGTTTCACTTTGTACTTTACAAAAATTCTTTAAATGCACATTTCTCGTGTTATTGTTGACGATCTGAGTCTGTCCTGACCGCACTGCACGCAATCACACAGCGACCCTTTAGGGTGAATGGCCGTCAGGTCACACACACACACACACACACACACACACACACACACACACACACACACACACACACACACACACACACACACACACACACACACACACACACACACACACACACATCTGCTGAATCCACACAAGCTGTTCTGAAGAAAACACAAGTATCAGCATGTCAAAGCAAAATAAGGCGTCACAGCGAAACAACGTGTGTGTGTGTGTGTACACACATGTGCTGCATGTGTGCGCTTGTGTACTTACAGCCTCTCCGTCTGTTCAGCCTGCTCTGCATCCATGGACCCCAGGTCTTCTCCAGAGGATTCTGAGTGAGTGTTTGCGACATGGCTTCAACAGCCAGGTGTGCGTCTGTGTGTGTGAACCTCTCCTCTGTATCTACGCTGTGTGTGTGCGCGTCTGTGTGTGTGAACAGGAGGACGGGATAAAGGCGCTCTCCCAGCTGTGTTCAGATTTTGAACTTTCTCACACCACATCAGAGTGGGAGGAGCTTCAGCAGCACTTCAACAGCTAACACACCTGTTTGGTTTGTGCCAGAGAATGCGGTGCCTCTGATTGGTCGGCTGGCCTGTCAGTCAGTAAAAGACACTACGATGAGGTCATCCACCAATCACCATGTGCTGCGGTAAACTTTGCCCTGGCACACAGGAAGTGGTGTAACGTGACAAACGGGTAACGACCATGCTGAGCGGCTCTATTGTGATTCTATCAGCTGACACCCAATGAAAGCAGCCGAGCCCTGTGTGTGTGTCACATGACCTAGGTCTTCATTAATATCAACCATGTGGGTGGTGACTGACTTGTTGTATTTAAATCCAGTCCTGAGATAACTACTCTTTCTGACTGTCTCACACACACACACACACACACACACACACACACACACACACACACACACACACACACACACACACACACACACACACACACACACACACACACACACACACACACACAGCAGGGGGTCAGGGGATTACTAATGACTGTGAATGTAATTAAAAAGGAACAAGAACAGAAAATCCAAACTCCTGCTGCACAAAATTCATTAAATGTATTTTAAATGTAATTATTAGAGGCAGCCATGTTTTTGCATGTGTGGAAAACAACTCTACCAAACAAAAGATGCATTAACAAATGAGTGGATCAGACTGAAATGATCAGACTGTGCCTGGACATCCTGACCTTTCTGCATTAAAGATCACTAATCCACCTTCATGTGATTTACAGGGCTGTGCACACGTCTTGATTTTGCTTCCAAGGAGCCAAACAGGTTTTTTCTCTCTTTTTGCTGCTATTTCAGCCATTTTCAGTCCACTCCTTGTACCTGAACATTTTCAGAGGAATGTTTTAACTGCTGACCAATGAATCATTCAGTGAACCCAACTCCAGGCACTTTATTACGACTCATGTGTCACAAAACATGCCAAAGACCACACCGTCTGACATGCATAAAACAGTATGTTTGCACCAATAAACTCATTTCCAAAGAGCTGTTGGATAAAATCTTAGCATATCTAAGCAAAGTGTTCAGCGTGTCGTTAAAAAATAAATAAATAAATGAAGAAACCGAGGACAAACCCCAGAGGAGAGGCTGAGGTAGGACTGCACGGTTACAGCTTAAATGATAATCGCCATCATTGTGATCAATACTGAGACCACAAATATTTGTCACGATTAACAAAATGTGTGTTACACTGTAAACAAATCTCTGCATTGCTGTAAAAGAGTCTGGTGACCTCAGCACGTCTGAGCTGCACTGCATCGTTGGCTTTAATGCATTAATTATGTTAATGGAGTCTTTGCTGATGGAGTCCCTCAGCTGGCTGAAGAAGTTTGGTGTTGTTTGTGCTGCAGACGCAACTCTGCAGCACTCTGTGCATGTGATGCCTTCATGTTTAACATCAGCTGCCTTAAAAATGAAGTATTACCAAACACCATGTCTGCAGTGCCGGACATGGATACATTTTCAGTGTTACTGTTGCAGGAAGCTTCGCACTGCATGGAGCAGGGAAAGGCTGTGATAGGCTCATGTAGACGGGTGGTCGGCAGCTTATTTAGGGAGTGATTGGCTTGCCTTTGCTTTGATGGCTCATTTAATTCTGGGAAGTGAAATACAAGTAATTGTGCAGCCCTTGGCCGACGTGTGCCAAATTACATGCAGAAATCTGTGAAACACGGTGGAGGTTCTGTCATGGTTCGGGCTGCAGTGGAGCGAGTGGTGTTTGCTAAAACTGATGGACTTCTAAATGCAGCAGCCATATAAAGCCATCTGCAAAGCACCCGACTGGGGGTAGGAGAATACATGCAGTAAAAATATACCCAGGCAGGAAAACAGAGTGGAACACTGCCATCAGACTGGGCTCCACAGAGTCCACACCTCAACGTTATTACAGCAGTGTGGGATCATCCTGATGGAGGACAGGACAAAAAGCAGAAACATCCTGAGAAGAGCTCTGAACGTCCTTCTAGAAGCCTGAAGAAAAATGACTGAAGACACTTAAATGACAGAAATCTACCTGAGAGAGTTCAGACTGCTGGGAAATAAAGGCGATCATACCAAAATATTCATTTTACATTCACAGAAATCCTTTTTTGCCTTATATGTTTTTATTCCATGCATCTTTTTGAACATTCTTCAATAAATCGTTACATCCATTTTCCGGCAAAATATAGAGAAATGAAATTGGCTCACGATTGCTGCACGGTGCTGAACGTCATTCCTTTGTGAGTTAAGCAACATTAAAAAAAAGTTTATCTAATCTCCTTTCAGCAGATTGTTCTTATTTACAGTTGAGTTAGCTCCTCCTGTCCTGCTCTCAGTCTCACAGAGTGACGCAGACAGACGGAGGAGGAGGGACGTTATAATAATTATGCAGCTGAAGTCTACATGTTGCTTTACCGTAAGTGCATAAAACGGCGCTCAGCAGACATTACACCAGACGTGACGAGGGCGAGCGAGAGAGATTAAGAGGGAAGCGAGAAGGGAAACTGAGCTCTTCAGTCAGGTCAGGTCGAAGTATGAATCCGACTTCTACCTGACATGATTGTCAAGCTCCCAAAAATTAATTATTACAGATATCAATTTTTTTTTTTGTCAAAGCTAGCGTTCAGAGACAGTAACCAACAGTGGCCACAAGATGGCAGTAAATGACAGGACGGCAGCAAACAGGCGTTGCAAGCTCGCTGACAGGACGGCGCGCTGTTCTGAGGAGTGAGGAGACAGACGGCTTCCACTCGTCTCCTCAGCGCGATGCTGCCATAAACACATAAAAGCCTGAACGCAAACAGAAAGCTTATCTAAGGTAAGACCGACAGGTGGACCTTTGCACACAGTCCAAGGGAGGCATCTTCAGATTAAACACCCGTCACACTACATCCTGTTACCGTCCTCGACTGCACGCTGCAGCAGACACAAAGCTTTGTACAGAACTGAAACTGAACTCAGAACCTTTTCGCTGTGATCCAGCGGTGCTAACCACTGCACCACTGCACCAGTGGCCAGCTGGAGTTCTGTGGGGAGTTTGCGTGTTGTCCACATGTCTGCGTGGGTTCTCGGCGAGTACTCGAGCTTCCCACGGTCACAAAAACATGGATCCATCGATTCCCACACGTGGGAAATTTGTTTCCCACGTGTGGGACTAATAAAGGTTATCTTATCTTATCACTGACTTTTATTTGAATTTTGGGGGCAAATAAACGAGAGTTAAATAAAGGAAAAACATGTCATTTTGGTGGTTTGGGTCTGACTATAGCTTCTACACACAAGTTAAAATATTAATGATGTGTATTACTGACAGAACATATAAAAAGAGAGGAGGCTAAACATAAGCAGCTCCTGCAGCGAGCGGCATGCTGATGTTTACTCTGCTGAAACTCCCAGTGAGCAAACAGGAGCTGGGTCACATGTGAAACGCACATCTGCTCAAGTCATCAACGGCTCTGAGAAGTTGAAGTTGAGCAAGAACATTTCCTACGAAGTCACGCTTCCTGTTCCCACGTCACAGTTTTCTTCAACAGTGAGTCGAACACTAAAAACCAAAGAATCTGAGGTCAGAGTTCATCAGTTTTCATCTACCGAGGTTTCAAAAAAAAAAAAAAAAGACTACGTCTCTTCTGCAAACTTAAAGTTTATTTTCAGGCCTGAGTACTTCATTAATATTTTAGTGGCTCTGTAGTTTAGTGGTTTACACCGAGCACGGCAAAGATCCTCGGTCTTTGATTATTTCTAAATGACTGAACTTGGACACAATCTGAATCCATCCACAAGTCAGATTTCTTAAGAGTTTCAGTGAAAACCAGCAAAGCATTGTTGTCTTCATGCCTCTTCCTTCCTTCATGAAAGGAAGCTGTGTGAAAGGCATGCAGTGTATCAGCCGTAGGAACTCCAATCTCCTCAGCCGGCGTTTTCAGATTTATACAAAAAGTTACATTTTAGTCAGGACTGAAAACAGAGACCAAAAATGCCTTTGGGAATTTTATCAGCTTGGAGTGGACAAAAGTCACATTTATTAGTTTAAAAAAGAAACCCACCCAGGACTGGACCAGAGACCAAGTTACATCCATGACAGAGCAAACCAGCCGAGAGAGACAAGTATTCACTGCTATACTTAACTCAACATAAACACGTCTTTTAAAAGGGCTGCACACCTACACGTTACAGTCGGAGCGAGCTTGAATCATGTCAACACGAAGGAAACCATCACAGAGCTTCAGTCACACACAAGCTGCCACAGTTTCTCAGGCTGTTGACCAAACAGACCTCAGAGTGGAAAGACCTCCCTGCAGTCGGGACGTGAACTTTGTCGTCATTAATTGAAGTGAAACCAAAATCATGCAGGAAATTTCAATTTTACTATATTTTTAGACATGAGCGACATGCTACAGCCTGCTGTTGGTTTGATACATGACCACGGCCTGAAGTTTAAAAAAAGCACGGCGTACATCAGTCACCATTCCTCAGGCCTGACCGCATGACGTACTGCAGATGATCCTGCTCTCAACTACATATTTGCTTCTTATCACAGAAGTGAAACCCAGCACTGACACGGTGGCGATTAAGGCCCAGACGTGCTGACCATGCAGTGAGCTGTACCCACGCCACCACGCTGCAGAACATCCATCGCTCACACATTGATAAGTAAAGAGTCCAAAGACAGGACCTGCTGCTGTTCAACTGCGGTTTTGTAACCGTGAAAAGAAAAGTGGCCGTGTGAGCACGCGCTGCCCGACACCGCAGGCTCAAAGTAGTCTCCACCGTTTCCTAAATTATTAATTATGCCCAGGTCTCCATTCTTTCACTCCTCCAGCATTAAAAGGTGCCCACACTCGGATTTCTGCCCGCGGCCTCTCAGACAGCGGGTCCGGTCCTGCATCGGCTCTCACTTCACGTGACCATCGAGCCAGACTTCAGGTGTTTTCACCAAAAATAGTCACGTGTGCGACCTGGGGGAGGGTCAGTGCGTGCGTTTCTCTGAATGAGGGAAACAAACCTCACCTGTGCTCTCACACCGCACGCGCCGCCGTCGCATGGGATGCGCGCTTTGCTCCCTGGACTCCATTCCCCACGCGGGTCGTGTCTTATCAAACCAGCAGCACCACCCAGCACATGCCTGACAGCAGCTCCGCGCGCTGTGCCATATGTGCGCGCTCACAGCAGGCCCGATATATCACAGTCCTTATATAATGTGTGTGTGCGCGCGCACGCTAATTGGCTTTAACAGCATTCCTGATGATGATGATGATGATGATAACGCCCTCTGCTCACTAATCAATGACATTATCCACAGTTTGCGTCACGGTGACGCGCACGCGCACACACTGTGTTGTGGGAATGAATGAAATAAGAGGAAGTGTGTGTGTGTGTGTGTTTTATTACATAACCAGGCTGCTATTCTTACATCCCGGTCATGCGCAGTGCGCGTGCCCGTCACTCACCGTGCGGCCGTTGGAACCGGAGCGTCCTCCCCGCGGCCCCCTGCGTGTCTCCTCCGGCTGCTGTGATCCGCTCTCCGTTCATCATCCCGCAGATCTGCTCGTGGCTCACCGCGTGGCAATATCTGTTTGCGTGTTATGACTCCGTGCCTGCTGCATGCAGCCACGGTGCGTGTCTCTGCCCGCTCAGGCAGCGTGGAGCCAGCCGGGCGGTGCTGGGCGGAGCGGAGAGGCCGGTCCTCGTTGTCACAGACTAACTAGTCCTGCAGGTTTAACGTCTCGCGCCTCTTTGTCATTATAAACATCAGCACGAGCCCGTGCGTTAATGACGCGCCCATCGTGTGCCACGCCTCCTCCTCCTCTTTGTCCTTCCTGTGAGGATCGTCGTGATGCTGCGCGCGCCCTGCTCTCACCTCGTTGCCGTCATCCTGTCACAGTCTTAAAGGCCCCCCCCTCCACCCCGACACTGTTTCCCTAAAGGTCACGGGACTGTTTCCTGTGGAGGACGCTTGGTCACGTGCTTGTTGGCCGTTAAGGAGCTGGTTTGTTTGTCGGCGAGAATGCACCCAACCCCCACACCCTCCGACCCCCGAGGGCCCCTGAGGCCCTCTGCACTGCTTTCACTTTCCAGGACAGCTGAGCCAGAGTCAGGCAGAACTCACTGCTGAGAGTTAAAAGTCAGACACAGGAGCAGGAAATCCTTTCCCATGGTGATTGTCTCTGAGTTGGACATACACAGTTTGATCCACCCGTCAGACACAGTGCCCCACATTTGATTGTCTTTAGCAGAGTCTCGCAGAAATCGTGTGGACCTGAACATGATTAATAAATCTGCACAAATATGATTACAGAGACGATACAGGACACGTGACATCCTAAACACTTTAGCTTCCAGGATTAGAAAATAGTCCTCAGATAAAATACTGAACATCTGTCCTGCAGAGTTTGTAAATTCGTGTCAGCATTATTAATGTGTCCCACTCAGACATACTCTTCCTTGCTCCGTAGTTAGTTTGCTGGGATCTGCTCTTCCTAACTGTACATGATGATATGTGCTTTAACAGTTCTTCCAGAATCAGAAAGAACGGCCTTATGCTGAGATTTGGTGAAGGGCTGTGTAGACAGTAGTCTGTATGTGGCTGGAAAGAGAAATGTAGAAATGGGACATTATGTAATTATCAGGACAAAAAGTAGGATATGAGAAAATGTAAATACAGAGGAAATACATTCTCACAAAGGTGCAGCATGATTGCTAAAAGCTGTGACAGCCTGCACAGTTCTATATGTGACCACAGGGAGGTGCTGTGACAGGCAATGTGGCCTTTAACTGAATAAGTGATGGCAGCATGGCGGCTGGTCGTTACCTGCCAGCAGGTGTTCTTATTTTTTAGCTGGGATGTTTCTGTGGGAAATAATGCACACTGTAGGCACATGTATGAGTGAGTGGAGGGAAGGTAACCCAGGCCAAGGCGGGCACTAACGGGGATCTTTATAGATTAGATACGTCAGGTTTTCTCCACCGTGTCTGTATTTAGCAGCGTCATTCCAGTTTTCCTTACAGATTCACATCCAGCTGAGCAGAAAATTGTGATGCATTCTTTTGGAATCATTGGTCTGATAATCCTACTTAACTAGTCTGCAGCTGTTCATCTTCTGTTGACTCACAGCTTTGAGCCTAACTCGTCTCCACCCACTGTAAAAGTTTGAAAAATGGAGGTGTGGGGCAGGAGAGGCAGATGTTTCTCCAGAACAGAAAGAAATGGAGGGAATTATATTTAGCTTACAATATGTGTTATCAGTGCATGTGTGAGTTCAGGGTGGTTATGGCCTTTGGGAAGGAACTGGAGGAAACGGAAGGAATAAATGTCCATCAGGGAGGGGAGAGGGCAGCCGATGATCTTTTGTGTCGTCTTGACCACACTCTGAAGCCTCACTCTATCTGCCTTGGTGCAGCTGCCGTACCATACCGTGATGCAGTATGTCAGCAGGCTCTCAATGGACGAGCGGTAGAAGGTCAGCAGCAGGTTGGAGTTCAGCTTGTACTTCCTGAGGACTCTCAGGAAGTGCAGCCGCTGTTGGGTCTTCTTGACGTCTGCTGAGATGTTGTCTGTCCAGGAGATGTCAGCAGAGATGAGGACACCAAGGAACCGGAAGGTGTGGACCCTCTCCACACACTCCCCGTTGATGTAGAGGGGGGCTAAGTCAGTGCTGTGTCTCCTGAAGTCAACAATGAGCTCTTTGGTTTTCTTAGTGTTCAGTGCCAGGTTGTTTTCTGAACACCATGCTGCCAACTTCAGGACTTCCTCTCTGTACTCTGCCTCGACTCCCTTCGAGATGAGTCCGACTACCGTGGTGTCATCAGCAAACTTGATGATGAGAGTGTTGTTGTGGGTCGGACTGCAGTCGTGGGTGTAGAGAGAATACAGGAGGGGGCTCAGCACACAGCCCTGTGGGGAGGCGGTGCTCAGTGTGCAAGTGGAGGAGAGATGAGGGCGGAGTCTTACAGTCTGGGGCCGGTTTGTGAGAAAGTCCTTTATCCAGGCACATGTGAGAGGAGGGAGGCCAAGAGTGACCAGTTTGATGATGAGGATGTCCGGGATGATTGAAGGCTGAGCTGTAGTCCACAAAGAGCATTCAGACGTAGCTCTGCCGCTGTTCTAGGTGACTCAGCACAGCGTGGAGGGCTGTGGCGATGGCGTCTTCTGTGGATCTGTTTGCGCGGTATGCAAACTGGTGGGGGTCGAATTCTGGGGGGAGGTAATCCTTGATGTGCTGAAGGACTAGTCTCTCAAAGCATTTCATGATTACCAGTGTGAGGGCCACAGGGCGGTAATCATTCAGGCTGGAGATGGGAGACTTCGTCGGCACTGGGATGAATGTGGCTGATTTTAGACAGGATGGGATGGCTGCCTGATCCAGTGAGAGATGAAGAGTCTGGTGAAGATGAGGGTGAGCTGGTGGGCACACGGTTTTAGCACCTTGAATTGAGCGGTGCAGAAACCAGGTTTTCACAGTGCTGCATCTGTGGTTTATGTCTTGTATTCTCTACCTGCCAAAGAACCAAAGCAGATCCTGTTTTTCCACACTTTTTCTGGAATGTGTTAACTGAGGAGTGACAAGTTCTGACATCCGAGTTCAGAGGTATCTGGAATGTGGCATAAGTTTAGTGTGTTTCAGTGAAGCTGTGCACAGCTTCACTGAAACACACTGTTTTACAGAGGCGCAGCGTCGATATGTGAATTGAATTAAATGATAAATACTGAGAAAGAAATTCTCAGGAGGACATTAACTGTCTAAACACTGCTGTGATGTCACACAGGCGGTGTAGGACTCTGACAGTTTGTGTCGTGTGTGTTTAAATGAAATCACTTCCTGCATTTCACCACACTGAAAGCCACTTATCAGCTGTTTGATCATTCAAACTGACCGTGAGCATGAGGGTGTGGCTATTAATCCTTTTATTGTTTTCCTCTTACAGATGAAAGGTTGACTAAGTACCCAATAAAAATATCATTACTGCAAGCATCAGAAGACATATTTTCCTTTTAAACAATTGTGCTTGGTTTGGAAGACAGGATGTGAATGGTCAACTTTTTACTACAAGTCCAAGCTTTCATAGATCAATCGAGCGAAATGTTGAAACACTGACACGCACAAATCCATCTGCTGTTGAGTACCATGCAATAAGACGGCTAACATCATCCATGATTCTTACTTATGAGTAAAGTAAGTAACTAAAAGATGCTTTCTACAGAATGAGCCATGAGTTAAAGTGAGGCTGGGGCAGTTAGTCTGCCAGCTGAGAAAAACTCATGGCTGCAGTGCATGTGTGAAAACTGGCCAGCGTACGTTTGGTGGAGAACACCAACCATCCAGTTAGCAGGTCACATACTAACTGGATGGTTGTTGGTGCGATCCCAGTCTGTTCTAATCATGCCAAATATCCTTGGGCAAGATACTAACCCCTTTGCTCTCCAATGCATCCATTGGAGTATGAATGTGTGTGACTTTTTTTTTTTTAAGGAAGTGCTTACAAAAATTGAATGAACACATTGTGTAAAGTGCTCAGATAGAGTAGAAAAGCACTACATAAGAAGCAGTCCATTCACCAGAAATAAAACTCACAAAAGACCGTAATAATAATGGAAGCTGAACCAAAAGACTCAAAACAGCTCAGCTGAGATGGATGTTCTTAGGATGTACTTTTGTGGATGACCTGGTTCTTCTGTTGGCTTCATCAAATGATGACCTCCAGCTTACAGTGGGACAGATTGGAGCTCAGAGGGCATTAGCATCTCCAAGCCTGAGACCATGGTTCTCAGCCAGAAAGAGTGCTAGCACGAAGTCAGCCTAAACTGTGGCCATGAGCTCAGGGTTGTGACCGAAGGAGCTCTGGATACAAGGTACCAAAATAAGCTTCCTTCCTTGCTGTCTGGGCTCTCCCTCACCGATAGATGAGGAGCTTGATCATTCAGCAGAGATTCAGAGCAGACCTGACTCTTCACAAAGGAGCTGATTGAGATAGTTTGCCTTTAAGCCAAAAAACAGAATGGACAAGCTGGAGAGATGATGTCTCTCAGCTGGCTTGGGAATGCCTCAGTGTCCCCCCGGAATAGTTGTGTCCCTGCTTAGACTCCTGACCCTGCAAGACCTGCTGGATAAGCAACAGAAGATGGATGGTTGGATGATGCCCCCAAAAGTTGATTCTGTTCATCTGGACGTAGCTTTTCAGTAGGAGAAACATTTCGTCACTCATCCAAGTGACTTCTTCAGTCTCAGCTGACTGCAGGTTTCCCCAATCTGTTAAACAGTACATTTGTATAATGACTGAATGATGATTGAGCATACATTAAGATGTATGGATGGTTGGATGTATAGATGGATGAAAACCAGACTCAAATATGTTCCCTAAGATTTGTGCACTCAAATACACAAACACCCTGGGACAGTCGAGGATGTTAAGAGGTTAATAACTTTGGTCAGACCTGAACTGAACTCTTTAACAGCTCCAGAAGTGTACATTTTCAAAACACACACACACACACACACACACACACACACACACACACACACACACACACACACACACACACACACATAAATGAGCCACTAGTTAAGGATATGCGTAGTCCATGTTTATTAGTTGACAGTTGGGTTAGTTCGTCAGATACAGCTCAGCGCACAACGCAACAAGCAGGTACAACATCAGCACACCTCAATATTGTAGTAACCCCCTCCCACCCCACGCAGCCCCTCTCCTGTATACATATGTGTGACTCCTTTTCTCCCCTCCCTCTCCCTCCCCTCCTCCCACTTTAACCTCCCTGCTAGATCCTGTGATACTGATTCATTGTGTTACTGACCACATGAGGAAGACACTGACGTCATCATCGTAGCTGATTAGATTACAGCACTGTTGTTATTGTAAGCAGAATTATTATGCATAACTACATTTTTGTCTTTTATTTTTTTTAAGTGTTTTTTAATATTGTTGTTTTTTCCCCATGTATGTATAAAAAAAAGGCTGCGACAAAAACAGACAGACAGGGCTGTACAGCAGAGTCAGAGCAGAGAGACAGACGGACGGGAGTGGGGTCGAGGGCGGGGAGACGCCATCAAGGCAACAAGATGAGGTCGGACTTTGGATTATTGTACATAAAGGAAACGAGCGTTTGCTTGCTGCTGTTATTTCACAATCAGCAGTGATTAATCAGCTCGAGATACGCAGTTCCCTGTACATGAGTTCACTCTAGCTTTCTCTAGCTCGCTTGTAGTTTTTCTTTTGCAGGAAAATCCACTGAAAAGACCGAAACCAGTGCTGGATGTGGGCTCACTTTTTGTCTGGAAACTGTGAAACATCAAGTTTTCTCTAGTAAGATTTGTTTTTTGACGCCTGAAGTGAGCATTGAGGGGAAGAGACGCCCTGTCCTAAAATGTAGGACAGGCCTGTCACTGAGTCACAGACACAGTGACACAGCCAGAGGAGTCGCCCCCTGCAGGGCTTTGGAAAGAATGCAGGTTTTTTCTAGGTTGACTTCACCTTTTTCAGGCCCAAAAGCTACATCCATCCTTTAGATGTAGTTTATGGTCACACAAACACACAGTAGAGAACCACAGTGATGTAATTCCCTGCATCCCAGAAAATGCTCCTGCCTGTTTGAATTCATTTGTGGCCTAATGAGCAAGTGAAAATAAAAGTAGGAATAATATCGTGTTTGATGGTGTGGGATGAGCGCACCAGTTTATACCTCAGAGCCACAGATGGAGGGGAAAACCCATTCACCCTCCTGCAGTCACAGACACTCACTACAGAACAACATACGAATTCAACTATAATGAGAATTTATTTGCTGGATAGTAATGAACTTTGTTTTTATGGGAAACTATCATTTTGGAAGGTTGTTTAAAGTTTTATATCTACAGTAAGTGGTTATTGTTCTGAATGTGAGTCACAAACGCTGTCCTGCTGTGACAAATACTCATTAAAGAATCAAACATGTATTAATCCGCCTCTGAAAATAGTACTCAAGAAATCCAGGTGACATCCACGGCTGGTAGGATGGGCTGCGCGCGGTTTGCGTGAATCGCTTCGTCGGGTTTGTCTCTCTGCTCGACAAACTTTAAGAATAAGCGTCAGCTCTGGGTCCGAACACGGGGGTCCCTGTGTGTAATCCTGCGTCACATATTTTCATCAGATTGATTTTTTATTGATCAGCAGTGGCATCAGTGCAGCGTGTCCAAGGCAACGAAATAAACCCTCTGAGCTATAAGACTGTTTCCAGTGCGGGTCCATCCAGAGAACATCAGCTCTGCCACAGCGAGCTGTAGAAACATTTATGACATAGCTTTTTAATAATCAGTATTATTAGCTGCATTGCTACGCGTTATAAAGAAACTGAATGAATGAAGTGTTTTTTCTCTCTACGGTTCTAATCTTCGCTAAACGTCTCGAGGCTACTGAGCGACACGAAAGGAAACCCTAAGATTAGACGATGGAGGGGAGGGTGTTGATACAAAATACAAGTACAAAATCAAACAGAGCAAAAGATAAAAAGACAAATTGCAATTCAATGATTTTAGAAAAGAAGCAATGGAAATAAAAAAAAAAAAACTGACAATCTCAAGGTTCTATTTACATTCAGAGAGCGATTACATCTGATCCTCTTTCTCCTCCGCCTCCTCCCTCGCTCCGTCACAGGGTCCGTTTTGCTACAGAGGACCCGCCATGTGGGCCTCCACTTCATGTGTTCATCAGCATATGTGTGTGTGTGTGTGCGTGTGTGTGTGTGCATAGGAATTTGTCCAATCATATTCAAAAGCAGCCCTGAAACATCTGAAGCAGTGAACTGTGCCGCCTGCTGGCCATTTACCGGGTGTAATGGACGTCTGCAGAAACTGCAGCATGAAAACTTTTCCACATGAAGCTGCGTCTGAGGAGAAATGACTAACAGGAAGAGGCAGGAGAGGAGGTTCATCTGGACTCTCTTAAGGCAACAGAGCTCCCCTCTCTGCAGGTCAAAGGGCAGGGATGGAGAACAAGCACACACACACACACACACACACACACACACACACACACACACACACACACACACACACACACACACACACACACAGCGTAACAGTCACGCTCTTTAACTCAAATATCAATGAAATGCTTTAGAAATGCCTGGAAGCTGGCATGCATCTATAAATAGCAAAAACTGTTCCATGACGCATGCATGCAAACTCAGATACATAAGTTGGTAACAAAAACATATAAATATAAAAAGTCTACATATAAATATGCTAATGAAACAAAAAGAGACTGAAATGTTTGTTTACGATGAAATAAAGTGATTTGGTCCAAGATGAAAGATGAAAAACTCCCAGATTTTTCCTTTTTCTTTGTGACGCTCTCCCATAAATCATCTCCTGGGCTGAGCTGCACCAGCTTCTCTAAGTTTCTATTTAAAGTCTAATTTTACTGCGTCATGTGCAAACACCACTCAAACTAATGTAAAAAGTCAAAGAGCAGCTTTGTCCTGGTGGACAGATGGAGCAACCCAGAATCAGACGCAACACTCTGAGCCATGAAACTCATTTCCTTATGAGACTGAGACTGGTTTCACTTTAAGGCCATCTCAGCGAGTCCCAGCTTAATTCGCAATTACATTCATCAAATCAGGAAAGACTTTAGTAAACAGTAAATTGTTTGTGTCCAATTAGAAAGCTTTCCATCGTGTAATCAAACCACAACATGGTAACTACAAACCTGGTGAAGTCCAGATAAATCCAGAGATATGTGTCAGTCTGAACGGCACCGAGTTAGACCAAAGACCCTCAGAGGAAGCTCCACCTGCAGCCGCTCAGGTGACTTTCTAGTTTGAGATATGCTGAGGTGTCAGAACTCGTCATGAAGGGTACGGAGAGGACATCAGAAGCTCAAACTGCATTAGTTCAAATGCACAGAGAATGGATCCTTTATCAGAATTAGTATTAATAAGCTTTATTATTTTATTTTTATGTTTAAGCTGATATTCACCGTTAGCCAATCAGCTGTCACTTGGTTCTTCCAGAGCTCCGAACAGACCAGCAAACTGTTTGCTTTGTAGTCACTGACTACAAAAAGTTAGTCCAGAATTTTAATATTCATTAATAATCTTACATAAGAACTTGGCTGTGTTTTAAAAATGTATCCCTTTATTATGAATTTAATTTAAGTTTCATAGCTCTTAAACTGTCTCCAAGGACTCATTTGGGTGTTAATCTGTGTGAGTAGTTACTGAAATGTGAAGCTGAATCAAATGCTGCAAGAATAACATTCGCTGCGTTTGCTCGCCGAGCTACACGTCCCCAACACCATCTCAGCTGTTACAAAATCAGAAGTTTTACATGTTCAGTAAACAGACTGAGCTCATGTAACACGACTCAGTGAGTTCAGGAGCAGCTGGTGCAGCTCTCACCTCAGTTTGTTCGCTCATACGAGTTTCTAATCACGGCGTTGTATGTGTGTGTGTGTGTGTGTGTGTGTGTGTGTGTGTGTGTAAACTTTGTGTTGAAAAGTGAGACATCCTGTAAACAGCTTCACTGCATAAACCAGTGGAATGTACTGACATTGTGTGTGTGTGTGTGTGTGTGTGTGTGTGTGGTAACAGGCAGTGGAGTCTGAAGTGGTCTGTCCCTTTGCATTTGGTTATAGTTGTGTGTGTGTGTGTGTGTGTGTATGTTTTGCAGTGTGTGTCTAGCTGGGCCGGTTTAGGATGCTCGACATGGAGGGAGCAACGGGGGGAGGCGGGACTGCATTAACGGGGGAGGCGGGGCCCGAGCTCTCGTTGCCGTGGGGAACAGATGCCCGGCCGCTGTACTGGCCGATGAAGGAGCCGTCCTCGTTGAACTGGATGTCCACACTGTCCCCGTATTCAGCCAGAGAGTCGACGCTGCCCATCTTACTTTCCTCCAGAGACTGCTGGCTGTCCGAGCGCTTCTCATCGCCATCGCTGGAGGACGGCACAGAGACTCAGTGTAAATTCTCACAGACAAAAAAGTGAAGTCTGATAAATGAAGAAACATGCTGTGTAGCATCACACGGACACGGTGACGTCATAACTGTGTCAAATTTGTGAAATCTGTCCCAAACTGAAAATGGAAAGAAAGAAACTGCATGGGTGTAAGTACATCCTCTTTAACAGTTAATCATGTAAAGGAGGATCAAGTTATTATAAGTATTTAAATAAAAAAATGAAATGATATAAAATAAATAATTTTCAAAATGCAGGAAAGACAAATATGAAATAACATAATATAAAATAACACATTAATAAAATGTTAATAAAATGTTAATAAAATGCTAATAAAATGCTATTCTTCCTGGTGTTCAAGGACTCCAGGCTGATGCTGATTATGCTAATGATGCCCACTTAAACAAAAAATCAACGAAATGCACACAGAATGAAAAGTTTCATTAAATCTAAACAGCATCACGACACAAACACACAAACACGCATGTGAGTGTTACAGAGGGGTGAACTGTCCTACCTCTCCAGGGATCTGCAGGCCGAGCATTGAAGGGAGAAAGAAAAGTGAATGAAAGGAAGGAGAGCTGCGAGCATGACGAGCTGCACGCTCAAAGGAACCCGTCAAACTCGGATGTTTCAGAAACAAAACAAAGTTTCATAATTTGATTTACTGCAGGAAAATTATCACTGTTTATATAAATTGCTGAGACAACACAAAGGATTTTTGTGCAAAAACAAAACAACACACTGACTCGAATCGTAGGGTCGCTCTGTGTTTTGTGCTCTTCCTGTATTTTGTACCTGCAGGGCCACCGTAGCACTTTGTTCTTTGTGGAAGCAAATGCATTTAAAGCATAACCTGTAATCATGAGTGACATTCAAAAAGGCCCACCTGTACTCTCCAAAGGCTTCATCTTTCATTGGTCGAGCTTCAGAGTCCACCTCCTTGCTTTCTTTGTCCTTCACTGTGAAAACAAAGAAACTTTTAACTCTGTGTTAGAGTCTGTGTGAGTCAGAGAGTGTGAGTCCAGCTGCGCACTGCGGCGTACCTGCATATTTGCCGCCCTTGCTGCGTTTGATAAGGCAGAGGATGAGCAGTATGAGAACCAGCAGCACGATGGCGCTGATGAGTCCGATCAGCCAGCCTTGGGTGGCGAACCTGCCGGTTATCTCTGACGGCACTGAGAGAACAGAGACAGACTGTCACAGAAATATCTGGAATGATGTCTGTGAAGGTTCTCAGTCATCCAGGTCATCGTAGTTTAAGGAACTTGGAAAGAAAAGCGTCTGGACTTCTTTAAGTTGCTTGAAGACGTTTCACCTCTCATCTGAGAAGCTTCTTCAGTTCTTAATAATAATAATGCATTGGATTTATATAGCGCTTTTCAAGGCACCCAAAGCGCTTTACGATGACATTATTCATTCACGCACTGGTGGAGGCAAGCTACGGTTGTAGCCACAGCTGCCCTGGGGCAGACTGACAGAAGCAAGGCTGCCATATCGCGCCATCGGCCCCTCTGGCCAACACCAGTAGGCGGTAGGGTAAAGTGTCTTGCCCAAGGACACAACGACCAGGACAGAGAGGCCGGGGATCGAACCGGCGACCTTCCGGTTACAGGTGCCCTTCCCAACCCCCTGAGCCACGGTCGCCCTTACACAGTTCTAGGGTCAAATGGTGGAGAGTCCCAGATTTAAGCCCTGCGGGAGTAACCCACTGAGAGGGACAAAGGACCCCCTGATGATCCTCTACCTAATCACATGAGCCAAGGTGTGAAAACAGGTGTAGGTCCCAATCAGCCAGGGTTTCGAGTGAGCTCATTGTGAAACCTGGCCCCACTCTATCATGTGATTTCCTGAGGTCAGATGGCCCAGAAGGCGTCTGTGAAGGATCTCAAAACTGGAGTATAGATGGCAGACAGTTGGTGTCTCCACCATTTGACGCTAGAACTGAAGAAGCTTCTTGGATGAGAGGTGAAACGTCTTCAAGCAACTTAAAGAAGTCCAGACATGTTTGGAATTATGATTTTCACATGGGTAGCGAGATTAGCCCGCCTCAACAGTGCTAGTCCCAAAAAGTTGATTCTGTTCATCTGGACGTAGCGTTTTGTGGGAGAAATGTTTCGTCACTCATCCAGGTGACTTCTTCAGTCTCAGCTGACTGCAGGTTTCCCCAAACCTTATAAACAGGACATTTGCACAATGACTGAAACCAGCCCACTGAAGGAACAATGGGCTGTGAGGTCAGTTCCTTAATCATTAATACGCAAATTCTCATGACCATTGATCAATAACTACTAATCAAAGCTCATTGATCAATGGCCATGAGTCCCATTCACAGAGAGTTGGGGAATGGCTGCAATCACAGCATTGTAAGATGGTGACAGATGTACCCTTAGGCTCCCTCCTTGATCCAGAGATGGTCTTTCCCTTTTCACGTAAATGGCCTCCTTGACCCCGCCCTCAAACCAGCGTTCCTCCCTGTCCAGGATGTGTACATCCTCATCACTGAAAGAGTGTCCACTGGCCTGTAGGTGTAAATAGACTGCAGAGTCCTGACGAGGTGGCTCTTCTGTGATGTGACATCTGCTTTGCCAGAGGTTGTTTACTTTCTCCGATGTATAAATCCTGGCAATCCTCCAACCTGATCAAAGCTCCAGGTCGAGCTTTGATCAGAGAATTTGCGTATTAATGATTAAGGAACTGACCTCACAGCCCATTGTTCCTTCTGTGGGCTGGTTTCAGTCATTGTGCAAATGTCCTGTTTATAAGGTTTGGGGAAACCTGCAGTCAGCTGAGACTGAAGAAGTCACTTGGATGAGTGACGAAACGTTTCTCCCACAAAACGCTACGTCCAGATGAACAGAATCAACTTTTTGGGATTTACTTACCTGGATGATTGAGCGTGCATCAAGACATCGACGGTGCTAGATTTGTCAATCTGTGAAGATTGTGGCATCAGTGTCTACTTCTCTGATCTTCTAGACAACAGATACTTTTATTAAACTGAGAAAAACAAACTCTGCATACTTACGTGGTTCCACGGTCTTTGCCTCGCCTTCCCAATGAGTGGAGTTTCCATGCACGACCTTCAGGTGGTACTGAGCTCCTGGTTGGAGGCCCGTCAGCGTATAGAAACCCTGCGTAGTGTTGACCTGTTCTGACTTCTCCCACCCACCGCCTCCTGCAGCAGCCACACGACAGAGAAGAATGAAACATATTCCTAAAGCTGTTCCTCCTCTCATTTAATGAACTGTCTCATCTGATTCTTCTGCTCTTTCTAATAATTCTGCTGCGATGTTGATCCAGAGACGCTGCAGAAGCAAAACAGTGTGAAAAATCATATTTAAATCATTGGATACAAATGAAACATCAGAGAGTCGTGACAGTTTAATCTACGTGTTATCATCATAACAAGTTGGGAGCTGTTTACTTGGTCTTGGTTCACTGCAGGTTCTTCAGGCTTGTCTCACTTTGGATTGAACCATTAATGAGGCTGTCATGCTTTTAGACCAAAGTATAACTTCGAGAGAAAAAAGCCTTAAAAGTTTATTTTTTTGGACATTTGAGTGTTTATTCACATTTGACAGTTGAGCCTACTCATGCTGCTCTTCGACACTGAAGTTTAAACCTCTGTTTGATCATTTAGAGTCAGGAGCTTCACAATAATTGGTCGAATCATCGCCGGGAACTGTCATTAACACTGGCTGTGCAGACTCTGAGAAGGACTCAGACATGTTTTCCTTCCTTACAGCAGGTAAAGCACACGTTCTTTCAGTAACTGTCACTCTCCAGCTCCTTTATTGCTCTTTCTAGGAGTCATTGTCCACACATGCTCACAACCCCCGCCCAAACTTCCTCTCCCTGCAATCTGTCCTGTCCTTACCGCTCTTCTTGAGGTATTGGATGTGGAAGCCGTGGTTTCGGTTTCTCTCTCCGGGCACCCAGCTCAGGTTGACTGATGTGTTACCAGAGGTTACTGTGATGTTTTTCGGAGGCTCTAGAAGGCAGAGGGGTGGAGAAAACGAGATAATTTGAGAATTTGGTTTTATTTCACTAAATAAAGCCGAACACTAAACGGTGTGAGGCAGAATTCTGAAGTTTCACCTCCATCAAGCAGAGTGGCTCCCCTGCGTGTGATGGGAGGGCCTTCTCCAGTCTTTGTGCGTGCTATCACTTTGAAGACGTAATGGCTGTTGGGATCCAGGTTGTCCAGCGTGATGTGCTTTACTTTGGGATCATTGACATTCAGTATCTCCACAGGACTGTTTTTGCTCTCCACCTCTACAGATGAAACACAAACCAGGCAGAACAACATGACTAAGACCGCTTGGCGGCCAAACGCTGTTTCCAGAAAGTTTAATAAATAAAACTTAAAGAGGGACAAAGAAAAAAATGTGAAATCTGAGGGAAACACCAGAAAGTAAAATTACAACAGAATTCAAGGATGAACACAAAAACCATGAGAAAAGTCACAATAGTTAAACTTCATCTTATCTTCATGACGCAGCAGGATCAGACCTCACCCTGTTGGTACTGCACTATGTATCCCTGCAGAACGCCGTTGGTCTCAGCCGGAGGGCTCCAGGAGAGAATCAGGGATTTTTCTGTCGGGCTTTCAAACTCCAGAGATGCAGGAGGACCAGGAACTGCACAAACACAGAACAGTTCCAGATGAGGTCTGTGTACTTTGAGAACTGGTCCTGAACTCTTAGACATGAATATGAATGTCGTGTCTGTGTCGTAAGCTTTCGGGTCACGTGCAGAGGTTGCAATGGGCTGGAACCATCAAGAACAGCATTCTGATACCTTCAAATAATTGGTAATTCAATCAGACAGCTAACTTACTACATAATGCTGCTCAGATCAGCTGACCTGTGACTGGTGGAACCTGTTAAATCGCACTTCGATCCGTGGTCACATGAACCTCAAACAGCAGCGTTTGGTTGAAACTCACCTCCCTCCGGCGTGTGGAAGTGGTGCGGCGGGGACTGAGGACTCTCCCCTTTGCTGTTAAACGCAGTGACCGTCAGCTCATACTCAGAAAACAGTCGCAGCCCCGTCACCTCCGCTGAGGTCTTGCTATGGTCAACCTCCTCCACCTGCCAGCTGTGCTCGTCTGTCTCACTCGATTGTTTTGACCTTTCTCCTCTCTCCTCCTCATGTTGGGATTGTCTGAGAGACCTCCGGCTCCGTTCGGCCTTGGGACCCAGCCTCTTATAGTAGATCTGAAACAAGCATAGAGAAACATGAACACACTTTATGTGCTTTGATAAAGTTACAGCTGAAAATGAAATAAAAATTCAGAACATGATAAAAACTTTTATTAGCCTGTGTTTTCATCCATTATTTTACTAATCAAAGATGTCACTCTGGACTATTTTCTGGGGTTTGAAAGATTATAAAGTTTCTCAGTATTAAAGATGGGCAGAGGCTCAAAGCCAAAGTCCAATGAAATAGTTTGAAGCATCGCACCAAGTAATAACCTGACATGAACAGAGGATTTAAACATCAAGAGCATTTCTGTGACGTGAGTCAGGTCATTAAACTCAATGAGAAGTGCTACCCTGTATCCCAGCAGCCGACCTCGGACCCTCTCGGCTTCCTTCCAGCTCACTCTGACGGTGCTGTTCATCACCGTGGTTGAAACTCCAGTCGGCGCTTCCTCTGGCTCTGAGAGAAGCAGCAAGGCATGACCATAAGAAATCAGCACAGCAGCAATGTTATTTGCAGAAACTCGCACTTTATGACTGTGTGTGTGTGTGTGTGTGTGCGTGTGTGTGTGTGTGTGTGTGTGTGTGTGTGTGTGTGTGTGCAGATCTGTGACCATCTGGTTTTCTGTCAGAGACAACCTTCTGAATTTCTGCTGAATTCATTACATTAGTAAATGCCCATGCTACAGTACTGATTGGTCTGTGTTGCTAAGCAATATGGTGATGTCATACTATAGCACGTGAACCTGAAACGATGAACAGTTGAACAACATGGGTCATTTTAGCTCGTTGGTAAGAACCTTTGGATGGTGTGATGTCACGTGTTGCTGATGATGATGATAAAACACTGAGCTTTCCAAAGACCAGTGAAGGCCTCAGAGCTCGAGGTAACTGAAGGAAACCGTGACGACTGCTGTGAGGAATCCCCTCGGCAGTCATCACGTTGTTACCTCCTAACTACCCTCTTACTGAACAGTTCTCTAAGCCTGTGAACGAACGCCTGTGCAACATGCTGAACACAAATAAGTCAGTCTGAGCCGAAACTCGTATTTCTCATCAAAATTACAACATTACAAAAGAGGCAATTATTGATTCACATGCCGAACATTCAGTGTGAGATATTAAACCCTCAGCTCAATCATTCCCATCATCCACTCATTGAGATTCTTGACTTTTGACCTAAAGACATTTCCCAACATGATCTAAGCACCGACAGGAAGCTTCACTCAGTGCTTTGTGTGATTAACAGGCTGCACAGCAGCAAAGCATTCATGTGTGCAGCTGCCGGGCGCTCCAACAAGAGACGTTACATTTGACATTTTGGCAGAAAGAGCTCTGATGTGACGCTTCATGAAGCTGTCGCAGTGAGATTATTTATGAGTGATGGCATTCATAAGTTCTGTATGGATAAACATGGTTAACTCAGATTTGTTTAAGTTGATATTTTCAGAACTGGCTCACTGTCATCAGTATTACTGACTTGTAGATATCATGTACTGTCTCTATATCTGTATGTATGAGCTTTAGTTCCAGTCCTCTCAGTGGGTGCGCACAGACTTTAGCCCTGTAATGGTGCCCAGTTACACACAGTAGCATTACAGCACTCGGCCACAGGGATGAAGCTCTGGGATGACGTACTGTCCTCTCCGGAGTGCCCGATCTCCGGCTCTGGGTCCGGTCCTCCTCCGAGGGCGTTGACCGATCGGACTTTGATCTCAAACGGTGTGTACGTTCCTGTGTTGTTCACTATGAACGGTGGAGACCTCACACGGCCGGAGTTCCAGTTTACATTTGACCCGTCGGCCTCCCTCCACAGCACCTCGTACTGGAAGTCCTGGCCGTTATGGAAACGCTTGTCTATCTCCTGCAACAGAAAGTAAGAATATGAAGTGCCCTTGGACTGTGCTTTTCATGAAACATATCAGAGGATGTTTACGCGAGCCCGCTGCATACACACTGAAGTACTCACATCCCACGTGATGATCAGTGTCCCTGGTTCTGCGGAGTTACTGCGCACTCCTGTAGGGTTGATGGAGGGAGCTAAAAGGGTGAAGGAAAATATCTCAGTTTAATAAACACACTTCAGTCATCCTGTATTGATCTTCTTTATTGATCTCCATGACCATTGATCAACCATGTTTTATATTTCTTTGTGAAACTCTCAGACTGATAATGTAATTAATGCTAAATACATTTTCCGTCCCTCTAATGTCAGCCTGAGGCTCAGCTGTGAGTCAGACTCCCATGTTAAAACTTCACAGCAGACACAAACATGTTTCCATGACAACTGTAAGGGTGGACGATGTCTTTATAACTCATCTATTTAAACTGCATTAAGGCTTAAAGTTTACATCGTTAGGGGTGTGGCCTCTTTGACTGACAGGTTATTGGAGTCCCTGAACTGGATCTCTGGACCATGTTTGTGCTTTTTCAGTGTTTTGGAGCGTTTTTAATGTAATTGTGACCAATAATGTGGCTGCTGTGACGTTATTTTACTAACAAACCATCCAAGAAGTCTGAGCTTCAGTTTTGGTGAGTGAAACTGTACGATCTTCTTTGGGTGAAATATACGTAACCAGCAGGTATTAGTGAGGTGCCTCAAGCTAGGTAGTGTTAGCTGATAGCATAGCAGTAAATATGGTGACTTCTTCCTGCAGAAGAACAACACGGTGATGACCATAAACTGCTGTTCCAAAAACCGGTGGGTAACGCCACGCCTCATATTCAGCTCCTGGACACAGTCTATAAAAATCACTGCTAGTAGCAGCTGTAACTCTAAAGCTCATCACATCTGCTGCTAGCTTATATTGTTGTTTCATTCACACACGTACTGAAGTGTTTTCCAGCCTCTGACACATGGATCCTATTACTTAAGGCTAGAGGTGGGCGCATCGATACCAACGCTGGTACTGGTATCGGATCGATACGATCATCTTTTAATTTCAGCACGTAGCTCAGTGAATTGTGTTAAATAAAGTGTATACCTCAAACACGCACCTTTGATGTTCACGGCCACGTCTATTTTATTTATGTCCTTTAGCACACGTAAATAAAAAAACCTCCCAGTTTAAATTACATGAAAAGCTGAAGAGTGTGTTTTGTTGTGTCAACTAATTATTGTGCAAATTAAAAATCACAGTTGAAATCAGAATCTCATAAATCATGCTGCTCTTCCCTACATAAGCTGCCTTTAAGCACCGGTATCAGTATTGGTATTGGCAGTATTGGCCCTGTGTTTATTTGTATCGGATCTATACCAACATTTGCACATTGCACAGCACTGCTTGAGGTATTGTTCTTTACCAGCAGGTGGCGTGCTGTGGTGGTCTGAGGGGTTGCTGTGTCTGCTCCTGCCAACCTCGTTGATGGCGATGACCCGGAATCGGTAGGTGGAGAATGGATGGAGGGTCAGCTCCACGTGGTTGAAGTCGCCCGGCACTTTCTTCAGTTCCTCCCACGTCCACTTCCTCTCCTCCGTGTGGTACTCCTCCCGAGCCTGAATGATGAACTCTGGAAGGAGTCAGACATGATCCGGTTCATCAGCTGTTTTTCAGCTGTAGGTCGGTTTTTCTAACAAATACTTTTTAAATAAAGTAGAATGAGCTAAAGATCAACATGGTTTGTTTCAGGAATGCCTAAGGTGTTCATGTTTTTCATAACTGATGAAGATGGAGCGTGATTGGTGGAGGTTGGTGGTCTGCTGTACTCCTTTTTCAGTCATCTCAGAAAAATCCAGAACATCTCAGCAGGAAAGAAAAATGTCCTCTTCATCTGCTTCCACTATCAGCACATGACAACTAAAACCAAACTCATATGTTTTGTGCGTGTGTGTGTGTGTGTGTGTGTGTGTGTGTGGTACCTGTGATGGGGCTGTTGTGGGAGAGTCCTGGGCTCCAGCTGAGAGTCACACTGACCCCCTCAGCATTAGACAGAGTCAGACCGCTGGGAGGGTCCGGTTTTGCTGAGAGTACAACAGAAAACAATTAGAGCCACAGTACACAGTATACATGTAGTACACACACACACACACACACACACACACACACACACACACACGCACACACACACACCTACGACAGTGATGGAGCCCTGTGCAATCACGTTGTCCACTTTAGTGATGACCTCACAGGAATACTCTGTGCTGTCATTTAATTGGACGTCTGTCACTTTCAGCGTGTTGTTCTTGAGGAAGGTGTACCTGCACACACAGACGAGCACACGTGTAATTCTGTGTAACAACAACAGTACAAGTCATTTGTTTCTGTACCCTGACAGAGACATGCAGACCTCCAGCTCAGTGCTGAGGAACTCAGATGTTTCTTGGATGGTGACACCTGAGAGCTGCTGTAATGTTCTCTCTCTGTGTTGAGAGTCATGAACATTTATCGATGATGCTGCATTTCAAAGTATTCACTATCACTTGTAGAGGATGCTCCATTCACAGACATGAACTTTTGTGGTATTAATAGCTGTACAAGTATGTTTGGCAACTCATTTCAGTGTCCAGCATCCATCATGCAGTTACTCATAGATGATCCACTCACTCAGAGCTTCAGTTGCTGCTAACCAGCGAGCTCTACTCCCTCCTGTCTGGCTCACTGACCAGGTCGCGGAAGTCCTTCGCATCATTCAGGTGCTTCCCATAAAGGATCGAGTCTTGTGATCAGACATATCTGACCTGTTCTGAAGGTCAGTCCTCTGAAGAAGCAGCTGATGATGTCACTCAGTTATTTATTTTTCCCAAATTAAGATGAAAATGTGTAACTTGGATAATTTAATTAGTAGGAAATGTATGTGTGTCTCATTTTGTGGATCACATAAACAAGTAGATTCACCGTGAAGGCCTTTAGATTTCTGCTCTCAGAAAGATCCGAGTATGCAAAATTTCTAGCTTGGAAACCAGTCCTCTGTTCTTCCAGAGATTTCTTCCGTTTCCTCCCAAATAAAAGATCTTTAGGTTTTTTTCTTTCTGTGTTTTAGGGCAGAAGCTGCAATATAAACGTGCTTTGTTGTGCACAGAGTTTGTGTGAGTGTGTGTTTTTACTTGTCATCTACTGATGTCTCTTCTAGTTTGCGATTCCCTTTCTTCCAGACAACCTGGTAATCCCTCAGCCGAGGATCGGTGTCGACGTCACAGTCCAGGAAGGCGCTCTCTCCCTGGACAACGCGAACGGCCTGGGGGCCCGTCAGTATCTCACTTGGACCTGAAGGAAAGCAGGAAACACAGGACCGAGGAATTAGTGACATTTGTTAGTGACTTTTTCTGTAAACGCTTACAACAAAATGATTGCATCATAATGATTCATATCACCAGTCACACAGCCACACAGTGTGGTGCAAGCAGAGATTTTTATAAAGCACAAATAATTCCAGGCTCCATCAGAGAGGAGCAAGATTTATATGAAGCTTCACTTTTCTGAGTGTGACTCACGGAAGACGTCCAGCTTGGCCGTGATGGAGATGTTGGTGTTTTGTACGGAGCAGATGTACTCGCCGCTGTCGTTGTGGCTGACATCGGACAGCTTGAGGGTCCCGTTGGTCAGAATGGAGATACGAGGATACAGCAGAGGGTCCGACAGCAGAGCACCTGTGTCCTCCCGGTCCCTGCAGGCAACACACACACACACACACACACACACACACACACACACACACACACACAGAGCAGAGATATTGATCGTTACATATGCCAATCGGCTCTGTGTCTCCAGAATCATTGCAGACTTATTCTAACATCAGATTGCAGAATAAGATCCCAGGAACTGGATCAATGGAAGTGTGTATCCTCGCCGATCGGTGACTTGATAACAGACACAAAGGGATCAATAAATGATGAGAGAGCAGAAAGAACAGCTGTAATTTCTAAGGCCTGTAAAATGTACAGCTGTGTTAGAGGAAGAACATAATGTGAACTGCACAGTGGAAGCCAACACGTCACGTTTGTTTTCAAATGAAATTCAATATCTGGAGTTTTCAAGGATCTCTAGATACCCAGAACAGTATTTCTAAGTTTTGGCGGTTAAATAACTAAAAAAACCTGATAGCTGTAAGTAAACATTTGTTTCCAGGTGTCAGAAACTGAAGATCTAATCGCACAACAGCTGGAGATAAAAATAAATGCAGACCACTGCTTTCAGTTCTTCAGACTTTAGAGATGGGTGTGGTCAGGTCGTCAGCGACATGGTGCATTTTAAACAAAACCACATGAGGGCGCTGTTTCATTCAAAGTAAAGAGCAGGGGATGCCAAACCAACAATGTCTCATTCATGACCAGTGTCTTTTCACTGTTAGCACAACTAGACTGATAACGCTGCTGTACAAATGTGGGATGTGTATAGAAATTGCTGTAATTCCTGGACAGTGTAACAACCCTTTTGGGTTGTAGCACCACTGGGGGGGGGGGGGTTGCCCTACTATTGTAGTAGTTGTGGGAGTCTCCTAGTGGGTGTGCTGTTGTTAGCGGCAGCCATTCCATGCTGCTCATGTTCTTTTCTCCCAAAAGAAACCATACTGTTGTAACAAGCTGGCGGCGGCGATACCAATCCGCGCATGTATGCCCGGACGAGTACAGCCGTGGAGACCTGGCTCATAAAGTGTAATGCTGCTGACGGCGAATAAAGATCTGTTATTGGATTTAACCGACTGGCTTCGGGTTATTCAGCTAACCCCCACACCACACGCTCGCTGGTCCTGCTAGCCGCTCCTTCCTCGCCAGACTGCTGTCACAACAGTTAATTCTCACCAGGAACCACCAGCTCCAACTCAAACTCTTTGTTTTTGATCTTATCAATAAATAGGCTTTAATAAACTTTAAAAGCAGCTTTTTTTAACGTAATAAAACCTTATTTCACTGCAATTAAAACGTTAGACTTCCCCGGACAGCGCACACACTGATCTGCCTGTTTTTAGTGATGGACAGGCACAAATCATCCAGCTGCATGCACTTTGACAACACATGACATATAGAGCCCCCCCCCCCACACACACACACAGTCTACAGTCCTGCACCCTGTCAGTTACTGAAGCCTAGAGTGCATGTGTACAACCTTTATTTACATGCGTTACTGCTTACAGTTAGCAAACTGCGTCTCCTCTCTTAGTAAATGACCAAATGGCAGCTAAAATCGTCTCTCTTGGCAGATTTTACATTGAAAAGAACTGACGGCAGAAAACAGCACAAGTTTTTATAATCACCTGTAAGACTAACCACACCTCTGAGCACACTAGTTTGAAAGGGCCACCTCTCAAACTAGTGTGCACCCCTCCTCTATCAAACCCTTAACTTTAGGATGCCATCTATATGCTGGATTTTTGTCTGGTTTAGTGTTCTCTCTTCAGGGCTGGGTAATAAAACTTTCTGGTAAAATACTGCCCCCTGGTGGTGAAGGTTAAATTCTGCACAGTGTAGTTAGAGAAATGATTTTCACTGAGGTGAAAAGGTTCAGCAGAGAGAATACAGAGAGGGTATTTTAGCTGCACTGATGAGAATTATGTTCAGATTACAGCTGCAACACAAAAATGCTAAATCGTTCTGCCGACCAGACCAAAGTGTGAGCCTCTAAACTGATCTCAGTTCCAGTATAAACGATCCTGAGTAAACGGACTTTTGTGAATCCACACTGTGTGACACTCACCATGTGACGCGGGGTCGTGGCGAGCCAAAAGACTCACAGTGCAGTGCGACGTCTCGGCCCTTGGTGACGTTGTAGATGAACCCATCAGGGGACAGGATCTGAGGGGGGAGCTCTGAGACAGAGGGAGAGACGCCGTCATTAACCAATCACAGGTGAGACAGAACAAAGAAGAACGTGAACCCGGCAGGAAACATACCGACGACGTAGAGGTAGGTGTTGAGGAGGATGGAGCCGTGGCCGTTTTTGGCTTCACACTGGTACACGGCCGTGTCGCCAATGTTCACGTCTTTCATTATGAGCGTTCCTCCGGTCACCGTGCGCCGAGGTTCTTCATCCACTTCTGCAGGGAGGAGGGAGAAGAGGCGGGGAGGCAATGTAGAGTTTGTCAAACAGAAACAGGCTGAATGTAAAGAACTGTTTAACAGAGAAGCCGAGGTCCACTGAGAGAAGCAGCAGCTGTCGCCGGCTCTCATTTCCATCGTCCGTCCTTTCTCCCCCGGTCTTTTGATTCAGTCATTTTTTCCTCTTCTTTGTTTCCTTACTCTCTGTTTATTTATCTTCTCGCTTCTCTCTCTCTTTTGGTGAGTCCATCTAATTCACCTTAAGCTTAAGAGGCTCTCTGTCCACTGATAGTCGACAGGCTGGAGCCAGGAAATGCTCGCTCTGCCCTGCCTTCAAATCTATGTCTGTGGCCATCAAGCTTTAATAGAAAGATACAATCAACGTCGAGTTACCCAAAGGAACGGTTCACTCTGCAAAGTGCTGATCATCAGAGTAATACAAGTCTGTTTGGCCAAATTATTTAAAGGTAGTTTGTCATGTGAACTTTAAAAGAAATCGATAACTCCTCAGTATCAAATCAGGTGCTACAGTTTCTCCCCAAAGAATCAGAAACGGGTCCGTCAGAAACTTGCTGTACCTGTTAACAGCTGACCGTTGATTCTCCAGGTGATGCTGGGCCTCGGGATGCCGTCAGCCTGACAGTCCAGTCGGACTGTTTCCCCGGGAGTGTACATCAGGTTCTGAGGCTCCTTCACCCAGTAAGGAGCCGCTGGAAAACGAAGAGAAGCAGCATTTAAACCCTAAAATATAAATCTCAGAGTCAGAACTTGCCTGTTTAACATTTGGCTCTAACTCTGAACAGGCTGCAGGACCTGTTAATGTTAATTAGTGGAATACTTCTTTAAAGTTGTGAACATGTATACATGTCAGGCTGACGCTGTAAATGTGTTCAGAGTGAGATTTAGTAAAGACTCCTCACAAGCATCTCAGACAGAGGAGCACAAACTAACTAACACAGAGGTCACGTCCTCACGGTCAGCAGAGCATCGTGATCGTCTGTGCGCTCAGCTCAGCGGCCTACCTTCCACAGTGACCGTGAAGGAGCGCGTGATGCTGCCGTGGGCATTGGAGGCTTTGCATTCGTACTCGCCGTCGTCATCCAGGGTGATGCTGTCGAAGTGGAGCCAGCGGTCAAAGTTAATAACTTGGCCGGTTGTGTCTGCCAGGACACCATCCTTTTTCTTCCATTCCACCTTAGGTGTGGGTCTGCAGAGACAGAGATAAGGAGTCGAAGAACAGAAGGATGTGACTGTGAGAGAGAACTGATCATGGAGGTGAGGTAGGCGATGAACAGAAGATCGATCACAGGAGGAAATTAGAGCTGAATGCATGCAGATGATCTTGGTATTGATGTAACATCCTTTTTCATCATTAAGTCAAAATTATAATGAGAGTCCATTTGTTGCCATAGACAGGAAGCAGG
The DNA here is from genome assembly GCF_013358895.1 of Oreochromis aureus. Classification (NCBI taxonomy): domain Eukaryota; kingdom Metazoa; phylum Chordata; class Actinopteri; order Cichliformes; family Cichlidae; genus Oreochromis; species Oreochromis aureus. The sequence continues at coordinate 1,955,792 of NC_052961.1, forward strand.
ATAATTAGAATGAAACTGGACAGATCAAATGATTTCATATGAAGAAAAAGGAGCAAGCCTGCATGAGGTCAACAGGCCTATTTCTTAAGAACAGAGAAAATATGAAACAGTAAAATATCAAGGTACCATTTCCAAGTCCTGATAACAGGTAGTGGACACACACAACATGGAGTGTTTACTTGCTGTTGGTTTTTTCATTTATGCAACAAGATGCTCGGCATTCAAAACTGAAGAACATCATTCAAACACAGCTCTCACAATCTGTGTCAACTTTCAAGGCGCAGGTATAAAGGATGCATATAAAAAACATGTCTGATTTAATCTGGTTTATCTGCCCTTTAAGGTCACCTTCCTGTGCACGTTTAACCTGCGTCAAGCTTGGATGGATTCCATATCCGAGCACAGATACTGGACGTGCTCGGACACATCTGCGGTGGAAGACAGCCATGTTTGTGTGGCCAAAAAAACCTGAACAGAAGTCTGTGCAAACATGCTGCACGGGTCACCTGACGGGTCACCTGACCCGTGCAGCATGGTTAACCTTTTAACGCATAGTGGTCCCTACAGTGGAGAGCTGTTCAAAGGCTGTTTTCTTGTATTTGTGTCAGTGTTGATGCACATAAACCACTATGTTGGACACTGACGTGTCACTCCATACACATGTGAAAAACTCTTTGAAAAGTACATTTTAAAAAATGAAGTTCAAAAATCTGTTTTTCATGCCTAAAGATGAATAAAAATACTAAAGAAAAAATCCTGATTGAGGTGCTGGAAGGTGCCCCACCTGGAGACTCTGTTGTCCTGCTGGGAGACTTCAATGCTCACGTGGGTAACGACAGCGAGACCTGGAGGGGCGTGATCGGGAGGAACGGCCTCCCTGATCTGAACCCGAGTGGTGTTTTGTTATTGGACTTCTGTGCAAATCACAGTTTGGCCATAACGAACACCTTGTTCGAACATAAGAGTGGCCATAAGTGCACGTGGCACCAGGATGCTCTAGGCCGCAGGTCGATGATCGATTTTGTAATCGTATCACCAGACCTGCGACCATATGTTCTGGACACTCGGGTAAAGAGAGGGGCTGAGCTGTCAACTGATCACCACCTGGTGGTGAGTTGGATCAGGTGGCGGGGGAGGACGCTGGACAGACCCGGTGCACCTAAACGTGTAGTGAGGGTGTGCTGGGAACGTCTAGCAGAGGCCCCAGTCCACGAGGTCTTCAACGCACACCTCCGGCAGAGCTTCAACAACATTCCGAGGGAGACTGGGGACATTGAGTCCGAATGGACCATGTTCAGCGTCTCCATCGCCGAAGCTGCTGCATTGAGCTGCGGTCGCAAGGTGGTTGGTGCCTGCCGTGGTGGTAATCCCCGAACCAAATGGTGGACACCAGAGGTGAAGGGAGCCACCAGGCTGAAGAAGGAGTCCTATCGGGCTTGGTTAGCCTGTGGGACTCCGGAGGCAGCCGACAGGTATCGACAGGCCAAGCGGAATGCGGCTCGGGCAGTGGCTGAAGCAAAAACTCGGGTGTGGGAGGAGTTCAGAAAGGCCATGGAAAAAGACTTTCGGACTGCCTCGAAGAGATTCTGGCAAACCGTCAGGCGTCTCAGGAGGGGAAAGCGGTGCTCTACCTGCACTGTGTATAGTGCTGGCGGGCGCTACTGACGTCGACTGAGAAAATTGTCAGGCGGTGGAAGGAATACTTCGAGGACCTCCTTAATCCCACTGACACGTCTTCCGAGGAGGAAACAGAGTCTGGGGATGAGGGGAATGACCTGCCAATTTCCGGGGGTGAGGTCACTGAGGCAGTTAAACAACTGCTTGGTGGCAGAGCCCCTGGTGTTGATGAGGTCCGCCCCGAGTTCCTGAAGGCTCTGGACGTTGTGGGGCTGTCTTGGTTGACACGCCTCTGCAATGTTGCGTGGAGATCAGGGCAGTACCCTGGACTGGCAGACTGGGGTGGTGGTCCCCATCTTTAAGAAGGGAGACCCGGAGGTGTGTTCCAACTACAGGGGGATCACACTCCTCAGCCTCCCTGGGAAAGTCTATGCCAGGGTGCTGGAAAGGAGAGTTCGTCCGCTAGTCGAACCTCGGATACAGGAGGAACAATGCGGTTTTCGTCCTGGTCGCGGAACACTGGACCAGCTCTTTATCCTCTCAGGGATACTTGAGGGTGCATGGGAGTTTGCCCAACAAGTCTACATGTGTTTTGTGGACTTGGAGAAGGCATTCGACCACGTCCCTCGGGGTGTCCTGTGGGAGGTGGCCTCAGAATCTCATCTCTGCTTTTTGCGGATGATGTGGTTCTGTTGGCTTCATCAGGTGAAGGCCTCCAGCTCGCACTGGAACGGTTCGCAGCCGAGTGTGAAGCAGCGGGAATGAGGATCAGCACCTCCAAATCTGAGGCCATGGTTCTCAGCCGGAAAAGGGTGGAGTGCCCACTCCGGGTCGGGGATGAGTTCCTGCCCCAAGTGGAGGAGTTCAAGTATCTCGGCGTCCTGTTCGCGAGTGATGGGAGAAGGGAGCCGGAGATCGACAGACGGATTGGTGCTGCAGCTGCAGTGATGCGGACGCTGCACCGGTCCGTCGTGGTGAAGAGGGAGCTAAGTGTAAAAGCGAAGCTCTCAATTTACCGGTTGATCTACGTCCCTACCCTCACCTATGGCCACGAGCTGTGGGTAGTGACCGAAAGAACGAGATCGCGGATACAAGCGGCAGAAATGAGCTTCCTCCGAAGGGTGGCTGGCCTCTCCCTTAGAGATAGGGTGAGAAGTTCAGCCATCCGGGAGGGTCTCAGAGTAGAGCCGCTGCTCCTCCACATCGAAAGGAGCCAGTTGAGGTGGTTCGGGCATCTGACAAGGATGCCTCCTGGGCGCCTCCTGGGTGAGGTGTTCCGGGCATGTCCCACCGGGAGGAGGCCCCGGGGCAGACCCAGGACACGCTGGAGAGATTACATCTCTCGGCTGGCCTGGGAACGCCTTGGTGTTCCCCCGGATAAGCTGGAGGAGGTGGCTGGGGTGAGGGAGGTCTGGGCTTCCCTGCTTAGGCTACTGCCCCCGCGACCCGGCCTCGGATAAAGTGGATGGATGGATGTTAAATTTAACAAATTTAACAATTCATGACATGAATGAAATCAATCATGATTTGGACCTTAGACATTTCAGCAGACTATATTTTATATGAATTATAATCTCACTGTAATCTGGTTGTAATTCCATGAATTACTGATAGAACACATCTTACATTGCCTGCTGATACAACATAAATCTATAAATCCATTTATCCATCGGTTCTTTTAGAAGGATGAAACTGATGATATTGGCCAAGAGTGTTGTTATCGATCACCACAGACTCTGATTAATATTCGCCTCTGCTGGATTTTTCCCTGCTTTGCACAGCTGCACATACACCAAAGAACAAAGCAGCAACATGGTTGCATTATAAAAATATTCTGCTTGAATAAAAACTGAATTCAGGTTTGTTGTTGTTGTTGTGTGGCAGAAAAGCTGCAGCTGAGTGTTGTGAGAGCAGCAACTGGGAATAAAGTGTGTTGAAAGAGCGAACCATGTGGGGCAGTCATTCTTATGCCACAAGGATCATAAACATGAAACGAGTTTCATGTGTAAACAAACTGAAGGTGGAAGTACACACACTCACACACACACACACACACACACACACACACGCACACTGAGATGCTTACAGGCCTTTGGGTAAACATTCCAGGGTGACGCTGTTCCCCTTGAGGGCTGATATTTGGGAGTGGTTCCTGTGATGGAAGAACTCGGGCTTTCCTCCATGAGCCACGCTGTTACCTGGAGGATGTGAAGACAGAAATCAGGACACAGGAAACTGTGAAGCTTGATCATCGCGGTCATGCTGATTATTGCAACAATAAATGATGAAATGAAGACAAATGGCATACAGGGCTGGACTGATTAGTCGACTGTGATCTAGTTACTGAGCATATACGTGTCATCATAGTAATACTCAGTGGAACAAACACTGGTGTCTCAGTTGTGTTACAGTGTAGCCTGCATGACATAATTAACAACAGAGCGTCAACACCGCAGGACAGTTTATGCGTCCTCACTGTTCTGGCTGATGTTACCTCACACAGAGAGCAGGATCATGGTCAGCACACACACAGGACAGTGTGATGCTTTTATCTCTATATTTAACACTTTGCAGTTTGTCTGTGCGGTGCGTTGTGTGCGCTCACTCGGCTTGACAGAGAGGGAGACAGCAGTGGCAGGTAGAATAGTCCTGGCCTCTCTGTACTGGGCGTGGCAGATGTAGTCCTTTTTCCTGTCACTCTCCATGAGGTTCGCGAAGTACAGCTTCCCATCCAGGCCGATCGTCACTCTCTCACTCCGAGTAATGTGCATCAACTCTGAGCCGGGATGGGGACAGTTTAATGTAGGTGGGAAATAAAGTTCAAAGCATGGAAACTGCAGTGGAAGGTAAAAATGTTTTTCATGTCAGTGTAAAATTAAATTGATTAGTTTGCTCTTAAAATGCACAATAAGCACCTCGCTTTATTGCACTGCAGCCTCAGTAAGCTGATAACTTAAAAGGCAGCGAAGGTCAGTCATAGAAAAATGGAGGCAGAGTGGACATAAACAAAGAGCCTGTGTGCCACAGAGGCTGGCAGCTGATGACCGGGACAGGAAACAGATCGACACACTCACTCATGTTCATCCAGTGGATGTTGGGAGGAGGCGAGCTTTCTGGAGGGTTGCAGGACAGGACCATACTCTGTCCCACGTCTCCTTGTTCACGCATGACTTGCTGTTTCATGAGAACTGGCTGAGCTGAAACACAAAGCAGCAGAATACAAGTTAATACTTCTGCAGGTAACATGAAGAGCAGCTGAACCAAGGAAAGGAAGAAACAATGAAAATAGTGACGCAAAATAAAAAAAATACAAAGAAAAATACAAAGAAGGAAGAAGATACACGAAGTGTCTGTGAAGATACACTCCACAGCTGTTGTAACACAGTGGATTGGAGGAAATGTTCAGGATAATAGACTTTAAATGCCTAAATGATAAAAAACAATGCCAGAGTTCATTTGTAATTAAGAGGACCTGAAACAGTTTTCAGTTTTCAGTTTTATTTGTCATATGCAAGTTAGCACAGGGTCAACATCGGAATGAAATGTGTTTGACGAGCAGCGGTCTCTCAGCAGCATGATACAGTAGGAGATAGGCTGCATAAACAATAGCTGCATATTTACAATCATGTGAACACAGAGTGACATCGTCTGTCTTTTTGGGTCACATGAGTAACTTGAATCTCATATTTCCAGCACAGCTTCTCAGGTTTCATCAGCCAGTTACTTATTTTGCTCTGAAACATTGTTTAGAAATTTTATTTGCTTAAAGCAGCTTTCTGATGGTGCTTTAGGTAAATAAAAATACCTCGATCACATGCTGCCTGTTTAAACGGACATTTAGTCATCAAAACCTTTAGAAACGCTGGCTGAGCTGATTGTAAACATTGAAGTTTCCCAAATTAATTGAGAACAATGGTTCTCTGGAAGTCACACAGCAATATTCAATCACAGAAAAAAAAGTGACGATAAACTTGGAAACTGTGAGGTAGAAAAACAACAAAGTATGGAAGTAAATCTCACAACAAAGCAGAGCAAAGAGACTCACTAAAGAGATTTAAGTGAGTCTGTGTGCACGCTGACCGCAGCCATCGACTTCATCCTCCACACCCACCGCACATCCTCCCTACTGAGTGACGTCACAGCACTGTCTCCAGGAAATGGTTGCCGTGGCAACTTGAGATGATCGAGCAGAACAGGTGGCCCTGATCAACCTCACTGACTCACTGATGTGTGTGTGTGTGTGTGTGTGTGTGTGTGTGTGATTTTATATCATCTGTGCATCAGCAGGTGTGAACCTCAGAGCACACTGACTGCCTTTGTGTGAATACAGTAAGTTTGTGACTCACGCTCTACGTTGACTTTGACGGCTTGTGTCATGGCGGTGCCCAGACTGTTGGAGGCGTAGCAGCGGTATTCACCCTCTAACATATCCAGGGAAGAATTGTCGCCTCTCAGCGTTCCGGATCCTTCAGTCTCTGATCCGAACAACTCGCCATCTTTCAGCCAACGGAATCTATGAACACAGAGGGGAGAACGGCTGTCAGCACATCAACAGTTTACAGACAAAGTCACAGAAACAAACCTTAAATTACACAATAATGAAAACAGACAGTTGCTTCTATTTATTTGTGAGCTGATTTTAAGGATCTACAGTTTCATTATAAACCAGTGAGTCTTTATCAAAGCCTGAAACAGGTTGATGTAAAATGTTCATCCTTTTGATCGACGGCCTGAAATACATAAATACAAAAATATGAGGAAGTGTAACATTTACAGCTGTTATTATTACTTTTAACAGTCGGTCTCCCCGAGAGAAGCAGCGAGTGGAGAGAGGGACGAGCTCGGGGAGGAGAACAGCTGAGAGATAGTTTTGTTTTCTGTTTTATTGTGAGGACATTTATTGCCATGTCAACACACACACACACACACACACACACACACACACACACACACACACACACACACACACACACACACACAGGTGTGTGTACGCACGTGGGTGTCGGGGTTCCAGTGGCCTCACAGGCCAGATTGAAGTCTTCTAGAGAAAACACTGTGTGTGATTTTGGCATCTCTGTCAGCACCGGAGGCTGAAATACTGAAGACACACACACACACACACACACACACACACACACACACTGTAATGAAATTTGCAGAGTACAGGCAGGTAAAGTAGGGCATACAGATAGAGACACATCTAAAAGGATCGACTGAAGCTCATTCATCGTTCTTAGTTCTGGCAGGTCCTCTAAAACCATCGTGGTTAACAGGAGCCACGATGGAGAGGGGAGACACTGGACATCAGGGAGTCAGGCTGGGCGAGTCCCCTCACCCACATCAGCTCCAGAAGCCTGCATTATGTCCTGGGTAAGTCTCATAGGATCAGGGATTAAGACTTTTTAGTCCGAGAGCTGAAATCAACTTCCTGTATAGGGTTTGTTTGCCTGTTTGTCTACAACTGCTTGAAGTTTGCTCGCATGGATAAATAGTTAATATCATATAATGGAGTGAAGTGGGTGGTTAAAACTGTTTCAAAAATAAAAAAAGATAAACATCCTATAATAACAACAAAAATTAAAAACTACAGTTTTTAATGGAATAGTCCGATATTTAGTGACATTGTATATTTAAATAAAAGATTTTGTAGATAAATGAGTCTCAGGTCAGCTGATAAGTAGCTTCTGATTGTCCCCTGAAGCAGGCTAACACACAGAGGAGACCTGTGTGATGGCTGCGCCCAAACTTTGGGCAACTTTCTTCTAATTAGGATCTCTCCAACACTCAGCATCTTCAAACCCGTCTGAAAACACATTTTTACTCACCAGCTTTAAGTTATGACTGAGTTTTGTTTTGTTCTTTGTGTGTGTTTGCTCTACTTGTTTTTATTTTTTTTACCATGTACGACACTTTGGTTAACCTGTGCTGTTTTCAAATGTGCTTATAAATAAGCCCGGAGAACTGTTCCTGAACATACTGAAAGAAATGACAGAGTTCAGTTCGTGCTGAAAAATAAAGCTGCTCATGTCAAACATTTACTCAGGTTTGTTGGAGCTGGACAAACTCTGTCATGTTCATTTCTATGTATGTTTGCACATTTCATTAAATCGCTGCACCTAAGAAATGAAAAGTGGTTCAAGACTTTTGCACAAGAACTATACAGAAATACAATGAAATGACTGATGTGGGCAGTTTCAGTCCTCCAAATATCCGTACATCTGTTTCAGAAAAATACTCAAAATAACATTAAATCAGTTTTAAATGAGCTGACACAGAGGACATGATCTCTTCCTTAGTGTCTGTGTGGAGTGATGCAGGGGGAGAGGTGCTCTGCTTTGACAAATTTAACAAGACAAAAAACAGGAAAAGTGCAGGTGAGCAGGTGCGAGACACAGTCAGCAGCCATAACAACAGACGTCCAGAGCAGGTTTCTACCAGTGAAGCACCGCTGGCATCAGAGCTGCAGAGCCACGACACACATTTCTTCATTACAGCGACAAAGAAAATCACTTACTGTTGTCTTTTGTATCTGTGTCCACAGGAAGCAGTGAAAGGAGAGCAGAAAAGAAAGAGACACGTTTACAGACCGAACAAACACGTGCTGGCACATTCTTCATGCTGTTCCCCGAGCGGGACGAGATCTGCTCATTAGCATGATTTTTATTAACAGTGACAACATCTGAGGGATTTTATCTTCCTACTTGGTTTTCTGACTCAGACACGCTGGCGTCTCAGGTCAGTTTACATCCATCTCCTTATTTTTTCTTCCCTGTGTCTCCTTTTCCTTCCCCTCCCTCCCCTCTCTCCACCTCCCCCATCGTTCTTCTCCAGATCTCTCCTCCTCCTATCCTTCTCTTCTTCCTCTCCTGCCACACCCAGAAAGAAGGTCGTTTACCGAAGGTCAGACTGAACCTGATTCCTCCTCTGACTCCCTCTTCTCCTCCTCTAGGAGTGTGGATAAGCCTGCTGACCTTTGACCTTTACCTCCAGGACCAGAGGTTATTCTAACCTGATTGTGTGGATTTATATTTGTGCTTAGATGGATGTGTTCGAAAGTTCCATATCTGACAGGAATAAACACAGCACCAGAGAAAATGCAGAGCTTTACTGAACTTTACTGTGCAGGAACCAAAGGATCCACCTTTAAACAGCCACCTGTGAGCACACGTCACGTTTCTGGTCAGTTCCATCAAATGTTTTTCCTCAGATGCCTGAAAGGCGAACAGCTTTTTTTTTGGGAGTCTGAGGTCTGTGGTGAAGTCACAGTGGTCAGAATGAGCTTTGGTCCAGAGGTGCTCGAGGAGACAACCCCGAAGGAGAGTTTGTGGCTACTGCAGAACTCTATGATCTGACAGACGATGTCTCCCTGTGCTGTCTTTTTCTGTCTCTTCTCTTTCTTCTTTTCTGTCACCCCTCACTCCCCAACTGATTGTTCCACAGGAAGTTTTTTCCTCTTAAAAAGGAGTTTTTCCTTCCCACTGTCACAATGTGCTGATCGTATGGGGAGGGCTTGATTTTCACAGGATACTGTGGGGTCTTTAGAGTCTAAAGTGTCTTGAAGTAACTGTTCTTGTGAGTTGGAGCAACATAAATAACCTGAACTGATCGGACTTCTCTGCGAACATTTCAACAAAACGCATCAAATGTTGAATGTTACATCTTGACAAAGGCTAAAGAAAAAATAAATCTATAGTTTTGATTCTTCTCCACAGCCCTCCTGTGCATCAGAGGCTCGTGGGTAGCTTAGACTCCTCCCCTGATGCCAATGAAATAATTAAAATTGGTGGCTACAGCAGAAATCTATGAGTAATGATATGATTAGAGAAGCCAAATGTGGAAATACTCCCTCCCTCATACTTCCCAGCCCTGTTAATTCTGAGGAAATGGTTTGGAAATATTTACTGGAAATGAAAAAACAAACACTTTCCAGTGTTTCCAGTGTTTCCAGTGTGCGATGTGTCCAGTGGAGGAGTGAGTACTCACAGCTTTCGGGGATGTGGATGGCTCCCTGAGCAAACGGAGGCGTGGAGGAGAGGAAGGACAGAGGGAGCAGGAGGAGGAGGACCAGCGGGAGGGCGGGGGAGCACATCCCCCTACAGCCCATCCACCGACTCTGTGACACACACATCTCTCAATGTCCCATCAAAAGTGATGCAAGACACCCACACACTCATCAACACATAAAGAAACACACACACACACCCACGCACACCAAGGCAGACACACACTCCAGGGACCGCCCGGAGCTGAGGGAGCGCTGGGAGGAGTAAACAGCAGTAAGTTGGTGGGTGTGTTTGTTTCCTTTACAGTCCAACTGTGAGTGCGCCTCGCCGCCTCCTCACTGCGTCAGCTCCACAAACGCTTCTTCAGGAGCTGCCTGTGGGGGGGGAGGGGGGGGTGACCCCGAGAACAAAGAGGGAGGAGAGGGGAGGAGGGGAGGAGAGGAGGGGAAAGAAGCAAAGACATGGTTAATTTGACCAAACATAAATCAACACAAGAAGACAAATATGAATGTTTTCCAGAGGGGGGAAAGTTTGAGCTTAAAAACACATCACAATGAAGCCACAGCACGTCTCTGATGTTGATAATAAATTCTAAGATTTAAATTCACTTTGGGTTTGAATTAGTACAGAATCCACAAAAATCTGAGATAAAGAACAAACAATCGGCCGGGTCATCGCGATAAAGTCAAGATCAGATCAAAGCAGCAGGAAGCAGCTTCTCCACTAATGACATTACAAAGAGAGATTGAGTGTGTGTGTGTGTTTCTGCCACACTCGCTGCATTTCCATTCATCTCAACATCTCCTCCTTTGTCCCTGCCTGGTGACTGAACACTGACCCGTGACAGCAGGAGTGTCGGGGGCTGAAAGCAGACACAGATGGATCAGGCTTCCTCCCTTTTGTTTCATCATCTTACTGCTGCCTCGACATGAAGGCCAAAAAAAAAATAAAATAACCTCAGCGCTCCGAGTTTGGCCACATTCTTGTTTTTACTTGAAGTTGGGGATTACGCTCTCCTCCTCTGTGAGCTGATCGGCTGAAACTCACAGCCGGTCTAAAAATAGCCGATTGTGCCACTTCAAAGCCATGAAATCAGGCTGCGGCTCCATGTATGGGAATACTTTCATCAAGCAAAGCACAACAAATGAAAGAAGCTGAGGGAGATCCCTCGAATGAACCAAACATCTGTGACAGGTTTTCATCCTAAAGCCCAAAACAGTGTTCCCTCCACTCCAAACCATTCATGCCTCCAAGAAAATAACCTGTAAATGCTCCTGATTTATTTGGTATCATGTGAGCTCCAGTGAAACAGAGATGCTGTCAAAAAAGCTCATTATGCAGTTTTCATTCAGGCATTAAATGCTTTTATTACATTTGCATGAAGAAGTTTGTTTGTCTGCTAACAAGGCCAAATCCCAAACAAGCATTTTGTAAAGCTTTGTGAGGCTTTCACCACCAGGGGCAGACTTTTATCGCTGGGTATGTTTCTATATTTGTTCAGGAGGCTCCGCCTTTAACCAGGATTATTAATGCAAATGGGTTCTTATGACTTTCTTGATTAAATTTAACACTGAAGTACAGCCTGCGCCTAACATGACTTTAATATCCCTCTGACACAGTGCAGAGATGCGTTGAATAGAAAGTCAATTGCCTCTTTAGATTCTTTTCACAACTTTATGTAATTTTTTAAAAGACAGGAAGTTAGAAAAAAATAACTGTAAACAACAACCTGGAGTCATAAGAAGACAGTAAGATAGATTGTCCAAGAGTTTATGTCACTCCAAAGCGCAGATGACATGTCATTTTCACCAGAGAGCTGAGAGGATACATCGTTCATGGAAGATGAATACAAAGAATCTAATATAGAGCCAGTGTTGTTGTCAGTATCTTCTAATTGCATTGATGGATGACATATTGCAGATGAACAGTGCCCTGGGTCTGGATGATTCTCCTCCCTCAGTGGACAATTATGGAAATACAAGTTTTTATATACTGAATTTTTGCAGGTTAAAGCTGCTCCGACTGTACTGACTCCACGCTGACACACCGGAGTGAGAATACTAACAGACAGGGAGGGCAGAGGAGGTTACAGGAGGTGTCATAACTTATCAGTCTGTGAGTGTAACCACCAGCAGTCCTCCGCCAAGGCCCGTCTCCGAGGCTTCTCTTAAAACACACACATGGGGTGAGGGGCGAGGAGTGACAGCTGGCTAATGTAGACCCCCTCCAACATCTCATAATTACACAACCTGTCCCCAGCACACACACACACACACACACACACACACACACACACACACACACACACACACACACACACACACACACACACACACACACACACACACACAGTCTCTTTGTGAGGATCCAGGTCTTTCTGAGCGTCTCCACAAACACAGAGAGACACAGACATGACCCCCGTTCAGTTCCTATGACTGTCAGAATCTTATTCTTCTAGTTTTTCATTGTTATCGTTCATGATTACACACACACACTCACATCTGCCCTGCGTCACGGTCACTTAAACACACACACATTAACACACACCTGCTCCCGCCTGTCGGGCTGCTGCTGTTACCTGCCGAACGTATTTTCAAAATACATGAGGCAAATGGCACAGAAGGTGTGTGAGAGCCTGTGTGTGTGTGTGTGTGTGTGTGTGTGTGTGTGTGTGTTTGTCATTTTGTCACTGAGGGGGGGTGGGGGTGGGGGGTGGGGTTCTAATGATGTAACGAGCTCAGACAGAAAAATGAAACAGACGTAATAAATGACGGGTGAAGAAAACATCCCAGCATGCTCCACTTCCTTTAATAACACCAACCTCGTCCTCAACATGGAGGTTGAGGACGATCATCCACAGAGACTTTCTTCATTTAAATATTCATGGAGCTCCTGCTGGCACTGAGTTAAGGAGGGGGCGGGGGCGGAGCTCGTTAATGAATCAAGTCTTAATCTAAAGGCGCCTGATGGAGGATCGCCTCCTTCACTCTGAGTCTTTATTGAGGCTGCAGCTTAGAGCTGCTTGACCTCTGCCGACAGGAAGCTCGTTGAGTTGCTGTTGCCGGTGCACAATGACATTAAACGCACCGTGTTGTTCGCTTCTCTCCGATTCTTTGTTATCCTGGAAATCTGACACATTATGACCACTCGAATTAAATCAGACGTTCAGCCGTGAGAGCACAGGAAGTCCACTTAGGATTTAGAGAGGAAGGGTGAGGAGGAAGAGTTTCAGATCTGATTAGTGCTGCAAGTTTCGGCGCCCTGCGTGTTCACGGCGCAGTCTTAGATTTAAAAAAACACAACATACCACACATTTTATCACAACTGTATATCAGCTGCAGACATGAATGTATCAGGCAGGAGGGGAGTTTGCAGGTTTGATGGTGACGGGCTCAACTCGATAAAGCAAAAATTAAGCTCCAAAAATTTGATTATTTGCTGTTTTTTCCACAGAAAACTAAAAGTGTTAAAGTTTTGTTGTGACGTGGAGCTCTCCAAAACTGGGATGGACATTTTCTTTGATTTAAGATAAGTTAGCCTTTATTAGTTGCAGTGTTGGGAAATTCACATTGTTACAGCAGCAACGCGGACACAGCAGGAATAAATAAATAGAAAGCTTCTGGTCTCTGTATATTCTTCCTATGTATAGTCATACCTTACATATGTTGCAGAGATTACCCAGACCCCAGTCTGAGTGTTGGGTTGTCAGCTGAGTGCTCACTCTCAAGAATAAAAATGTTTAATGACTGAAAGCCCAAACAGGACATTTTAATAGCTGCTGTTAATCTCGCAGACAGCAGTAAAGAGGCAGTTCATGCCCTGTGGGCAGCCATGTTTCCGTTCTGTGTTGGTTAATATTAAACATACTGTACCAATTTCCTCTCTGCGGCCCCCCTCAGCTTCTTCAGGGTCCTGAGCCATCCCAGAGAACCTGAAGGGCTTCAGAGGGCAGAGGCAGGTGGACCCGCCCGTCCACAGCGAAGCCTGAGGGGAGGAGGGGAGGCAGGGCGGGTGCAGGTGGAGCAGTCTGTGGGGAGGTGGGAGGGGATCGGAGAGTCAAAGGGAGGCGATGCAGGTGGACGGATGGAGAGCGACAGAGCGAGAAATTAATTCATTGATAGATTCCGATCTGGAGGAAAGAACGGACGTGTGGATGGAGAGATTAAGCAAATGCTGGGAGGAGAGGGAGGGTACTTCCCTTTTAGTCTGCACGAAACACACACACACACACACACACACACACACACACACACACACACACACAAAGAAAGAGCTATCCCCATGTTGTCCCTCCTATTCGCCCGCATGACCTAAATTCACCCTAAATTCATTATTCATTACACATCTCGCATTTACTACTCCATCCACACACACACACACACACACACACACACACACACACACACACTGACCACAGAGCAGACAGTCTATAGGTGAACTCTGCTCTGTGTGTGCGACAGTCTGCAGATCGAGCTGCTGATGTCCTTCACATCAGTCCTCATGAATATGTGATGAAGTGTCCTTTTAATGAAGCACCGCTGAGTTAAACATGCTGCTGTCTGCGTCTCTGTGTGAATGGCAGGGGGGATAATATGTATCAGAAATCCTTCCCCCAAGAAATGACATTTATATACTGTTCATGTGCAAAAACAAATATGTTTTTAATGAAGCATAATGCCACCCGGATTACAAAGAAAGCTGTTAATGAACAAATCTGCCTCACAGCAAATGTTATCTTCTAAAGGTGAGGTAAGATCACCATCTTGAATGAAGAATGAAAAAAATAATCAGCATACGAACTTTCCATGATTTAATCTAAACCTAGTGTAACAGCATCAACACAAGCGTCAACGTCAGGAACCAAAAACTGGACTTTTCAAATGTCCACAGCAGACTCTAAAACTCCACACACATCGCAAAATGTGACAAAGCATTTTGAATCTTTAGATTCTTCTGTCATAGTTATTTGTCAAAGTGTGGGTAAACTTCCTGTTAGCATCTGAGAGGAAACCTGAAGACTGAAAAAATGAATCGCACCAAATTCAAGCTGCAGTTCCTTTAACAGCCACTGGAGGCAGACTCCAGCTGTGAGTCTGTCCCATGTTATAACTGCACAGCTGAAATAAACATGTCTACAGTTTGATATACGGTCATCTCAGGCACAGTGGACCCGCCTGCTCTTCAGGCCTCTTACTTTTAACGGGTTGTATCCAATCAGAAGAAATTTGACTCGAAGGGGGAGGAGCTAAAAGGGCTTGTTTCAGAAAGAGGATGAACTGAGGCTCTGTATAAGATAAAGAAAGATTATTTTGAATTTTCAATCTAAGCTACTTTAGTAGAGTCAAAGCCAAAACATTTGGAGCTGGCTTTACTAAAAGAAGATCACTTTTTATGACTCGCTCTTCTTTCCTCTTGTCTGTGTGACAGCTCCTTTCTGCAGGTGTTAGAGAGGAGGCGTGGCTTTTTAACACTCAGCATCACTGGTAACACCTGAGCCCAGCATGCCAGTGCTCTAGAAAAGTCCTTAGAGCTCCTCCTTTTGGACTTTGTTTGCTCCTTGGTTTATTGTCTTGCACTAAATCCCATTGCATTCGCCATTGACAGTACTGACTGCACACACCATAAATTAAGAAACATTTTAAATTGCTTCTTTAATTTAAAATAAACTCTTTCCTAATTGACATTTCTGTACTGTCTCTTCCTGTAATGGCCGTCTGTGACATCAGTGTACAACAACAAGTCATTTTTTAATTGAATAAGTGCAAAAAGGTCATCTGATGACTTTAGTTTAATCTGATCTTTAGATGTTGGTGCAGAGCAGATGTGACAGTCAGTGTGTGGGTTTATTCCTCTGAACCGCAGTGACTCAACATTTCTCATGAAGAGGCTTTGGTTCTTCTCCAAGCAGCTTAAAAGATTACAGATTTGTGAAGTTTCTTCACATGATAGACACAAAGTACTCAAGTACAAATGTCCTTCGGTAGACGATGAGCGCTGAGTGTGGCAGGCACCTCCACAAAATCCTTTGTGGCTCAGTGAGCAGAGAGGTCATTTCTCTCTTTCCCAACATGCAGAGCACAAACAGTAACTAATAAAGACCATCAGCACACCTGCTCCTCCAAACACTCACTGCTGCATCAAAACTGCAGAAACACACAAGCAAATTCCTCCTGATGGTTAGATATGCTGAAAATTACAAATTAAAACAAAACAAAAGAAAAAAAACATGTTACTGGGAAAAAAAGAGAGATCCGAAAGTGCTGAATAAATCAGGTTTGAATCGGCTCTGGACTCTCCTGTGTGCCATTCCTCTGCTCACTGCCTGTTTCCCAGTCTGCTTCACTCTCCTGTCAATAAAGGCTCATAAAAATAACTGGAGATTAAGTATTGGAATTTCAGGAGCGGGACCACGCCTCCAAACACGCTCCTTCTGGTTCTCATCTATATATGTTCCCTCGGTTCTACGAGCTGTTCATTCTCGTTTACGTTCCCCACCCTCCCTCACCTTTTCAATTCTTTAACTTCTTCACTTCTATTTAGTAGATCGAGATCTGCCAGGCCCGGGAGCCGATGTTTTCACCTCCACCATCTTTTTTAAAACAAACAACAAACTGATGGGACGAGGACGGCCGGGTCTGACCAAGCAAAGTTTAATAAGAGCCAGAAAGAGCGACTCAGACCTCAAACTCATCAGGTCAGGTCAGTATTTATTGAGCTCACAGCCACAGGTAACACCACCTGATGCCTGCAGATCAAATTTAAGGCCCATCTCCACTGGCTTCAGTTTCTTGATATGTTCATGTTTCATACTGTGTGCGGTGACAGCCACTGAAACAGATTCAAATCAGCATCAGTGACTAAACTAAACTGTTTTTCTATGACTGTTTCCAGCTGAATATTTTTACTCTTTAGCTCTCTGATTATGAACTGATTCATATAGCAGGCCTCGCTCAGTTCATCCTCAGAGGGAAAGGGGGAGGAGCTGTTTTAGCCCCTCCCCCTTTCAGATCACTTTGTTCTGATATCAGGGACCATATCAGGGTTGTCCCCTGTCTATGACATCATACAGATCCAAGAGTAGAAAAATCTGAACCCAAGTGTTTAAATGATTTCTGAAATGTGAAACATGAAGTGTTTTTTCTTCCTGTCAGTCATGACTCAGCCGCTGTGCATTTGTCAGCTTTATGACGGCTCTGGTGTCACCATCGGCTCTGTAATTTACAGGGATGACCTCAACTCGAGGGATGCAATGACACACACACACACACACACACACACACACACACACACACACACACACACACACACACACACACACACACACACACACACACACGTCAGTGTTAAGCTGTCTTTGTGTTCACGTTTAAGCAGACTGGGATTTCCCCGTGGAAGTGGAGAGATGAATAACTCAATAATCACAAGGAGGTTTCTGACCTACTACAAAGCGTCTCCGCTGACAGGCCTCCCACCACCCACCGTCTTCTTCTTCCTTTTCTTTGTTTTTCGTCTCTGTTTGCAGCTTTTCCTCCTTCATTACGTTTGTTCTGCCATTCTGTTTGTGTGGATCCTCTTTCTGCCTCCACACCAGCGACACGCCTGTAAAACTGCTCCAGGCGATGCTTCACCATGAAAACTCTCCTGCCTTATCAGCCTCCACCATGAAAGAACCACACTGCAGCAAAGGCAGAAGCATCCACCCCCCGTTAATGGAGACACTGTAGGCTTTGAAAAACAATGTTGTTGTGATTTCTGGCTGAAATATTTTAGCCATGCAGGCTCAGTCTGTCAGTCCAGGCTCTGCAGCCATGAGGCCGTCTGCTATGAAAGTTTGATGGAGTGCCTTCATCTTGATCCCCGAGGAGGAATCCCACCGACTTTGCTGACTGTGCAGAGCTCAAAGGTCAAAGTTCATATGAACCAATTATTTTTTAGTATAATTTGTAACCCTGGCACTAGTTTACATCATGTCTCATGGGCTAAGTTGAAGCATTTAAAATGAAGGCTGATGTGAACAAAAAGAAAGGTGATTTCTGCCTCCTGATTTTAATAAAATAAATAAATTAGACAATAATAACAAAGAAAAAAACCTGAAAAAAAACAATCACAAAGAGAAATGTTCAGATCATGAGCCTGTCCCTCAAAAATCTACAAACGTAATATTTTCTCTAGTGTCGACACCCACTGACAGTATCAGTGTGCTGCCCAGCCCCCGTCTGTGGCACGATGTGAACGTCCACCTCAGCTGAGCTTCCTTCAGATAGTAGATGTAGATCAGGGGGTCCAACTCCAGGCCTCAGGGGCCGGTGTCCTGCAGGTTTTAGATGTGTCCTTGATACATCACAGCTGATTTAAATGGTGAAATGACCTCCTCAACGGACAACTGGAACGGTTCGCAGCCGAGTGTGAAGCAGCGGGAATGAGGATCAGCACCTCCAAATCTGAGGCCATGGTTCTCAGCCGGAAAAGGGTGGAGTGCCCACTCCGGGTTGGGGATGAGTTCCTGCCCCAAGTGGAGGAGTTCAAGTATCTCGGGGTCTTGTTCGCGAGTGATGGGAGAAGGGAGCCGGAGATCGACAGACGGATTGGTGCTGCGGCTGCAGTGATGCGGATGCTGCACCGGTCCGTCGTGGTGAAGAGGGAGCTGAGTGTAAAAGCGAAGCTCTCAATTTACCGGTCGATCTACGTCCCTACCCTCACCTATGGCCACGAGCTGTGGGTAGTCACCGAAAGAACGAGATCGCGGATACAAGCGGCGGAAATGAGCTTCCTCCCGAAGGGTGGCTGGCCTCCCTTAGAGATAGGGTGAGAAGTTCGGCCATCCGGGAGGGGCTCAGAGTAGAGCCGCTGCTCCTCCACATCAAAAGGAGCCAGCTGGGGTGGTTCGGGCATCTGACAAGGATGCCTCCTGGGCACCTCCTGGGTGAGGAGGTCCTGGGGCAGACCCAGGACACACTAGAGAGATTATATCTCTCGGCTGGCCTGGGAACGCCTTGGTGTTCCCCGGATAAGCTGGAGGAGGTGGCTGGGGAGAGGGAGGTCTGGGCTTATCTGCTTAGGCTGCTGCCCCTGCGACCCGGCCCCGGATAAAGCGGATGAAGATGGATGGATGGATGGAGGACCTCCTCAACATGTCTGAAGTTCTCCAGAGGCCTGGGAATGAACTGGTCATGTGATTCAGGTGTGTTGACCCAGGGTGAGATCTAAAACCTGCAGGACACTCGAGCACTGGGGTTTGAGAGACCTGATGTAGATGATAGAAAACAGTCCTCTTTGACAGCAACATTAGTGGATTTTCATGAATAACTGCTTCATGTTTCTGGAACGAGACGTTTCAGACTTAAAGGGAAAACAAAAATCTCCTCAGAAGTCGGCAGCCCACCCGAAAAACAGGGTTACAGGCAAGATTATAAATATATTTTGGATTTTAGGCTTTAAGTATTTCACTAAATAAATGTTAAACACACGTTTGGCTGTCAGTCCTTCTGAAACACGGCTTGTTGTCCTGCAGAGGCAGAAAAAGCAGCGAATGTTTGTCTTTGTTGAAAGCTGGTTATCAAAAGTTCCTGATAATTTCTGACTAATCACTTAATTGACGAACCATCTGAAGACATGTGCGTCTGTCACAGAGCTCCATTGTGTTATTTCTGTGTATTTGCCTTTCATGGGGGATGTGGGGAGTCGGTCTCGGAGCTCAGCCCGATGCTTTTCACATTCAAATGAGCTCTTATTGGTGTGACATTGTTTAGTCATCTCTGGATTACCTCCGCCCTCCTCCAACAACCCACCCACCCACCCACGCACACAGACACAAAGCCAGCACGTTTGTTTGTGATTTGCGTTTCTCGCCATGAAGGCAAACGAAGCGACACAGGCACGAATAAATTGCTCATTAGTGACGGTATGCTCCTGGATAAACAACGTCTCCCGCGCTGGGTGGCTTCCCGGCCCCGCTGGAGTCCATTAGATTTAGCTGAGGGGTGAGTGGCACCAGCTGTGAGAGGCCACAGTGTGACAGAGCGCTCGGGGCGGTATATACAACACCCACGGCCACACATCTATCACTGCCTTCACCCAAATTAAAGTAAGTGGTGGCAGTAAGGTAACCATTTTGCTGTTTGCCAGCCGCCAATAAAACTCTATAAAGAAGAAATTAAAGTAAGGAGGGCGAGGAGGCAGCAGCAGCGCAGCGTCCTACAGTAAATCAACTGTTCATGTGATTAAGAGAAGAAATGTGAAACATGTTAACAGGAAACAGGTCGTCCGAGGGAGGGATGTGAAATCCTCTTATTTAACAACCTCACTGATTAATCTGATCTAATGATTTTCACACATCCTGGATTAAAACATAGAATCTCATCGTCAGCGTGCGGCCTCGGCCCTCGGCTCGGTAACAGAGTAAAGTGCCTCAGCTGTGACGTCAATCAATACCTCACATGATCATGTATCACGCGTGTGACAGGCACAACTAACCGACAGCATTAAACCCTGCAGAGCTGCGAGATCAGCACAGACCGCTCTCTTCTTCTCTGGTTTCATTCTAGAAAGAGGCGATAAAAACATGGCTGACAGAGGAAACGCTGCAGCGATCATCATCAGCTCATACTCAGACACCACCGAGCTACAACTGTTACTGCCACCAGCACACGTCCCGACATGCTCCAGGGCTTTAGGTAACCTCAGCGTCTGATTGGGCGTTTGCCTCACGTCGACTTTTGGACCTTCATGTTTTCCTTGCATTGGCTTGTTTTCATTGGAGGATTCATTACTTGGATTTCAGATCCAATCGGACTCTATAAACTTCCATGTTAGGGTTAGGAAGAGGCGGGAATAGGGTTAAAACGTTCTCCTTCCCAACAGTGTGTGATGCCAGCGGGTGCTTCACAAGTTTATGAGCGACAGACCTGACTCACTCTAACTCATGCTCTCCATCACAGGACACAGCAGCAGCTCTGACGCACAGTATCAGGTTCAGGAGGCGTGAGCATATCTAACCACCAGCTCCAGTCTTTAGCTCTGCTTTTGTTCTCTGCTGAGGAAAACATCCGTCTCTTTAGCTGCTAATGCTCCCACAGGCTAGTCCCGTGCTGCGCCCGTCTGCTGTACAGGTAGCGTACCTGGGTTTGTCGTTGGACACGGCTGCCTGTGGCCACACTGAGCTGAAACAACAGGCTGAAAGCACCGCTGGTGGAGCTCAGGGAACCAGTGAGTTCATGGTGTGTATATGAAAAAATGAATCCCAGCAACGACTAACATCACAGACGTTTGTGTGTAAAGATCGAAAGCATGGCTGTAAAACTTTGTGAGCGACAAAGAGCCGAAACAGAATCCACATTATGGAGATGAGTTCCACTTAAATGTTCTCACCACGGGCACCGACACACACACACATTATCATCAGTGGTCCCACACACATCCTCTCTTGTTTTCACCACATCCTCCCACCCACTCACACCCACAGTGAGCCAGCGGCTGTTCTGACTCTGAATCTTTCTTCTTCGCGGCGGCTGACGATCCACTGAGAGCTCAGACTCACAGCAGCCGCAGACACATCACACCTAATCCCTCCTGGCAGGTAAAAGGCGCTACGATTTTGTCTTCACATAATAACCTCGTCCTCTTGATGTGCGAGGTGTGAGGTCACAGCCAGCAGGTGCTCGGGAGGATTGACGAGAGAAAGGTGAATTCATTTGAAGTGTGGAGATGAAGTCACACAGAACATGAACGGATGAATTTATTTAGCAAAGATGAAGGATTTCTGTAAGCTCTTAGTTTGGGTTTGCATTACTTCACAGATATTTCTATAGAACCAGCTGCAACCTTCACTTGATTATTTAGCCACAAATAAAAACTGAATTATGCAATTAAAATTAAACTAAATGACATTAGCTGTTCATTTGGCAAGCGAGGGAATTAGCAGGTTTATCAGAGTCATTATAGATGCAAGGACAGGTTTGACATTAAATTGTACACGTGCTGTTTTTACACATCAGGCAAAGTGGATAATAAGACTGTAGTGACAGTGACTTTAGAAACAGCTTCCAACACTGGGACGTCTCTGTGGTTCAGGCGAGGAAGCCCACAGTGTGAGCTGGCTGGTGATTAGCAGACTGGATCATGTGTCTCCCGACACGTCTGTGTCAGGGATGCAGATCATGTGAGTTACAGTCTGTTTGCACACAGACAGTAAAAGTGAGTTTAGCTCACTTTTTGTTTCAATTTATTTAATATTTGCTTCCTTTTCCTGAGTTTTGAGTTCAGTTGAACTTTACTGATGTGTTAATAAGTTAATAATATTAACTTATCAGCGTCTACCGTCACATCGCTCCCCTCCCAGGTGGGAGATCACATTTCTACATCTCCTCTCAGCTCAGAGAGCCTCGGTCTTTATCTTCTCCTCTTCTTCCTCCCTCTGCAGCATCGTTTTTCTCTGCTCGCCCCACCCTGAGCGCGCAGGAAGGAAGTTTTAAATTAAAAGGAGATTTGACGTATATCCGTTTATTTAATCAGAGAGAAAAATGTCAATTTGATTTGTGCATGCGCTCATGTGTGTGTGTGTGTGTGTATTGGCAGTCTTTCCCATCCCTTTCCGTCATTCTCCCATCACCATGGTAACCCCCTGACTCCAGCAGCACACAGCAATATTTCCTCTTTTCCCATCCCCCAACACTGCCCCTCCTTCTTTTCTCCCATCCCCCACTCCGTCCCTTCACACCTCTCCCTCGCTTTCTCTCCGGTGCCACTCCCTACATCGCCTCAACTCACCCCTCTCTCTCTCTCTCTCTCACACACACACACACACACACACACACACACACACACACACACACACACACACACACACACACACACACACACACACACACACACACACACACACAGTTTCTCTTCCCATTGTCTCAACATTGTCTCCTCTGCTCAACACGAGCAGTCTGCAGCGTTAAAGCAGCCGTCTAGTTTTTCGACACACACACACACACACACACACACACACACACACACACACACACACACACACACACACACACACACACACACACACTTCCGCAAATATAGCACAAATAAGGTGACAGATGGTGAGCTCAGGAAAAAGTTGTGCCGTCGGGAATTCGCTGCAGGTATGAGGAGATGAAAGAAAAGCAGCAGGAGCTGAAATAATGCAGAACATACTAAAGTATCGAGAAACATATTTCCTCTTCCTGAGCGCTCATCTCTTGAAGTGAAAAGCTTTATTTCGAGTACTCGGCGACCGGAGGTGCAAGAGGATTAAACTTAAAAATGCAAAGAAATGTTAAATTATGCAAAGATAATCGTGGATTAAACGAGATAATTCTGCGGCTGATGACACGGACGCAGAGATTTAATCAGACATGAGGATTATTTTCATCACTTATTAGTCAGCTTTCTGTCAAATATTAGAAAAAGGAGAAAATGCTGATGATAACATTTGCGTGCGACAAAGATGAACTTTTACTTAAGCGCAGTGAAAAACCAATCAGACTTCAGATAGATGAAAACTTTTCTCCATCATGAAGCATGTTAGTGACTGAAACCATCTCACAGTGAATTCAGGGGAACTGAAGAAGACGTGACGGCTCAGTTTATCCTCACTGAACATATTTATCTTTGGAATGATCCAAACATTTCACTTGGAACAAGTGCAGAAAAAAAGCGGAGCAGAGCCTGGATGCTGTGGTTTCTTAACCCACAGCCGGGCTTCTCTTTGAGCAAAAAAAATGGCCGATGACCTCACTTCTCTTTATTTCCTGTAGGTCACTGTGGTCTATAAAATCTCTCTCCACACCAGCATTAACAAACCACACATATGAATATTAGGTTTTCCTCTTTTTTGCGGTGGAGTGGGAAAAGAGGTCAAAGCAGGTGTCACTGATCAGGGTTTACTGGCTTTGAATGAGTCACTCTTTGTTTTTGTGAAACAGACTCATCTGTGAGCAAAATGAACACAGGACAGAGTCTGAGTTCCACTCAGTGTCAGAAAGATTAAGGGAACGGACAAAGAAACACGTTTTAGACCGCTCGAGTTTTTCTTCTATTTTTGATTCGAATATTTTGGGATTTTATTATTTGTTTTATAAAACATCAGAAAACTGAAAAAGTGCCTGAGATGATGACGAACTTTCCCCCCCTAAATCTCCCAAATATGCAGTTTATTATCAAATAAAAAAAATGAAAAGCTGTAAATTCAACAATTTGAGACGCTGAAAACCAAAAAAATGAGGCTTTCTGCTCATTTCCATTGTTTGTTCTCAGCTTTGTATGAGTCACACTTCACGCTTCCTGAAAGTCAAGTTTCACTTTTTAAAGAGAAGTTTTGAACCATTAACCACAAATGGAAGTTTGTTCTTTATGACCATTTAAAGCTCTGACATTAGAAAAAAACCTGTTTAGTGATCAGAGCGTCTGCAGTCTGAGGCTCATGCACCACAGAAGATACACGACAGGAAATATATATTAAAAAATATCAAACCAGTTTGGCTGGTTGGTGTGAAGCGTCAGATTTATGTCTCATATTGCTCATCTTCTGGTCAGGAGACTGTTTGTCATGTGACCTTTGGTCCACCGAGTCACTGATCATATTGTTTGTCTGATAGAGTCCTCTGTGTTGGTGGTCACGCCATGAATGGACTCTTGTCATGGATCAGCTACACTGCCCACAAAAACAGACTCATCACATATTTACTCCACTGTGTGTGTGTGTGTGTGTGTGTGTGTGTGTGTGTGTGTGTGTGTGTGTGTGTGTGTGTGTGTGTGTGTGTGTGTGTGTGTGTGTGTGTGTGTGTGTGTGTGTGTGTGTGTGTGTGTGTGTTAAAGCCACTGAAGTCAGATTAGCTGCTTCTGAAGAGATTAAAGCCCCAAACACAGAGGGGCTGTTAAAACCTGCCTACAGGCTCTAATCCGGGCTAATGG
Source organism: Oreochromis aureus (assembly GCF_013358895.1). Classification (NCBI taxonomy): domain Eukaryota; kingdom Metazoa; phylum Chordata; class Actinopteri; order Cichliformes; family Cichlidae; genus Oreochromis; species Oreochromis aureus. Next base: position 1,980,340 of record NC_052961.1, read on the forward strand.
ACGCACCCCCCAATCTCCACACACACTCGAAAAAGGAAAGAGGAAAAGATGGCAAGAAGGGGGGGTGTTAAGGGCATTTCTTAATTTCTAAACACAAAGACCTCATTTGTTGAGGGTAAAATGGAAAAAAGGCGATGTGGAAGAACAAAAGGTCAAAAGAGAGGAAAGATGTTTCAAGGGGGAGGGAGCGGGGGCGTGAGAGAGAGATGGATGAAGATGGATGAGAAATGCCACAATGAGAATTACAGACGACACTCAGAGCAAAGACAGACAGAGGAACTGAGGAAGAGCTAAATTCAGACTAATCTGATTTTCTGAACCCAGACCTCCATCTGACCTGCGGACCTACGGCTCCAAACTGCTCATTCTTTGATCGACTTGATGGACCTGCTGGGACGAGTTCAGGTTGTCCTCCCACTCTGCGTGCTAACGTAGCAGCTTGCCTGAGGGCGCCTCTGGCTGCTTACTGGGCGCAGAATTACTCTCAGTAACAACTTCAGTCAGAGCGCTTTTAAACCGTCTCTACTAAACAGCTGCATTATTCCTCTGACATGTTCTGCATGCAGAGCTGCTAAATGCTGCCTCGGGACGATAACGTCAGAAAATGATTAATGGAGAATATTTATGTGAAAATATTTATTTAAAAAAAAGATTTAATCACAAAAAGTTGAGGAGAAACTGCCACAGAGTTTATGTTGATATTGTTTTCAGAAATGTTGCGTAAAGTTTAATTTTTTGATGTGTGAATAATCTTTACCCATATCTGTAAAACTATCGATGTCATTTTTACCTCAAACACTCCAAAGATCACGAGTGTCTGGATCAACGCTTCGTTAAATCCGTCGTGCTATGAATGAATGTTTGCTCCCAGCCTGGAAACTGTGACAGATGTTTACAGATGTGCCACGTGTTATATCCTTTGCCCTTTTATAACCTCTTATTGGTTACTGTATATTATTCCTGTAAATTTAGACGAATAAACACGTCATCATTTTTGTGTCATAATTCATAAACCAGGTGATTCATCAGATGGAGGCTGTCTGAATAATGTCCAAAGCTTTTAACTGTTTCTCTCAGGTGTGTCAGGTGGACGAGTTTTGCTCCGTGTGGATGAATAAGACTCACACAGGAGGCTCAGTGTGTGCTGAAGCTCAGATATTCAGACTGTTGGACAGCACCGAGCTCCCAGCACTCGCACACTCTTTAACTGCTGTCAACTTCATATCGTTTCTTATCAGCTGGCTCTCTGCAACATACGGGTTGGTGTCATTATAGAAAACTATATTAAAGAATTTAAATTGTCATAATTTTTGATGTTACAAAAGCAAAAACACAGAAATATATTGATGAAGAAGTGATTTAACCACCATGTCACCAGCGGAGCACACAGGGTTAGTGCTGGGATTTATTTTGCTGTTATAATTTTTCTGTAAAAAAAATTAAATCAGTGTTAATGTTGCACAGATATCGTTCGCTTAGTTCCATAAACTTTGTCGACATTAAGAGAAATAAAGAGGACAGTGATAACCCGGGTCTCTAAACAGCTCGGAGGAAGTGTCAGTGTAAGTAAAGAGTCCTGCTCCTAATTTCAACACTATATATGTGCTTAATTTTTTATTGTATTATACATTATTTAATTTAATGTATTTAATTAAATCCTGCCCCTTGGATGACCCTGGGCCTCCAATACTGCGTTGGATAAGCAGTTAATAAGATGGATGGAAGCATATTTGATTATATTACATATACTATAAAGAACTTGAATCCAGCTGCACTCAAATCAGTTTGAAGTCCACAGCATCCATTTATCAAAAAATCTGGGACGGACACAAAAGACTGTAAAGTGTTACTTTGAGGTTAATTAGTGAACGTTTGAGCGTAAAAACAAAAATCTCAGAAAGGCTTTCAGAAGAACAGACGGGGAGTTGTTATGGTCTGTGGACGTCTGTGTGGGTCTCATTTTAAAGCTGAGAAACTTCATCATCTGCACAACTTAATGTCATTAAAAATTCAGAGATCCGTCTGTGTGCAGTGAGGCGCTGCACTGCACACACACGAGTCTGTTTAAGGGAATTTCTGGCAGAAACACTTTAATAAGTTCAAACTCATTCATGAGAACAAAAACCAGACGCAGAGCTGGAGCTGAGCTCGGTCTTGGTGCTGCTGCTTCCTCTCCACTAAACATGACAGATGAGGCCTCGAACTGTTGAACTGAGTCTGAGGCAGGAAACAGCTCAGAGTGTCTTTTAAAGAAGACGACTTTCATGTTACTGGCAACAACAAAAAAAGATGGATGTTTGTTCAAACAACAATAAAGGTTAAAAACAGTTTTTAAATCATTTGTTAATTATTGCAGCCACTTCTTGAGAACAGGGCTGTGCAGAGCGCTCCTTTCATGATGCATATTTCTTCATGTGGCGGTCTGGAGGTAGTCTACTGTAAGTACAAAAGCCTGAATAAAAAATGCAGGCAGATGGTTTCAGTCAATTTGACTGCTGCCAAAGATCTGGGGAGGGGAGAAAGAGAAATGGGCTAAAAATCCTCCTATGCCACTCAGCCCCAAATATCCCTCCTCCTCCTCCTCCACCTCTCATCCCGGTCCAGGCTCCCTGTCACCTTCCACATCCTCTCGTTTCCTCTGCTCTTCTGGATTCAGGCTCTTCTGGGCTAAATCCTTCACCTCCCATTTCACTCACACTCTGCATTTGATCAACTTTCCCTCCTTCAGCCCTCCTTCCACCTCCTCTCTGATTCCTGCTCGCAGGTTCTGGCCTAATTTTAAGTGCCTGAGCGATCACAGTGAGAAAACTCCACAATGCAGGCAGAGAATGACAGAGAGGCCTAAATGATGTTGCCATGAGAAAAAAGAGGAATTCCAGAGTAAACAGAAGCAAAGGACAAACACAGCAGTGAGCAGGAGCTACAGAGCTTCTCTTCCTTCATTTTATCCCCCATTCAGAGAGAAGTTGAGCAACAGGAAACACTTTTAGAGATTAGTCATTGGTTCCAGCTTCTGAACATCGAAGCTTTTCTTGGTCATAAATGTTGATAAACTCAATATGTTCTTGGTGTTGGACCACTAACTGGACAAACTAAAGAACCTGTTAACATAGGAAACAGCACCATTCAGCACCAGGCCATGGGCGGACAGCAGCCTGGAAGCTGGCATGGACACAAGATGGGAATTGCAGTTATCTTATGTTGAGATATGAAGATCAGACTAAATCATTCCTGGCAGAGACTCTTAGCATGAAAGGAAGCATGCTACAGAACAGCAGTGAATAATTTAACACGATAATGTGGTATAGTGCAGCATTTCATTCAATATTCATAAAAACACGGCCGCAGATAATTTATCAGATATTAAAAAGCTGAATCAAGTCAGACACTCCCTACAGATGCACAAACATCACGAGTGAACATTTACTGACCCGAGCATGTTTGAGTGAAAAGGTGAAATCACAGACAGGAGGAAGTGCGCACCAACACCCACACATGTATGTACAGTGACACACAAACACTTGTCTAGTATCTCACCTTCAGTCGCTCACACAGTACCTGCCTTCCTATTATGTAAGACACCGTTAGACCCTCCAGCCCTGATCTCCAACTCACTGACACACACACATGTTCATGGATGGAAACCCAGACACCAGCAGATCCCTGGGATGCTTCGGTGTTAGTCCTACCTCTGCAGGTGTCTCCTCTGGATGTTTCTCCTCTTCTCAGGCTCCTCTCCGTGTCTCTTCTTCTATCTCTGTATTGTTTCTCGGTCCAGTCCACCGACTCGTGCCTTTTCCTCCTGTCTTTTTTTTGCACTGATGCTGCAGTGGTACAGAAAACACACCCTTCTGAGCTCTGCCTCTTCTCCCTCCCTCCTTTCCCTCTCTGCTGCTCTCGGATTGGCTGCTTCACAGAGATGACATCAGCCTTTTTATTGTAGTCTCTCTCTCTCCTTCTCTCTCTCTCTGTATTCCCCTGATACCTCCTGCCCCTCCCTTCCTCTTCACCTCAATGCCCCCCCCCCCTTTTCTTGCCTCTCTGGTGGCCGGCTGCTTCGATTGTAAGAACATCAATGAAAAATAATCTGAATTATTTGGACTAAACTATCTGAAACAAGTAATTAATTCACCATTAAATACCAAAACTATTAAATACCATTAAATATTTGTGTTATTTGATCTTTGATAGTTTTTAACCTCTTCTTTTATATTTAAAACAGTATATATATTTATATTCCTTATGTCCATTAATGGCTGAATCACAAAAGCACAAGCTCAGTATGAAAGCTTCCTCTTTAGTTCAATAAGAGATGATTGTTTGTCAGTACACTGGTCCATTAGAGAGGGAAGCCTTACAGATTATTTTAGATTTTTTTAATTAATTTTTGAATTATGATATTTTAGACCAGATCGATTCCAGCCTAAACCCTGAAATGGAAAAATTGGAGATGGATCAATGAAATTAGAGTTATTATATTTTTCTTCTTCTTCCTTTTCTTTTTTGGGGGGCACTAGTCAGAATTGTAGGACATGATAGAGAGAATATGACCTTTTAATTTCAGCTACACTAATGAATAGGAACAGGTTAATTCCTAATTTGCATCTTCAGGGTCCTGAAAGTGAGTTTCTTGCTAAAGCTTTTGAATATGTGCAGTGCCCTCGGAGAAATGGCAGCTGGTTCTTGCTTTGCATGAACTCAGCAGGTTTAAAGACTGAAGCTTAGAAACTTTGACCTGAGCCAATATGACCATGTGGCCGTGGGTTAGTCCAGCGGCATTGTTGGAAATTATGTCACAAGCCTCTAACAAATGTTTCTGTTTGCTGATAACTGTATATAAGAAATCAAGTAAACAAATTGGTGGGTGAAATTGTATTACGCATGTCAGTGGCGTCCTGTTAGAGCAACCAATCAAAGGTGTGCTTATCTCATGAAAACACAACAAAGTGAAGATACTATTGTTGTTTTATTGGTATTATTTCAACTATTATCATAGTTAAAAGGCCCACTCCTTTCAAACGGCTGAAAAATGTGTGACGTAACAGAGCAGTACCGCCCCTAAACTCACCACCAACAGCAGCTCACATTGTGCTTCTTCCATCTCCTTCCTCTTCCAGTCTGTCCAGATGCTTTCCCGCTCCGCTCCTCCTTCTTTTCCTCCTCTCATCATTAGAATGGAAATTCTGTTCTCTGGTATCCAGATTACAAAACCCAGCGACATCCATGTGGCATTTTGTTAACTGCCAAACAGAGCAGGCATCCAAAACACGCCCACACTTTCTCTGTGTCTGTGTTTGTGTGTGAAAGACAAATTCAGAAAGAAGGATGTGAGAGGACAGATGGACGGGACGTCAGTTTTTTAAGTGTTTTTCTTTAGCAGGAAGGTGGATATGGTGAAACAGTGATCGGTTAGTGTTTCTTTGTGTCTGATCGTTGTTGTGCTCTTCTCCACAGCTCTTCGACAGCTTAATATAAAACACAAATCATCAGTCAAACAATTGTAAATCTGCAAAACCCACAAAAACATTTAAAAGAAAAGAAACACCTGCTTTGAAGAGGCCTGAGCATCATTAAGCCTGCAGCATGAGATCCTCCTCTTTAACAACCAGACAAAAATGCAGAAATGTAATAAAAAGAAGTTTCACCTTCAGCACCAACAGCAAAAAGTATCTGAATCCAGGGCTTAAATAACTGACATCAAATAGCATAAAAGCTACACAAGCACACATAAGCAACACATTTCTGATTTCTATGTAATTCATGCACTCAGTGACACATGTACTCAGACTACACGTGTGTAGTCTGAGTACACAAAGTGTATCAAGGACAGAAAGCAAGGTAAGCAGAGACGCCACACATGAAGTCAGCAAACTGAGTGATGCAAGGAAAGAGAGGATGTGATTATGTACTACAGGACTGTTGAAGGCAAAGTACAAGAAATGTTAAAGTTTGGATTATTCTTCTGTTACATTCTTTTGTAGTACTCGTTGTGCACTATGCACTTGTTTAGCATTTTCTGTAGAATTTTGACAGAGAAGTGTTGAAAAAAAATTGAAACTGAGCACATCAGGAATCAGGTTTCAGTTAGCTGCCAGGATACTGGCTGAAAAGTGTCTGGTGGTCCCTCCCTTTGTGCTGCGCAGCCCGGACGACGACCTACAACACACAACCTTTTGTTCTATCTGGTTACACCACACTCGTAAATCACTTCATGTAGCTGTATTTAATTGGGAATATGTGTATGCACTCAAAATAGCAAATCTAAGGGAGGTAAAAAAAACTGAGACAGCAACAGATTGCACAAAGCTAGCTGGCCTTTTCAATACCATCTAAAACATACACACAAACTAAGCAAAGTTTTGGCAGGGATCACCTGTTTGAACACAGTGTTTGGACCTGCATGTGTATCACAGCCTCGGGTACAAACAGAGGACACAAATATCACACAAACTGCTTTAGGAAATTTGGGGTATTTCAGAATAATTTCTATGATTAGATTTAACCTTTCATTCCTTAACTGTGTGTTAAAGAAGAAAAACATAAGAAGCATTTCTCTTTCTAAGAAAAGGGAACTGGACAGTTTTAGTGTCACAGCAAGTTTCAGAAAACAAACTTCAAGTTCCCAGGTTTAAATTCTCAGATGCAAACATGTAGATATGATAAAAATAAAAGGTGATTTCCAGAAGTTTAATATATTTATTTTAATACTGAAAAGGCAGCACACATGAAAGTGAGATTGATGTGACATGTAACAAGGGGCCTTTCTTCCTCTCAGCCTGCTCTGTTAATGCTGAGCTAATAATACATGTAGTGCAATCATCTTACTGATGAAACGAGCGATACAGCATTTTATGTTCCATTATGAGGCAAACATAAATGAGCACCGTCCAGATACTCAGACAGCACTTCTTCTAGCTGTACTCGTGTGAAAGTGCTTACACTCACTACTCGGACTAAATATGAAAGTACATATTGTGCTACATGTGCCAACAGCAGGTCCAGCTGAGCTGCATTAAACCAGTGAAGAGGAAGATGCCACACTGGTTAATTCAAATCAATTACAATTCAGTTTTATTTATATGGCACCAAAATCGCAACAACAGTCACCTCAAGGTGCTTTATTTTGTAAGGTAAAGATTCTACAGCCATACAATATTATACTAATACTTATGTATGTTTTAAATATATTTTATCTGGGCTAATGTTTAATAAAAGCTTGACTTAATAATGATGAGACTAGACCTGAGCAGGCTGAGCCTTCTTTATGCATCCCTTTGTGTACTGGGCACAGTTACAGTAAATCACAAACTGACCGGATTTAAAGGAGCTGCATTTAAGTGAGAGAACAACCAAAGTCATTAATATTTATTCTCAGAGTTTTCGATGTCTGTATTAAGTTTATTCACAGGCTGACCGACAGACTGACACAGAGCTGTATAAAGCAGTGCTGCTACACGGCTGAACCGCAGTGGAAGTGTGAACACCATCCAAACTGCTCTTTAGACAAAAACCAGGGTATTTCCAGATTCCCCCTCTTTCATTTTCATCTTCTGATCTACTCCTGCTCAGAAAATTGAGTTTCCTCTCAAGCAGACAGCAGGCCCATTATCTCCTCCACCTCCTGCAGCTTGAGTTTGTCCCCTCCTCCCCCCGACCTCCATAGCCTTCCTCCATTTTCATGTCCTCTATTGCTTAATTCGCTTAACCTGCAAGTGTGTGTGTGTGTGTGTGTGTGTGTGTGTGTGTGTGTGTGTGTGTGTGTGTGTGTGCTTGCGCCTGAGAGCTGATGGTTAAGAGTCAAAGATCAATACAACAGATGAGGATCATTCCCTCTCATGTCCGGCATTGTCTGGGACTTGTCATCAAAACACACACACACACATGCACACGCACACACACACACACACACACACACTTTCTATGTGTATATTGTTTACTGTAATTGTGACTCAACCTCTCAGTACAGAACACTAACACACACAGCACACACACACACACACACACACACACACACACACACACTCTGGGATTAAAGACGACCTGTCATCTGAAGTGTGAGGCTGAAATGCAACAGAGAGAATGATGTCAGAATTTTAAAAAAGAGCAGAAGCTGAGGAGCAGCACTGATGTCAGATGTGATCAAAGGAAAAAGTGAAGAGATGAATAAAGGTTAAAGTTTTAGTTTATTACAATAAATCCTGTAAAGCAATCAGACCATCAGGATTATGAATTACACTCACTATTCGGATATGAAAGTACATATTGTCTGCTGAAGCCTTTGTTTTTGTCTGCTGCCCACTACTCACTCCTTAATACCTAACATGAACTATGAATCTAGCTAATACTACCCCTCAGTTGCACCCAATGTATAAGTCCTGGCACTTAACAGCGTACACTATGTTACTCTGTTTGTGTCGGGGACCCGATCCTTGGGTGGACCAGTTTTTGGCGCAGCGTGTTTTTGGGTTTAAAAGCCACAGAGACCTGGTGTTTAGAAAAATGCGTCTCAACTGCTCCGATACTCCTGACACATATGGGATCACTACAGGTTTTCGCCTGGGCAGCAGTTGTCCTTCTCTCCTGGATCGGCTGGAGCTTTCTTTAGGTGCCTTCCCAGCTTTGACAAAAGTCCAGCTGGGATAACCACATTTACTCAGGGCCTTCTTGATGTGCTGTTCTTCTGCCTCCCTGGCCGCTGTGTCAGTGGGGATGGTGTTCGCTCTGTGTTGTAGCGTCCTGATGACACCCAGTTTGTGCTCCAGTGGATGATGAGAGTCAAACCTTAGATACTGATCCGTATGCGTGGGTTTACGGTACACATCAGCTTTTAGATGTCCCCATTACTGATGGAAATCTCACAGTCTAAGAAGGCTAACCTGCCACTTTTCATATCCTCCCTGGTGAATTTGATGTGTCGGTCCACCGAGTTAATGTGATCCGTGAAATGTAGTACGTCCTGAGATTTGATTTTCACCCAGGTGTCATCGACATATCTGAACCAATGGCTTGGTGGTGTTCCAGGGTAGGATAGCAACGCCCTCTTTTCCACTTCTTCCATGTACAAATTGGCCACGATGGGTGAAACTGGGAGCCCATGGCACACCCATGTTTCTGCCTGTAGAACTGACCCTTGTATGTGAAGTAGGTGGAAGGAAGGAACAGAGTGGTCCTGTTGCTGAGGTTGGGGTCATCCTGTAATCTCTTACGGATCACCTCCAACGTTTCAGTGACTGGGATGCAAGTGAAGAGAGATGTAACGTCGTATGAGACCATGGTTTCATCTGCCTCCATCATGACATCTCTCACCTTCTCAACACAATCCAAAGTGTTCTCAGTGATCACATGAGCCGAGGTGTGAAAATGGCGTTATAACGCCCACTCACATCCTGGGCCATCTGACCTCAGGAAATCACATGATAGGGTGGGGCCAGGTTTAACAATGAGCTCACCCGAAACCCTGGCTGATTGTGACCCACACCCGCTTTCACACCTTGGCTCATGTGATTAGGTAGAGGATCATCAGGGGGTCCTTTGTCCCTCTTTGGAGGGATACTCCCACTGGGTTTAAATCTGGGACTCTCCACCATTTGACCTTAGAACTGAAGAAGCTTCTCGGATGAGAGGTGAAACGTCTTCAAGCAACTTAAAGAAGTCCAGACGCTTTTCTTTGCAAACTCCTTAGACTACGATGACCTGGATGACTGAGAACCTTCACAGACATAATAAAAATGTCAGTCACACAGAGAATAAAAATAGGTTTTTAATCTGGACTTAAAAACCGGTACTGATGTAGCCTGTCTAATATGAAAAGGAAGATTGTTTCAAAGCACCGGGGCCACAGCAGAGACCGCTCGGTCTCCTCTGAGTTTCAGCAGTTGCTCAGCTGACCGGAGGCAACGAGTGGGAACATAAGGCTTCAACAAATTGGACAAATAAACAGGTGCCAAACCATTTAAAGATTTAAAAAACCAATAAAAGTTTAAAACAGATCCTAAGTTCGATGGAAGCCAATGTAGAGAGGCCAAAACCGGAGTGATGTCACTGATGTCCACGACTGTCTAACCTCAGATCAGTAAATTATAGTAGGAAAGGAAAAAAAAGGAAATGTTAGTTCTTCAGATGAGGCATTTATCTGTGACACAGATCTGTGGCATCAGAACGTCATGTCAGTGTTTTTCTTTGAATAAATGTTTTAAATGGATTCCTACAGTAATTACAATCATTCCACTCTATAATATAATATTTCTATTTGTCGTTTATTTAACAGGCATCAATGTTTTTCTGCCACAGTCAAAGCACTTCTATCCAGTAGGATAATAATAAGTAATAAATCAGGGGGCCGACCTGCTCCAGACAAAATGACACAGTTTGACCTGAGGATGCAGAGATGAACACTGAAAGAAACATAAATGTAAAAAGTGATTCATCTGAAACTGTTGAGTTATTTCACTTTGGACCATCTTGCTGGTCAGTGGGAATGAAACATGCACTCTATTGATATCCACCGACCTCTTCATGAGTGTTGAATGCAAATGTAATAATTACATGGTCACAGGAGTGATTCGAAAAGTCTCTGCTGATTGTGGGGAAACGAAATCTTTACAATCAAACTCTCTGCTTGTGATCCTGTTTGGAAGTTACTGATGATTTTCTGCATGTAATCAATCAAATCTGTAACCTATCGATACCTGCTGACTGAAGGGATGAAAGAGTTCCTCATCACAACGTCTTCCTCATGATGCACCGATGAAGCATCGATACAATCTCACACTTTCAGCAATCACATTAAAGAGACTAAATATGCAACAGTCGTTTCTTTTCATTACTGACGGTCAGTGAATTCATCTGTCAGTGCACGGGATTGTTATTATCGCCACCTATGATTAGAGGTGGAGCACCATATGACCAATCACAGACATGAACATGCCTGTTCGCAGAAGAGTGGCATGTCTAAGCACATAACATGCTCAAAATCAAAAAAGCATGTCACTTGTTAATTAATCATTTTGAGTCAGTGGTTTTTTGTGACTTTAGACAGTCTCTACAAACTGTGGACCCTCTTTGTACCTCTGAGCTCTGCGCTGGATCTTCTGATCTGCTGATGCCATTCTTGAGATTCCAGAGAACTAATGGAAGACATTTTTATGTGCTGATATCATAACCTCAAATCTATTCTGCGACAGAACAGGATACATCTGCAGCACAAATTACCACAGCGATGTTTCCATAAACAGGACGACCATGCACGCTGAAAACAAGTGAGTGTGAAAAGAGGCAGCACAACTTCCTGCTCTCTTTTTTTGGTTCCCAGTTCATCAGGATGGATCAGATACACCTGAGGGAAGAGCACAAACATGTAAGCCACGAATGAACCATAAACAATAAACCCTGAACCCTGAACCTGGGCTATGAGAAGCACTGATGTCATAAAAAAATTCTGATGGTAATAAATAACAAGAGTAATCTGTTTTTTAAATGATTATTTTACTGGAGACTGTGAGTAGATTTTAATACTGCTGCTGCCTGTTTCCACGTGAGCAAAGGTCATCTACTCTTCATCCTTTAGATGTCACAGTGAACAGTGCCATCTGGTGGTAAGTTAAAGCACTGCACACAGTGCTTTTCAGCTCCTCCGTTGATTCAGTTCTGCTACACTCAGGTTTAAAATCAAACTAACAGAAAATAATTAAGAAGAAGCGTGACATTTTACGTTAGCTGACAAATCGTCAATATGTTACTGTAACACTCCTGGAGTCGTTACAGTACACTAGGACCAGAAAATAAGTTTTACATTGTCGGCTTATTATTTTGTAATGACAGAGAACAGACAGTTGAAACACACTACATAACACATTCCACACCAAATTTACGGAAAACAAGATATTTTCTTTCCCTTTTTTAGTTCAGTAATTTCTGTTAATTTATCCTATTTATCTCAAAGCCTTTTATTTGGCTTTAAAAGGATGTTATTTTCATCCTAGGTTATTGTTTTATTTAATTCAAGTTCTAAGTTCAAGTTTTTCCTTTAATCTATTTGAGTTAACACTGTGTTATTTTAAATCAAGTTTAGTTCTTTAGGCCCAAGATTTAAGTTAATCTTGGTCTAGTTTACCTTTAGATTTCAAGCATTTCTTATTTTGTTTTAACCCAACAAAATTATTTACATTTCCATTAACACCATTACAGCATTAAAATGTAAGGTTGACCAAAGTAAATTACAAAAAACATGTAAAAACTGAAAACAATTCAGCAAAAGGCTGAACAAATCCCTTAAACAAACAAATAAACAAAGGAAAGTTGTCTCTGTGTCCTTTAATTATAAATCCTGGAATATCTCTGAATGATTATCCAGTGCTTTGAAAGTCCACTGTTCTTTTGCAGGGGTGTATGGATTAATCCTGCCAGTTTTTTTCAGCGAAAGAACTCAACATCCAGCAGGGTTCAATGGGTCTGTGGGTGGCTCGCCATCTTGTTTCTTGCTCAGCGAATCAAACTCCGATTCTAGTTCGGCATTTCCCGATCCAAACCTTAATGGCCTACCATAACAACAAAACAATATGCATAAACATTTGAAAATAACACACGGGTCGCCCTTAAATAACAGTAAAAGTCCGTTTTTTCCAGCTTATTTAGCCGTAAATGAGGTGACGCCAACATGACGCTGAAAACAACGTCAAAGGCCTTTGAACTGCAGCCTGTGTGTCGGTTAAGCACCAATCCACCGTTTTTAACATAAAACAACATAAATCTGCTACCTTGGCTTTCCATTTGCATGAAATGAACAATATAATACAACAAAACATTTCTTGTATGAAATAAAATACAATTTCTGAACTCACCAAGTCCCGTTCAGTTATGTTCACAACGTCACCAAGGCAAGGACAGCTCGGAAAAACAAAAATACATTCTCCAGAGTACAAAAATGGCTTTATGTAGACTTCTGGCTTGTGTTTTTAATATTTTTTCCACTTGTTTAGGCAGCAGCTCCATATGGACTGTCTGCATTTCTCCATCTACAGCAGGGGTGTCCAAACTCCGGCCTGCGGGCCAACTGCGGCCCGCTGTCCATTTTTAATTGGCCCTCAAGTAATTTTATAAATAGAATAGAAAATGGCCCGCACTTCAACTTTTGCTTGAGTGTATCGCACTTCTTAGTTTTAACACCAGGGGGAGCTACTGATGATCAAGGCAGTTGCTCCACCAATAAGGACAATCACAGAAGAAATTTACCCCAAGTTACTAAACATGGCAGAACCAAAGAAGTGAAAGGTAGAAAGTGAGTGCAGAAAATTTCAGAGACGGTGGGAGAGTGAATATTTCTTCAAAGAATTCAAGGGGAAGTGTCTGTTTGATCTGCACTGAAACTGTGGCAGTTATGAAAGAGTATAATGTACGACGTCATTATGAAACCAAACATCAGGCCTATGCATCCTACACTGGTGCTGAGTGAGAGCAGAAATTAAAGCAAAGGGTAGCTGTCCTGCGGGGTAGAGCTGGGCGATAGAACGATAACGATATGTGTTGCGAAATAACTTTTTCTCGATAGAAAAATTTAACTATTGTGATAGCCCAGATAGCAAGACGACATTGAATCTATGTTGATTTTTCATCCAAACCGTTGTATATGGTCGGGGTTGAAATGCCAATGTTGTAACAACATTGAAATACTGTGGTAAACCGACGGTCTTACTATAGAGACGTTGTAACGATGTTGATTCACCGTTGTTTTTTTGTCATTGATATTTGATCTATTTATAGTCGACCAGGTGACAACAACAACGCCGAGAAAACGTCTATTTATAGTTGACGATCATTCGCCCGGTCACCATCAAAACCATCGATTTGTAGTTGAGCATTAAATTGCACTGCAACTGATCGGGTATAAAGTACCAGAGAAAGTAGATTTATTGTTCATTTGTTATCAATGACTTGGTCTAGTTCACCAGCTTTAAAAATCGTGTCTACGTGCAATTTATGTATAGTTGACCGGGAAATTAAAGCAGCGATCACTTGGACTATTCCGCAGCACCCTCTCACATTGGTACATCCCCAGGTATTCATTGTCTTCTACAGTAGAGCGGGACATTTGATTTACTCTCAGCGGAATTGACCGGAGAAGGCATCAGTTCATGCACTGCACTGGCCTGCACCACGATTAGTATAAGGTAAGAATGAATGCTTTTTTTTTTTCCTACTCGTTATTTCCATGTTTGCATTTGAATAATAGTAAAAAAAACTCGTTAATGTTGTACATTAACGAGTTTTTTACTGTTATTCTGAGCCCGAAATTGTGTCTACTTCTTACAATCCGCAACAAATAAACTGCACTGCGAACAAAGTATATCAACAAAGAAAACATTTTCGTTTCATAATTTCTTCGTTATATTCCCTTACAAAGCTAGCTTTAACGCTCGAGTTTTCCTTTGTTCTTGCCGTGGCCTCGGCGCTTGACCCAGACTTTCGCTCTGTAGTTGCTTAGTACTACAAAAATTCTAAATCTGTGATATATGATTGATAAACGTAAAGTTAACTGTATAAACGTGTTCAATGACTTTGTTACTTTTGATGATTGGAGAGCACTCGCTTCAATTCGCACACGAAAACTTTAGACTCAGTTTGAATGCTCACGCAGCATGCCCACGTGACTGTACGTTGCACGCTGACCTAACTTTACGTTGCACGCGTACGTGACTTTCCGTTTGTGCCTTGAATAATGAATAAGGCTACGTCCACACGTACCAGCGTATTTTTGAAACCGCTGGTTTTTCTATGCGTTTGCACCTTTTGTCCACACGTAATGTATGTCTGGCCGTACGTTGTGTTTGTATTTCCAGGCACATTTCACGAAGCAGAACGCAGTCGTCAGAGATATCCACGTGAACGCTGTGATACGTCTGACCTTCAGTCCGAAAAAGAAAACCCGGACCAGTCTTAAAAGAAAGCACAAGTAAAACCCTTTTATTTACAAACATATCTTTGATTGTTAAGAATTTATGATCTTGTCTTTTATACATATCTGTGGTGCTTGCATACTGCAATATCACCACATAATATAGTCCAAAAAGTGGAAGTTTGTAAACTTTTAAAAATGCAAAGCAGTGTACACTTGTGCACTTCAAAAATTCATTGTATACTGTACCTTCTTGCACGTCTCTGTTTCCTGTGTGTGTTGTTAGAAATCAAACTAACTTTAGGAAACAATATGCCAAAAGGATATTTACAATTACTTAAGACCGTTTTAATTTCTTTTCTTTAGACCAAATCCCCTGTACACACATATACGGACTCAGAGGATGAGCAGCCTACAAAAAACGGTTTCCCCAGGCCCCTCGAGTGAAAATACCAGGTAATAAAATACTGTCTAGTGTCTGTGTACATATCTGTGTCTGACACGAGGAAACTTTTTTGACAAGTTGTCTGTATTCTTAAATACTTAAAAAATTATCTTTTTCTAAACAGCCCTCATCACTCCAGTCTGCCCCCCAGCCCACTGATAGCAACCATCATAATGCCACACCCAGCTTCCGCACCTTTCGCCACTCCGGCACAAGCCGACACAGCTTTTGCGATCTCGCCAGCATGCAGTCTGATGTCTTCCCTATAGATGGTATGCTTTTAAAAAGTTTTAAAGCTGCATCACAATGTCATTGTACTCTTATCTAAAAAAAAAAAACAACCCAATTTATACTCCTGAATGTCATCTTGTTGTGATTTTTTTTTTCTGTAGATTCCAGAGACTCTGTGAGGCCACTATTACAAGGCAAGTTTGAAAATCTTGGAATTTCACAGTTTACATGGTATAACAAATATATGTGACAGGCAAAAACTAGTAAACACTTTTAGCAGTTACAAGAACTAACAAATGAATATCCAACAAAGGGAATAGAAATACATTGTACTGCCAATACTTTGGTTTATTCTTTGTATGACTTGAAAATCAGGCTTTAGGAAAACTAAATGACATGTTTCTATCATCAATTACATGAAGTAAACACACAAGCACTTGCATACACATTTAAGACATGAGACACGCTAATTCCATCTCATAAAATGTGTCTATAGGTGAGACGCTTTGCGTTGATTGGTGCTGCTGGACCACACTGGAGGTGCGAGTCCGCCGTGTAATGGTTTATGCCATTACAAAGGAGCTGGCCTCTGTACTCAACTGGGCAGGGGAAAAAACCAAGGACCAGACAAAGCAAAAAAGGGCATTTAAAGAGACAGCGCTGTGCAGATGCATATTTGGTAAGTTTTACTGTTTATTGTAGTTTTATGAGCCTAAAGTGAACAATAAAGGGATCAATTGATGTGCTGGGTGCGTTTCACATTTCCTATGTCTGTTTTTTGCTATATTACTTTGTCTTTCTTAATAACAAGACTTTCATGTCCGGTTAATCTGGAGATGGAGTCTTTGGTCTTCGACTTAGTTTTGTCCTCGGGTTGTACACTTTGTACAGCCCGAGGACCCCTATGTTTTCTTTTTTTTTTTTTCTTTTTAAAGGATACACGTGTATCCTTTAAAAAGAAACGGCACACCATGCTAAGACATATCACATTTTCAGCTTATAGCTCTTTGGGAATCAAATGCGGCAGTTTGCTGATTTCCGCCTGGTGACTTTCATGTTTATCAGCCTAGGAGTTTACATACTTTCTCTCCTGCTGAAGACAATTAACAAGAGCTTATTCATGTGCTCTAATTCCCTTTTTTGTCTTTGTTTTTTTTTTGTGTGTGTGTGTCTATTTTTGTCCTAGATGGCCTGGCGCAGCAGGTAGGGGCGAACTCTATGTCTGAGTTGGTCTTTGCTCAAGCAGTCCAGAAATGGCTCAGATATGCTCCAGATCGTACGGGTGGCGCGCAGGACGCACATCATCCATCCCCATCCCGGAGTAAATAATAAAAAGTGACGTGAAACATAGAAATGTAAATAGGAAACTTTGTCTTTTAATAAAGTATTTTGCAAATGATACATGTCTATTGACCTTTTTTGTTTTTGTTTTTGTTTTTGTTTTTCAATAAAAAGCAACTGTGCAAAAGAGGTGGAAAATTAACACCATAGCTCAACAGTGTTTCAATATCAGAATCTGACATTGTTTCAATGTCAACAGTATTCGAAAATATAACGTCGAATCAATGTCAGGTTTCAACATTGATTCAACATCAAAACCTGACGTTGTTTCAACGTTAAAAATGGGTGCAAGAGTGATGTTGGGTCAACGTCACACTTCAATGTTGCTTCAATGACGTCGCCTGATATTGACTCAACATTGTTTCAATGTTTCCTTGCTATCTGGGAGGCCTCATCTCTCTTGTCCTCTTAAAAAAAAAAGAACAGCCAATCCAAATTAAGTAGCGCAGAGCCGAACCAATCACAGCCGCAGCGTCACGTCACGTGACTTGTTACGTACAGCACAAGCGCCAAGGCGCACATGTGTATTTGTTTTGCAGCCGTGCAGCCCGGGTAATGAAGGAAATGAGTTTGCCGACTAGAGAAAATCAACTGAGAGCGTGAGCGAAGGTTACCGAAGAAAAAACAGATGATGGTTCCAATGCCGGAGAGCTTGTCGAACGGAAGGGCCACAGAAGTTCCGTGAGTGTGAAGGTATTTCGGCTATTTCAAGTCTGACAAAAACAGAGTAGCGGCAGACTGTAAATTGTGCCGAAAGCAAGTCTGGATATACAATAAAGCGGTGCATGCTCAATCTCTGACTGAAAGCGCTGATTCGTCATTCGGCTTTTGTCAGACTAAAGTAACTGTTAAAACTGTTTGAAAAGCTAAGCTATACAACAAGGAGAGATTGAGAATTTCCTTTTAGTTCTCAGTTTATTTGATATTGACAAAAGTTAGTCAATTTTGTCTGTTCTTCTGTAAAACGACCTAAGATTTATTTTTTAGAATTAATATTTTGTTTCTAAGTGGAATTGACAATTTAGTCTGTTTTGTTTTTTCTGTTTTGAAACTTAAACGCTTTAGCGGCTGCCTTTTTGTGTAGTTTACAATATTTGCCTTTATTTATCTGAAACTGAAGTCTCATGTTCCTTAAGTACATCTGCCCTGTTGAACTTATTATGGGAAATAAATATTTAAATCAAAACAAGCTGCTAATTATTTCATATTTTACTTGTGAGCAACGGCACATTTAAATCTTACAAATATAGTTATTTGGCTTATATCGTGATATATATCGTTATCGCCTGAAATGAAAAAAACATATCGTGATATGGAAAAATCTTATATCGCCCAGCTCTACTGCGGGGTCAACAACAGTATTTTTTTCGTTCTCAAATTGTCCCGGAAAAGGCTCCAATAGCAGCTATGACGTCGCCCAACTCATGCAAGACATGGCGAGCCTTTTTCAGATGGAGACTTCATAAAACGCTGCCTCGTTAAAGTCACCGAAATAATGTGCGCGGAAACAGTGCAGGACTTCAACAACGTCAGCATGTCCAGAAATCCAGTTGTGCGACGCACTGAAGACTTGTCAGCCAACATTAAACCGCACAGCTGCTAATTTTTTGCGGGGAGTGGACGAGAGCACGAGCACTTTAGGTGAGTAAAAATATATTCCACAGTACCCGTGTGTTAATGTGCAGGTACACATGCTTCAAATATCAATAATGCGCATCAATTCTGTCACTACCCTGCTTTTGCGCACCACTTTCTCATATGCGTTTTTCCTGTTAACACACAGAGTACACACCGCTGTGCACAGCGCACGCACACGCAAAGTCAGCTGATCTCATCAAGTGACATTTGTCCGGATTTTTGGCACGAGTGGCGTCGGACCAGCACCGCGGCTGGATGGCCCGATTTACATACCCAGCGCAGCTGATACTCACCAGAATAATTCACTAAAATTATATGCACTCCTGTTATTAAGTCCAGTTCAGTCTGTTAATGTTGATAACCGTTTCAAACGAACGTTAATAGGTGTGTTGCTAAGCCTAAGAACTTAAATAACAAGCTTGAAATGTCCCCGTCCCATTTTCCCCTTTATTGTTTTTCCTCTGTGCTGTAAATCTTCTGTCCAAGAAGAAATCTGCTGCTGTTCTGAGAATGAGCTACCAAAGCTTAAAGATCCATTTATGGAAAGCTGTGATGAAGGCGGTTTTGTCTTTAATTATATTCAACAATATAACATATTTGACCACTTTTAAGTGATTTTTCTAACTTTAATACACTAACGTTAAGGTTATATACCTAATTTCTAGTAAGTGGCCCCGCCCCTCCTATATTTTTACGTATGTGGCCCTCAGTGAAAAAAGTTTGGACGCCCCTGGTCTACAGCATCAAAAAGAAGGAACAACCCGGTTGGGTGTGGCTGATCACAGGAGTCACGCTGCAGCGTGCCCTTTCACAATAAGAGTCTGAACACATATTTTAACCATTTTACCTGAATTAACATAAAAACACCATGAATTAGCAAGTTTTAAAAAAAAACAAACCTTTTAACATGTTTTTAAACACAAATGAAATCCTATACAATGAATTATGTCATTGCTGATGTTTTTTTAATGAATTTTTTTTTAACCATTATGATCTATTTATATTTATTGACTATTTATCACCTGTAATATATTTCTTATGACTGTTTTTACTAACAGGCTTTTATTTATTCACAGCTATGTTAACCAGGGTTACATTACGCTTCCGGGCACCCAACACGCCCCTACATTATGACATCGGAAAAATGAGGAAACATGAGAACCGTTTGGAATGAATCTACACATGTACGTTACTTAAATCGTTTTGGGAAACTATCTAATGTCATCAAAACGCTGGTTAAAGTTAGGATTAGGGCTGGAATACATGGCTGGAGCGTGTATTACCGCGGGAGCGTCATTCTGCTGGTTTTCATCCATAACCCAGCGTGTAGCATAAGAACGCAG
Organism: Oreochromis aureus; assembly: GCF_013358895.1. Classification (NCBI taxonomy): domain Eukaryota; kingdom Metazoa; phylum Chordata; class Actinopteri; order Cichliformes; family Cichlidae; genus Oreochromis; species Oreochromis aureus. Next base: position 2,000,228 of record NC_052961.1, read on the forward strand.
ATGATCACCTTTCGTGTTCCTCAGGAACGCTGCAGGACTTGACAAATCGTCATTATATTACGCCTCTGAGTGAGAACGGGTGTCTTAAATGATAAGATCCAGAATTTGATTTCTTCCTTTTTTAGAAATACAGTAAAAACATCTTCTGTTTTCAAAATCTCATCAACTTTCTAAAGTGTGCTTTCTTTTCGGGGCAGCACATCACACTGAGTGATGTCGCCACAGAGAATCATTAGCCTCCATCCAGCATCCTCCTCTGTAACACCAACCTGCGCACTATCCATCATCCTCCTCTGTGGTCTTCCTCTTTTCCATCTTCATCATCCTTTGGTCAATATCTCCACTACCCCCGAGGAGAGATGTTCAGAACATCTCAGCATGTCTAACTTTGATTTTATAACTGGTTATTCTAAACTGGCTGCATGTGTGAATGTGAGATTGTGTTTGTGTCAGCCCTGTTAACCTTGTACCGTCTGGTGGTCACATGCAGCCCTGAGTAATGGAGGGAAACAGGTCTATTTCTGCTGTAAGCCTGAGAGTCTGTGGGGACAGACTCACTGCTGGAGCCTCTAGTGGACATTAGAGGAACTGCAGCTTATTATTATTATTATTATTACAGATTACGGAGATGATGGTGATGATGATGAGGATTATAATAACCTCTGTAATCTTATATACACAAGAATAGACTGAAAGGAACTAGAATATTTATACATACATGTCCTAACTTTATCAAAGCAGCTTTTCAAAAATGCTGATATTCAACATTTAAATGAATACTGAAACTTTTTAAAGCAGCCTTTCTTCGTCTCACTTCCCCGTTTCTTCCTCTCATGGTCTTCGGTAAAGTTACACAGAAACTTGTGGTTTGTGTTGCAACTGAAACGGCACACTGTCTGGTTCCTCTTTTCTTTTTTCTTGAAAGAGGAGAAATAAATACTTCTTCTTCTTTTACTTTTGTCTGGCAGCACGCAGTTAACCTTTGACATCCATCAGGTCACTGGCGAACCACTGAGGGTTACGATTAGGTTTGTCTTTGGCCACATGTTAAAAAAGCAGAAACTAGAAGATGATATCTTCACATTCTCATATTAAACTTTGTGGTTTTCTGTTATAAGCTTGAAAATATAACAGGAAGCTGAACGTCCAGATTCAGGTTGTGGATGATAACAGGTTTATTACGGTGCCAGGAGGCTGTGGGTTTTTTTCCTGTTGCTGTCTCTCGGGTGGAGATGTGGCTGGTGTGTCCTTGCAGGTCGACCTGTAGGTGGAGATGTCTTTTCTCAGGATTTGTCTTCTACTCCTGCTGTGCATTGTTGAATGATTTCTTGGTATTTAAGGACCGTCTGGCTCTGCTGCTGTATCTATGATGGTGGTAAACACGCTTCCTTTCTCTCTGTTCTTGTTTGCTCAGTTCGTTGGCTGAAGCCTGTGAGATATTCCCAACTTCTCTAACCTGCATCTCTACAAGGAGTTTAACTTACCCACTGTGGCTGTTTGACTCAGGTAGGTTGCAGAACTTACCTGTGACTCACCTGAACCGCTCACTTTTCCTCTGGAATTCTATCTGCTGTCTGCTGCCCTTCTTCTATCGTATTCAGGAATACAACAACTAAGACCTGAATCATATTGCAAAAACCTACAAGGTCACGTCAGTCTCACCTTGATTGGTTTAAAGTCTCCTCTTCCCCCTCCGATACCACTAATATTTTTAATTGAAGCAGCTGGTTATATTTGGATTAAGATGAGGTTATTTTTTGTAAACTATAGACTTCCTTGAAATTTATAATGTGTTCAAATTAAAAACAAACAAAGAAACAAAAAAACACAAGTGTGGACGCAAATTGTTTTCAGCTGAGACAAGCAGAACATCAAATCTGCTCAGGCCAGAAGAGACTCAAACTACCAACTCCAGCTCTGGAGGTCCAGTTTACATCTCACATCACAGGTTTCCAGTGATGACATCAGCAGGCAGAGAGGTGATGGTCAGATCCAAGGAACTTCAGCGCAGTGGGTCGAGCAGCGAAACATGGGTACACATCTGGGAACTGTTATAAAATATAATCCAAGTGCCTATTTGCTAAGGATATTATATATTATAAGTATATATTAAAGTAGGTGTGGGGAGGTGTACTTCCACGGTACATTAGTTCCTGTTTATATGGCGCTGTCATTAAATCTGTTCTTCTTAATTATTAATAACTTTGTAAAAAACACTTAAACTAAAATAATATGTTGAATTGCATTTAACTGTTCAAAGTGCTGTTAAAACATAAACCTGCATACGATTTTGACTTCCTCGTATCGTAACGTGAACTTCTGCACCTGCAGTTTCTTCTTCAGGTTTTGTTTTTGAAAATATTCTTAAAGGACTCAAGTTAGAGCAGAAACAACTCAAACAAGCATCATCAGGCAGATAGTGGATAAATAAAAATGGAGTGTGACTAAATGCAAATAAAAAATGCTGCAAAAGTTACTCATGAAGCAAATGACAAGGTTAAAACAACCTCACAAAGACAGAAAAACTGAGTCATTCTTGAAGTAAAGGAGGTCCACCCATGTGTGACAGCTTGTTTACGGTAACTAGTTCTTACTTCCTCTTTTTAATCACTTCACTGAATGTTGGGTCAAATAGATTTAGAAAACCAGCAGCTGCTTCCTCTTTCCATTACATACTTACTGAAGTGATGCTCGACTACCACTGAAAACATATTCAGTGTTTTTGGCCTGTTTAGCTTCCAAACTACAAAAGATATAATTTTTTAGAAATTGTTTAATCATTTATTAAGTCCATAAAAAACACGTCTTAAACAACAATAGAGACATGAGGTTGAATAAAGATACAGTTCATGCATGTAACCCTAACCCTTAAACACAAAGTAACTCAGAGAGTATACATAATTCTGGAGAAGTATGGTGTACAGCGTACACTGTAGTCTGTAGCCCACAGCAGTATTAGGTTATTATGCTGAAACAAATGAGTGTGCTGTGTGTGCAACAGCATGACAAACATTACCTGTCCTTTTAGCTGCTAGCTAACTGGGTAAGGCTGTCAGGGGTCTGTAGCTCTGTCACTGTTTTAGGGAACATATTTAGTTTTAAAGTAAGTTACAGGGCTTTCCCTGCCTTTCTAAAAACTATCTGATATGCATGTCCACATAATTATGGATTATTATAGTTGTGATATTTAAACACACACACACACACACACACACACACACACACACACACACACACACACACATGTATAAAATGTTGCTTCTCCAGAATACTGGATATACTTTGGCCACAAGTTTGCATCATGGTGCTGATCCAGAATCCTTCCCTTATTATTTATTCCTAGTGCTTTAATAATAAAGTAATGAGAATTTTAAAAAATATATAATAAGTAGTAAATATAAAATAATGTATTGATCAGGATTCAGTTTGTTTGACTATCCACTCTGTGCAGACAGAAATTTTATTTAATGTTTAAACTGCAGAGATACAATAATGTTACTGCTTGAAAGTCAGCATTTTGTCATATTTGAAAATTTAAATCTAAATTATTCTGTTTCTTAATGTATTTTCTTTAAAATACACTGTGTGTGTGTGTGTGTGTGTGTGTGTGTGTGTGTGTGACTGAGAGAGAGAGAGAGGAGTGAGTTAAGGTGATGTAGGGAGTGATTTATGTGTATAGATGTTTTTGTTACAGTTTTACCCTACCATGACCGTCCCCTTCTTTTGCCCTACTATTATTCCGATTTCAGTTTATTTCCCACAGTGTTTTTAAACTGTTGCCTTATGATTCCAAGCGCTGTCACTAATCTTTGCATTTCATTATTATCTAATAACACTTGTTTAATCAGCTACCATCTCTCTTATGGAATTTTTAATGTCTGCAGCCTCAGATCAGCACAGCCCCGCCCTCCAGCTCTATCAGCAGCAACATTGTTCCCATCAGGTGAAACAAAGTATGTTTGCTCTACATTGTCCCCGCCTGATGACAGTGATATAGTTTGATGTGATTCCATATTAGATTCTTGATGAATGTGTGTTGTTGTTGTTCAGCCTGGTTCTATGTGCCCCTTTTTAACTTTGAGCACCCGCCCTGTCACAGCCCTTTCCTTTGTTTGACTTAATCACGTGAAAAATAAAAAGTCCAAGAGTGTACAACACACTGCTTCCTCTTTTTTTCTTCCTTTTTTCTAGCAAATCAGCATCCTTTGCTGTAAACAGTTCTATAACAGCTTTTAGCGGCACAAGACAAAATGCTGACAGACCCATGTGGTTCCATGTGCTTGTAGGTACTCAGACTAATGCAGCAAACAGCTGAGGTGTGAAAGGTGTTGTACTGATACTGTACTGATGTAGTGATGAAAACTGCAGAGCATCTTGTTTCCCTGAGATGACACCTTGTGTAAGCTCTCACAGGGCGTAACCCTGCTGTCTAATCTAGAGCAGTGGAGGCGTGTTCTTTATAGAGACGAATCACACTTCTCCATCTGCCAATCCGACGGATGAGTCTGGATTCGGTGGCTCCACACTGGGTGAGGTGTGTATGAATATCTCATTACCAGTTTCTGACTTTCTTTTGTTTGTGTATAATTTTTTTTAAAAACGTAGGTTAAGCAGTTATTAGTTAAGGATTATTAGCTTATAGAGCCGAGTGTAAAAGCAAAGATCTCAGTTTACTGGTTGGTGTATGTCCCCACCCTCACCTCAGAAAACAAGATCATGGATACAAGCGGCGGACTTGAGCTTCCTCCAAAGGGTGGCTGGCCTCTCCCTTAGAGATGGGGCGAGGAATTTGCCATCCGGGAGGGGCTCCACATTGAAAGGAGGATAAGGATGCCTTCGGGCGCCTCCTGGGTGAGGTGTTCTGGGCATGTCCCACCGGGAGAAGGCCCCGGGGCAGACCTAGGACACGTTGGAGAGATTATATCTCTCAGCTGGCCTGGGAACAACTTGGTGTTCCCCTGGATAAGTTGGGGTAGATGGCTGGGGAGAGGGAGGTCTGGGCTTCTCTGGGTCTGGGCCCCTGTGACAAGGCTCCAGATAAGAAAATGGATGGAAGGATGAATCTTCAGATTTTGATGGAAGCGCTGCTTCATTTTGAACACTGTGAGAAATAAACTGTGCCACCAGCACAGGAGCTAAAGCTAGGTTATAGTAGAGTACAATGGATCACCTCCGGAGTGGTTTGCATCAACCCGAGGCTCGGAGTAGATAACTTCACTGGTGTTACTGCAGGACGTGCTGTTGGCAGAGTCACTGCTCTTCTTGGAAAAATTCACCACAGAGTAGGTGAGTTTGCTCGAGTCGTCTTCAGTCTGAAAAAAATAAAAAATAAAATTGTTTATTACAGGTAACGTTTTAAATTGACCTTAGACCATTTTCACATAGTAGTCCAACACTTTGTGTTCACTGTAGTGTGGAAACCAGAAATCAGAAATATCAGAATATCAGCTCCTCCTGTGCTGTGTTGTTAGAGGTCACAGGATCGGACCTTTGCTCCAAGACCTGGATACAGTCCTTGGTGCTCTCCAGCATCCTCCCATCGGGTTATTGATCTGAAATAACGATCTGGATTCTTCAAACTTAGTTTCTGCTTGTCAACGTGACACTGATGATATCGTGTGTCTTCATAATTTTTCACAAGAAATGTGAAACTTTTCTCAGATACAACTGTTTGTTCCGTGAATACAGAAAGTGTTTTCTTACTCTGTGCTGAGAAGTGGCTGCAGTGACCAAGCTGTGGTCATCATTGGTTTCAACTCCAGACGGTTTGGTGTATTTGGCATAAGAGTAAGGAGGAGATGTGCTGTGTCTGCCCTCTGCTCGGATATTCTCATACACTGTGTTGGTCTACAGGAGAAGAAGAGAAATTCTAATATCAGACAGTTTCACAAACATCGGTGCTATTTCTAAAAGTCCTTCAGCCTCACCTCTGTGACAGCATCACGTTCAGTTCCCACAGGATGATCTGAAAAACACATCAGTACAGCGTTTATACTGGATTTATGTACTCAGTCCGTCACAGGGTTAACACAGAGAGACAGAAAACCACCATGTCCACATTCATGCTCACATGAATGATCAGAGACTGTAATTCAACCGAATATTCAAACTCTGTGATAAAAATCCATCCATCAGTTTGTCCAATTTAGGGTTGGGGCCTAGAGTGTGTCCCTGCTACCACAGGGTGGAGGCGTGGTGCACTTGTACAGGTCACCAGCCTGTTGCAGGGATAACTTGCAAACTCTGCACAAGAAGGCCAGATGGAGGATTTAAACCCAGCTTACAACATGCAAAGAGATGTCTGACAAAATGTTCACTTTTCTGTGAAAACAGGAAGTTTGATGAGTGTTTGTCTGTGTGCTTCCTGCTGTCTCACCCTTTGGTTTAGACGATCTGTTCTTGCAGAATATCAGCACCGACACTGATAACAGGATGATGATGACAGCCAGAGTCAGACCCACAAACAGCACCACATCTGCAGCAGTTTGACAAGAACAACAAGTTTATTTTAGACAAACACCTCCTGGTGAGTTTGAGTACCAGCCCATCATGTGGGCTGTAAAGGTAGCTAAGTACACATGTACAGTATAGTTGTATGGTAAGTTTCTTCCATGCTCAGTTAAAATGGAGAATTGGGTCAGACTGTCATGCTTTATGAGCATAAAACCATGTCTACATGGCATACTCACTTCTGATTGGTTCCTAGTGGCAGATGACAGCAAAACCATACAAATGATACAAATTCACTTAAAGTATGGACTTCTATAAGATCTTCCATCTCTCAAACTCAGTATATGGATGTACCTGTAGATGCTGTCCTCTCAGACTGCTCAGTGGCTCCAGTGAAAGTTAATGGAGGTGTGGAGGCTGATGGGAGGACTGCTGAAAAAGTTCAGTCATGTGTTTTTTTCAGGTGTTTGAGGTGAACAACAGAACACAACCCATAACAACAATATGACACATGAGCATCATGAAAAGAGAAAAGGAAACCAAATGTTAGCAGCTGACAGAGACAAATACACATTTCCTTTAATTCTCCAGAAACATGAATGAATTGTATAGAAACTCACCTGCTGTGACAGTAATCTCAAACTCTCTGTATGGATCAGTACTAAAGGATCTGTCCACGTAACATCTGTACCGTCCTGAGTCAGACTCCCTCAGCTGTTTAATGGTCACATACAGAATACCACTTGTACCAGATTCTTCTTCATATTCAGCGCTGTATCTGTCTCTCTGAGCTCTGCTACCCCGAGTCTCAATTAAAATGTCATCTCTTTCACATTCTCCCCTGCAGAAGTACTTCCTACTTCCAGGTTGTTTAAAGTAACATGCGACTGTGAGAGAGCTTCCAGTTTCTTTATTGAAGTGTTTCAGCTGAGCAGGATCATCGTTTCCATCCAGCAGTGCTGTTAAAAAGACAAACAATCAATAGTTACTATCTGTGCTGAAGATGATGCAGTCTGATCACAATAACTCCAGTTTGGTCCCCAGTTACACTGGGAGCTGCCCAGTTCAACCAGTCAGTGACTGGAACAGACAAAGGCCTCCATCCTAAACCAGTATGTGAGTGTGAGTACTGTTGGAGGTCTGATTATCAAGAGCTGAGGAAATGAGAGCTGCCGTGTGGTCAGCTAGAATATTAGCTACCACAGCAGACTGTGCCTCATCACGAATAGTTAGTTCATAAAACAGCAATTTATTTGTGTTGCTGCAAAAACTCACTGACATCATGCTTTTATATGATATAGTGTTTGAGCTTGGTAAGACAAATGTGCTGTTTCTATAACAGGAGGAGCACTTTTGTAAATGGGCTCGTTCTTATGCAGCACTTTTTTACTTTGAGCACTCAAAGTGCTTTTATACAACGTTTCTCATTCACACCAGCTCTTTTTTCTATGATGCTTTCTATCTAACATTCACACACGTTCATACTCTGATGGATACATCGGAAAGCATCTTGTGGTTAGTGCCTTGCCAAAAGGTATGTGACGTGCAGACTGGCATGATTGCACCACCAACCTTCTGATTAGTAGATGATCTGCTCCTGAGCCACAGCCACCCCATCATGAACCTTAGAGGAGTTAACATCAAGCATGGTTTCATTCACATTTCAAACATAAGAATTTTCTTTAGCTGAATCTTTCATGTGCTTCAGTTTTGTTTTAATTACATTTATTTTACAACAAAGTCGGTGAATTAAATCGAGTTTTTATAAAAGCAAAAATGTAACCTCCAACTGAATAATTCGTTTTACCATGAAGTCATAAAAAATTACTGGTGATCAAAAGTGAAAAAAGGAAGCATTGTGTGGCTCTGGAGGCTTATCTCACAGGCACCTCTGCCTCCCATTTTTCTTTTAAATACACTAAGAACCACCAGTGAGCCCTCAGTCTGAGAGTGAAGTGCTCTAATGACCAAGCTCTGCAGCAGACCACAAGGTAAGGTAGCAGAGGAGGACACAGAATAGCAACCATAACCAAAAACCTCCTGTGAGAGATACAGGAGGATAACAGTCAAGAGCTGACCCAGAAAGGCCCATGCATGCTCTACGTCTCTCAGTCAGTATTCTATGATCAGCTGTGCCCGAGGCAGCACACAGATCCAAAAGTACAAGGACTAAATAGTAACTTATATCTCCATGTGTTAAAATATCATTTGAAACTCTAAGGAGACTCTAAGGAGAGCTGTTTCAGTGGAGTGCATCGGGTGAATTCAGGAATTAAATTTATTTAAAATGTTGTGAGTAAAACTTCTGTAAGCTGGTTGGTCACCACTTTTCTATATTTTTTAAAAATAAAAGCCTGTTTAAAATATGTAGGGACACAGTCAGAGATCAAGGAATTATCAAAGACCAATGGTCCAATGGTGTGAGACACCTGTTTGAGCAGCGAGGTTGGTAAAAAGTCAGGTGGGCAAAAGGATGGTTTCATTTTATCAAACCAAAAGATTGAGAGCTTTTTAAGAGTTTGGTGCAAAGCTCTCTGAGGAGGAAGGGTAATATTTATTCTGATATTATGGGTCTTATTAACAAAGCAAGAAAGAACGTTTTCACAGTCGTCGTTTGAGTGAATAGTTAGAGCAGGTGGTTCATAGTTGTCAGTGCTTCTGATTGTATATATAAAAACTTTAATTCTTCTGGCTGTTTTGGATTAAATTTGAAAAATATGTAGTCCTCACATTTTTGACCATATATTAAAATAGTGTATGAGATGACACATATGAACCTGAAGCTTGGTGGATTTCCACAAACATTCAACTTATGACACTGAGGTTTGAAACACTGAATATTTTCATTTCTCCAGGTCAGGATTTAGTATAGGGGGATTTTTGGTTTTAAAAGAGACGCTGTCTAAAACATAGAAGTAATGATTATTAGAAGAATACATCCTGATATTTACATTGTTGTTCAGGAAAAACGCATCGCCAGCCTTGAAAGCAGCTAAAAATTGATCTCTATCAGGTTAATTCTTAATCACATGAATACCCTTTAAAGGATAAGACACATGCAGTTTCATTTGATTTTATTTATCTTTTTTTTTTAATGACTTATCACTGGACCTGTGCAAATTATTAGTGAAGACGGTTTTACGAAACACAAAATATCAGTTTTTTTAAAATCATCAGTTGTCTGTGAAAACTGAAATTTGTGTTGCAGACCTCCAGAAATTAAGAATTCCACAATTTTAACAGAAACTCACCTTCTGCAACATCACTTCAAACTCTCTGCATGAAGATGTTGATGAGGATTTGCTCAAACCACATCTGTATCGAGGCCACAGGCCTGGGAGCTTGAGGGTCCTGCACAGTATCTTAACTGTTCCTATGACTGCGCTCTTCTGGACAGAGATCTCCGATGTTGTTCCCGGGATCTGCTGGAGCCACTCACCTAGTTTGGGAGTCACTGCACCGAGTGCTCCAGTTACCACTGGGACCATTCTTACCTTCACATCTTAGTCGGAACTGAGGGGATCGAACTACCAGAAGGCAACATTGCAGACATAGAAGACAGCTACAAGTACCTGGGGATCCCACAGGCAAATGGGAACCATGAAGAGGCCGCTAGAAAAGCTGCAACCACCTCAAGCAAGTCCTGAGGAGTCAGCTGACCGGTAAGAAAAAGATCCTACGCCCTGCCCGTGATCAGGTACCATAAAAGGACAAAGGAGGAGATAGAAGCCACTGGCATCAAGACCAGGAAGCTCCTGACCATGCATATAGGGTTTCACCCCAAGTCCAGCACCCTGAGGCTAAGAGGATGGAAGGTGGTCACAAGGTGGTGAGCGTCAGCACCACAGTCACAATCTATATATTGTCTCCTCCTTCACCCAGCAGAAGGTTACAAAAAATTATTACCAATACTCCTCCATCAACCAGGCTGACATCTTTGGTGTTCAGTCTAACCTATAAATATGTTGGTGATATGGATCAGCTGGCATGGTTCTGGGTCTTTGACTCAGTTGTGTGCTGTTGGACTTTTAAGTTCATGTTGTGTATTTACTTGATGTTTGCTGCGTTTTCCTTCTCAATCTTTCCTCCGAGCTTAGTTTAGTTACATGTCTGTTTCCATATTTAGTTCTTTCACTTCCCTTATCACCTCTGTAAGTTTGCATCTCTTCTTGCATTGTACTATTTTCTCTGTTTCTAGTTAGATTCTTGTCATTTTCATTCTTGGACTTTGTTTTGGATTCATGTCGGGCCTTTCATCAGTCAAATTAATAGCTCACTTTTTTTTGTGTGTTCTGTATTTTAGATCCTCATTTGTCACACTCTGCATCATCTCATGAACCGCTCTCTGACTTTGCTCTGTAGTGAATGCTGATGTTGCACTGTGTGTGGGTCAGTGAACATGTGGACACTAAATGCAGCCTCATCTCCTTATACCAGATCGGTGAATTTATGCCCTCCTGATGTTTGTACCTGTGTCTAAATGTAGCTGTGTGTTAAATGTTCCTGTGGTATTTCTTATGTTAGTCTTCCTTTGTGCCTGAAATTGTCTTCTGTCTTATTTTGTCTGCCTTATCAGATACTTCCTATATTGAGATTTGCAGTTCTGCAGTTTCCAGATTTTAAAAAAAAAAAAAAAAAAGAGTATGTGGGACTTAATATTTCATTAAGTCAATAAATAATTCATATAGAAAAAAAATCTGCTCAAAAGTCAGAAATACTGAAAATTTTATTCAAAACTCCCAAAAAACGTTGAAACTCACCTTCAGCAACAACAATTCCAAATTGTGTGAACTGGTATGAAGATAGCGCTCGAGTGCTGCCCAGACCACAGGCGTACAGTCCAGAGTCAGACTTGATGAGACTTCTGATGCTTACAGACAAAATATATTTATATTCATAATTATATTTGTATTTATATTCAGTGCTGTATCTGCCATGATGACCACTGCTGAACTGTGTTTCAATTAAAATATTTCCTTTTTCACATTTTTCTTTGCAGAAGATCTTCCACATCTTAGAAGAAGGAAAGTAGCACTCAATTGTGATGCTTTGTCCAGCGATTCGATAAAAATGCGTCTGTGCACTGGTGACTTCTGTGTGTCCATCCTGCAGAGCTGCTGGAAACATGAACCATTAATAGTGATTATTTGTACTTCCTGTAAGAAGCTGCATTTTAACATTTACACACAGACACAGAGTCACACTGAGACTTTAGTGTCAGTAATGGCATTCCTTTCCAATAAATCACTTTTTATTTTACTCATAATCAAATATAATTTTTTTTGTTCTTATGCAGGTCATTCTCAGTGATGAGTTATTATTTTGTCATGCATGCTGTGGGTTCTCAGGACAGATTTCCAGTGCTGTAGTGCAGCAGCTCCACCGTCCCACTAAGAGGAGGAGGTGGGCCTGCTCCTGTTTCTGTGGCAAAAACAGTATCAAAAATCTGGTCAGTGGCATCTGATTAGATTAGTCGCAGCACACAAATTACTAACTGAATTAGCCTGTCTATGGAATTTTCATTGTATGTTAGCATTAAGCTAGTGGGATTAATGCTAACAATTTTTTACTCTTTTGTCTTGGTTACATGGCTAACCATGTATGGCTTTGTATCTTATTAATAAAAATATGAAGTGAATTCTGAATATAACTGGAAGCCGTTCAGGGAAAGCAGGAACAGAGGTGATCTGTGTATGCTGAGCAGCTGCTGCAGCCTCGACTAACTGCAGATGAGCTGTGGAGAGATGTGAGTAAGTGAGTTTCAAAAATCAAGGCAGGAGAAAATAAAGTGTGTATGAAAAATTCCAAATGAAAGAGATTTGATTTTCCAAACATTCTTAATTAAAAGAAACAAAACTGGATGAGCCTTGAGATGTGATGTTCAAATTTCAAATATTGGTCAATAATCTGAAGATCTTAGCAGATAAATTAATATAATAGTTGATATAGTTGATATAATAATTGATATCATTCACTGATGCAGGAGAGGCTGTCTTCAGAAGTTACTGTCTCTTTTCATCATTCTGTAAGTACAATGAAAACCATTTGAGAGCTGTGTCAGAGATACCAGCCCAATTCCATAATTTGTCAAAAAGAAACTTATGATCAAAGGGGTCAAAGGTCGCAGATTTGTCATGCCTGCTTGGCATTCAACACACTTTGTTGAAGGGTGCTCTGGAATGCCTGGAAATATATCAGAGCAGATCCTGAAGTAATCCCACCTCCGACCTGTCACTCCTATCGTATACCTCACCACCGTCTCTCTGCCCTCATACATGTCCTGCACCAGCCTCACATACTTCCTCATGCAGTAGCACAGCTCCTCTCTCAGCAGCCAATCATCTGCTTCCTCTCCACAGACTCAGTGAAGCTCCTTCTGACCTTCTCTAAACTTCTCCATCAACACTCTCAAAGCAAACATCACATCTGTGGAGCTCTTTCTCAGCATGAAGCCATACAGCTGCTCACTGATCATCACCTCTCTGCTTAATCCAGCTTCATGATCACAAATATTAAAAGCTGAGGTGACTTTTCTGTTTCACTATTTACTTTTAATTTCTTTCTTTTCCAGAGCTACATTGAGTTCTGTTACAGCTCTTTCATTCAACTCTTCAAACTGCAGAGAGATAAAAAAACATTTTAATGTCCTTTAATCTACTAGAATTTACACACACTTTTTAACTTCTGCAATTTTTCTTTATTTTTTGCTCTAAGAGGGTGAACAGGAAGAAGTTTGCACCATTATACTGTATCACATCCACATTTTACTGACTGTCCAGTTTATTCTGAGGAAGTAAGAAACACTTGTAATGAGCTGTGTTTGAAATGATGGTTTCACATGTGATCAAGTCCTAAAGCCAAAGTGAGCAGCTGACATGTCCATGAATGTGCTCACTGTGATGGTTTCTTCTGTCCATACTGGCCACAAACAGATCCATGAAATCATGAATAAAAGCAGTTTGAATGGAAGAAGCGTCCATGAAAGTGACTCATAGCTGACTCTGATCATCATGTTTAACAATAGAAAGAAACATGTTGGAAGAATGAGAGTGACAGAAAGAAAAAGTGAATGTACTCACAAAGGAAGAAGAAGCAGATCAGAGTGTGATGGACTTTCATGATGAGGCTCTGATGGTTTACTGCTGCCTCTCTTCTTCTTCACTGGAAACCAGGAACTTGTGACGCCTCACTTCTCTAACTGAAGGAGTCCCTCCTCCAAACACACAGCACACACCTCCACACTCCTCATTTGTCTGAAACAGTTTCAACAGCTGAACTTCCTGTTAAAACAAATGTAACCAGTCTGAGTTTAACATGCGCCTGAAGAAGGAAACAAACATGAACGTTGCGTCACAGCAGTGCGTGAACATTTGATAGCTTTTCTTTTATTGGACATTTTTTCAGATTGAAATCTCATATGAAACAATAAACACTTCCATCAGGAGTGTTGCTAGGATCTTTTATATAGTAAACGGTCAAACGCTGAGCACCGACTCAAGGTCAAAGTCAGGTTTTGTTGGGCTCTCTTTAACAAACAATCAGTTCAATATGAGTTCTTCACCTTTGTTACATTTCTTTCAGCAGCAGTATTCAAACCTGGATGCTGCTGAAGCCGTCAGATTACACAGTCAGGTGCAACATTACATTCACTGAAATGTATCCATCCCCGCTCTCATAGTTTCAGCATCTACTGGGCCATAATGGTTCTTTTTAAACTGGGAACAACTCCGTCTCCTGTTTTGGTGCCTCATCATCTCCTTCTGTTATGATAATAAAATAATGCAGTAACCATATCCTAACAAAGTATCTAAAACCAAAGTTTTAAGGTAATTATTACATATTTAATAAATAACAGATTGCAGAAAAACAAAATATTAATGAACAATTTCATAGCATAAGAGGTAAAAAGTCATCAAATGCTGCTACAGGATGTTCAAACTGTAGGACTCCAAAACAAAATGGAAATGACACAAAGATGCACTAAAATGAAGGATTAGCTTTTTCTTCTGAAATATTGTCAGTACATGTTTTTCCTGTGTGATGGAGAAAGTAAAAATGCCAATAATATTATGGATACAATAATAATACACACCATGTATTATAGAGAGAGAGTGAAAGAAAATAGATGACAACCAAACATCAGTGTTGCGTTTTTTTGTTTTACTGAAAGCTAACAAACACATAGAGACGACGGGCCTATCAGACGCGGTGGAAAGACATTTTGTGGCCGTGACAACGAGGCCGGCAAAGCTGAAGTAAAATCAGCGGGACAGAACTGGAACAGTGTTTCTGAGACCCACTGCAGAGATGTCTGTACTTGTATATAAGAAGGGCAGTAGGAATTATTCTTTTATGCACAGCACTTTATTCCAAATGTCAACATGTTTACTGACACAATGATATTGTGTCGACTTCTGGGGGGTTTTGTGAGCCACGGCGCCCCCTTCTGGCATTAAGAAAATGCACTCAGTTATGGTTGGGCATGACAGAGCACATGGTGGGCGTTTCTCAATATGCGTACTTGCGTTCTCGTGTACTCGTGATACGTCATCAGTCGGAGACCAAGCACTGTTCCAATTCGAAGTACGCGTCAAGCCGAGAACGCGAAAAAGTCCCGGATGTGTTCTCGCTCCGCCCGTTTTATCGAGCATGCATCGGTGTGGACCTGGGTCCAGCTATATATCCCAGAATGCATTTCGTCCAGAACTCAACAGCGGACTCCCGGCACATCGTTTTCAACCCCCCCCCCCGCTCGCGGACTTCTCACTACTCAGGTTAAAGAAACCCCAGCAGCTGTCTATAGTATTGAGTGTCCACTAGAATAGAAATAAAAGTGTTCTAACATCTCACCTGCTTGTTTTTATTAAGGTATGTACACGTATGTACATGTACACTATTTTTATTAATAGAGGTTTCACTACTGAGGTTAAAAATGATATATAAGTCACTTAGATCACTTCTAAATGTTAATGTTTGGTTTATTTCAGTGTTTTATTTGTTCCTGAGTAAACCGGTTTGGCTGTGATTACAGTTAAGCTTCATAACATGTTACTCACAGTTAAATTAGGAGGGGACGGCAGTAAAGACCCGGACCTGTGACATCATCACGCACGCAGGTGTTCCAATTGTACATATCGCGAGTCCGTGCTTTCTGGCGTTCCGGCGCAATACGCATCACCGAGAACGCGAGTACGTACTCACCGAGAACGCGAGTACGTACTCGCGTACTTGGGCATTGATAAACGGCCACTGTGACGAGCTTGTTCTGCTTGGATTATGTACGTTGTTGCCTTGGAAGCTATTTGCCTCAATTTTACGACGGAAACTTGTTCCAAGCACAGAATAAATAATGACCTGAAATCGTTTATTAGGAATCATGAGGACAGAGTACGGCCCCCTGTAACCATGGTTACAGTTACTTATTTTCATGTCAGTGTATGTGCACAGAGAGCGTGCCGCTGTTTATACCTGACATCATACCCAAAGCATTCATGATTTCATGTGTACGGCCTGTAGAAACTCACACGGTCTGAATAACTTTGTCATAACAATGAATTTGTTTTTTAGCTCCATGAGAAAATGGAAGCGTGTGAGTATGTGCCTCAGTGTGTCAGAGGTCGATAAACATTTTGGAAGCACGGAGAGCCGCTGATCCACCAAATCCGAAAGTGAGCATCAGCTCCTCCTCATCCTCACCTGCTCCTCCTGTTTTCCTCATTTCCTTATATCCACCAGAACAGCTGGCTCTGCAAACAGCTGCTGGAGTTGTTCAATGAGCTTTTTCTGACCAGTCAGTACTGACAGCTTACAGGTGCTGATTAGGAGCTAACGCCTGATCCCCACTAACAATTTACTGCTGAGACTTTCAGCACTGAGTAATACTGATCAGCTGTGGTCGTTTCTTTTCATTAAGTATCTGTAGAGTCGGTGTGGTTGCTCTCTGCTGTCCTTACCTGTCCTACTGTCCTTCTCTCAGCTACTAATCAGACTGAAAACATGACAGTGGTGACATTAATCATCACATATGTAAATGTTTCCAAGGGTAATTTCAGTTAACGGCACAGGTCATACTGAGGCAGTGAAGAACAGATCTTATGCAAACTTACTGACTTCCTGTATTTGCTGCTGCCTGAAACAGATGTTTACAATCTCACACTATTTATAAAATAGGAAGATTTTATACATGCAAAAAACAAAAAACAAAAACAAAAACCATGAGTTGAACATTTATTTGACAGATACTCTGCAGAGCAATTTAAAATAAATAAAAAATACATTAGCTTTAAAGAACATTAGCATGAAACATAATAGTGAGCATGGTTGTTAAGCAGAGATGCTCCCACAACAAATCAGTATTATGACCTCATGTGAATGCACAGAAGGACACTGCAAATAACACTCTCCACTTTAAAAAAACAATCAGCATTTATTTATAATATTAATAAACAGTTTTTGGCTTTAGCTCAGTAAAATGTACAGTCTGTACTCTTAACGGTTTACTTCTGGCTAAGTGTAAAGAATGACGAACTCCTTTAGGGATGAGACTGTAAAGCATGAACGTGTAAAATATGAAACTTCAGCCTAGTTTTTAGTTTGGTTACTTCAGCCAACAGCAGAATTTCTTCCCATTGTTAAAGTTTGTGTATCAGAAAGTCAAAGCTCTCCTGTATTTAACTGTTTTCCTCAAACTGTCACATCATTGAATTAAAAAATTCTCACATTTTGTGAGAGAACGACTTCATTTTGAACACTGCAGGAGAAAATATGCCATCAGCAGAATAGAAGCTAGTCTGTAGTAGAATACAGTGGATTTTCTAGAGACTGGCTCGGGTCAGAGCCTGCGTCTCCCTGAGGCTGAGGGGAGGTGCTGCTGGCAGAGGCCACGTCTGGTTTTGAACTATTCAGCTCAGATTTGGTGAGTTTGCTCGAGTCGTCTTCATCCTGAAAATCAAAAACAAAAAACAAAGATTTTATTGTTTTTACTGTAATATTTTTTTTATCAATATGTTTATGTTGTTTCCTGAAGCTAGCCTGTTAAACTCCAGGGGTCTTTCTCAGGTTCCTGCTTGGAAACGACACGCCCAAAATGAATAGAGTATTTCTCTGCAATTACAAACTGTGTGTAGTATTAAAATAAACACTTGTGAGGCTTCATCAGAGGTGTAAATATTACAGCAGATGTTATTGTGTCAAAGTGTTTGAGTCTGGAAAAATAAGAAGATTGTTTTTTAGTTTCATAACAACTTTCAAAATTTTCTGGAGTACACATTAAACCAGGAATCAACATGAACCTGATCTGTGCAAAGACTGATGCTGTAGTGAAACAGAGCAAAGTTACAGAGGAAACAGTGAAGACAATGAGAGGAGTTCTGTAATTTGGCAAACTGTGAGTTGGTTTTGGCTCAAGAGGCGAGATCAACACGAGTTGATGCAGCTAAATGTGACACATCACAACAGACAACAGAAGTAAACAATATGAACAACACAAAGGAAAAATGTCCCAGTTACAAAACCTTTCCCAGTTTGCAGTTTCGGTTTGTTCTGTGCAGCGTTTTCCTTACGCTGTGCTCAGGCGTGGCTGCAGTGATCATGCTGTAGTCATCTGTGGTTTCAGGCACGTTGTTGTATTTGGCCAAAGCATAAACTGAACTGATTTCCACAGGAGCAGCTTTCTCTCCGCCCTCGTCTCTGATTTCCTCATACACGGCGTTGTTGGTCTGCAAGAGAAGAAGAAGCATTTCTTCAAATCCTGTAACATCAAACTGTGATGATGTCAGAGTTCGTGGAGCTCACCTCTGTGACAGCAGCGTACTCTGTTTCCACACGAGGATCTGAAAAACACATCAGTGAGTTTGAACCAGTGCAGGTGATGAAAGAGGACAGGTGTGTGTGAGTGTGCTGAAAACAACAGGAAGTCAGGTGATGCAGGTAAACATGGCGGCCTGTTACAGTGGCTGCAGTGGCTGTCACACACAACTCAAGACTTCTTAGACACACACTGCCTGTGTGTGTGTGTTTCCTGTTGCCTCACTCTTTGGTTTTGCAGATCTTTTCTTGCAGAATATCAGCACAGACACTGATAACAGGATGATGACGATGATGATGATGATGACAGCCACAGTCAGACCCACAGGCAGCGAAACACCTGCAGCAGATTCAGAAGACGTTAGTTTACACTCACATGTCCTGATACAGCATGTAATCAGTATTTTCTCTGTCATGTTAGTAACATGAGGCCCCTGAGGTGAGTATTTTCCTGTATGCACCTAAATTCAGACTCAGGGTAAGTTGGAGATATTTTGCATGACTGTGTTAAACAGTCTCATTCTCCAGTTAATACCAAACGTGTTTGGACATCTTTATGTAAGTTTATATCTGTAGACCACAGCAGTGGATTTTAAATCAAACCATCAACATTTGAGTAAAGTTTTTATTAAATGTTTTAAATTAACTAAATTGTTTGATATAAATTCCACAGTGGTCGTGTACAGAGGAGGATCTTTAAAAACCTGTGGACACAGTTGTACCTTCAGATGTTTTCTCAGGCTGCTCCGTGGTTACACTCGAGGTGAGTGAAGGTGAGAAGGCTGATTGGACGACTGCTGAAACAGGTCAGAGAGTGAAGTTTGGTTTAGATGTGGTTCTTATTTAAAAGCAGCCCGCTCACACACTCAGAGTCACACATCACTGTGTGTCACACGACTGCTGCAGTGTCACTGCGAGTAAGGATGTTTGTAACATCACATCTTTGACATCACAGTAGGCAGGTATCATTGTTCAGCATGCTGGGTGTATT
Organism: Oreochromis aureus; assembly: GCF_013358895.1. NCBI lineage: Eukaryota > Metazoa > Chordata > Actinopteri > Cichliformes > Cichlidae > Oreochromis > Oreochromis aureus. The sequence continues at coordinate 2,019,474 of NC_052961.1, forward strand.
TTAACTGACATAATCTTCCTGAATATAGCCAAACATTAATATGTGTCCAAACCAGTGCATGAAACCAAGAAACAAACACAAAATCCCTCAGAGTGGACACAGACTGCTGTCTTCAAACGTTGTGACCTTTCCCACCACCTGATGTTGTAGCACTTTAACAAAAAGGACAGCTCAGTCCTCCTGCAGCCAGTTTGGAAATGACCGAAGTTAAAGAACACCTCTTTCTTAAAGGTGAGACACCAGCAGCGTCTGATAGATCAGCAGTATCTGACATCTGGGATAAAAGTGTAAAGAAAGATTCTGAAATTCAGATTTTATAATAGCATCAAGTTTTGATACTGCTCCAGAAAAACTGTCAAATTAGATTTTAGTTCCAGAAAAAGTGCAAATCATTATCTACAGTGTGGCTGTTAGATAATATGTCTGGTTATCTGAAACACCAGCAGCTATCAATGACTAAATTAGCAACATTAAAAACATTTTCAGGGAAAACTCACCATCTGTGACGCTGAGCACAAAGAGTCTGAATGAAGCTTGAGATCGATTCAGAGAACATCTGTACTGTCCTGAGTCAGACTCAGTCAGCTGTGTGATTGTCACATACACAATTCCTTGTCCTCTATATGTCTCCTCTGAAGTTCCTCTATATCCAATTCTGTATCTGTCTTTGGAAGCATCTTCATCATCTGTTTGAAGAAGAACCTTGTCCTCTCCACATTCTCCCCTGCAGAAGAACTTTTGTCCTCCAGACTGATTAAAGTAACATCCGACTGTGAGAGAGCTTCCAGTTTCTTTATAGAAGTGTTTCAGCTGAGCAGGATCGTCTCCATCCAGCAGTGCTGTTAAAGAGACAAACGATCAATAGTTACTATCTGTGCTGAAGATGATGCAGTCTGATCACAACAACTCCAGTTTGAGCCACAGTTACACTGGGAGCTGCCCAGTTCAACCAGTCTGTGGCTGGAACAGTGAATTCAACAGTGATTTGAAGTGAATTCTTCTGATTCAGTCCGACCTCCTCGTGCCATCATCATAACATCATCATAACACAGTGGACACATACAGACACTCTGCTAGTGTCACTCTGGAGGTTTTACAGTGTTTACTGTGCAAAGCAGGATTTAATCTTGTCCATGTAACTCCAGGGTTAATCATGCTTTTTAATATGAAGCTGGTTCACTTATTACCCGTTTATATTTCATATATATGCTAAGCTAATCTGCTCCAGAGCAGGTTATGTTCCAGATCACAGATCACCAGGTATGAAACCTACTGTCCAATCAGATCTCTGGAAAACCCCGAGACCTCTGAGAGCAGATAGTAGGAGGGTCTAAAATTTTCCAGTGGTGTTTAATGTCTTTGCTTTTCCCTGATGATCCCTGAAGAAATATTAATTCTGAAATACAAATTTATCCCCTGATTCTTTTTGTTCCTGTTGCAGTTTTTTGTTTTATAATCAAAAGTATCTGATCCTAAAACAAGCAGCTGTTTGCTGACCTCACATTAGATTTGCACACCTTTAAATTCTGTTTAGATTTGACAGTTAAACTGCATTTGAACGAATACAACTTAAAACCTTTTTTAAACATGAATTTAATGAAATATTGATTATAATCCATCAGATTCTCTGTGTTTTAAAACCTAAACTTTATTAAGCTCGTTCACAGTCTTACTGATCGCAGCGTTCATGCAGCCTTTAACACAGATGACTTCAGTCTGTGTTACTGTATGTGTTTAACCTCTTTATAGTTTTATCTTCCTTTGTAAAATCAGCTGCTCTGATGTCAGCACGTCTCCATGTTTCTGATTGGTCAGATGTTGCTCCCGCCTCTTTCATGTGAACACACTGGCAACGAATGGGTTAACTTAGCGAGCTGGTAAAAAGCTTCATGCTAAATGTTGATGTCAGGTTCAGTGAGTCCACACAGGACTGTGGTTTAAGAAACTCAGACTTTAACCCTGAACGCTTCAGTTCCTGTGCAGGTGATCAGAGGAAATCAATCAAAACCCAACATCATTACTGAAACCATGAACCGTGACTCGCTGTGGCATCAGATAAAGAGCAGAGCCTCAAGTTTAATCCAGTAACGTGAGAATAATGTGATGTTAAAAACTCCTCAGTGAATACTGTGCAATACAAATATGGATCAAACAGATAAATTCTAATTTACACACAAACCTTTGATTTTAAAACACAGTTTAGTTCATGCTCATGAAGTCCAGCTCAACCACAAAAGACAGATCAGCTGATCACTTAGACGATACCTCATATATCATATTAGCCAATCTCATATAGAGCGTGTTATTGTCTCCTGCCCACACAGCTCCACCACAGCTTCTCCTTTTCATGCTGTGTCTGATGTTCTGTGCAGCACGATTCACTCACATCATCCTGATATGATGGAGATTATGGCAGGAATGTTCTTTTCCATAGTTATATACATAACTAGAGTTTAAAAAACACAGTTTGGTAAAGAGAAGTTTTTTCAGAGTCATTGACTCCGAAAACTGATAAAAAGATGAAGTAAAGTAAAAATCTCAGAGTTTCCAAAGTTTTATAAAACTTTCTTCAGACTTTCAGAGACAAAAGACAAAACAGAGAAATCAACATTTGCACAGTTTAAACTGAAACTCACCTTCAGCAACAACAACTTCAAACTGTCTGTATGAAACTGATGATGGAGATCCACCCACACCACAGCTGTACTGTCCAGCATCAGACATGATCAGCTGTGTGATGCTCACAGACAAAGCAGGAGCACTTTCTACAATTACATATTCAGTGCTGTATCTGTGACTTTGATTCTTCTCATCTGTTGTATTAATAAGAATGTTTCCTCCTTTACATTCTCCTCTGCACAACATTTTCCATGTTCCAGCAGGAAAGTGGAATCCAGCTGTTAGATTTCCTCCAACGACTCCAAAGGAAATGTTTTTGTTGATGTTGACTTCAGGGTTTCCATCCTGCAGAGCTGTTGGAAACATGAACCATCAATAGTTACTGTTTGTACTTCCTGTAAGAAGCTGCAGTCTGATCACAGCATCCACACACAGACACACTAAAGTCTGAATGTGAAACACTGAGAGCTCAGAGTTTAAACATCATCTTAGTTTCACTCTTCTCTCCTCATTGATCAGAACAAAGATCCACATTCAGTCCTGTTAGAGCTCTGACACTAAGCTGTTTGTGATCAAGAGGAAACTAAAAGTTTAACATGTCAGTTTTTCTTCATACTTTGGTTTCAGGCGATGACTCACAGTTTTATATTTGGCTGCAGGATGTGAGGCAGTTTATTCTGTTTAATCTGAGTTATCAGGAACAAAATGTTTGCAGGCAGATTTTCTCAGTTTAGTCAAATTAAAGTTCAACTAAGTCGATAAACTCTGAAGGCAGCAGGCTGAGTTTGTTCCCTTTATTTTACTGACTGTACAGTTTATTCTGAGGAAGTAAGAAACACTTGTAATGAGCTGTGTTTGAAATGATGGTTTCACATGTGATCAAGTCCTAAAGCCAAAGTGAGCAGCTGACATGTCCATGAATGTGCTCACTGTGATGGTTTCTTCTGTCCATACTGGCCACAAACAGATCCATGAAATCATGAATAAAAGCAGTTTGAATGGAAGAAGCGTCCATGAAAGTGACTCATAGCTGACTCTGATCATCATGTTTAACAATAGAAAGAAACATGTTGGAAGAATGAGAGTGACAGAAAGAAAAAGTGAATGTACTCACAAAGGAAGAAGAAGCAGATCAGAGTGTGATGGACTTTCATGATGAGGCTCTGATGGTTTACTGCTGCCTCTCTTCTTCTTCACTGGAAACCAGGAACTTGTGACGCCTCACTTCTCTAACTGAAGGAGTCCCTCCTCCAAACACACAGCACACACCTCCACACTCCTCCCCTCTGCATCCGTCTGTGAGTCTGCTGCAGGGCTTCCTGCTCATTCATGCAAATCTTTACATTTACATTTATCTCTGAAACCAGAATTCACAGCACGAATTATAAATGTGATGATGTGTCCAGCTGATTCTTCCACCTCAGCTAAAATTCATTTAGTCTTCTTCTAATATTAAAACTCTTAATTGATCATAAGTGTCATTGTTATATGTACATATTGTTCTTGAGACTTCACAGTATTTCAGTATCTGCTGACTCTGAGGTTGTAAATTTGTCCGACCTTCATTAAAGATCTGAGCTTTCCAGTAAGATCTTTTGAATCTTGTGTTCATTTTTTTTTATTAGATAATTCCTTATTTAATTAACTTAGTTTCATTTTGACTGGACATAATAATGAAACTTAAATATTACATCACAGCTAACATGACATCGAGCACAAAGACCCAGAAAAGAGGATCATTCATGTCCATTTTAAAAGTTGCATTAAGGCTGTTTTTGTCTATAACAGCTGCAACAGCTCGACTTCCTGTTAATGCTATCTCACAGAGTCTGAGGTCAGCTCGTGGCAGAACAGGAAGCTGAACGTCAACACTGACCACGTTTGACAAACTTATTGCTCAACAGCACTGAGGGAACATTTAATATCTTTCACTGTTTTTAGATGGAAAATTATTTTATTCTCACAAAGAACAAAGAGGAAACATCTCCAATAACCATGAACTGACATTCACATTCAGAATCTGAGTGTCTTTGGTAAATATGAACTTCAGTGTGTGCAGAGTTGCTGTGGTTGTTCTCTTTAACGAATTTCCTTAAATAAAAAAAACTTTTTACAGCATTAGTTTTAAACAGTGGGCTGATACTCAATGCAGAAGCAAATAGAGGAAGTTCATATTACTAAAGTTAAAAATAAGCTGTGCTGAGTGCTTGTAAGTTACACCATGTCAGAGTGTGAAGTCTATGATGGACGTGCAGTCCGAAAGAAAACCCCCAATTTATTTGTTTTCATGACTGACTCTGAAGTTGTGACACACTGGAAGATTTTAATACTTACAATTTAGCAAAGGGGAAATCTCTGTGATGACAAAAAATGGTCCAGTTTTCTGCTCAGTGGGTCTGGGTTACTGTGGTCCCACTCCTGAGCTGGGTCCAGGGCTCGAGGACGAGCATTTGGCCACCAGGACTTGGACACATGAGCCAAAAGTCCTCTTGGACAAATTCACCTCAGAGTAGGTGAGTTTGCTCGAGTCGTCTTCCTCCTGAAAAAAGAGAACAAATAAAGATGAAACTGTTGATCAGCTGCCACATTTTCAACAATGTTTAGATTGGCAAACACAAACAATGAGACAAGCATGGAGTCCATGCAGGAGATTTACTGAAATCAGCAGAAGGAACTCGAAACACATCAGTCAGTTTAAACCATTACAGGTGAGGTGAGAGGACAGGACAGGTGTACACTGGAACCAACAGGGTCAGCTGGGAGTTACTGTAGTAACCAGCTGGGAGTCAGTTACACGATGAAGCAGCCGCGGCTGTGAGGAAGTTACTGAAAAGCCAGAAAAGCCGAACCTGATGTTGTGGATTTTATTATGACATATATAGCTGTATACACTAGACATGTAATCATAGTTACTTTCATTAATTCTGTGTAATCGTATATACGATGCATACTCACAATGAAGTGTCATATATATATATAGTGAAGTCACTGTGTTTAGCATTTAACCTGCATGTTTGAATCACACGGCTGTTATATTTAGGTCAAATATATCTACCATTATGTTAGTGAAAAACTTTGTGCCACTTGTTGTATGAACACATGCTGATCAATACTATTTAGAAATGTAACACTGAGGATCAACAAGAAACCTTTGATAGTGTTATGGCCAACTGTGACCCACCAAAGGGTTAATTCAGCTTGGCACTGCCAAAGTATGCTCATAGGACCCTTCTCAGCATGCAGCTGCATTTAACTGTACAACAGAAGCATGCAGCTGTTTGGATGACTGTAAAGCAAAGGCCTGCAGCCCAAACGGCTGTAAGGTAAAAGCAGGCAGCTCTTTAAATGACTGTAAAGCAGAAGTGTACCGCCCTTTCAATGTCTCTGTAAGCAAATAAGCCCGGCCTTTGCAGGGCGTGTACCTGGGATTCTGGTTCTCACCTCAAACACCAGAAGGCGATGAAATAACACTTACTCAGCATGGATAGCAGTTCATGTCTGGCATACAAGCCCAACAAAATTGTTGAATGATTACCTGATTAACTGGTTTTCTGTAGACTTTCAGACTCACTTTGGCCATGAAACTGTCAAAGGGACCCAATGCAGTGATGGATGAGAGACTGGTTGGCAAGAAGTTATAGTGTAAGGGGCGTGTGTGTCATAAGTGGAAGATGAAAGGATACCCGACTGCAGGAGGAGGGGTCGCTGATCCTACATGAGTCCGATATGCGTTAGGTAGCTTTTTTCTGCTGCTTCCTTCCTGTCTGTCGTTTGTGTGTGTTTTCTGTTTGTGCTTTAAGGCTCTACACCCCGAGGTTGCTTCGCTTTTGTTTGTGTTGCTTTCTATGTCTTATTTCTGCTGTAAATGTGCTGTTCTGCTGTTCATATGACAATGTTTACTAGAATAGAATAGAATAGAATGCCTTTATTGTCACTATACAGTTGTACAATGAGATACAGAACATCTCCTACTCAGTGTAAACATGCTGGGGGGGGGAGGGGTACAGTTCTGCAGCGCTATATACATATGGACAGTATTAACATATGGAAGAAGATGTGTATATATATATAAAATGTACAATTTACAAGCCGTAAGTAATATGTAATAAATAGTGTTATGTATGTACAGTTGAGTTATTGCACATGGGATTGGTATAAATAGTGGTGGTCCATAGAGGAAGTGGGAAGTGGGGGGCTGTGTTATCAGTGCATGTGTGAGTTCAGGGTGGTTATGGCTTTGGGGAAGAAACTGTTTTTGAGTCTGTGGGTCTTTGTGCTGATGCACCTGTAGCGCTGCCCTGAGGGAAGCAGGCTGAACATGTTGAAGCCAGGGTGGGAGCTGTCCATGGTGATGTTTGCTGCTCTGCTGAGGCAGCGGGAGGAATAAATGTCCATCAGTGAGGGGAGAGGGCAGCCGATGATCTTTTGTGCTGTCTTGACCACACTCTGAAGCCTCACTCTATCTGCCTTGGTGCAGCTGCCGTACCATACCGTGATGCAGTAGGTTAGCAGGCTCTCAATGGACGAGCGGTAGAAGGTCAGCAGCAGGTTGGAGTTCAGCTTGTACTTCCTGAGGACTCTCAGGAAGTGCAGCCGCTGTTGGGCCTTCTTGACGACCGCTGAGATGTTGTCTGTCCAGGAGATGTCAGCAGAGATGAGGACACCAAGGAACCGGAAGGTGTGGACCCTCTCACACACTCCCGTTGATGTAGGGGGGCCAAGTCAGTGCTGTGTCTCCTGAAGTCGATAATGAGCTCTTTGGTTTTCTTGGTGTTCAGTGCCAGGTTGTTTTCTGAACACCAGGCTGCCAGCTTCAGGACTTCCTCTCTGTACTCTGCCTCGTCTCCCTTTGAGATGAGTCCGACTACCGTGGTGTCATCAGCAAACTTGATGATGAGAGTGTTGTTGTGGGTCGAACTGCAGTCGTGGGTGTAGAGAGAATACAGGAGGGGCTCAGCACACAGCCCTGTGGGGAGCCGGTGCTCAGTGTGCAGTGGAGGAGAGATGAGGCGGAGTCTTACAGTCTGGGGCGGTTTGTGAGAAAGTCCTTTATCCATGCACATGTGAGAGGAGGGAGGCCAAGAGTGACCAGTTTGGTGATGAGGATGTCCGGGATGATAGTATTAAAGGCTGAGCTGTAGTCCACAAAGAGCATTCGGACGTAGCTCTGCCGCTGCTCTAGGTGACTCAGCACAGCGTGGAGGGCTGTGGCGATGGCGTCTTCTGTGGATCTGTTTGCGGTATGCAAACTGGTGGGGGTCGAATTCTGGGGAGGTAATCCTTGATGTGCTGAAGGACTAGTCTCTCAAAGCATTTCATGATTACTGGTGTGAGGGACACAGGGCGGTAATCATTCAGGCTGGAGATGGGAGACTTCTTCGGCACTGGGATGATTGTGGCTGATTTTAGACAGGATGGGATGGCTGCCTGATCCAGTGAGAGGTTGAAGAGTCTGGTGAAGATGAGGGTGAGCTGGTGTGCGCATGCTCTTAGTACCTTGCCAGGTACTCCGTCTGGACCGGCTCTTTTCCAGAGAACCATTCTGAGTCATTGATTTTAATTGGATCTAAAAGCTGAACCTCCACAGTGTTGGTGGGATAAGGTTCTCATATTGGCTTCAAAATTTGCGACCCGACACTGAGAGCTGCAAACTCATCTTAATGTCTGTAACTGTCAGCCTTTGCCAAAACACACTGAAGACTTTTTTGAGGAAGTGATTCAGGCAGCATTTCAGCCAGACTTTGGAAGTATTTCCATCAAATGAATGTAGCGCCTCCACTCAGGACCACTACAATATTAATTCCAATAGAGACCCTAGACGTCCTGCTCGGATCAGAAGGAGGTTTTGATTTAGGGACTCACAAAAAGAGTCATCTTGGACATGAACAACTGGAACCTTTATGGTCTCATTACAGCTCATAAACACACACAATCAACCAAGTTTGCACACCAGCAGTGCTCTTTTGGATGAATGGATCTAAAACAAAACAAAATAAAATAAGAAATGGAAATGAAAAGAGTTGTACTGGATGGTATTGGAGCTCCATTAAATGAATAAAACAAATGAAGTGAAGAAATTTCCAGTCTGAATTTACTGAGACCCAAACAGCAGTACTGTAATGGAAGTGTGAGTGTGCAGAGCCTATTCTGTCCGTGGATGTGAGGCAGATAAAGTGCTTTAAGTGTTCAGAATAAAGGTTGATTTACTAAATGTGTCTTTTAGCATTAAGTGCTCTCAGTGGCCAGAAAGACTAGAAATATATAATATAAATATGAGCTCTTATTTTTTTTTCAGTTGCTTGTTGTTGCCTGTGAGACACAAAGATCATCAGTCATGATGCTGTTTGCTGTAACAGTAATGAGCTCGATGACTTTCAGGTAACTGAACCTTTAAATCAGGGGTGTCAGACTCATTTCACATGACGGCCCACTTTGATCTTCAGTGGGCCGGACCTTTAAAACTCCCCTTTCTGTCCCAGTAAAGAAGTCACATATTTAACAGTTTGTCTACACGATGAAGAAAAAGCTGCTGTGACAAAGAAAGAAATCTGTCAGCACGACTCTTTGGACTTAAACTGTAAGTTTAATAAATGTGTGAAATCACAGAAAAAGTTCTGTAGCTCATCCTCGAGTGTCCAGTTTTTCACTTTACTTTTGTAAAAAAACAAACAAACAAAAAAACAGAAATTTCTTTATTAGACAGTAAAAAACGTGAAAAATCATTTAAGGTTTTCTTAGAGCTGAGCGTTTTGCAGTTTGGCAGAATTTGTGAAAGTTGAAATTTCTTCAGTACTGAATAGCAGAAGTTAAGCTTCCTTAACAGCTGCTGACAGCACTGTACACAGCGGCAGCCTGGTGCATAATAAGCAAGCGAATAATGCAGAATTGACAGTTCTTGAAGCACAGAGAGAGAGAGATGTGTGCAGGATTCATGGTGGAAGCAAAACAGTCAAAGTCAGAGAGAATTCATGACAATGTTTTAAAATGTGAAGCATAGTTTTGGTCTTTTTTTGCTGCTGGTTCAGTGAGTTTTGGTCACAGTGATGAAACCTGAAGTTTCAGTTTATGTCTGCTTTCAGCACCTGTTGGTGTGTCCGTGCTGTCAGGTCAATAGGGGTCCATCTTCTTTGCAAAAGCTGTTTACCTGTTAATTGTTGGCTGTTTTAGCTGTTATTGAAATGGTTTTGTGAACTTTTAGGTGAGATTCTGACATTTCAGTGGATACCACACGTGACATGTGTTACAGGGTATTGTAGGGTCTACCTTACAATATAAAGCGCCTTGAGGCGACTGTTGTTGTGATTTGTGCACATAAAATTGAATTGAACTGACACCCACTAACGTGTGATCACATTGATGTCACTGATTTTTATTTGAAAATGCTCTAAATTAACTAGTTTTAGGTACAGACCCGGTACCTAGTCTGGGATATTAGATTTTTTGTAAATACTTATTTACTGACCGGCTCCAACTTTGTAGTGTGTTGTTTTTGTTGCTTGTTTTCTGCCATAAAGTGTTTACTTAAATTCAGTGCACAGATGGAGCTGATTACACTGTTGTTTTGGAATATTTAAGCAGATTTATCAGTAAGCTTAGACCAAAACTTCTGGTCTCAGATTTGCTTAAAAACCTTTAAATTGATTAAAAATCCCAGTCTGCAATTAATACAATACAAAATACTACACAGAGTGCACTATACAGGTCATCGGATGTTCAAGATGGGCTTTACATCTTCCAACAACTGCTCACACTGTCAAGGCAATACACCAGACAATTACATCCACGCCCTTTGGTTCTGTCCACCAGTGCAGAAGTTTTGGCGTGAGATATGTGAAGACTTATCAAAGTGTCTGAAATGTATGGAAGAAATATAGTATCATCAGAATCCAACTTTTTAGACATTGAATTTATAACACTGAATTTTATCCTCCAAATTTCCTGCAAAAATATTCACCTGCAAAATTCACCTGCAAAAATTCACCTGAAAAAATTCACCTGCAAAATTCACCTGCAAAAATTCACCTGCAAAATTCACCTGCAAAAATTCACCTGCAAAATTCACCTGCAAAATTCACCTGAAAAAATTCACCATCAAATATTCACCTGCAAAAAAATTCACCTGCAAAAATTCACCATCAAATATTCACCTGCAAAAATTCACCTGCAAAATTCGCCTGCAAAAATTCAACTGCAAAAGTGTTGAACTTAAATGACCCAAGCCAGAGCAATCAGCACTAGATCGAGTCGAGCGGCTCTCAGCCAATTAAATTACGCTGTTTGATCACATGACACCGTTAGCCAGCAGTGTGTCTCCTGAAAAGAGAGCTGTTTAGAGGTGAGTGATTAAGGCTGTATCCCAATTCAGGGCTGTATCCCAATTCAGGGTCTGCAGCATTAAAGTACGCAGCCTCAACGATCCTCAAGGGCCGCGTGACTCAAAGACCGCTAAGGCCGGAAGTGCGAGGCTCGTGAAATGGGACGGTCTAGCCTCCGTCGCGCTTCCCAGGTTGCCTAGCAACCATAACACCAACCGCTGGAAACGTTTCGTACAGCTTTGTTTGACAGAAATGAAGGAGAACATATTTTTGTTCGTGTTTGTGTTTCTACACGAGCTTTGTGTGATTTAATAAGTATCTGATGCTGAGACCACAGGACTGTAAAACATGATTGTTGGCCTTCATTTCTGTACTGAACAGTCATTTAAGATTAGCTAGTAAATAACAATTAGCTAATGTTGTTCATGAGACTAAAGTCAGTGTAAATATGATATGGCCAATATCATAGTTATTATATTAATCATAAGTTATTGTATGGAAGAAATATAGTATCATCAGAATCCAACTTTTTTAGACATTGAATTTATAACACTGAATTTTTATCCTCCAAATTTCCCTGCAAAATTCACCTGCAAAAAAATTCACCTGAAAAATTCACCTGCAAAAATTCACCTGCAAAAATTCACCTGCAAAATTCACCTGCAAAAAATTCACCTGCAAAAATTCACCTGCAAAATTCACCTGAAAAAATTCACCATCAAATATTCACCTGCAAAAATTCACCTGCAAAAATTCACCATCAAATATTCACCTGCAAAAATTCACCTGCAAAATTTCGCCTGCAAAATTCAACTGCAAAAGTGTTGAACTTAAATGACCCAAGCCAGAGCAATCAGCACTAGATCGAGTCGAGCGGCTCTCAGCCAATTAAATTACGCTGTTTGATCACATGACACCGTTAGCCAGCAGTGTGTCTCCTGAAAAGAGAGCTGATTAGAGGTGAGTGATTAAGTTTTTCTCCTAAATAGAGATCATTACAGAACGCCTAGTCCTACTTAAAATCCCATTCATTTTCTTTTATTTTATCATCTACTCGAACTGAGGAAAACATTTGACTAACTCAACGAACATTTCGCGCCTCCCTGCCTGTCTGCAGAGGCAGTTTTGAATTTAGGAGTGGCAAGATGGCAGCGGCAAACCCTGGCGGTTCTCCGGTAAGTATATTGTGTTTTATCTTCAAGTTTGTCTTTTGAAACGTTAATTTTATTTAAATCCGTTGGTCACGTATAAAGTACACAGACGGGGTCTTTGCTCAACTCGTCTGAGGCGTGTCTCACTAAGCGCTACATGCTAGCATCCTGCTAACCGAGCTAACCTTTACATGCTGTGCTCTACAAAATAGGATACTCGGTACAAAACCATACTCCGCAGATATTGATAGATAGACGAACACTGCAAATATAATGGGAAACGAGAGCGGCATTTGGTGAAGGGTAAAATACACCATGAATAAAGCCATAGAGTGAATGGCTGCCATGGTTGCAGAACGGCCTGATTTAATGACAAGAATGGGGAAGAGTGAGGTGAAGTGAACCAAAGCCACAAAACACGGTCAGACAAGGCGGGAATAGGGCAGTGATATGTCCGTCAGTATGAAGTTGGTGTGTGCTTTGGTGAACAAAAACTCGAGACCGGTAGCAGGAAGATGGGTGACTCGTGTTTCACTGAAATAGTGGTGAATTAAAACATCCTTTGTTGGGGAAATTTAGGTGTAAATGCATCCATACAGGCGAGACAGAGGCAGACCAGGCAGTGAAGAAAACAAGGCAAACATTAGAAATATTAAAACGGAAATATAGGATTAATATAACATACAATTAGGGAAAATTGAAGGAATACAGTGTAAATTATACTGTAAAGTCATTAAAACAGCATAACCTGATTAAAAGAAACATGTAATTGGGTAGGATGGTGGTGATGATGATGATGATGATGATGATGATGATAATAATAATATTAAAAACATGTACAAGATGGGCATGTATACTTGTACCAGAATTTAACAACTATAAAGTTGTGGCATGCCAGTACCTTACCCTTCCATTATATCCACACTTTCAGAAAAGGATATGGTCAATATCTTTACAAATACTATCTAAACTTAAACAGATAGCATAAGTTAAACAGGATATTCCTCTGCGCTCTCCTAGAGAGAATACATCAAATTAAACAAATAAGTAGTCTATGGCATTTAAAAGTGGTTACCTACAATTCTGAAATAATAATACTAATTCTCATTGATGATGATATTGTATTTGAAATCCTGGTGTAACACTGAACCCGACATCATAAAATGATTACCCTTGTAATGTCAGGGAGCTACAACCAAGGAGGAAAATATTACTATCTCACCCCTTGTATCCAATTACATAACAGCACTGCTTGGTAAAGGTGTTGAATTAGCTGGGTCGCTCAGTTTGGGGAAAATTGTGGGTAGCCTGCAAGGGCCTCAACTTCTCCATTCCCACAATGTGCAACAAATGGGCACAGCTGATCTTCAAGAGTGGAACATTGGCCAGTTACTTCCAACTTTAACGTATTTTTGCAAATATATTCTTAAAATTGTCTCTTTACACAGATCATAATGATACAAGATGGCACTTGTGTAATTTCCTACAAATTCAATAAATCTAAGTAATTGTTACTATCCTGTTAAATCCTGAAAAATGTTTTAACAGCTGTGTTAAACTTCATACTGACACATGCTGGAAAGTGCATTCATGAGACTTTTTTTTTATGCCTTCTAGAGCAGTAGCAATCAAAGATTTTAAGGATTCTTTTACATTTTTTAAACACTTTGATTAAGGCATATGTTGTTCTTTATTGTCAGATCTAAGTTTGTTTAAAGCTTCGAATGTTTTGGGGTACTTTTCTTTGTTTTCAGGGTTCGTGGCAACCACGGATGGGGAAAATGTGGAGGTTGCACGGCTGATGTTTACTGTTCATGGCACAGGAAGAGGCAGTTTTATTTCAGGAATGAGTGAGCACAATCAAAGGTTTGTTCTCATAAAATACTGTCAACCTCAATGTTTCTGACATAAGATGGAAGGTGTTGCAGCTTTATTTCCATTATTTAAAAATACATAAACATTTAAAGGGTATAGCTTTATGAAAAAAGTTTTATAGTAAAATGTCTTTAGAGAACAGTGCCCTATCCAGCAGGATATATTGTCTGATATGTGTCAGGTGTTTTTGTTGTTGTTGTTGTTTCTTTCAATTTCCATTATTTACCCCTCAAGGAAGAAAATATTGGACAGGTCCTACAAACCCCAAAGAGCCTTCAGGACTCTGCCCTATTTTTAGTTATTCACACACCTTTTCCAGTCTGTTACCTTCCTTCCCTGAATGTTCATTCTGTGTTAATGGTCTGGTTGTCATCTCATTTGTTGCCACTGATCATTACAACCCTTTTGGCACCTTTTAAGTGATATGCCTGGGTCCTTCCTACATGCCCTGATAATGTATTATTACTGTTGTCATGCACACATTTCATGTAGGGTTAGAAACAAGCAGGGAATTTCTCATACACACCAAAGAAAGGCCATACCTAATTAAATATTTTTTATATATTATTTCAGAATAGAGCGACTGTGGAGAGACCTCTGGGTGGCCATTACATGCTTTACTACGATGTTCTTCACAACCTTGAGGAAGAAGACCTTGACATTTCAAATGCTGCACACCTCTTTTGCTGCCATTACGTCTTTCTTCCTCGACTGGAGGATGATTTTAATACATTTTGCAGTGGATGGGACAACCATCCACTGCGAACAGAAAACAACATGAGTCCCAACCAGCTGTGGGAGTTGGGTCACAGATATCACCCTGTTCCTGTTCCAGAAAACACACAGGTAAAGGTGCACATTTTAGTACTCATTGATTTTCTTACAGAGAATGTGATGATTTTATGGATAATTAAAGTCAGTCATAAATCCACAAACACAACAAGCTGAAAGTCAGTGATGCTGCTCGGTTTGCAGTCCTGAATATGACGGCACAAGCAGGATTCACTGCACTGTTAATGTTAGCTATGTTATATTGCTGCCTCTGTTCGGTGGTGTCGAGCCAAACGGACTTTAACGTGTGTTTGAACGAGCTGACGGTTCACTCGTTAAGCTGAAAGAAAGATGCTTTAATCACAGGAGTCACACATGTGTCCACTGGACCATCTGGGAACTCTTCTTGTTTAGCACTCGTAATAACACAAACACTAAATCCTCCTTCTCTTGTGCTGTTTTGTAGCAGTGTATACACCTGAGACTGAGACCTGAGTCGGTCTGTCCTGCACTCTCTCTCTGTTTCTTTCTCTCTGATTGTGGAATAAAAGTATGAACATGTATTTATAAGTTACACTTGTGTTTGAATCCTGCAGCTTATCACACATTTGATTTCCATGTGTGACGACTGCAAGTGTCCAGAGTGAGGACAGACTGAGGGACCCACTGCTGCACATCATCTGTGAGGCTTTGCACCCCTGATGATCCACCAGGACAAACTCAGCAGTGTGTGAGGAAGAGCCAGCAGCAGCTGACAGATGGAGAGAATAGACAGACTGTTCCCTGTTTGTGAAGGACTGCTAGGAAAGTTTAACATAACTAATTGTCTGTCCTGAATCAGTCTTATTAGGTAATGTTCAAATAATGTTATCATCCCAGTGTTTTCAGTGTGGGAGAAAGTACTCAGGGCCTTCAAGTTACACACTATGAAAGGCAGCAACAAGTTTAATGTTCAGAAACCTAAAGTATGTATCAGCAGCAGAATGGAGCTAACAATAAATGTTTGTTTCAGTTCTATGAAGCTTTGAGTATTTTGGATTAGTAGCACTGCTGTGTTTGTTGCATCATATTGCTGTAATTGTTTATATGCTTTATATATTCTGAGGTAAGTTGATCTATAGTGTTACATCATATTCTATAAGGATGTTATGTGTTTGTAGACTTTCTGCCCAGTTTGACCCATTTTGCAGAAGTCAGCCTGTTTAAGGCTCTGATATCTATTCTGTATGACTTAAAGCAGTTATGACATGGTCTGATTTTCTCACCCAATAAAGGAATATTTAATGTATCAGTCTACTCTTCATTGTATCAGAAACAGTTTTCACAGCTCGTACGTTTTCTTTTTACACATATATGCAAGCATTGAGCCAAATGTAATAATGCCAACATATTAAACAAACATTTGTCTCTTATATATAATACATCTACATATACACTGTCAAAGATATTTGTCTTTGAGTGAAGATTTAAGGTGACAGGACTTATAAATAACTGGAACTTGAATCTTTACTGAAGCTCAATATTTGACTCAGAGTTCATTCACATGATTGTCACATCACATGTGCTGTACCAGTGTACCTGCACATGTGATGTGACAATAGAAGTGATTTGATTTGAGAGTTCAAACTCACTGCTGCAATAATATGGAAGAAATATAGTATCATCAGAATCCAACTTTTTTAGACATTGAATTTATAACACTGAATTTTTATCCTCCAAATTTCCCTGCAAAATATTCACCTGCAAAAATTCACCTGCAAAAATTCACCTGAAAAAATTCACCTGCAAAAATTCACCTGCAAAATTCACCTGCAAAAATTCACCTGCAAAAATTCACCTGCAAAATTCACCATCAAATATTCACCTGCAAAAATTCACCTGCAAAAATTCACCATCAAATATTCACCTGCAAAAATTCACCTGCAAAAAATTAGCCTGCAAAATTCAACTGCAAAAGTGTTGAACTTAAATGACCCAAGCCAGAGCAATCAGCACTAGATCGAGTCGAGCGGCTCTCAGCCAATTAAATTACGCTGTTTGATCACATGACACCGTTAGCCAGCAGTGTGTCTCCTGAAAAGAGAGCTGTTTAGAGAGGTGAGTGATTAAGGCTGTATCCCAATTCAGGGCTGTATCCCAATTCAGGGTCTGCAGCATTAAAGCACGCAGCCTCAACGATCCTCAAGGGCCGCGTGCTCAAAAGACCGCTAAGGCCGGAAGTGCGAGGCTCGTGAAATGGGACGGTCTAGCCTCCGTCGCGCTTCCCAGGTTGCCTAGCAACCATAACACCAACCGCTGGAAACGTTTCGTACAGCTTTGTTTGACAGAAATGAAGGAGAACATATTTTTGTTCGTGTTTGTGTTTCTACACGAGCTTTGTGTGATTTAATAAGTATCTGATGCTGAGACCACAGGACTGTAAAACATGATTGTTGGCCTTCATTTCTGTACTGAACAGTCATTTAAGATTAGCTAGTAAATAACAATTAGCTAATGTTGTTCATGAGACTAAAGTCAGTGTAAATATGATATGGCCAATATCATAGTTATTATATTAATCATAAGTTATTGTATGGAAGAAATATAGTATCATCAGAATCCAACTTTTTTAGACATTGAATTTATAACACTGAATTTTTATCCTCCAAATTTCCTGCAAAATATTCACCTGCAAAATTCACCTGCAAAAATTCACCTGAAAAAATTCACCTGCAAAAATTCACCTGCAAAAAATTCACCTGCAAAAATTCACCTGCAAAAAATTCACCTGCAAAAATTCACCTGCAAAAATTCACCTGAAAAAAATTCACCATCAAATATTCACCTGCAAAAAATTCACCTGCAAAAAATTCACCATCAAATATTCACCTGCAAAAATTCACCTGCAAAAATTCGCCTGCAAAATTCAACTGCAAAAGTGTTGAACTTAAATGACCCAAGCCAGAGCAATCAGCACTAGATCGAGTCGAGCGGCTCTCAGCCAATTAAATTACGCTGTTTGATCACATGACACCGTTAGCCAGCAGTGTGTCTCCTGAAAAGAGAGCTGTTTAGAGGTGAGTGATTAAGGCTGTATCCCAATTCAGGGCTGTATCCCAATTCAGGGTCTGCAGCATTAAAGTACGCAGCCTCAACGATCCTCAAGGGCCGCGTACTCAAAGACCGCTAAGGCCGGAAGTGCGAGGCTCGTGAAATGGGACGGTCTAGCCTCCGTCGCGCTTCCCAGGTTGCCTAGCAACCATAACACCAACCGCTGGAAACGTTTCGTACAGCTTTGTTTGACAGAAATGAAGGAGAACATATTTTTGTTCGTGTGTTTGTTTCTACACGAGCTTTGTGTGATTTAATAAGTATCTGATGCTGAGACCACAGGACTGTAAAACATGATTGTTGGCCTTCATTTCTGTACTGAACAGTCATTTAAGATTAGCTAGTAAATAACAATTAGCTAATGTTGTTCATGAGACTAAAGTCAGTGTAAATATAATATGGCCAATATCATAGTTATTATATTAATCATAAGTTATTGCAGCAGTGAGTTTGAACTCTCAAATCAAATCACTTCTATTGTCACATCACATGTGCAGGTACACTGGTACAGCACATGTGATGTGACAATCATGTGAATGAACTCTGAGTCAAATACTGAGCTTCAGTAAAGATTCAAGTTCCAGTTATTTATAAGTCCTGTCACCTTAAATCTTCACTCAAAGACAAATATCTTTGACAGTGTATATGTAGATGTATTATATATAAGAGACAAATGTTTGTTTAATATGTTGGCATTATTACATTTGGCTCAATGCTTGCATATATATGTAAAAGAAAACGTACGAGCTGTGAAAACTGTTTCTGATACAATGAAGAGTAGACTGATACATTAAATATTCCTTTATTGGGTGAGAAAATCAGACCATGTCATAACTGCTTTAAGTCATACAGAATAGATATCAGAGCCTTAAACAGGCTGACTTCTGCAAAATGGGTCAAACTGGGCAGAAAGTCTACAAACACATAACATCCTTATAGAATATGATGTAACACTATAGATCAACTTACCTCAGAATATATAAAGCATATAAACAATTACAGCAATATGATGCAACAAACACAGCAGTGCTACTAATCCAAAATACTCAAAGCTTCATAGAACTGAAACAAACATTTATTGTTAGCTCCATTCTGCTGCTGATACATACTTTAGGTTTCTGAATATTAAACTTGTTGCTGCCTTTCATAGTGTGTAACTTGAAGGCCCTGAGTACTTTCTCCCACACTGAAAACACTGGGATGATAACATTATTTGAACATTACCTAATAAGACTGATTCAGGACAGACAATTAGTTATGTTAAACTTTCCTAGCAGTCCTTCACAAACAGGGAACAGTCTGTCTATTCTCTCCATCTGTCAGCTGCTGCTGGCTCTTCCTCCTCCTCTTCCTCACACACTGCTGAGTTTGTCCTGGTGGATCATCAGGGGTGCAAAGCCTCACAGATGATGTGCAGCAGTGGGTCCCTCAGTCTGTCCTCACTCTGGACACTTGCAGTCGTCACACATGGAAATCAAATGTGTGATAAGCTGCAGGATTCAAACACAAGTGTAACTTATAAATACATGTTCATACTTTTATTCCACAATCAGAGAGAAAGAAACAGAGAGAGTGTGCAGGACAGACAGGTGACAGTCTCAGGTGTACACACTGCTACAAAACAGCACAAGAGAAGGAGGATTTAGTGTTTGTGTTATTACGAGTGCTAAACAAGAAGAGTTCCCAGATGGTCCAGTGGACACATGTGTGACTCCTGTGATTAAAGCATCTTTCTTTCAGCTTAACGAGTGAACCGTCAGCTCGTTCAAACACACGTTAAAGTCCGTTTGGCTCGACACCACCGAACAGAGGCAGCAATATAACATAGCTAACATTAACAGTGCAGTGAATCCTGCTTGTGCCGTCATATTCAGGACTGCAAACAGAGCAGCATCACTGACTTTCAGCTTGTTGTGTTTGTGGATTTATGACTGACTTTAATTATCCATAAAATCATCACATTCTCTGTAAGAAAATCAATGAGTACTAAAATGTGCACCTTTACCTGTGTGTTTTCTGGAACAGGAACAGGGTGATATCTGTGACCCAACTCCCACAGCTGGTTGGGACTCATGTTGTTTTCTGTTCGCAGTGGATGGTTGTCCCATCCACTGCAAAATGTATTAAAATCATCCTCCAGTCGAGGAAGAAAGACGTAATGGCAGCAAAAGAGGTGTGCAGCATTTGAAATGTCAAGGTCTTCTTCCTCAAGGTTGTGAAGAACATCGTAGTAAAGCATGTAATGGCCACCCAGAGGTCTCTCCACAGTCGCTCTATTCTGAAATAATATATAAAAATATTTAATTAGGTATGGCCTTTCTTTGGTGTGTATGAGAAATTCCTGCTTGTTTCTAACCCTACATGAAATGTGTGCATGACAACAGTAATAATACATTATCAGGGCATGTAGGAAGGACCCAGGCATATCACTTAATAGGTGCCAAAAGGGTTGTAATGATCAGTGGCAACAAATGAGATGACAACCAGACCATTAACACAGAATGAACATTCAGGGAAGGAAGGTAACAGACTGGAAAAGGTGTGTGAATAACTAAAAATAGGGCAGAGTCCTGAAGGCTCTTTGGGGTTTGTAGGACCTGTCCAATATTTTCTTCCTTGAGGGTAAATAATGGAAATTGAAAGAAACAACAACAACAACAACAAAAACACCTGACACATATCAGACAATATATCCTGCTGGATAGGGCACTGTTCTCTAAAGACATTTTACTATAAAACTTTTTCATAAAGCTATACCCTTTAAATGTTTATGTATTTTTAAATAATGGAAATAAAGCTGCAACACCTTCCATCTTATGTCAGAAACATTGGAGGTTGACAGTATTTTATGAGAACAAACCTTTGATTGTGCTCACTCATTCCTGAAATAAAACTGCCTCTTCCTGTGCCATGAACAGTAAACATCAGCCGTGCAACCTCCACATTTTCCCCATCCGTGGTTGCCACGAACCCTGAAAACAAAGAAAAGTACCCCAAAACATTCGAAGCTTTAAACAAACTTAGATCTGACAATAAAGAACAACATATGCCTTAATCAAAGTGTTTAAAAAATGTAAAAGAATCCTTAAAATCTTTGATTGCTACTGCTCTAGAAGGCATAAAAAAAAAGTCTCATGAATGCACTTTCCAGCATGTGTCAGTATGAAGTTTAACACAGCTGTTAAAACATTTTTCAGGATTTAACAGGATAGTAACAATTACTTAGATTTATTGAATTTGTAGGAAATTACACAAGTGCCATCTTGTATCATTATGATCTGTGTAAAGAGACAATTTTAAGAATATATTTGCAAAAATACGTTAAAGTTGGAAGTAACTGGCCAATGTTCCACTTGAAGATCAGCTGTGCCCATTTGTTGCACATTGTGGGAATGGAGAAGTTGAGGCCCTTGCAGGCTACCCACAATTTTCCCCAAACTGAGCGACCCAGCTAATTCAACACCTTTACCAAGCAGTGCTGTTATGTAATTGGATACAAGGGGTGAGATAGTAATATTTTCCTCCTTGGTTGTAGCTCCCTGACATTACAAGGGTAATCATTTTATGATGTCGGGTTCAGTGTTACACCAGGATTTCAAATACAATATCATCATCAATGAGAATTAGTATTATTATTTCAGAATTGTAGGTAACCACTTTTAAATGCCATAGACTACTTATTTGTTTAATTTGATGTATTCTCTCTAGAGGAGGCGCAGAGGAATATCCTGTTTAACTTATGCTATCTGTTTAAGTTTAGATAGTATTTGTAAAGATATTGACCATATCCTTTTCTGAAAGTGTGGATATAATGGAAGGGGTAAGGTACTGGCATGCCACAACTTTATAGTTGTTAAATTCTGGGTACAAGTATACATGCCCATCTTGTACATGTTTTTAATATTATTATCATCATCATCATCATCATCATCATCATCACCACCATCCTACCCAATTACATGTTTCTTTTAATCAGGTTATGCTGTTTTAATGACTTTACAGTATAATTTACACTGTATTCCTTCAATTTTCCCTAATTGTATGTTATATTAATCCTATATTTCCGTTTTAATATTTCTAATGTTTGCCTTGTTTTCTTCACTGCCTGGTCTGCCTCTGTCTCGCCTGTATGGATGCATTTACACCTAAATTTCCCCAACAAAGGATGTTTTAATTCACCACTATTTCAGTGAAACACGAGTCACCCATCTTCCTGCTACCGGTCTCGAGTTTTTGTTCACCAAAGCACACACCAACTTCATACTGACGGACATATCACTGCCCTATTCCCGCCTTGTCTGACCGTGTTTTGTGGCTTTGGTTCACTTCACCTCACTCTTCCCCATTCTTGTCATTAAATCAGGCCGTTCTGCAACCATGGCAGCCATTCACTCTATGGCTTTATTCATGGTGTATTTTACCCTTCACCAAATGCCGTTCTCGTTTCCCACATTATATTTGCAGTGTTCGTCTATCTATCAATATCTGCGGAGTATGGTTTTGTACCGAGTATCCTATTTTGTAGAGCACAGCATGTAAAGGTTAGCTCGGTTAGCAGGATGCTAGCATGTAGCGCTTAGTGAGACACGCCTCAGACGAGTTGAGCAAAGACCCCGTCTGTGTACTTTATACGTGACCAACGGATTTAAATAAAATTAACGTTTCAAAAGACAAACTTGAAGATAAAACACAATATACTTACCGGAGAACCGCCAGGGTTTGCCGCTGCCATCTTGCCACTCCTAAATTCAAAACTGCCTCTGCAGACAGGCAGGGGAGGCGTGAAATGTTCGTTGAGTTAGTCAAATGTTTTCCTCAGTTCGAGTAGATGATAAAATAAAAAGAAAAATGAATGGGATTTTAAGTAGGACTAGGCGTTCTGTAATGATCTCTATTTAGGAGAAAAACTTAATCACTCACCTCTAATCAGCTCTCTTTTCAGGAGACACACTGCTGGCTAACGGTGTCATGTGATCAAACAGCGTAATTTAATTGGCTGAGAGCCGCTCGACTCGATCTAGTGCTGATTGCTCTGGCTTGGGTCATTTAAGTTCAACACTTTGCAGTTGAATTTTTGCAGGCGAATTTTTGCAGGTGAATTTTTTGCAGGTGAATATTTGATGGTGAATTTTTTGCAGGTGAATTTTTTGCAGGTGAATATTTGATGGTGAATTTTTTTCAGGTGAATTTTTGCAGGTGAATTTTTGCAGGTGAATTTTTGCAGGTGAATTTTGCAGGTGAATTTTTGCAGGTGAATTTTGCAGGTGAATTTTTCAGGTGAATTTTTGCAGGTGAATTTTGCAGGGAAATTTGGAGGATAAAAATTCAGTGTTATAAATTCAATGTCTAAAAAAGTTGGATTCTGATGATACTATATTTCTTCCATACAATAACTTATGATTAATATAATAACTATGATATTGGCCATATCATATTTACACTGACTTTAGTCTCATGAACAACATTAGCTAATTGTTATTTACTAGCTAATCTTAAATGACTGTTCAGTACAGAAATGAAGGCCAACAATCATGTTTTACAGTCCTGTGGTCTCAGCATCAGATACTTATTAAATCACACAAAGCTCGTGTAGAAACACAAACACGAACAAAAATATGTTCTCCTTCATTTCTGTCAAACAAAGCTGTACGAAACGTTTCCAGCGGTTGGTGTTATGGTTGCTAGGCAACCTGGGAAGCGCGACGGAGGCTAGACCGTCCCATTTCACGAGCCTCGCACTTCCGGCCTTAGCGGTCTTTGAGTACGCGGCCCTTGAGGATCGTTGAGGCTGCGTGACTTTAATGCTGCAGACCCTGAATTGGGATACAGCCCTGAATTGGGATACAGCCTTAATCACTCACCTCTAAACAGCTCTCTTTTCAGGAGACACACTGCTGGCTAACGGTGTCATGTGATCAAACAGCGTAATTTAATTGGCTGAGAGCCGCTCGACTCGATCTAGTGCTGATTGCTCTGGCTTGGGTCATTTAAGTTCAACACTTTTGCAGTTGAATTTTTGCAGCTTAATTTTGCAGGTGAATTTTTGCAGGTGAATATTTGATGGTGAATTTTTGCAGGTGAATTTTTGCAGGTGAATATTTGATGGTGAATTTTTGCAGGTGAATTTTTGCAGGTGAATTTTTTTTGCAGGTGAATTTTTGCAGGTGAATTTTTGCAGGTGAATTTTGCAGGTGAATTTTTCAGGTGAATTTTTGCAGGTGAATTTTGCAGGTGAATATTTTGCAGGTGAAATTTGGAGGATAAAAATTCAGTGTTATAAATTCAATGTCTAAAAAAGTTGGATTCTGATGATACTATATTTCTTCCATAGAAATGTAACATTCCAGCCTCCCCTTTAGTGTGCTTGCTGAGCAACTTGGATGAGGTCACTGCAGAAATAAACACAGCCCACATTGTTTTTACAGCCCTATGCATTGCCAAGAAAACGGTCCTCCTTAACTGGAAAAATAAAAAGAATCTTAATTCTAATCAATATAAAAACCATCTAATAGATCACATTAGTCTTGATACAGCCTCTGCCACCACATTTGATCAATCCCTTTGGGCTCCTTTGATCGGCTTCATCACCTAGTGGGGTGGGGGTCATGGTTTGGTCCTGCCTTCGCTATTGTGGTTGATGTGGAGGTTGGGATGGGCTTAGGGCACCAGGAGAACCCCTAGAGACGTTATCCTGGAGGGCTCAACCCGGGGTTGTGGTCATAACCTGGTTAGTGGCTCTGGTCGCTCTTAGAGGGTGTTCTCCTCGTGGCTGTGTGCAGCGGGGCTGGGGATGGTCTGTACTGGCGGACGAGGTTACTGGTCTGGTGGCCTGGCTGCCCCTGAGTGGATCCGGGGCAGGCGGGGGCTTGGGGTTGGGGTGCTTCGTCTCCGTGATGGGGCTCTGGCTGGGCCTTGGGGCTTCGGTCCTCGTCGGTGTGTCGCCGAGGTTGTGGGCGGAGTGGGTGCAGGGGCTCAGCCCTGGCGCAGGGGCCTCTGGTGCATCGGCCTAACTGAGGGGCTCTTCAACTGGCAGGAGGTTGTTCCATCCTTGCAGAAGTCCACTCTGCAGGTGGGGAGAGACACAGGAGAGGTGGAGAATAAACCTAACCTGGGTGTCTGTTGTCTTGTGTAGTCTGGAGATGATTGAATGTTGGGGTGGGTATAGTTTCCTCTGCAGTGGGGTGGGGTGGGCTTCTCCAGGTCCTGTGGGGCTTAGCGGTGCTGCTGCCATAGGCCCCGGTCTGGATGGGCCTGGGCTCCCTTGCCTTGGTGGGTACTAGAGGACCAGGGGGTGCCTACTGGGGTCAGCGGGGAGCTGGCCCTAAGGAGGGCATCTTGCCCTCCTTCTTCTCCTCCCCATCCCGGCTGCCTCCCTCTTCCCGCTCCACCACACCCACCCACACAGGTAGGGCCTTGGGGTGCGGGTGTGTCACCAGGGTGCAGGGGAGGCATTCCCCCCTCTGTCCCCTTCTGGCCACCTGTGCCTCAATTTTATTTCACAACTTAGACATCCACATTATTCACACTCTCATAACACACACACATATATATATATATATATATATATATATATATATATATATATATATATATATAGGGCCTTGAGGGTGATCACGTTAACGGCGCCCAGAGGACAGTCTGTGTATTCAACCCTACCTCTGGCGCCGGTGCCCACCTCTCAATTTTAAATCCATGTAGACACTGAGGGTTCTCGGGAGGGCCGTGCTAACACCTGCTACTCTCTGGCAGCAGCACGATGCCCTCCCTTGTTTTAAATGCACTTTAGAACAACACGCAGCAACACTACACATGAGCGGGAGGAGGGAGGTATGGGGTCTTCACACACCCCCGTTCTCTACTAGCCATCGGGGCGGGGGGCTGGGAGGAGGTGTTGGCTGTCCGATTGGCCTCCCTGCTGCTGCGGAGCCTGGGGCGGTCTGCTTGCCTCCACCCCGGGGAAAGGGTCACATCTCTTGGGTCTGGTGCCGTTTCCCCCTCTGGGGGCGAGGGTACCTGGACCCGGGTATAGAGTATGTTTGGGGAGTATGATTGTGTGTACATGTCCATGTATGTCTATCCCTACGTTGGGTGAGTGCTGAGTGTTTGTATATGTGTGCATGAGGGTGGGAAAGCATGTTTATGTCTGTGTGTGCCTGTTTGTCTGTGTCTATATGTCAGGTCGGGTCTTAGACTCCACCTCCCTGGGTACTCCCAGGCCCTCCAAGTGTGGAGGCCTATCTCCCCTCACCACACTCCCTGCTGGTAACTGATGCCCTCAGGGGTTGGTGCATTGGTGGTTCTTGGTGTCCGGGCTGGGCGCTCAGGTATGCACCAGCTCACTCCAGGTGGCTACTTGACAGGGCCTGGTGCCTGTCGCTCGGTCAGGCCTCTTCCGGGCAAGGGGCCCTCGGGCCTCCGGCCTCGGGGCCTGCAACTCGGTTCACTCTGGCACAGCTGGCTGCCGGCAGAGCCGGCGGGCACGCCGGTGCAGCCCCCTCTGGCTTCTGCTCCGTGGCTACTGGGTGACCCCTCGTCTGGGGATCTCCTCAGCCCTTCCCAGGAAGGTGGCACGGATGCCCCTCCGGTGGTACTCCTTGGGCTCTCGCACTCTGGGGCCTCTGGATGTCTGGAGCCTGGATCTCCTCCATGCCTGCTTCATGCCCTGGGGACGGGGCTATGGGCCTCCACACCCTCTAGCAGACCGTTACATGGGGAAACCTTTTGTATACAAGCGTTGATCCACACAGGTGTGCACACGGGTGTTCACTGTTCGTGAGACATAAACTACACCTTTCTTAGCTGCTACTTCAAAGCACATTGTGCGCTGTCTGTCCTGCGTGCTGCACAACAACATTCAATATTTAGTATTTACTGCTGTTCACACTCAGCTAGATTAACGTGATGGTGTTGTGTTTAGTATGTTGCTTTGTTTTTGTTTGGTTTTTTTGCTTGTCTTCTCTTCTTTTTTCTCTCAACAGGTGATCCAGGAGATTTTTTTTTTCTTTCTCTTTGTCTTTGTAAGTGCCCTTTCTCACTG
Organism: Oreochromis aureus; assembly: GCF_013358895.1. Classification (NCBI taxonomy): domain Eukaryota; kingdom Metazoa; phylum Chordata; class Actinopteri; order Cichliformes; family Cichlidae; genus Oreochromis; species Oreochromis aureus. The sequence goes on from NC_052961.1 coordinate 2,046,332, forward strand.
TCTCTTTTCCTTCTGCTTTTCTTTTCCTTCCTCTCTTTCTTCCTCCCTTTCCTATCCCCCAGTCATGTCTGTCCCATCTGTAACAACTGAAAATAAAATAAATAATAACAACAAAGTTTGATCAAATGGACCAATACGGCAATGCCATGATGATCCATTTGGCAAAATAAATCCATTTGGTATCCTTGTTGGTCTTCAGACAACAATTCTGACAACTTAAGAACCAAATGGGACAGACAAGGAAAAAAAAAAGAAAAAAAAAAAAGAATATTTAAGATTCATGTTTTAGCATTCAAGTTTCATAAGAAATTTTCCATGACAGTGGAATATGTTGATTGTCTTTGTCTATCTGATAACAGAACACGTATGTCTGAGATATATAATAGAAATAAACAGGTGTAATACTGTAAAGTAACAAAAGAGTTCATAAGTATTAAACTGTCTAATCATTTCTTATATATATGGCTCATATACAGCTGTCCACGGGTACTGCCACACAGTACCTGTAACACACATGTCTGTATTTAAATAACAGATCTGACGGAACATCCTGTAAACCAGCTGTTCTCCCTCTGGAGTACATCTCTCTTTGTACGATGAGGATCCATAAACGAGGTTTTTATCAGTAGAACAAACTGTAACTTATGAAAATACAGTTAAGTACAGAATTCCTGCTTGTGCTTGTTTGTGGTGAGCAGCAGATCAAACAAGTTAAGAATTATAAATTACAATTATAATTATGGCTTCAAGCACATTCAGGCCTGTGAGACTCATTTAGACTCTGATTAATGGCTCTGTGGACACGTTTCTGCATCTCTGCCATTCAAAGACACTTTGTATACAGTTTATTTGATGTAATATTCAATAGTGAACTGGAACTTTAGTCTTTTTCAAGGAAGCTATTTTCATTCATTGTCTTCATTAAAGCTTTATTTTATGCATTTATTACTACCAGGGAGAACACGTGAGCTTTAAGGCCTGGATGAGATTTGAAACCTTTTCCTCCAAACTGTAAAATGGCTGAAAGTAAAAACGGGAATCACTTTATCCAGATGCTAATTTGATAAATTCTGCTCTCAGCTTTGCAGTTGCTGCTTGTTTTATGAGATGAGTAAACCCCAACAATCAGCAAACACATAGTGACAGTGGGAAGGAAAAACTCAATTTTGTCTCCACTGCTGTTCTGCAGAGACCTGAATCCTCAAGGATTTCTTTAATGGTTACAAAGCAAAACATGTAATTATAGGTGAGATAGGAAGCACATGTTTGCAGTGAGGTGTCAGAGGACTGATGTTTCTTGTAAAACAGCTTTTGTGTCTGTGTTGAAACTGGTTCATGGTTTTCACTGAAAGGAAGCTTTTTTCCAGTAAAGCCATCAATGTCACTGTTGTACAGATTTAGAAAGCTTCAGGTTACTTCTTTCATTTTTGTTTAATGTATGATTTTTTTTTAAAACATTGAAAATGTTGAGTGAAACCCTGGAATCAGGAAATAAAGCCTGGTGTGAATCCAGAGAGTCTCATGTGTGGTGTGTGAGTGTGGAGTAGGTCTGGTCCTGGTCCCTGGCGGCTGGATGGAGGCTCTGGTAGGTCGAGTCTTCACGTGTAGAACCTGGAGTACAGTTCTCGTAGTGGACGTCCTAAAACAGAGACAAACTGTCTTCTTCACATAACAAGAACAGACTCTGACTTGGTGAAATCATTTGTGCTGGTAAATATTTCCATGTTGCCTCGTTGAACCTCTCAGACAACAGTGTCTCTGTTTGTTGTGGAGTCTCCGTCTGGGCGGCCATTTTTGTCACCTACCTGTTTGAATTCACCTTCTTGGATTGTAATTTCTGGAACAGTCTACAAACTGAACCATCACACTGTGACTGCTTTATTTCTTTGTTACAGTAGCAGTCTGTCAGCAGTGAGAGGAAACAAAGAGAAAGAAAGTCACCTCCATGTTTGTGCCCTCTGAGTTTCCTCTGGTCCTCAAACCTGTGGAACAAACAGGATGTTCCTCTGTTAGAAGGACCAACCATTCAAAGTGCACATGAGGAAGAAATACAGAACACAAGGTGTGTATAAGATACTTATACTTCCTGTAACATCACATTTGGCTTTGTGCACTTCTGTTTTGAAGACCCCATACTTACTGTTATTATTTTTATCATTTTTAACTTCACATGTGTGTGTGTGTGTGTGTGTGTGTGTGTGTGTGTGTGTGTGTGTGTGTGTGTGTGTGTGTGTGTGTGTATGGGGGTGGGTTTGAACTAAAGTCAGTGGTAAATAATAATGTGGTGAAATATCATTTACATTGCCCTAACTATTAAAATAATTGATATTTCCATCCCCAATCACTCCTTCTGTCGGAGGCTTCTTCCTGTTAAAATGGAGTTTTTCCTTCCCACTGTCGCCAAAATGCTTGCTCATAGGGGGTCATATGATTGTTGGGATTTTCTCTGTTTTCTTTTTATTATTATACTTTTACAATATAAAGTGTCTTTTGGCAACTGTTGTTGTCATTTGGTTCTATCCATCCATCCATCCATTCGCTTCCGCTTATCCTTTCCAGGGTCGCGGGGGGCGCTGGAGCCTATCCCAGCTGTCATAGGGCGAGAGGCGGGTACACCCTGGACAGGTCGCCAGTCTGTCGTGGGGCCAACATACAGGGACAGACAACCATTCACGCTCACATTCACTCACACATTCACACCTAGTGACAATTTGGATTATCCAATTAACCTATCCTCAAGCTGCATGTCTTTGGACGGTGGGAGGAAGCCAGAGTACCGAGGGAACCCACGCAAACACGGGAGAACATGCAAACTCCACACAGAAAGACCCCGGCCTGATGGTGGAATTGAACTCAGGACCTTCTTGCTGTGCGGCAACAGTGCTAACCACCGTGCCACCGTGCTGCCCCATTTGGTTCTATATAAATAAAATTGAATTTAAATGGAATTGAATTGAAAAAGTTTAAATACAAGTTGAAATTGAGACTTTGAGGCCTCTAATTGAGAAGTTGAGACTGAGACTAAGAACCCCACAGGAAAGTCGTTACTGAGGTCACAGACTTGTTTACATCTAGGCTTGTATTTCCAAACAAAGCAGTGTCCCTGTACTGGACATTAGAAAGAATGCAGGTTTCAGTTACTTTATATTTGCTTCATTTTCAGATCTGAGGCTTGTTGAGCAGTCTGTGGCACAAAGTCTGTGTCATGATAAATGACCCAAATTGTCATGATCCTGGGCCATGTTGGCCCAGCATTCTTGGTTCTCTTGTATTTTTGGTATGTTGTTCTGTATTTAGGCCATGATTCCTGCCCTGTTACTTACTTGTTCCTTAAGTGTTTTTCCCCTTGTGGCTCTTACCCCCTGTGTGCCCCTCTGTGTATCTGAGCCCTCGTCTCTCCTTGTGTTTTATTCCATGTTTTCCCCAGCCCGTTATGTCTGTGCTCTCCCCGTGCTCTCTCTCCTCCTGTCTGAACCTCTGTACTTCCTGTTTTACTTTGTCAGTCTCCCGTCAGTGTTGCGTTCACTCCTGCCGTGTCTTGTTATGATTATCAGTGTCAGCTGTGTTCCCCGTGTGCTCCCACTTCCCTCGTTAACCCTCTGTGTATTTATGTCTGTGTCTCCCTCAGTTCTGTGTCGCGTTCTCCCTCATGGCTGTGTTTCCCTGTGTGTTAGTTATCCATGTCCCAGTTTAGTTTTGTTATATTTTTCGTGCTATCCTGCAATAAAGCAGTGTTTTGAGTTCACTTTTGTCTCGGTGAGTTTTGCGTTTGGGTCCTTCTCCTGCCTGCACACAGCCGAAACATGACCCAAATATCAGATTCTGTTTGTCTGGCTGTATTCTTTGATGCTAATGAGTCTTAATGTTTTCGCTTCAATTCCTTCTTTCACTTGATTCAGTAGTGACTTATCACACAAGGAAGATTTGAAAAATGCACGTCCTTTGTGGACAAACAAGAAATCAGATGATAACCCGAATAATTCATTATTATCAGGATGTCCTAAAAACTCCCTGAAAAGCCTTCAGCTGATCCAAAATGCTGCAGCAAGAGTCCTGACAGGGACTAGAAAGAGAGAGCAGATTTCTCCTGTTTTGGCTTCCCTTCATTGGCTTCCTGTTAAATCCAGAATTCAAAATCCTGCTCCTCACATACAAGGTCTTAAATAATCAGGCCCCATCTTATCTTAATGACCTTGTAGTACCATATCACCCTATTAGAGCACTTCGCTCTCACACTGCAGGCCTACTTGTTGTTCCTAGAGTATTTAAAAGTAGAATGGGAGGCAGAGCCTTCAGTTTTCAGGCCCCTCTTCTGTGGAACCAGCTTCCAGTTTGGATTCAGGAGACAGACACTATCTCTACTTTCAAGATTAGGCTTCAAACTTTCCTTTTTGCTAAAGCATATAGTTAGGGCTGGACCAGGTGACCCTGAATCCTCCCTTAGTTATGCTGCAATAGACGTAGGCTGCCGGGGATTCCCATGATGCACTGGGTGTGTGTTCACTATGTGTTAATAGACCTCTCTGCATTGAATTGTTAGTTATTAATTATCTCTGTCTCTCTTCCACAGCGTGTCTTTGTCCTGTCTTCATCTGCTTACCCCCACCTGTCATAGCAGACAGCTGCCCCGCACTGAGCCTGGTTGTGTTGGAGGTTTCTTCCTGTTAAAAGCGAGTTTTTCCTTCCCACTTTCGCCAAAGCGTTTGGTATTAAGTGGTCATGTGATTGGTGTTTTCTCTGTATTATTGTAGGATCTTTATCTTACAATATAAAGCGCCTTGAGGTAACTGTTGTTGTGATTTGGTGCTTTATAAATCAAATTGAATTGATTTGAACAAAGAATGTCTGAATATGATCCTCCCAACATTGTCCAGAGTTTGTGTTTGAAAAATCTTTGTATTCTCAGCTGCAGGCTGGGATCAGCTGGTGATTGTTGTATTCATGCCTCCCTTATTTCAGTGGGACGGCAGGACGAGAGAGGAGCCCAGACAGGGAGCTCGTGCCGACCCGCTCAGAGGGGAGAGTTGCTGTAAAGTGACTCGGTCGTAGGTGTAAAGAACAAAAACTTGCTACACAAAGTGTGTTGGGTCTCAATTTCACAATGTGTTTATGTTTTTGTGTTTCCTTACCTGTGTTGGTCATCTTAATGCAGATTATTAGACCAGCCAGTGATGAGAGGATGAGAAAGGTGAGCAGACAGATGATCCCATACAGCAGCACACCTGTAGGAAAAAATCTGATTTACTATGAATTATTGATTGTTGAGTGGGTCTGTAGCTGGGATAGTGGAATCATTTTTCACCAAATTTAATGTAGTTTTAATGTTTATATTTAAAGACGATTGTTCATACATTTTCTCAGAGAGCCGGGTCTGCCTCGTGTGCGTATACATGTTGTTTTAGGCAGAGTTCAAACAAATTCGGCCAAGAAAAACAACGTTGTCCTCATACATGTCCTGCACCGCCGTTATAGGCTGCTCTAACACTCCTGATTTCCTGATGCAGTTCCTCTCTCAGCACCCTGTCATGCATCTACCTACATCCTCTCCATCATATCAGCCAGCGCACTCTGATCATCAGTCATAGGTCCTGGATGTAAAGTCTGTACTCTCACTCCTCTGCCTTCCACATCTCCTCATTTGTCTTCTGCCAGTATCAGCACTATTTGCATATGTTGGCAAACAGCACCAGAGGGGTTTGTAGTAAACCAAGGCCTCAACCAATAATGACAAAGATTGGTCTTTCTTGATGAGATCCATTTATTTGGCACTAGGAATACACTGGTACACCGGGGGTGTCTATAGCTCAGGAGCAAGTCATCTGTCAATCAGAAGGTTGGTGGTTCCATGCCTGGCTGTGTCGGACTGCATGCCAAATATCCTTGTGAGTTGTTTTTTTCACAGATCCACTGGAGTGTGTCCGGAGTGGTAGAATATTTTGCTGCTATTATTTGCTGCTATTTTTTATAATCATCATTAACATTTCATTATTAATAGTGATGTTGCATTTAGATGCATTCAGATGTTCAAATATATGGTTATAGTCTTTATTACAGGTCCAAGAAGAACCACTTTAAACGGTTGAGTTGAATCTATAATTTTAAAATGTTTTTAATGCTTCTATGATCTCAGTGTTTCTGTGTAGAGGGCAGAGACAGGAAGTTATAGGCTTTTGAAGTTGCAGGCTTTTGCAGAAGTGAAACTGAAAGCAAAGAGAGCATTTAAGGGCGAGACACACATACAGACACATATAGTACGAGAGGTCATGACACGTACGCAGTACACAGCACGCACGCGCCCCCGCACGTGTACGCACACACAAATTAGATAGACTCATTTAGGTAAGAGTTTATGACTGCAAAGTTGTGCCTGCATGAGTGACATTTTGTGCAGAACGTGGACTTGATGTTCCAGAAGATAAGCCTGGGCAGGATGGAGACAGGAAGCACCTGCCGTCGACCCGAAGAAGATGTTTGTTTTAGACTATGTTAAAAGTCATTGTGGTTTTGGGGTGACGTATGCTTTGTTTAAGCCTGCCTGGTAACAGGAAGACTGCCAACCCTATAAAACCTTTGTCTAATTATTGTAAGTTTAGTTCGATGCTGAAATCTGCACAGCGGTCGGACTCACACATGTGTTCATTAAAATGCCGTCTATTTGCACACCGGACCGGATCTGTGGTTATTTTTGGATTCCTCTCTCAACATATTTTGAACCTTAACAAGTGTGACTGTTAGATAAGAATCACTTAAGCATAGAAAAAGTGCTTTGATGCTCTGGGAGAAGAGAAAAGTGATGTATGAGGATTGGCCTATTTACTGTTTAGTAGTTTAGTTTAGTAGTAGTCTGATGTTTGTGGGGAACTGTGACCAGTAAAAGGTTTGTAAGATAAAATATGTTTTAATATGAAAATGAAAAAGAAGCCATCTATTAGAGTGAACCACACAGTCATGCTGTATGAGGCTCCCGTGTGACCAACTCTATGTTAATAACTTCCAATGTGTTTGAAAGTTGATGGTGTTTGAATTGGAGATACTTTGTCAGGACAGTTAATCTGATCTCACCATCAGCAGGTCACTGGACTGGACTTAATTTACAAAACAAACCACTTTATAGACTCTAAAAGTGTTTTATGGACTTGATCATATTTAAACATATTGAATCATTATTAAAGTAAGAACAGTTCATTATTTAAACTGATATTTTGAAAGAGGAGTTAAAAACGACATTTCTCTGTGACCCATAAAACAACAGATGTAAGAATTCTCATTTTATTTCTTTTAAGTCATAAAAACAACAATAAATTTGATGAGCACTGTGAGACACAGCGCAGAGCGTTGTGATGATTATGTGATAAGTGATGAGAGAGACGCAAACAGGTGCATGAAGACACCATATGCAGCTACAGTGAAATGATTTACCTGTTTAAGCTTCTCCATCACTGCAGCTCAGTTTTGTTTGCATTTAATCTTTAATCATTGCTGCACTAAACATGTAATAGGATTCAGGTGGCTACAGATGAAGATCTCCAGAGATATAAAAACCAACAAAAAGACAAAAACTCACCATCAACAACAATGATTCTTAAATGAATGTAAGACACTGATGACAAAGATCCACCCAAACCACAGCTGTACTGTCCAGAGTCAGACTCGGTCAGCCTGCAGATGCTCACAGATAAAACAGGATCTCCGTGTTCAGCTTGATATTCAATGCTGTATCTGCCTCTTTCATCCCTGACATCAGTTGTTTCAATGAGAATATTTTGTCCTTTACAGTCATCTTTGCAGAACATCTTCCATGTTCCCGATGAAGAAAAGAAACATTTAATTGTGTAATTTCCTCCAAAGACTCCATAAAAAAGCATCTGAGCTTTGGTGACTTCAGCGTTTCCATCCTGCAGAGCTGTTGGAAACATCAACCATCAATAGTTACTGTTTATACCTGTAAGAAGCTGCAGTCTGATCACAACATTCACACACAGACTCACACTGAGATTAGGTTTTATTTGCAGTATTAACATTCATGTAAAGAGAATATTACTGTTTAAATGTGGATGAAAAACATTCTGTAAAATCATCATGACCTAAAAATGTATCACAGCATGTAGCAAATGTTGTCTGTGAAACAGCAAAATAAGAAAAAGGAGCCAAAATGGTGACAAATAACCAAAAATATTATTAAAAGAAGGTATTATTTAAATAAACATATTTATATGCTTATATTTATCTGACGCAGTTTTAAAAGCCTCCCTGTTTGTGTCTCAAAGTTTATGAAGCAACAACAAGAACACGTTAACATGCAGTTAAAGTAGAAAATAAAAAAATCATTTTTCTTAAATAGAAATTCATCAGATTATAACCAACAGACTGAGTTTGTTCTCTTTACTTTTTAAGGAAGTGAAAGAAAAAAGAACTATTTTTGAAAGGGTCAGTTTACATTTTTGGAGTAACAAACCAAACTCAGCAGCTCACATGAACATGAATGTGCTCACTGTGATGATTTCTTCTCTTCACACTGACCAAAGAGATCCACAAAACTGTGAATTTAGTGGTAAGATTAGGAGAATAATGATTTAATGTCTGGAAATGATTTCAGTTCATTCCAGCATTTAAACTCTGTGCAGTCGTATTTCTGTTCAGCTCTAACAGGACAAACAGGAAGAATTCACAGAACTCTGGGTTTCAAAATGCTGACAGATTTATTTTGACTGTTAGTCACAGGTTTATATATTTGTCTGCAGGAAGTGATGTCATTTTGTCAAATCTATGTGCACTGTGGGAGTCAGAGTGAAGAAACATGAAGTCTGTAACAGCAAAAATCCAAATGAAATCACAAAATATATTATTGTTGTTTTTCAAATAGAAAATTGTTACCTGATAAAAATAATTTTATCATCATTTCAGTCATTTTCTTTTATGATCAACATGAAAGTGTTCATATTCTGATCATGTCAGTCAAAGTTGGCTCTTTTCTAGTTTTAGTTTATATTTTTAAATAAGTAGCAGTTTGAGTTTGTGCTTTGATTTTAATCTCTAATGTTCATTATGACGAAGTAACAAATAATGAAGTATATCTTAAAGACCAGCTAACATGAAGTCAAGTCCTAAATGTACTCACAAAGGAAGAAGAAGCAGATCAGAGTGTGATGGACTTTCATGATGAGGCTCTGATGGTTTACTGCTGCCTCTCTTCTTCTTCACTGGAAACAGGAACTTGTGACGCCTCACTTCTCTAACTGAAGGAGTCCCTCCTCCAAACACACAGCACACACCTCCACACTCCTCCCCTCTGCATCTGTCTGTGAGTCTGCTGCAGGGCAGTGGGACCCTCGGTAAATGTCTCCCATGATGTTCACTCTACAGTCAGACACAGCACCGGGTTTGTATTTGTTTCAACAACACATTTCAGGCATGAAAAGATGATGCTCATGTGCATTTTTAGACTTTTTAATATTTTTCTCAACTTTTCACTGGAAGAAAGAATGAAAAATAACACGAAGCATAAAAAAATCATTCTTCAGAGTTACTCTGAGGTTGCATTAAGGATGACACTTTATTATAAGTGCACACTATTAAGCATTAGAGAACACGGCTGGATGCAAACTATATGACCTGTAGCTCTTTAACCACAGCAGGTGGTATGTTGACACTCGTACAGGTGCCCATACTCAACATCTGGAGAGAGCCTGGAGGTCTTACAAGGAGCAAATCTGGAGACTCAGGGGTAACAGAAATGATAGACTACTGTCAGAACACCTTACAGTTATTGAGTGGAACGAGTGGCTCATAAAAAAAGCACAAAAATGGTACATTGGGGAGACTGATATATGACTATTTCCAAAAAATATAGATAATTATAAAAGTTAATGTTGCTACTGCTTTTTTTTTTTTGTTGAAAATGTTATTTGAAAACTTTATGTAAAGAGCTACAGGTCATATAGTTTGCATCCAGCCGTGTTCTGTATTACCTCAAATATTGGCTGATCGTTTATGACAGTTTTTATTTTTGTATCAACATTTGTGTGTCCAATCTGTAAGCATTGTTCTGATATTTCTGTGATTGGCATCTTAAAAATACAGTGCGTTCCAGATCTATCCTGTGTGTTGTCATTTATTTTTTGTTACAATGTACTTTAAAAGCTTTCACATCTATAAATATGTTGTAAGGTATATATGGTTCCCACTTTAGATGAGCTCACTCAAAATACTTTACTAACAAGTAGCAAATGGTTTGTAACTTCCTAAATAAGTTTATTAAGGTATTTATGAGTATTTATAGATAATCTATCGAAAAAGAAGTTGGTCGATAGTGAGTTACAGCTTTGGCAGCCTTTAAGTGACAGTTATAAATGTATTGTAAGACATCTGTTAAGATATAGCAGCTGACTGATGTAACCCTGATATTCAGTGTTTATAAAACATCTAGTATGAAACTACTATGTGTAGTACATGTAGAGTTTATAGTATTATATAGGGTATGTTAACCATCTACTTACCTTTTACCAGTGACTTTGTATACCATTGAACATCCTGAAATGACTGGTTTGTAACTGATGCAGAGTTGTGTTTATAAATGATTAATCAATGAGTTTTAGAACATGAAAACATAATTAATAAAAAGTGTTGTACATTAGCTTATTCATCATGAATAAAGTGTTTAAAGCAGTGCTTGTAAACTATTAACTGATTATGAGAAATACTTTGTAGATGCTGTAGAGATAAGTAACCATTAACTAATGCTTAACAGATGATTAACTAATGCTTAGTAGTGTGCACTTATTATAAAGTGTTACCATGATTTTTAGCATGTATGAATAGGTGCAGCTTCTTGTTATCACCAACTAAGTCTGAGCTCAACATGTAAATTTAGCTTCCAACCTAAATGCCAACCGTCCTGGAACTCTGTGTCTGCCAAGTAAACCAGCAACCCTTATGTGGTGGGGCGTGGCCTGCAATGCTGCTGCAGGTGAGGTGGACTGACCTGCGCAGCATCTACAATCACACCTTGCCAGCATAAACAGCTGTGCTTGTTGTCTCATTGTGGTTGTTATTGTTGTTGAGACTGCAGCGGGTTTGCTGCAGCTGTGGTGTAAACAGCAACCAAGAGTTAGTAAAGGATGCTTAAAAGCATAAACATGTCTGCTGTGGTTTACTACACCCTTCGTTCTCATTGGTCTCTGCACCATCTCTAGTAATTCATCACAAACCCAGCAATCAGACGTTCTCCTATCAGCAAGCATGTGGCGAGAGTGGGAAGGAAAAACTCTCTTGTGAAAGGAGAGAGGTTGTCTTCCTCGGAATCTAAACTGGGAGCTGGAAGATAAATACTTTATTTATACTGAAGGAAAGTTTAAATATCCAGCAGATTAATTTCCAGCTTCTCAGACCTGCTGCCCCTGGACATGCTGCCTGCTCAGACCTGAGAGGAAACCTGACGAGAAGAAGTTTTCTGCTCACGCTGTATACAGCGGTGATGGATTGCTGCTGACCACAATGAGGATATAATCAGATGGTAGAAAGAATACTTTGAGGATTTCCTCAATCCCACTGACACTTTCTGTGGAAGCAGAGAGTGAGGAGTTCCTCTGGGCTCGGGATGTTGTACATGACTCTGCAGCACAGTCTGGAAGCCTGGATTGGGATTGGAGGATGTGCTCCAACACTCCTCAGCCTCCCTGGGAGGATCTTTACCTGGATGCTGGCGTCCCTTAGCTAATGCTCAGATTATGCAGGAAAAATGTGTTTTTTTATTCTGGACTTGGAACCTTGAACCAACCTGTTATCTCCTGAAGCTCATCTGAAGGACCATTCAGTCCCTGTACAACTATAGTGAGAGCTTGGTTTGCATTTCCAGGCTCTGCCAGGGCTGCTGTTTGTCACCAGCTCTTTCACAGCTTTAATGAAGAGAATTTCCAGGCAGATAGTTTCTATCTTGGTAGCCTCAGGATCACTCTGCTTTTTGCAGATGGTTTGTGGTCTCTTGGTCTCATCATGCAGTGACATCTAGTTCACACTTCAGGGCAGTTTGTAGCCAAGTGTGAAGTAGCTGGGATGAGACTAAGCACCTCTGAGTCCAAGTCCCTGCTCCTTGGCCAGAAAGCGCTGGCGTGCTCACTCTGGATGAAGAACTGCTGCTGCTCTGAATGGAGGAGTTAAGATATTTTGGGGTCCTGTTCATAAGTGGAAGAAGAGTGGAGCAGGGGACTAACAGGTCTGCAGGTTAGTTTAGATAAGGAGTGAGCTGAGTGTCCAGAGCCGCTGCTCCTCACTGTTAAACATTATTTGGTATCAGGTTTACACAGTGAGCTGAAATGAAGATCTTAAACTTGCTAAAGTGCAGAAAAAAACCTTCTGAGTGCTGCTGATTGATACATTTGTATTTTATCAATTAGCAGCACTCAGATTTTATATTTGATGGGCAACAGTCTGAAAACCCTCTTTTTCTTGTATGTGTGACTGACTGAGGTTGTGAAAGACATGAGTGCTCAGAGGACTGATGGAGAGGAAGAGGCCTGGTCCACATAATACAGATAATACTGACAGTTAACTTCTTAAGAGCCGTGCAGAACAGCTGTCTGATATATCTTCCTTCATCTTCTGATCTCAACATGCAAATTTAGTTGCCAAGGAAACGGCTGAAACAGGAAGACAAACATGTGAAAGACAGACTTGTTGCTCAACATCAGTGAGTGAGTGAACACTAACAAACTCATTTTCTGTGCTTATATCAAATAGAAAAAGTTTTATTCTCACCTTGAACAAAGAGAAAATATCTCTGCTAACAAGTCAGTGCTGAGACTTTAAAACATGACATTAAAATTCAGAATTTAAAGCAGTTTTTTTGGTATTAAATTCAGTGTCTGTAGAGTCGGTGTGGTTGCTCTCATTAATGTAATTAAGATTGATTAATACAGCGCTTTACATGAACAAAAGTCACAAAGTGCTTTACAGCACAGAGTAAGATAATTCAACCAAGGTAAGCAGATAGCACGCACAGGCAGGTCCTCATTTACCCCCAAAGGTGTTAACAGTGTCACAGATCTTAGGTCCAGTGGAAGTGAGTTCAATAACTTGGAGAGATGCAGAGCTGATCCAGGTACAGCCAACAAGCACCGATCAGCCGATGCAGCTGATCACTGCTTGTTGGAGCTACTGCAGCTTTGCTTGGTGCTCACTTCCACCACTGATTGATTTAATAAGCTAAAGATTTTCTACACTATGAAAGTTTATTTCAATAAAACATTGTCCTGTTAAACATTGTACAGCATCAGTTTTAAACAGTGGCCTGACACTTTGCAGAAGCTAATCAAGGAACTTAATCTTGCTAAAGTGACACCAAGCTGAGCATGCAGTCGGAAAACTTCCCCATTTTCTTCACTCGTGTGACTCTGAAGTTGCGAAAGACAAGAAGTTTTTCTTTTTTTAAAGAATTATTTCAATACTTTAGATTTAGCAAAGAACTGGGTGTGTATGATACATGAAAGGAACAAAGTTTTTTAACTCCTCGGGTGACTGAAGGAGAGGAAAAGCTCCGATCCAGAAAATATTTTCAGTAAACTTAAGGACTGTGCAGATCAGCTGTCTGACAGATTTCCCTGCATCTTCACTGAGTCACTTTACTGCCACAGGATCACTGATTGGACCTGTGCTCAGCATTAAAACACCAAAATAACTCGGTGACCATAATTTACAAAGCTATGACATCACAGCATCTGACCAATCAGACGCTGTGATGGTCCTGTTCAAACAGATTTTGGTGTAAATCAGATTATTTACAGTCACTGAAAGCTTCCTTTGGTTCCTTCACAGAGAAACGTGGCAGCAGCAGCATTGAAGCTAAGCTACAGTCGAGTACAGCGAATCATCTCTGACATCAGAGCTGACATGGACCCGAGGCGCAGAGTAGATAACTTCACCGGTGTTACCACTGGAGGCGCCGTTGGGAGAGCCAAAAGTCCTCTTGGAAAAATTCACCTCAGAGTAGGTGAGTTTGCTCGAGTGGTCTTCCTCCTGAAAAAGAGAACAAGCAGAGATGAAACTGTTGATCAGCTGCCACATTTTCAATCATGTTTAGGTTTGTTACCACAAACTGGCTCAAAGGATGAGACAAGCAGGTGCGTCGTTAGCCCTGGGTGGTCCTAACCCAACTGCTCGGCATAGCTTTGCACACAAACAACAACAAAAAGGCGCTCTCTCAGACTCTCAGCCAGGAAACACAGTCGCAGAGCGCGGGTCACCCTGTAACCATGGCAACCGTAACCCTGCCGCCTGGCAGAACAGCAGCTGTCAAACAAACCCCAAACAGTCCTGACCCGCCACAATATGAAACAGGAAAGTACCGCCGTGTAATCCATTTATTTCAACAAAGTAACTGTATTCTGATTACCACCTTTTTAAACAGTAACTGTAACGGAACACAGTTACTCATATTTTGTATTTAAATACGTAACGGCAGTACATGTACTCCGTTACTCCCCAACACTGATCACTGATAACTTTCTCCAACCTGAAGAAAAAATAGTCCCAGTTTGTGCTCCTGACAGATGTGTGTGAGGTAATGGAAAGTCTTGGTCCCTTTGACACATTTACTAAATCTACCAGGAACCTTCAGGTGACTCTGCTTTCACTCTGTTCAAGTCAAATCTCTGGTTTGATTTTTTTTATCACTTAAGAAATATTACACAGTGAGTCACAGTATGACTCACTGTACTTTTTTATGCATTTATTTCATTATGTCTGAATTATTGTAATTCACTTGTCTAAGCAAAGGACAAACAGCGGCACACATCAGAGAACGTTTCCATCCACACGTCTCCAGCAGGTCTCTGAGGTCATGGTTTTATCTTCTACCATGCTGCCATCAGCACTCTGTGATATTTATCTTTAAACCTGCTGAACAAATAAAATTCTACTTACTAATTTCACCAAACTCTCACACTGTGAGTAAAGTTGATCAAACTCACCTCTGTGACAGCAGCCTGCCCCGTTTCCACAGGAGGATCTGAAAACACATCAGAGAGATTATTTTTGACATGATTCAGTGCTGACAGATCTCCATCTGTGACGACTTTCACCAGAAGAGACTGAAGACGTTTTTCAGTGAGTGATTCAGGAAACAATTCTGCCAGGGTTTGGATATGAATTCAAATTAATTTTACTTCAGTATCTTTTACTGTTAAGTCAGGTAATGGATCATTTGCTGTAGAAATATCAGAAATTTTATATTTTTGCTGAAGTATACTGACACAGTGGATTTTAACTCAAACACAACATGTGATTAAAGTGAAGATGTTCATCACATCAGCTGTTCTGTGTTTGACCCTCCTGCATGTATATTTATTTTATATTTATGTATAAATTAACTGTAACATTAGCCACACATTACTGCTCTGCTTTGGGCTATTTATCAATGACTAATGTGAAACTTTACATTTTCATTAGAGTAATAAGATGATGATTGTTTTTGGTTTGTTTTTTCATTTTTCGCTGGTTTGCTGTCTGTAAATCAGTCAGTATAATGTTAGCACCTGCTGCGGACTGTAACAGTAACTATTACATCACTTTCAGGTGTAACTGAAAGTTTAAACTGAACAACAGTTTGGTCTCTCACTGTTTAACTGTTAACCTGAAACTCAGGTCTCAGGTCACTAAAGTGCTTTTTGTTCAGTGAATCTTTCTGGGTCGAGGTTGTGTTTGTGTTTTCAAAGCTTTGATTCACAAAGAATAAAATGCAAACTTTAGTTTGATGAGTGTGTCTGTCTGTGTGCTTCCTGCTGTCTCACCCTTTGGTTTAGAGGATCTTTTCTTGCAGAATATCAGCACAGACACTGATAACAGGATGATGATGAGAGCCAGAGTCAGGCCCACAAACAGCAGCACATCTGCAGCAGTTTGACAAGAACAACAACTTTTATTTACACCTCCTGAAGACATTTAACAGTAAATACATCTGTACAGTAAGAACTCATCACCCACAGACTGAAATGACAATTCTGTTTGAGTTATTTTAGCATTTTACAGCTTCTAAACAACATATTCAACTCAGATTATTTTCAAATGTCATTTGTCAAACTAAATCAAAATCATATAACAGGACACATTAAGGAGGAATTAGATCACAGCTCGAAACCATTCCTCACATTATGGACTCTGGTCATATAAAAGCTGTCACAGTGTTTCTCTTCTCAGACTCACAGATGGATGTACCTGTAGATGCTCCTTCAGGCTGCTCAGTGCTTCCAGTCCAAGTTAATGAAGGTGTGGAGCTTCCTGTAGTTGTGGCTGATGGTCCAGCTGCTGAACAAGAGCAGAGAGGAAAGTTTGACTTACAAATGTTTGGAGCTGTGAACAAGAAAAACACAAAGATAAAGAAAAATGACTGAGAAATCAAACGAGCCTTAAATGGATCCACTGACTGAAGAAACAAATGATTGGCTAATTTAGTGTTAGATAAAAATGCACTAAAATAGTTTAAAAAACGAAATAAAACATGAATGTATGTTGAGATATCAGGTTCTTTGAAACAGCTGCAGCTGCAGTGACCAGTAAAGACATTTAGGGACATTAATGGTCACCAGTTCATTTCCAGCTCCATGTTCTTATTCCTGCTCTCGATCACAGTAACTTTACTTCAGAATAATTCTTGTTTCTAAATAATTCTGTTTATATGTTGAGATAAACTGAGTGCTGAGAGCAGTCTGCAGTCTGAGCTGTTGGCTCACAGGGATTACTGTACATACACTCAGCTCAGTATTAGAAACTTTGCTCATGTTTAATATGAACATCCACCACTGGAACAGGAGATATATGACAGGAAATAAGGAACAGCTGAACAGCTCCACTCTGACAACATTTGATTAATGTCAGTAAAAACTCACCATCTGTGACAGTGACCTCAAACTCTCTGGATGAGCTGCTGGAAGATCCACTCAGTAAACATCTGTACCGTCCTGAGTCAGACTTGGTCAGCTGTGTGATGCTCACATACAGAACTCCTGAAACATATCCAATGTTGTATCTGTCTGTCTGAGCACTGAGATGCTCTGTATGAACAAGAATGTTGTGTCCTCCACATTCTCCCCTGCAGAACATCTTTCTGTTTCCAGCTTGTTTAAAGGAACATCCGACTGTGAGAGAGCTTCCAGTTTCTTTATTGAAGCGTTTCAGCTGAGCAGGATCATCGTTTCCATCCAGCAGTGCTGTTAAAGAGACAAACAATCAATAGTTACTATCTGTGCTGAAGATGATGCAGTCTGATCACAGTAACTCCAGTTTGATCCACAGTTACACTGGGAGCTGCCCAGTTCAACCAGTCTGACAGAGGAACTGTTGAATTAACTGAGATTTAAACAGCTTCATAATCAGACTGATGGATTCATGAAAAATCAGCTTTTATGACAAGTATAGACTCTAAAATGTGAACACTTCATGGTTTTTAGACTTTTGTGTTCTGAATGTTTTCTTCACATATTCATTGAGGAATAAAACATTTAGTTGTGACGGGAACTCTTGGAAAGATCAAACTGATGACACAGAAGCAAAAACTCATGAAAGAAAATCAAAGTTACATCAGAAAATCTTCTTTCATTCATCAGCGTCTGTTTCTGACATCAACATTTCATTCACATCATTATCAGCTGACTCACTAATATTCACACACACTTGTGTCCCAGCTGCAGTTCATTGGTTACTTAGAGGAGTCCAAATGTAATGAAGAGTTTACAGAAGAACAAACTTCAGCTTCTTTAAACCATCAGCAGCTGTCAGTGAAAACTCAAACTTTGCTTCACAAACAGAAACTAAACATTTCCACAGCTGAAACAGAAACTCACCTTCAGCAACAACGATCGATCACAAGCGGTGTGAATGGAGCTGATGATGAAGATCCACCCAAACCACAGCTGTACTGTCCAGAGTCAGACTCAGTCAGCTTTGAGATGCTCACAGATAAAACATTGTTTTCATATTCAATGCTGTATCTGCCTGTTTGAGCTCTGACATCAGTTGTTTTAATGAGAATGTTTTCTCCTTCACATTGTTCTCTGCAGAACATCTTCCATGTTCCTGGAGAATTAAAGGAGAATCCAGCTTTAAAATCTCCTCCAATGACTCCATAGTGAAGAATCTGAGCATTGGTGACTTCAGGGTTTCCATCCTGCAGAGCTGTTGGAAACATGAACCATCAATAGTTACTGTTTGTCCTTCCTGTAAGAAGCTGCAGTCTGATCACAGCATCCACACACAGACACACTGAGACTAAAGTCTGAATAACAATAATGATTCATGTCAAATACATTTTATTGTCTACAATGGTGGAAAATCTTCTTTCAGTCGACGTGACTCAAAATATATCTGAACATGTTTCCTGTGCATGAATAAAATTACAATCAAAGATGAAGATAAACAAAATATGACATGTAAATGACTCAGAACTCCTCTGTGTGGTACTCGTAGGAATTATATGTTGAGAGATTGAAGCAACAGCTCAACATGCAAGTTTTTCATGTGTTTCATCCACAGGAAGTGATGTCATCATTTAATTTAAATGTACTGCTGGTGTCAAAGTTCATGAAGCAACAACAAAAACAGTGATGAATTTTTTCTTTGCTGTAACTTTGTTTTACTGAGTAAATGAATGAATCAGATGATTGAAAGCAGCAGTTTGTTCCCTTTATTTCACCGACTGCAGTTTGTTTGAGGAAGTAACAAATACTTGCAATGAACAACATGTTATTGAGTAATTTATGACTATTTTAAAGCTCTAAAGCCAAACTCAGCAGCTGCTGTGTGTCAGTTACTTTATGTAAATGATTTCAGTTCATTCCAGCATTTAAACTCTGTGCAGTCGTATTTCTGTTCAGCTCTAACAGGACAAACAGGAAGAATTAGGAAATAACTTTTCACAGAACTCTGGGTTTGAAAATGCTGACAGATTTAACTCACGTGACTCACAGGTTTATATTTGTCTGCAGGAAGTGATGTCATTTTGTCAAATCTATATGCACTGTGGGAGTGAACTGTGAAGAGTCACAGTGAAGAAACATCAACATGTAACAGTAAAAGCAACAAAATGTGTTTTTGTCTTTCAAAGAAAAATTCATTGACTTGATCAACAAGTTTGTGTTTTCAAATAATAACTGAAAGTATCAGGTGGAGTTTTACTTTTATATTACAGGTTATTTTGAGGAAGTAACAAATACTTGTAAGAAACCGTCTTTGAAAGGACGAATCCTAAAGCCAAAGTGAGCAGCTGACATGTCCATGAATGTGCTCACTGTGATGGTTTCTTCTGTCCATACTGGCCACAAACAGATCCATGAAATCATGAATAAAAGCAGTTTGAATGGAAGAAGCGTCCATGAAAGTGACTCATAGCTGACTCTGATCATCATGTTTAACAATAGAAAGAAACATGTTGGAAGAATGAGAGTGACAGAAAGAAAAAGTGAATGTACTCACAAAGGAAGAAGAAGCAGATCAGAGTGTGATGGACTTTCATGATGAGGCTCTGATGGTTTACTGCTGCCTCTCTTCTTCTTCACTGGAAACCAGGAACTTGTGACGCCTCACTTCTCTAACTGAAGGAGTCCCTCCTCCAAACACACAGCACACACCTCCACACTCCTCCCCTCTGCATCCGTCTGTGAGTCTGCTGCAGGGCCTCAGGCTTCCTCCTTATATTTATAGTATTATGTGCAAAGTGCTGCAGGAAACACAGTGATGACACTTGACTCTGTTAAATTCAGCACAGTGACCAAAACCTCCAACAATGATCATCATTCATCATGAAATCATTTCTCTGTGTCTGAAGATAATGAGCTGAAGTTTGGGATCATTTAGACAAACAGTTTGGGTCAAATGTTAGAAAAGAGTCAGACTTTGTTTCTTCTCACAGTTTGTTTAACATGAGTAGGGATGGGTATCGTTTAGGTTTTATCCGATACTGGTGCCAAACCGGTACTTTTGAAACGGTGCCGGTGTTCCAGATCAACTGGCGTTGGTCGAACAGATGTGTGGCAGTCTTGCGTTTCAGGAGCTGCTACCGACAAACCAGCAAAAAAAACGCCAAATGTGTCATCTGTGACACTTGTGAGGTTATCTCAAACGCACTCCGTCAGTCTTGATGCTGTTGAACAACAAAATGTTTAAAAATGTCGCGAGTTTACCTGGTGATATCCTCATGTGCGACGCGATCGCGAAAATGACAAACAATTAACCCCACGCCGGTGTTGTTCACAGGACAGGAAGAGTAAACGATCGGGAGACTCTCGTCGTCGTTATCGTTCCCCTCGCACGTTTTATTTCTCCGGTTTCAGCGTTTTTGCTTCACAACTAAAGCGTGCAGTTTACTTTGTGCACTAACATGGACTCGAGTCAACCAGCGCCACCTCTGGCCAAGTGCCACAGCCTACAGCCAGATCAACTTGTGACACACATCTGCAGCACGTTTGAATTCGTTTCATGCACATTTGTACCTTTCAATTGTGTCTGTTTGTGCGTCATGCAAATAAACCTTTGAAAAGAATGAAATGATATCAGATATTTATTGTGGCCTACATTTGTACAAAATTCCAAATTATATACACAAAGTCATAGAAATCACCACTCCAATTGGTCATCATGATTTTAATATTCTCTTTTTCCATAACAATGAAATATGCCTTGGACAAATATGACACATCAATAGTTCATTGGTGTTGTCACATCACATCCTGTAAGCATCTTCTGTCTGTGTCTTTTCTCTGGAAATGAATATTTCCAGCCAATATAGACAATCCATCAACATGGCTGGAGAGTTGGTAGTTATATACAGTCTGTATAAGTGTGGTTAATCCAATGAACATTTGTCACAGATGACACATTTGGCGTTTTTTTTTTTGCTGGTTTGTTTCAGCTCCTGAAACGCAAGACTGCCACACATCTGTTCGACCAACGCCAGTTGATCTGGAACACCGGTGCTCAAACCGGTGCTTAAACAATGGAAAAACACAAACTTTGTCCAAAAATCTCTCATGTTTAACTGTTTTCCACTTTTCTTTGGTCATTTTAGCCTTTTGGCCAGGGTGAAGGGAGTATCTGCCATCAAACAAGAAGACAGCCGCATGTAACTACGACCGTGTTTGCTAGTTCACCTTACATGCATTAATGTAATAATGTGGTTAGCCTACTCAACGTTAATTACACACGAACAACATGAAGCTGCTCACGCAGAGGAGAACGGCTGCTGCTGCCATCATCATCCTCATCATTTCTGCTACGCTGACAGGGCTAGGGGCCAGGACTCTACTCTTCGGGTTTTGGGGATGTTGCTAACTCCGGGTCCGATAACAGGCACCACACCCGCAGTAGATGTGCTCGGTGTGAGGTCTCGCAGCAAGCTATCAAACACGGGCGCATTTTCGGCTTAAAAAAAAAACGCTATGCGCCGCCAGGTGTTTCATCAGATTTGAGGTGTTACCTCCTTTGACAGTATCACAGTATCAGCTTAAAGCACTTGTTGCAGGCTGCTGAGTTTGCATCTTGTGCTGTGAAGTACAGCCAGACTTTTGACCGCTTTGCCTTGGGCATTTTAATCTGTAGCTCTGCTCTAAAAAGAACGCACGTACCTGGCCCCGCCTACTATCCTCGGAAACGTAAAATGATTGGCTAGAATTGGCTCAGGAAAAAAAGCACCGAAATAAAGCACCGAAATGTGCGCTGCTTTTCGGTCTGGTTACTACCGTTTATGTCAGAACCGGCGCCATCATGGTACCGGATACCGGTACCCATCCCTATTCATGAGTTTCAAATCTTTAAACATTTAAAAAATCTATTATCAGAATATCAAAGAACAACAGTTCTGATATTATGTCAAACATTTCAATCACCTTGTGGTACAGCCTCATGTAATACCACTTTGAACCACAAGGTGAAGCATGAGTCAGTGTAGCATCCAGTAGCTGTGTCCCAAAACGTCGGCTGCATCCTCCGGAGGCCGCATTTGAAGGACGATTACGTCACAGCCAGGCGACGAAGGCTGTCCCAATTCGTCGACTCCTTCAAATGCGGCCGACAAATGCGTCCTTCATTTACCCGAATTTGAAGGATGGGTCGGTGTGTCCTTCGTGGCCCACCATATCCCAGAATTCATAGCATGCCCAGCCAAATTTCAGCTGCCAACAATGGCGGCCGCTACTAAGTTTTAAAATTCGTCTTATTAATCTTTCTGGGTCACAAAATAAACTTTAAACATATTTTCAGGCGAGAAAGTGGCGGTGTAAATTTCAAATATCTGCTTGGTTTATCAAGACATCGCATATTTGCAAAAAGTGCGCCGACGCTGGAGACGTCTGTTACCCACCCGCTCGATAGCAAGCCGGGGGTTCAATGGTCACTCCAGCCCGGCGAGAGCAGCGGACTCCGGCTTCATCGTTTCAGACCCCGCTCTTTCGCTACTCAGGTTAAACATGACATATAAGTCACTCGGATAACTTAAAAATGTAATTGTTTGCCTATTTTTGGTGTTTTATTTGTTCTGGAGTAAATTGGTTTGACTGAGATCAAAGTTATTAGATTATTAGATTAAATAAAACTTTATTAATCCATTGGGTGGGTTCCTCCGGGATTTTCACACAGCTGAATAAACGTCAAACAGAAAACTGATTAAACCAAAGTGTGAGACGGTCGAGAATTTACGCCAGTGTCCTGTTATATTTTAGATAGCGAGGAGCAGACGGCCGAGTTTATTAAACTCCACAGACACAGCGGTGACACAAATCTGAAGGCTAGACCGTCCCATTTCACAGCCTCGCACTTCCGGCCTTCTCGGTCTTTGAAGGACCCGGCCCACGTAGACCGCGAAGGCCGGGTCCTCCGAAGGATGCAGCCGACGTTTTGGGACACAGCTAGTATGTCCTCAGCCCGACATGAGACATCCCAACATTATTCCAATATTCAATATTCCAGGAATGCAGGAAATCCACGTTACTGTCACACTCAGCCAGTGTATCCTCCTGAAACCAAGAAGAAAAAATCACAAGTTTAATATTAAAAATATAATTGTATTTTATATAATTGTATTTTATTATTATGTCCATGCTCATCTTTTTGTCAGCTAGAACTTTGATTAGATGAAGCTGAATCCTATTTTTTAATCAGCTTTAATCTGATATTGTGACATATCAGAGACTGAGAGAGAGCAACTTATTTTTTGGGAGATATCTAACCTTTTTTGAAGTGTTGCTGACTTCCAGTGTTAGGCTAAGGGTTTATCTGTTCTGTTTATCTGTTTATCCTCGTCTGTGTTCGCATTATATATCAAGCTTGATGTAACTGATGTTTGTTCCTGTATAGGAATTTCTTTTACTTATGTATTAATCACATTATTTTATTGTATAATGCCTTGGTGCCACTGGATTTTAACAAGTCTCACACTCATACAGTAAGACAAATGGTGGGGGTCTAGTTAGGAAGTTGGGGGAAGCAGACAACTCCACAGGAAGAATCTTTTGTCTCTTCGAGGACTCTGGGAGGTAGCAAGGGAGTGTGAACCTTAAGGTGTGAAACAGCTGTGTACTGCCTTTTGTTCCTGGAGAAGGTATTTAACTGAGAGCCATGCTAGGCTCAGTGAGACTCTGCTGACCGTCTGCCCCGTGGTCATGCAGGCTCTCCACCAAGCTTGGTTGTCTGTTCTTTGTGTTTTGATTAAAGAATGTTAGCTACCGCTCACCGCTCATCTGCAGGCTTTATTTAATGGAAAACTTCGACAACAAAATGGCGTCACGAACAGGATGGTCCGTGTGGTCGCTGAACAACGGTTTCGTGGACGGGCTGATCACCCCTGAGGAAAAAGGTACCTTTGTCCTACCAGCTGTTGAAGCGAAGGAAATGGAGGAGTCACGGAGCCGTGTGTTTCAGTCACCAAAGAGACCATCAACTTTAAGGGGACTCCTGCAGATGGGTGAGTTGTAGCTAACTTGTATACAGTCATGGGGAGCTTTTTGTCTGGCCGAGGGGGGGAGTGCTGGCCGACCCCGGAGTTCGAATCTCCGGGAGGAAAATCCTGGCGGTTTGAGGCCCCAGGCTTGTGTTGGGAACGGCTCATCACAAGGACAGTGGCTCGAGCACGTTGTTGGGGAGAAGCCGCCCCGGCCTTTGGTCAGTCCAAGTACGCCACAGCAACGGCGGTTCGAGTACACTGTCGGAGTCCATTTCTGCGTATTATAGTGCACGGAGTGGCGGTGTTCGTTCCTTGGTCCGTAGAAGGCAAGGAACCTCACGGGGGATGCCTCGTGTAGTAAAATGGGATCTAGATCCAGTAGAACGGCAGACGTTCCACCGGGCGGCCAGGGACAAAACTCAATATTTGACTGTATGTGTAGCCGGTCTGGCCTTAAACTCCGTTTGCCGTTAGTTCTCTGCGTTGTGTTGTGTAAATAACCAGAGGATTCAGCTCTCTCTTTGCCAGCTGGGGCAGATTTGTTCTCCCAGAACTGTTTAAAATAAAAATAAAACAGTACAGCGACTTCACTTTCTGGACTTCTGCATGAACACCTTCAAGGGAGAGAGAAGGATAGCGGACCACATGAGAAGTCACCTGCATGCTCCTATGCTCTCATCTGAGGATGGCTAACTAGCATGTTACAATAAAGTGCTGTACTCGACAGAGAAACAATAATTCACACTGAAACATCGAACAGAACTGTGAGACAAAATGTACAAAGAGAACAAGCAGCGTTTGAATTACTTTTAGTTACTTTAACTGTGTTTATTCACTCTGTAACTGAGAACACTAGCGTACGCTCACCTCTCCTCAGCGGGACCTCTAGGCGACTGAGGAAAATAGCGCGCAGCTACAGGAAGTGACTTTGTGGGAAGTCAAAGGTCACACAAACAAAATAAAAGCTCCCAAAATATAAATACAGAAAATAAACATATATATAAATAAACACATATACATAACCAATACTGACAATCCAAAATAACACTGCAGGATGGATCTTTGGTGAAATATAAATTATTTTTTAATACACCCGTTACATATGGTAAGAAATGTGGGTACAAGTATGTTGTGAGATGAAAGAGAATCGTTGTGTGGGAAAAGTTGATGTGTGTGTGTAAAAACGGTGAAAATGGGGAACAAAAACAAGGGAAAAAAAAGAGAGGAGTGTAGAAATGTGTGTAAAAGTAATCGTCTCCAACTAGCGGAAGGTGGTAGTACTGCAGGCCACCAGCTCCCCTAGGGTGGACACACGAAAAATTTCTTTTTAACAGAATTGTTGATGGAAAATAAGCAAAAATAGGAACAGGGTTTGGTGTTTTTCTACGTAGGGCAACTACAGTCTCACTTTCTGGGTTTTTAAGAAAGGAGAGTTCAGAACCAGAGAGGGGAGATGTGTTGTTTTAAACAGTGAGAAGAATGATCAAAATGTCTCAGTGTGTCACTTGCAGGTGAAGAACAGACCTGGATCAATTTTCCACGTGCAGGAGTCGGAAGAAAATTATAGGTTAACATCATTAGAAACATTCAGGCCAAGTTTTGGCTGAATTGTTTTACAGCTTAACTTCCATGTGTTTGTCACCCTGAGAAAACAAGCTCCAAGAATCTCTCCCTGAAGACATGAAATGCAGTTCCAGAACAACGAGATGGATATCAGGAGCTCACAGCAGTGTCCTGAGCAGTGAAGAAAAGGTCCAGCAGCAGCAGCTGTGCAAAGACAGCGGCAGCAAGGAGAAAAATGGCATCATCATGACTGGATGGATGGATGTGCATTTCCAACGAGCTGCAACTTCACTGTGTGTGAATGGACCTTTGAAAAGACTGCCTGAGTTGGACATTTGCCACTTTTGGAGCAAAATGGCAAAATGAGACAGTGGAAAACACAGGACAAAGCTGAAAGACAACTGACTCTCACTGGACTGCTGCAAGGGGGGGAGATGAGATGAGACCACAGTGGAAGGAGCAGGGGAGAACATGGCTGTTTTAGTGTGGGAAATGAAATTTGGGTTTAGGAAACTGGGAAGAAAAAACGACAGCCTTGCGTGGAGAATTGAAAAGTGTCTGGAGCACCGCAAAGAGGAGAGGTACACAAAAATTACACAAACAGAAAAATGCATTAATCCTGCTAACACAAACACACATGCAATGAAGCTCATGAAGATCAAATAGTATTTTAAGCATGCGTTTCTGTTACAATCATCTTGTCCAGTTCACTTAGTAGATTAAGAAGTGATACATAGACTAGTGAACTAGTATTATTTTGGGGAAGGATGATTGAATCATTGCAGGGGTGAACAGAATGCTGCAGGGGGGTCAGATGAGTGGAGACTAATAGATTATTGAGTTTCTTGTTTCTGATGTGTGGGGGAGGTCTTATCATGGCACACATCTGGTTACATGGGGGAAAACAAAACTCATTATCTAATAAAATATTGTTGTGTGAGGTGTGACTGGTGGATGAAAGTTTGGGAGATTTACTTGGCTGATGCATTTTCCTTTGGTACCACTTTGAAACTGCCAATTAGTTTTGTTTTGATCTATCATTCTAATACAGTATGTTTAGACGAGTCCTAAAACTAGGCCTTCATATTTTTTTGATTTTTAACAGTGCACTGAGATTTTTTGTTTTTCAATTTTCTCTTTTCAAGCAGGCCTGCAAGATCGGAATCGAAAGCGCTACACAACATGTTGAACAATCGCAAGTGAGCTTCTCCAAAATTAAAATGGGCTCGGGGGAAAGCCACTTATTTGGGACAATCAGAAAACAAGTCCCTGCCAAAAAGGATTCAGCGAGGTAATCCAGTCTAAATTCTTTTTTCTTTTTTGAAATGACGTCATTGCTGGCAGTAGAAACTTATTGCGTCACGAGAGGGTCTACTGTCAGCAAATAAAAATGGGGACTGACTGGACTGACAAAAGCTTTCACTGACTTGACACCAGTATGCAAGATTGCACCTCCACCCAGAGTGACAAAAGGGTGGATGTATGTATGTTTCTTTTACAGAAGCAGAAAGATGACAGCAACAGGTTGCATGAGCTTTTGGGCCATGCTGACTTAACCTTTAATCGCCACTTTCTGTGTCTTTGTGAATTTACCAGCAGTGTGTTATTCATGACCTTGTATTGTTTACAGTGCAAATGTCACTGTGAGAAAGTGTGCATACAGATGCGTTGCGCTAAAATCTACATCACTTTTTCCACAGCAGAGGGTTAATCGTGGGATCTAATCACATGATTTACAGCAGGACACAGCGCTGGCTAATGTTTTTTTTCTTATGACAGGGTTACAGCCCTGGAGTGATGCTACTCCAGGGGAGAATCCCTGGAATTTTTAATAGACAATGCACAACTTTATTGTGACATAGGGCAAAAGAGGGGTTTCCGGAGGAGCTTTCATTTTTAAATGGCAGAGACCGTGACATGAGGCATATGGAAGGATTGACTGAGGCGCAGATGCAGACCATGACCAGGAGAGAAGGCTTCAAGAGGACCAGTGAGAAGCAGGGACCATCTCCAGGACAACTGACAAACGACAGTGGGCTGCACCACTGGGCTTCCAAAAGATTGTCACGAGGAGATTTTGAACAGCAAAATCTTAAAATAAAATAAAGTGAAAGGTTTCTACGTTGACGTTGAGGAAGACTACAGGAGTGTACGACTTGCTCTGCTCCTAATCTACAGCCGCGTTGGAACAGAAGTCGAGGGATGGAGAGAGCGTGCCAAGCTCCAAAGGTGACAGCGCAGAGGGAGATCAGCGTTGGAATTATGACTCTGTAAATGGCACAGACACCAGGAGCCATGACTGTGACCGGGAATGACCACCTAAGGATGTTTCACTTTGCCATGCAAAGTACTTTGACACTCTGGAGAAGACCTTTCCTCTGTATCATTGTTGTAGCCATTTGCATGTGAGAGCTTAGATTGTGGGGAGGATTAAAGAGGAACAAAGGGTGGTGGGAGAACAGTGAAGTGAGGATACACAGTGGGAAACTCCTTTAAGTGTACAAAAATGTTGATGTGATTACAGAATGTCAGGAAAGAAATTCTGGTTTTAATGTGATTCTTTGATTTAAGAATCAAAGGGTGGGATTGTATAGGAATTTCTTTCACTTATCTTTTACTTAATCACATTATTTTATTGTATAATGCCTTGGTGCCACTGGAATTTAACAAGTCTCACACTCATACAGTAAGACAAATGGTGGGGGTCTAGTTAGGAAGTTGGGGGAAGCAGACAACTCCACAGGAAGAATCTTTTGTCTCTTCGAGGACTTTGGGAGGTAGCAAGGGAGTGTGAACCTTAAGGTGTGAAACAGCTGTGTACTGCCTTTTGTTCCTGGAGAAGGTATTTAACTGAGAGCCATGCTAGGCTCAGTGAGACTCTGCTGACCGTCTGCCCCGTGGTCATGCAGGCTCTCCACCAAGCTTGGTTGTCTGTTCTTTGTGTTTTGATTAAAGAATGTTAGCTACCGCTCACCAATCATCTGCAGGCTTTATTTAATGGAAAACTTCCACAACATTCCAGAACCACACCCACTGTTATACACTCTTAATGAGACAATAAAGGGAATCATCTTCCTATGGCTGCCTGGCTTCATTCTATTAAAGACTTCATTCTTTCCCCCTTAAAGGAGACCTCACTGTGATGGTTACTTTGATGGACTGTCTAATCTCGAAGAATCTGTCTCATCTTATACTTCCGGCACCGCTCTGAGCTGGCAGCCAGTATCAGCAGCTCCGACCTGACCGAGTCCTTTTTTCTCTTTAATATATGTTTCTTTGTTGTTCTTGTGTTTCTTGTTTTTGTTTTTCTATTGTGGACTGCTGTCCCCCACAGTGGAGCTCAGAATTTTATGGACAATCATGTTTTTTATTACATTTTTAGGGCATCTCTGTCTGGAGAGCGCGTGGAGATCCGACCTCCCATTGTTTACAGCAGGGATCAGCTATTAGCTCTCGGGGCTCCGCTGTTCTGCCTACCGCCGAGCGAGCCAGCATCCCCCGCGAGGTGAGGAGGAAAAGACGCGGCACTCGGGCGGGATCAGGCGTCGCAGTAAGGTTAGGAGGTACCGGCCAGCGATTCCATCTGTTATTATGGGGAACGTGAGATCGCTCCCCAATAAAGTGGATGAATTGGCGGCTCTAACCCGACATCAGAGGAGCTACAGGGAGTGCAGCCTGATGTGCTTCACAGAGTCGTGGCTAACTGCGCTAACTCCGGACTCACACGTAAACATGGATGGTTTTCATCTGATCCGGGCCGAGAGAACAACGGAGAGTGGTAAGAAGAGAGGAGGGGGTCTGGTAGAGCTGGGCGATATATCGATTTTTAAAAAAATATCGATATATTTTTATACGAGATATAAGATGTGACAATATCCTTTATATCGATATAGTCTATGTTACGTTATAATTATAGTTGCGGAGCCGCAAGTTTGCCTCTCTTTCGTCCACTTTTGTCTTTCACATAGCGTTACTCGACCTCACCTCTCCTTCACTGAACACAACTCCCCTCCTCCCCATCGCTTCACCTGCAGGCAGCGACAAGATGGACACGGCAAATCTCCGTTAATGGGCGTTTATCAATATGCGTGCTTGTGCGTACTTGCATTCTCGTGTACTCGTGATACGTCATCAGTCGGAGACCAAGTACTGTTCCAATTCGGAATGCGCATCAAGCCGAGAACGCGAAAAAGTCCCGGATGTGCTCTCGATCCGCCCGTTTTATCGAGCATGCATCGGTGTGGACTTGGGACAGCTATATATCCCAGAATGCATTTCGTCCAAAACTCAACAGCGGACTCCTGGCACATCGTTTTCAACCCCCCGCTCGCGGTCTTCTCACTACTCAGGTTAAAGAAACCCCAGCAGCTGTCTATAGTATTGAGTGTCCACTAGAATAGAAATAAAAGCGTTCTAACATCTCACCTGCTTGTTTTTATTAAGGTATGTACACGTATGTACATGTACACTATTTTTATTAATAGAGGTTTCACTACTGAGGTTAAAAATGATATATAAGTCACTTAGATCACTTCTAAATGTTAATGTTTGGTTTATTTCAGTGTTTTATTTGTTCCTGAGTAAACCGGTTTGGCTGTGATTAAAGTTAAGCTTCATAACATGTTACTCACAGTTAAATTAGGAGGGGACGGCAGTAAAACCGGACCTGTGACATCATCACGCACGCAGGTGTTCCAATTGTACATATCGCGCGAGTCCGTGCTCGCGTTCTCGGCGGGTACGTACTCCCGTGCGTTCTCGGCGAGTACGTACTCACCGAGAACGCGAGTACATACTCGTGTTCTTGGGCATTGATAAACGGCCTATGAGTTACTGCACATCGCCCCGTGCGTGGGGCTGGACGGCGTCAACATGTTAACGAGCTAACCACGCTAACGCCATGCACGGCCTGAAATCCTTTCATTCTCTCAAAAGTTGACTGCGCGCCTTTTGTATGAATTCTGGTTGTGCTTGATGACCGTGAACCGATGTTATGTGATACACAGCGCTCAGCAATCTGTCAATAAATGTTTTAGTTCGACTTTGCTAAGCTACGGAGCTGCACCGCTTGATGGATTGTCGGAGCATTACGGCTACCGAGGAGCCTCGCGGAGTGATACGTACTGTGCTTCAACGTAATATTACCGTACTGTGTGTGTATAAGGACCATAAATGGCTCCTGTTCAGAGACATGGTTACGAAGCGGATTTCAAACTCCAGGCTGTCAGTCACGCAGTAGAAGTTGGGAACAGAGCAGCTGTGAAATCTGTCTTTGTTATTATGCTCAGCGTCTGTTAGTTTACATTTTGACTGCACAATTGTGAGCTCTTTGTTATGCACAAAACAACATAGTTTTCTTTTATTTATGGAGCATCATTATTTAATAAATGCTCATAATTTATTTTTCAGTAGTTTTTTCATGTACATCTATGCTGTATGTTAATAAAAGTGCCTGTGTGAGATCTGGGACACAGCTTTGACTAAGAACTCTCTTTTTGTTCTTACTTTATGGCTTTAAAAAAATATCGAGATATGAATTTTGGGTCATATCGCCCAGCCCTAGGGTCTGGCTGTGTTTGTGAAGGATAGATGGTGTAACTCTGGGCATTTATCTATCAAAGAGACGCTATGCTGTAAGGACATTGAGCTGCTAGCGGTTAGCATGAGACCGTACTATCTACCGCGAGAGTTCACACACGTGATTATGATAGCTGTGTATGTCCCGCCCTCTGCTAGCGCTGCAGCAGCCTGTGAGGTCCTGCACACTGTAACCAGCAGACTCCAAACACAGCACCCTCAGGCCCTTTTCCTGATCTCTGGGGACTTTAATCACATCTCCCTGTCCTCCACTCTCCCACCTTCACCCAGTATGTTACCTGCCACACCAGAGACAATAAAACACTGGACTTATTGTATGCCAACACCAAGGAGGCATACAGCTCATCACCTCTCCCTCCCTGGGGGCTCAGATCACAACCTGGTTCATCTCCAGCCTGTGTATAAACCTCTGGTACACAGAGAACCAGTAGTGAAACGCACAGTAAGGAAATGGTCGGCAGAGACTGAAGAGGCCCTGAGGGACTGTTTCCGTTCTACTGTGTGGGACAACCTCTGCAGCCCTTTGGAGGATGACCTC
This sequence comes from Oreochromis aureus, assembly GCF_013358895.1. NCBI lineage: Eukaryota > Metazoa > Chordata > Actinopteri > Cichliformes > Cichlidae > Oreochromis > Oreochromis aureus. Next base: position 2,077,948 of record NC_052961.1, read on the forward strand.
AACAGCATCACAGACTGCATTAAGGATTACATGAACTTCTGTGTGGACAACACCGTACCCATCATCATCAGAGTCTTTAGATCTGTAGACAAACAGGAGCTGAGAGTTGTCCAGAAGAAGCTGAAATGGAAGATGTACAGAGTAGAAAGATATTTTGCTGCTGTTATTCGCTGCTATTTTTTATAATCATCATTACCATTCTCTAACCCAGAGTAAAATCTGTTTTACTAGATTTTAGTAATTTCCTGCACTTATTTCCTGCCATTGAACACATCACAAATACATGACTCCAACCACATGACTTTGCTCAGCCAATCGGATGGCATGTAGGTCATAGTAAGCCTGTCCCGGCTTCCTCCCGTCAGATGCGTGGAGGTAAGCCAGGTGACAGAGCTGTTGCAGGTTTGTATTGGCAAACATGTGCTTTTCCCGTTTTAATGCATTTTTTAACACCAACTAACTTATGCAACTTAGACGCTGATTACTGTGAGCCAGAGCCATAGTGTTGTTTTGCACTGAACAGAACGGAATTGGTGAGTTTGAACTTTTAATTGACTGTTTGTATTGCTACCAGCTGACGCTAATTGGCTGCTGCCCCAATAGTTGTTGAATAACAAATGTTGTGAAGTTATGTAATATGTATATAGCAGTTGAAATGTTTCAGTTAAATCCTTATTGGTTAAATATACTGTTTGTTTATTTATTCATAAATTGTGTACACAAGAACAAGAATAACTTAATGTATTTAGCTTAACTGGCTGACATTTTTGTATTATTCTTGTGATTTCTTATTGGCCTTGTTTATTTAATGCAGGCCAGGTGAACCTTTTTGGGTATGAAAAAGGATGGCAAGCCACTGAACGGCTAGGAGCAGGACTCATTCTGCATTGAAGCTTCCACTGGTTGGGTAGGAAGCTATCAAAGATGACGCTCTGTCCCCATTTTCCAAATACACTGATTTCCACAATCATACACACCATTCCCCCCGTTTATGGACAATAGCGCTTGGACATCTCTCATGGACATTCAGATAAAACTCATGGACTTCAGTGTGGATCAGTGGTTTTGATGTTAACATGTGTTATTTATGGGGAACTGTTTTTTGAGAATCTATATTGCTTGGTATAAGCCAGAAGAATTTGCTTAGTTGTCTTTGTGCACCCCCACTGGGTTTTTGATTAATTGAATAGCTGCAGCAGGAGTGATTATTTAAGTTTTCCTTTTCTTTTCTTGTTATTTTCCTTTGGGTTTTGGTTAAATACATGGTTCCTGCAAAAGCATTTTGTGTTGTGTGTATTTATTAATTACTGCCCATCAGCTCCAGTAGCATTCCTAAATCTTCTGATTAATAATAACCATAATATTTTACTCAATACCTAGCCTGTATTAATTCATTAGCGCTTCATCAGTGTTACATTTCTATTAATAACAGTATTGATATTGCATTCAGATGTTCAAACATATTGGTATCATATTAGCCTTTATTACAGGTCCAGTAAGAACCACTTCAAACTGTTGAGTTGAATCTATAATCTTAAATGTTTATATGCAGACTGCATTGTGAAAGAAAGGCCTAACGCTGAGTATACTCTGTGCCAAAATAAGACAGGAAATTACATGCTTTGCAGGAAGTGAAACCGAAAGCAGAGTCTGAGTGCAAGTTATTTTGAGCAGGTTATTCTTTATTATCTGTTATTTATTTATATCTTTGATTAAGCTTTTAGTAGAGGTTCTTGATTAAAACATTTATCCAACATATTACATATATAGTTCCAGTTAGGCTATTACATGTAAGGATGAGCCTCTGTTCTGGTGAAAGGTCAGAAGTGCAATGGGTGAGATGAGAGAGCATTTAAGGACGAGACACATATACAGTTAGTGAGTTCATTTATAGGTGAAAGTTTAATCATGTTTTGCTTGCAACTGCCAAATTGTGCCTGCGCACATGACAGTTTGTTCCAGAGATAAGCGACAGCAAAGGAGAGTTGTGGGGAAGCACCTGCCGTGGAGATGGAGACGATGTTCTTTTTAAACTATGTTAAAAGTCATTGTGGTTTTGATTTGACGTATGCATGCATGTATGTATCTGATTGACGTATGAGGGGCGTCAAGAAATATACCCTGATGTATAAAACCATTCCTGTTTAGTTTTGGGGCGGAGATCTGATGCTGTCTGCGTACAGCGGACCATCTCCCCACGCTGTGTGTGTTCATTAAAATCATCGTTTGACTCCACCTGGCCGGATCAGTGTGTTATTTGGATTTCCTCCTGTGTATCCCTCAAAATGAACCTTAACAAAGATAAGGCAAGGGAAGGAAAACTACAGGAGGAAGATGGAAGAGCAGCTGCAACAATGACAACATCAGAGGCGTTTGGAACAGCCAGAAGACAATCTCAGGACAAAAACCAACCCCCCGGGCTGCAGGAGACTTGGGGTGGGTGAATGACCTAAATAAATATTTTCATAGGTTTGATCAACCACCCACCCGTCCCACAACATCGCCCCCCCTGCTGCAATCTCCTTCATCTCAGGACTTCACACCTCCCAGCTCCCAGTCATCACATCCACCCCCAGCTTCTGTGGACTCCAACATACACTCCCCTCCCCCAAAATCCACTCTTTCTATCTCAGCACTTCAAGTGAGTAATGAGCTTCGCAAGATCAAGGTGCAGAAGGCTGCAGGTCCAGATGGCCTCAGCTCCAGGCTCCTGAGCTGCTGTGCAGATGAACTGTGTGGCATCCTAGGATATCTGTTTGTTACGCCCCGGCTCTGCTAGGTGACAGGCAGTGTTGGGAAGGTTACTTTTAAAATGTATTCCATTACAGAATACTGAATACATGCCCCAAAATGTATTCCGTAACGTATTCCGTTACGTTACTCAATGAGAGTAACGTATTCTGAATACTTTGGATTACTTAATATATTATCGTGCTGTTTACAACTACGTGAATGTACTATTGCTGTGATTTATTACTGTTACTGAAGGTCCGCGGCTCCGAACAGTAGTAAAGGGACCTCTGGCTAATACGTCGGGTTCCCTGTCGGGCTGGTAGCCGAAAAATAGCTTTACTTTGTTGTCTGGGTCAACTTTGCTTGCGGGAGACAGAGAGAGGCGTTGAAAGGCTCCAACGGAACTTATTTTTTTCGGAGGAAAACACGAACACAGCGTACAGTCGAGTCTTAATAGCTTACTTACAGCTGGGCTCGTCAGGCACTCTTCTTGGCTGCAGTGGTTATTATTATATTTACATGCTTCCAGCTCCCGTTTCTGCTCCGTGACAGCTCGGACTTTTCCTTTCTCTCCTCCCTCGCTCACAGACACATAACGTGTATGGCATTCCATTCTCCCTGCAGCACGGACTACACTGCCCATCATGCTACATTCTTTAGGGCCATGCCTGTAGCATTCTGCCTTTTAGCTTAGCACAACAACAACAACAAAAAAGCGCCTCTCACCCAGGAAACACGCAGAGAGAGAGCGTCACCCCTGTAACCATGGCAACCGTAACGCTGCCGCCTGGAACAACATTACGTAGCTGTCAAACAAACCCAAACAATCCTGACCCATGAGAATATGAAACAGGAAGTACCGCCGTGTAATCCATTTATTTCAACAAAGTAACTGTATTCTGAATACCACCTTTTAAACGGTAACTGTAACAGAATACAGTTACTCATATTTTGTATTCTAAATACGTAACGGCGGTACATGTACTCCGTTACTCCCCAACACTGGTGACAGGGGAGGTAACATAAATGAGCTCAGAGACAGGGTCGGCTTAAAAAAAAAAAAAAAACCCACAAGGTTTATTACCACAACTGACCAGGCCAGGGGCCGTAACACTGTTCAACCTGAGCCTGTCACTGGGGAAAGTACCACAGCTGTGGAAGACCTCCTGTGTGGTACCGGTACCAAAGACCTCCCATCCCAAGGACCTCAGCAGCTACAGGCCGGTAGCTCTGACATCACATCTGATGAAGACCCTCGAGAGGTTGGTTCTAAACCATCTGTGCCCCCTGGTGAGGTCTTCATTGGATCCATTACAGTTTGCTTACCAGCCTGGCATTGGGGTGAAGGACGCCATCATCTGCCTCCTGCACCGAGCTCTGACTCACCTGGAGAAGCCTGGAAGCACTGTTAGGATCATGTTCTTTGATTTCTCCAGTGCTTTCAACACCATCCAGCCACGACTTCTGAGAGACCAGCTGGAGCTATCGGGAGTGGACCACCACATGTCCCAGTGGATACTGGACTACCTCACAGAACGCCCACAGTATGTGAGGTCACAGGGCTGTGTCTCTGACACGCTGGTCTGCAGTACGGGGGCCCCACAGGGAACTGTGCTGGCACCGTTCCTCTTCACCCTCTACACTGCAGACTTCTACATCAACTCCCCACGCTGCCACCTACAGAAGTTCTCTGACGACTCTGCCATAGTCGGCCTCATCACAGGTGAGGACGACTCAGAGTACAGACAGTGGACTCTGGACTTTGTAGACTGGTGTCAGCAGAACCACCTGCTGATCAGCGCCGGAAAACCAAGGAGTTGGTGGTGGACTTCCGGAGACGCAGACCCACCACACTGACACCGGTGAACATCCAGGAGTGGACATTGAGATAGTGGACTCTTATAGGTACCTGGGTGTTCACCTGAATAATAAACTGGACTGGAGCCACAACACTGATGCTCTTTACAGGAAGGGTCAGAGCAGACTCTACCTGCTGAGGCGGCTGAGGTCATTTGGAGACCTTCTATGACTCTGTGGTGGCATCTGTCATTTTTTACAGTGTTGTATGTTGGAGCAGCAGTTTATCGGCAGCTGAGAGGAAGAGGTTGGATAAACTCATTAGGAAGGCCAGCTCTGTTCTGGGATGCACCCTGGACCCAGTGCAGGTGGTGGGAGACAGAAGGACTCTGGCCAAAATAACATCTCTGATGGACAGAGTCTCCCACCCCATGCATGGAAATGTTGCTGAACTGCAGAGCTCCTTCAGTGACAGACTGCTGCATCCTCGATGCATGAAGGAGCGTTTCTGCAGGTCCTTCCTCCCTGCAGCTGTCAGACTGTACAATCAGAACTGCTCCCAACAATCACAGATGTTTACATCAGCGCTGTAACAACTTCTACTGTTATAATTGCACATTACTTTTCTCAGCTTAACTCATTGGAAGTTACATGTCTACTTGTTAATGCACAGGTACAATACACAATCTGCAGTTTTCTAATTATCCTAAATATTAACTATTTAAACATCCTGCTCTGTTTGCACACTACAACCTGGGTTTGCCACTTACCTGTACTCTATTTTTAATAACTGTACAGTACTCTGTTTTGGTAACTAAAACACTAAACACTAAAAATTGTGTTTCTCTTCTGTGTCCTGTTCTGTTTGTATATGTGTGGAGGTTTTTTGTTTGGGTTTTTTTGCTGCTGATACAACCAAATTTCTCCTTGTGGGACAATTACAGGATTATTCTATTGTATTATTGAATTAGGAACCAGCAAATTGGGACAAGGTTATCTGAATCATGCTATAAACACAGATACACTGAAAAGTGTTTAAGTTTCCAAATAGCTTCATAAATGAACTGTTGTTTGTTTGCTCTGATTTTCTTTCCCTAAAACCAGACTGCCTGTTTTCTGTTTGATGTAATCAGAGGACCACCTGCTCGGTGTTTGTGGGCAGCTGTCCCAGTTTCATGTTTCATGGTAAAAAAAGTTTCAACCATAGTTCAGTATGATTGAAACTGAATTGATAATGACAGGAGACCTACAGTTTAATGTTGTTTAAGCATATTTATTATGAATTTTATGAATCAACAGGATGAAGGAACAAATCAAACTCATTCTAAATATTCTACAAGCTCTCAACATTGTTACCTTCAGACTAATGTACTAGACTAGCTATTAGCTCCTGCAGTCTAATGTTGATATTGGTTAAAGCAGTTACTTAGAATTTATCACCCAGCTGGTGTAGCCTTAACACACAAGTTAGAAAAAACAACCAGACAGTGAACTGAGAAAAAACACATCTGTTAATGTCTAAAATAAAGAAGACAAACTCTGATTTGTCATCAGTTAACTCACCTCCTCAACAGAGAAACCACTGACAGGCTGCAGAAAGATGGAAAGCTGCAGCATCTCACTGGTCTGAGTGAAAATAAAGCTCTTTCTCAGTTTGAGACAAATTTCCCAGACAGGTCTGGCCCACTGTTCTTACTCTTATTTCAGGACAACTATTATGGAATCAAAAACTTCAGAGTGCTGACTGGTGCTAAATACATCTGTAAAATCTGTCATAGGACCTCTAATTTCTTTTATTTGCATCAGTGTGAAGGGAACTTCTCTGCATGTAATGAGCCTGTCTGCAGCCAGCAGCCCAGTTTAGCGCCTGTTTACTGTGTGATGAATCACTCCACCCTGTCTTTCTGTAGGCCTGTTTGTGTGGCAGGTCTAATGTGCAGGTACTGGAAGGCTGGTGCAGCTCGATTTCCACCAGTGATACTGACAACACCTGGCTGGTTCCCCTCTCTGAGACACTTTTTGGGTTTTGGTTTGGGTTCTTGAATCAAACAGCACTGTGTGCAGCGTTTCTTCACCCACACACTCATTTACTGCTGATTATACTGACCTGACTCACCATGGCTACTTTACATTTTCTCCTTTTTCTTTCACTCAAAATAAAGGATAGTAGAACTCAACATTCCTTTATCCTCAGAGAATAACCCAGAGCACCCGCTTCAGATGTTATCAGTCTATCCAGTGGCTGTTATTAGCAGTTATCACTCCCAAGTATGGCTCAGATTGGCCCTCCTGTTCTGCAGCTTCACCCCAGCACAGATGTAGGGCTGCAGCTATTGATTATTTTAGTAATCGAGTAATTATTTTTTAAATGTGCTGTTCAAATAAAGCTGACTTGACTTGAATAATAATACTGAGTTGACAGAATCCATGTGTATTGCATAAAGACACATAAAAAGTCATAGACTTTACAAATATACATGTATCTGATAACAGAAGTTCTAAACTAAAACTCCTCCAGGTGACGGTGTGACGGCAGCTGGCCTGGAGTAAAACACAAAATACAAGATTAGAGCCTGACATCAGGGCGGTGAGGTGATGTAAGCACTGCTGCCCAGATTCAAGTCTCCAGGTTCAAGGGTCTTGGTCAGCTGGGGTCTTTCTGTGACATTAACATGTTCTCCCACGGTCCAATGAGACGCTTCTTAGGTTATGCCCCAAAACATATAGGTGTGTAACTGAGAGAGTGGGGTTTCTGTCCCTTGGCCCTGTGAAAGACTGGCTACCTGTGCAGGTGGACCCGCCTCCCTCCCTGTGACAGCTGGGACAGACTCCAGCCCTGTGACCCTCAGCTGAATAAGCAGTTAACAAAAATGATCCACAGATGATGTGAAATTCCCCCGTTTACAGTTCAGTGGGTAACGTGCTGATCACATCCACTGACTGTGTTGTTGTTGTAAGTTAGGGTAACTGGAACAGCTGTTCTTTCACAGACTGGACACCACATCAGCTCCCTGCTCCATCCTGTTGTACAAACTGGTGTGACACTAAAGTCTGTTCCATACAAATAATCTGATTCAATACAAACACCAACATTGTGCTGACCTAAAGAACACAAAAGTCACAGGAACGATCTGGAAATGTGGGATTTGCAGCAGGACTGATGTGGATCACACAGTGAAGGCAGACTTATTATGTTTCAACCACTGTAATAATGATAGAATCTGACTGTTTAATGAGGGGATTAATGACATACTTTGATATATGGAGTAATGCCCAGATGTCTGTTTTGCATGTGCTGGTCTTTACTGGCTCTCAGTCTCCACTGATGGATGTTTCTGGACTCTGGTGCTGCAGACACGGGGGGAGCGATGAGAGCTGAAGGAAACAACCAGCTGACACTTTGATGACGTCCCTCCTAAAGTTCACCAGATGAGATCCAAAGACAAAAGCAGCAGGAAGCAACGCTCTGCCATCGTGCTGATGAGCAAGCTACATCAACCCTACTGAATCCCTCTCTGTGTGGATCTCACAGAGAGGTGGAGCACAGGTGCAGCAATGCTAAGTGACGGCGCTACGTAGCGACTCCCACTACTCACACAGCACAAATACATCGACAACACATGTCTGAGCTGGATGGAACGAGATTCACTGAACATGTTTCTGTAATACTGACATCTGAAATAGTGAAGCTGCTGATTTCATTTTGTGTAAATCTAAATATTCTTGTAACTATTTCACACACCATCCTTGTAGCTGCTGCGTGCTACGTATGCTAAGGTTTTATATGGTTTGCTGTTAGCTCTGTGCAGCTAACCAGCTGATTAACTTCAGTTATGTCTGATGTAGATCCATCATTGATTCCAAATTAACATTTACTGCAACTGATGAACTTAAAACACTAAAATAAAACAAAGGTGAAAAATAAAAGAATCCAAAGCTACGATCGTCTCTGTTTAAGGATTAGTAAAATATGAAATTCATAACATTTAATCATTTTTCTAAATGTACAAAAAACAGACTGACCAGGAGAGTTAATGTTTTTTGTTGTTTTTAATCACATATATTGACAGTTTCATGATACAGAGGAGAGCGACTCAGAAAGTGTCTGTCCAGGGTGGGAGGGGTCACTCTCAGGGTCCTGGAGGTGTCCAGGTGTTGGAGAGAAGGGAGACTGCAGACGGTCTCCTTCTCAGCCAAATGGATGACACACTGCAGCAGAAAGACTTCACAGTCTCCACTCATGTAGGATGATGGAGGCTGGTGGGGCTGGTTCCTCCTGCAGACGTTCCAACAGCTGCAGTTCCTCTAACGGCCACTTGAAGCTGACTCCAAATGTGAGTTAATATTTACAGTTTTCAGGGTCTGTGTTCAAATTTTAAACCTGAGGAACTGAAATAAACGCAGGTGTGAATCCAGAGAGTCTCATGTGTGGTGTGTGAGTGTGGAGTAGGTCTGGTCCTGGTCCCTGGTGGCTGGATGGAGGCTCTGGTAGGTCGAGTCTTCACGTGTAGAACCTGGAGTACAGTTCTCGTAGTGGACGTCCTAAAACAGAGACAAACTGTCTTCTTCACATAACAAGAACAGACTCTGACTTGGTGAAATCATTTGTGCTGGTAAATATTTCCATGTTGCCTCGTTGAACCTCTCAGACAACAGTGTCTCTGTTTGTTGTTGGAGTCTCCGTCTGGGCGGCCATTTTTGTCACCTACCTGTTTGAATTCACCTTCTTGGATTGTAATTTCTGGAACAGTCTACAAACTGAACCATCACACTGTGACTGCTTTATTTCTTTGTTACAGTAGCAGTCTGTCAGCAGTGAGAGGAAACAAAGAGAAAGAAAGTCACCTCCATGTTTGTGCCCTCTGAGTTTCCTCTGGTCCTCAAACCTGTGGAACAAACAGGATGTTCCTCTGTTAGAAGGACCAACCATTCAAAGTGCACCTGAGGCTGGAAGATCACTGCTGCCCCTCCTGTTCTTTCATTCTGCTTAGTTGGACTTTATCAAACTTTTTACAATTTTCATGGGTCTTGTAGCCGGTATATTTTTTCTGTTTCATACTTTGTAACGTATTACTTCACATGTGAAAGGTAACCTTCCTTGTCCCTTTGTTACGCTGTGGGATTGTGGATGGAATCCAACAAAAGACGTAACACATATTCCAGCCCTAACCCTAACCATAACCTTTATCGAAAGTTAGTGTTTTCCAATGTGATTATTGATTAGAAAGTAAAATAAATGAACATCAGGGTAGATGTTGTAGAATTATAGGAATTATTTTAGGGTTACTGTTCATAACCATCATCTTTATCATTGCATTAATTATCATTTCATCCAAGCATTTATTGAAGTGCGGGCATTAGGTTATAATTTGTATTACAGGGGTTATCATAATCAAATATTAACAGGTTTATTACAGGTTCAGTTATAATCAGTGGAATCTATAAGTTAAAGGTTTCTGAATGTTTTATATTCTTACACATAGTCTTCAGTGGGGAGAAGCTGAGTTGCAGGCTGACAGGAAACGGTGTGCTTTTTGCAGAAGCGAAACCGAAAGCAGAGCGAGTGAAAGCCAAAGAGCCAAAGAGTTAGTATGCATTTATCTTTGATTTAAGCTTTTAGTAGAGGCTTTTGATCAAAACATTAATTCAGTAGAGTACACATATATAGTCTTGGTTCGGACATACACGTAACCACACGCACACTTAGTTAGAGGAATCACTGATAGGGAAAGTTCAGTTTAAGGTCAACTAAGGTTCAGAAAAGCAGATGCAAACTCTGCACGTACAGACAGACAAATAGTGAGAGGTCATGACACGTACGCAGTACACAGCATGCGCGCCCGCACGCGTGGGACGCACAGACACACATACACACACACACTGTTGGGGTGTAGGTGAAAGTTGACTGATGAAGCAGTAGATGCACGATGCGAGAGCTGAGCTGGCTTACGGAAACCACCGGGAGAAGATGGAAGCCAGTGTACTTTTAATTGTGCCTTGAGTTGTCAAATAGAACATTTGTGGTTTTGAAGCTGATGTATGTGATGACGCAATGAGGGGCGTCACTAAATATACTCTGATGCATATAAAACTGTATTTTGATGTTAGGAGGATGAGATTGTGGGGCTGTCTGCTTACGGAGTCCGCTCATTCTCCCACGCGTGTCATTTCATTAAAATCATCGTCTTTACCCTTTGGACCAGTGTGATTACTTGCATTCCTCCTGTGTTTCCTTCCCTATATTTTTGAACCTTAACAATGTACATTGTAGATCCAGTCCAATCGGTTGTCATATTTCCTCCTGTTTCTGAACGTGTATTGTGTACCGATAATTTGTCACATAGTGCAATATGTTACACTTTGGAAATCAGAACATGTTGGTTCAACATCATCTCTACAAGTCACTCCACTCTCCTCTTAGAGCCCAAAGCGAAGCGTGCAGGATGAAATATTTTGATGTTTGACTGCAGCTGTTTGACAGACTTCAAGTGAAGTGAAAATTTCCTCTGAGTTTTTGGTTATAAATGAGACGCTCTGTGTGTTTCTGTGTCTCTGTTATCTTACCTCTGTTGCTCTTCCTCTTAATGCAGATTATTAGAACAGCCAGTGATGAGAGGATGATGATGATGAGCAGAGAGATGATCACATACAGCAGCACAGCTGTGACAGCAGAACAAGCTTGTTTTACTCTGATTTCCTGATTGATGAGTTGCACGTGTCGTGTAATAACAGACGTGAAATGAATAAATAAACAGATAAAAGTTCTACATGAACACGAGGAGCTCACAGAGAATTTAGAAAAAGCAAATGTGTTTGGCACAACATCACATTCACATCATAATTCTGATTAGAAAAGCTGCCACACAGGACAGGCTGATTAAAATCATACTGTCTCCTCTCAGACTCACAGATGGATGTACCTGATGCTGCTCCTTCAGGCTGCTCAGTGCTTCCAGTCCAAGTTAATGAAGGTGTGGAGCTTCCTGTAGTTGTGGCTGATGGTCCAGCTGCTGAACAAGAGCAGAGAGGAAAGTTTGACTTACAAATGTTTGGAGCTGTGAACAAGAAAAACACAAAGATAAAGAAAAATGACTGAGAAATCAAACGAGCCTTAAATGGATCCACTGACTGAAGAAACAAATGATTGGCTAATTTAGTTTTAGATAAAAATGCACTAAAATAGTTTAAAAAATGAAATAAAACATGAATGTATGTTGAGATATCAGGTTCTTTGAAACAGCTGCAGCTGCAGTGACCAGTAAAGACATTTAGGGACATTAATGGTCACCAGTTCAGCTCATTTCCAGCTCCATGTTCTTATTCCTGCTCTCGATCACAGTAACTTTACTTCAGAATAATTCTTGTTTCTAAATAATTCTGTTTATATGTTGAGATAAACTGAGTGCTGAGAGCAGTCTGCAGTCTGAGCTGTTGGCTCACAGGGATTACTGTACATACACTCAGCTCAGTATTAGAAGCTTTGCTCATGTTTAATATGAACATCCACCACTGGAACAGGAGATATATGACAGGAAATAAGGAACAGCTGAACAGCTCCACTCTGACAACATTTGATTAATGTCAGTAAAAACTCACCATCTGTGACAGTGACCTCAAACTCTCTGGATGAGCTGCTGGAAGATCCACTCAGTAAACATCTGTACCGTCCTGAGTCAGACTTGGTCAGCTGTGTGATGCTCACATACAGAACTCCTGAAACATATCCAATGTTGTATCTGTCTCTCTGAGCACTGACATGCTCTGTATGAACAAGAATCTTCTCTCCTCCACATTCTCCCCTGCAGAACATCTTTCTGTTTCCAGCTTGTTTAAAGGAACATCCGACTGTGAGAGAGCTTCCAGTTTCTTTATCGAAGTGTTTCAGCTGAGCAGGATCATCGTTTCCATCCAGCAGTGCTGTTAAAGAGACAAACAATCAATAGTTACTATCTGTGCTGAAGATGATGCAGTCTGATCACAATAACTCCAGTTTGATCCACAGTTACACTGGGAGCTGCCCAGTTCAACCAGTCTGACAGAGGAACTGTTGAACTAACTGAGATTTAAACGGCTTCATAATCAGACTGATGGATTCATGAAAATCAGCTTTATGACAAGTATAGACTCTAAAATGTGAACACTTCATGGTTTTAGACTTTTGTGTTCTGAATGTTTTCTTCACATATTCATTGAGGAATAAAACATTTAGTTGTGACGGGAACTCTTGGAAAGATCAAACTGATGACACAGAAGCAAAAACTCATGAAAGAAAATCAAAGTTACATCAGAAAATCTTCTTTCATTCATCAGCGTCTGTTTCTGACATCAACATTTCATTCACATCATTATCAGCTGACTCACTGATATTCACACACACTTGTGTCCCAGCTGCAGTTCATCGGTTACTTAGAGGAGTCCAAATGTAATGAAGAGTTTACAGAAGAACAAACTTCAGCTTCTTTAAACCATCAGCAGCTGTCAGTGAAAACTCAAACTTTGCTTCACAAACAGAAACTAAACATTTCCACAGCTGAAACAGAAACTCACCTTCAGCAACAACGATCACAAACGGTGTGAATGGAGCTGATGATGAAGATCCACCCAAACCACATCTGTACTGTCCAGAGTCAGACTCAGTCAGCTTTGAGATGCTCACAGATAAAACATTGTTTTCATATTCAATGCTGTATCTGCCTGTTTGAGCTCTGACATCAGTTGTTTTAATGAGAATGTTTTTCTCCTTCACATTGTTCTCTGCAGAACATCTTCCATGTTCCTGGAGAATTAAAGGAGAATCCAGCTTTAAAATCTCCTCCAATGACTCCATCGTGAAGAATCTGAGCATTGGTGACTTCAGGGTTTCCATCCTGCAGAGCTGTTGGAAACATGAACCATCAATAGTTACTGTTTGTCCTTCCTGTAAGAAGCTGCAGTCTGATCACAGCATCCACACACAGACACACTGAGACTAAAGTCTGAATAACAATAATGATTCATGTCAAATACATTTTATTGTCTACAATGGTGGAAAATCTTCTTTCAGTCGACGTGACTCAAAATATATCTGAACATGTTTCCTATGCATGAATAAAATTACAATCAAAGATGAAGATAAACAAAATATGACATGTAAATGACTCAGAACTCCTCTGTGTGGTACTCGTAGGAATTATATGTTGAGAGATTGAAGCAACAGCTCAACATGCAAGTTTTTCATGTGTTTTATCCACAGGAAGTGATGTCATCATTTAGTTTAAATGTACTGCTGGTGTCAAAGTTCATGAAGCAACAACAAAAACAGTGATGAAGTTTTTCTTTGCTGTAACTTTGTTTTACTGAGTAAATGAATGAATCTGATGATTGAAAGCAGCAGTTTGTTCCCTTTATTTCACCGACTGCAGTTTGTTTGAGGAAGTAACAAATACTTGCAATGAACAACATGTTATTGAGTAATTTATGACTATTTTAAAGCTCTAAAGCCAAACTCAGCAGCTGCTGTGTGTCAGTTACTTTGTGTAAATGATTTCAGTTCATTCCAGCATTTAAACTCTGTGCAGTCGTATTTCTGTTCAGCTCTAACAGGACAAACAGGAAGAATTAGGAAATAACTTTTCACAGAACTCTGGGTTTGAAAATGCTGACAGATTTAACTCACGTGACTCACAGGTTTATATTTGTCTGCAGGAAGTGATGTCATTTTGTCAAATCTATATGCACTGTGGGAGTGAACTGTGAAGAGTCACAGTGAAGAAACATCAACATGTAACAGTAAAAGCAACAAAATGTGTTTTTGTCTGTCAAAGAAAAATTCATTGACTTGATCAACAAGTTTGTGTTTTCAAATAATAACTGAAAGTATCAGGTGGAGTTTTTACTTTTATATTACAGGTTATTTTGAGGAAGTAACAAATACTTGTAAGAAACCGTCTTTGAAAGGACGAATCCTAAAGCCAAAGTGAGCAGCTGACATGTCCATGAATGTGCTCACTGTGATGGTTTCTTCTGTCCATACTGGCCACAAACAGATCCATGAAATCATGAATAAAAGCAGTTTGAATGGAAGAAGCGTCCATGAAAGTGACTCATAGCTGACTCTGATCATCATGTTTAACAATAGAAAGAAACATGTTGGAAGAATGAGAGTGACAGAAAGAAAAAGTGAATGTACTCACAAAGGAAGAAGAAGCAGATCAGAGTGTGATGGACTTTCATGATGAGGCTCTGATGGTTTACTGCTGCCTCTCTTCTTCTTCACTGGAAACCAGGAACTTGTGACGCCTCACTTCTCTAACTGAAGGAGTCCCTCCTCCAAACACACAGCACACACCTCGACACTCCTCCCTCTGCATCCGTCTGTGAGTCTGCTGCAGGGCCTCAGGCTTCCTCCTTATATTTATAGTATTATGTGCAAAGTGCTGCAGGAAACACAGTGATGACACTTGACTCTGCTAAATTCAGCACAGTGACCAAAACCTCCAACAATGATCATCATTCATCATGAAATCATTTCTCTGTGTCTGAAGATAATGAGCTGAAGTTTGGGATCATTTAGACAAACAGTTTGGGTCAAATGTTAGAAAAGAGTCAGACTTTGTTTCTTCTCACAGTTTGTTTAACATGAGTAGGGATGGGTATCGTTTAGGTTTTATCCGATACCGTGCCAAACCGGTACTTTTGAAACGGTGCCGGTGTTCCAGATCAACTGGCGTTGGTCGAACAGATGTGTGGCAGTCTTATGCTTCAGGAGCTGCTACCGACAAACCAGCAAAAACGCCAGATGTGTCATCTGTGACACTTGTGAGGTTATCTCAAACGCACTCCGTCAGTCTTGATGCCGTTGAACAACAAAATGTTTAAAAATGTCACGAGTTTACCTGGTGATATCCCCATGCGCCACGCGATCGCAAAAACGGCAAACAATTAACCCCACGCCGGTGTTGTTCACAGGACAGGAAGAGTAACGATCGGGAGACTCGTCGTTATCGTTATCGTCCCTCGCACGCTTTTATTTCTCCGGTTTCAGCGTTTTTGCTTCACAACCAAAGCGTGCAGTTTACTTTGTGCACTAACATGGACTCGAGTCAACCAGCGCCACCTCTGGCCAAGTGCCACAGCCTACAGCCAGATCAACTTGTGACACACATCTGCAGCACGTTTGAATTCGTTTCATGCACAACACATTTGTACCTTTCAATTGTGTCTGTTTGTGCGTCATGCAAATAAACCTTTGAAAAGAATGAAATGATATCAGATATTTATTGTGGCCTACATTTGTACAAAATTCCAAATTATATACACAAAGTCATAGAAATCACCACTCCAATTGGTCATCATGATTTTAATATTCTCTTTTTCCATAACAATGAAATATGCCTTGGACAAATATGACACATCAATAGTTCATTGGTGTTGTCACATCACATCCTGTAAGCATCTTCTGTCTGTGTCTTTTCTCTGGAAATGAATATTTCCAGCCAATATAGACAATCCATCAACATGGCTGGAGAGTTGGTAGTTATATACAGTCTGTATAAGTGTGGTTAATCTAATGAACATTTGTCACAGATGACACATTTGGCGGTTTTTTTTGCTGGTTTGTCGGTAGCAGCTCCTGAAACGCAAGACTGCCACACATCTGTTCGACCAACGCCAGTTGATCTGGAACACCGGTGCTTAAAGAATGGAGAACACAAAATTGGTCCAAAAACCTCTCATGTTCAGTTGTTTGTTTTGTAAAAAGATAACAATGTTAGCCTTTTCTGCAGCTATAGGGCATATATGGTCTCACTCTTGGCTGGAAGCAGTGCTTAAACAATGGAAAAACACAAACTTTGTCCAAAAACCTCTCATGTTTAACTGTTTTCCACTTTTCTTTGGTCATTTTAGCCTTTTGGCCAGCGTGAAGGGAGTATCTGCCATCAAACAAGAAGACAGCCGCATGTAACTACGACGGTGTTTGCTAGTTCACCTTACATGCATTAATGTAATAATGTGGTTAGCGTACTCAACGTTAATTACACACGAACAACATGAAGCTACTCACGCAGAGAAGAACGGCTGCTGCTGCCATCATCATCCTCATCATTTCTGCTACGCTGGCAGGGCTAGGGGCCAGGACTCTCCTCTTCGGGTTTTGGGGATGTTGCTAACTCCGGGTCCGATAACAGGCACCACACCCGCAGTAGATGTGCTCGGTGTGAGGTCTCGCAGCAAGCTATCAAATACGGCGCATTTCTCGGCTTAAAAAAAACACCAGTCGCCAGGTGTTTCATCAGATTTGAGGTGTTACCTCCTTTGACAGTATCACAGTATCAGCTTAAAGCACTTGTTGCAGGCTGCTGAGTTTGCATCTTTTGCTGTGAAGTACAGCCAGACTTTGATCGCTTCGCCTTGGGCATTTTTAATCTGTAGCTCTGCTCTAAAAGAACGTTACGTACCTGGCTCCGCCTACTATCCTCGGAAATGTAAAATGATTGGCTAGAATTGGCTCAGGGAAAAAAAGCACCGAAATGTGCGCTGCTTTTCGGTCTGGTTACTACCGTTTATGTCAGATGGCACCGGACACCGGTACCCATCCCTAGTCGTGGCTAACTGCGCTAACTCCGGACTCACATGTAAACATAGGTTTTCATCTGATCCGGGCCGACAGAACAGCGGAGAGTGGTAAGAAGAGAGGAGGGGGTCTGGCTGTGTTTGTGAAGGATAGATGGTGTAACTCTGGGCATTTATCTATCAAAGAGACGCTATGCTGTAAGGACATTGAGCTGCTAGCGGTTAGCATAAGACCGTATTATCTACCGTGAGAGTTTACACACGTGATTATGACAGCTGTGTATGTCCCGCCCTCTGCTAACGCTGCAGCAGCCTGTGAGGTCCTGCATAGGGCTGGGTATCGTCACTGATTTCTAGAATCAATTCGTTTCCGATTCAATTCGATTTGAATCTGGGAAATTTTGACAGTCAGAAATATTATAATTCAGATCAGTACATTTACATATTTTTGTATCTATAAAAAGGAAGCTGACACACGCAAGACTTTATCAAAGGTGTGAGCATCACAGCAGATGCCTTTGTGTCAAAGTAGCTGAAGATAAAACACAGAAAAACATGAAGGTGGTTTTCCTGGCCTGGGATTTTATAAAAATATTCTGCAGTACATCAAAAACGAAAGAAAACCATTAATCAACATATGAACGTTACCTCTGACGTTACAGCGGTTTTATTAGAGACACGGCTAAGCGTTTTGCATTTTGCATGATTTTAAAAAGTTTAAATTTGTTCAGTATTGAACGGCAGAAATTAGGTTTTCTTTTCGGAAGTATGTAAAACGAAAAAAAAAAAAAAAACAGCGGCTGACAGGCTGTAAACAACGGTAGACTTGTGTAACAAGCAAGCGAATAATGCAGAAAACAGATTTTTAGACGGGAAACTGTTCTTGAAGTAGAGGGAGAGAGAGAGAGCTGTGCATGAAGTGTGATTTTATCGTGGGTGAAGCAAAACAGTAAAAGTCAGAGTGATTTCATGACGATGTTTATGTGAAGCATAGTTTGGATCTTCTTTTGCTGCTGGTTCGGTCAATATTGTTCGGAGAGAGATCAAACTAACAGCTTTAGAATCAGCGCAAAAAAGCGCCAAAAAGTGATTGTTTGCCAGAAAGTGATTGCCGTCCGCGGGAGCGCGCGCAGCCGCTTAAAGCTGCAGCGCCCGCCGGGTGAGAAAGGCGACATCTCACTGATTCTGATCCGCGGGTCCGCGCTGTGTGTTTGTCCTTGTGCAGAATCCGTGTACCTGCTCTCATTTACTGTCTTAGCTGTTTGGTGGTTGTTGAAATTTTGTGAGGTTTCACCTGAGATTCTGGCGTTTCGGGCAAAATAAATTTATA
Source organism: Oreochromis aureus (assembly GCF_013358895.1). Taxonomy (NCBI): domain Eukaryota; kingdom Metazoa; phylum Chordata; class Actinopteri; order Cichliformes; family Cichlidae; genus Oreochromis; species Oreochromis aureus. Next base: position 2,096,360 of record NC_052961.1, read on the forward strand.
TTAAACAATCTATTCAGGATTTTAATGAATCGATTTCACGTTATCCAAGCCAGAATCGATTTTAATCGATGAATCGATTACTAAAACCCACCCCTAGTCCTGCACACTGTAACCAGCAGACTCCAAACACAGCACCCTCAGGCCCTTTTCCTGATCTCTGGGGACTTTAATCACATCTCCCTGTCCTCCACTCTCCCCACCTTCACCCAGTATGTTACCTGCCACACCAGAGACAATAAAACATTGGACTTATTGTATGCCAACACCAAGGAGGCATAGAGCTCATCACCTCTCCCTCCCCTGGGGGGCTCAGACTACAGTCTGGTTCATCTCCAGCCTGTGTATAAACCTCTAGTACACAGAGACCCAGTAGTGAAACGCACAGTAAGGAAATGGTCGGCAGAGACTGAAGAGGCCCTGAGGGACTGTTTCCGTTCTACTGTGTGGGACAACCTCTGCAGCCCCCTGGAGGATGACCTCAACAGCATCACAGACTGCATTACGGATTACATGAACTTCTGTGTGGACAACACCGTACCCATCATCATCAGAGTCTTTAGATCTGTAGACAAACAGGAGCTGAGAGTTGTCCAGAAGAAGCTGAAATGGAAGATAAGGCAAGGAAAGGAAAACTACAGGAGGAAGATGGAAGAGCAGCTGCAACAATGACAACATCAGAGGGGTTTGGAACAGCCTGAAGACAATCTCAGGACAAAAACCAACCCCCCAGGCTGCAGGAGACTTGGGGTGGGTGAATGACCTAAATAAATATTTTAATAGGTTTGATCAACCACCCACCCGTCCCACAACATCGCCCCCCCTGCTGCAATCTCCTTCGTCTTCAGGGACTGCCTGTCTTTTATATCAGGACTTCACACCTCCCAGCTCCCAGTCATTACACCCACCCCCAGTTTCTGTGGACTCCAACTTACACCCCCGTCCCCCAAAATCCACTTTTTCTATCTCAGCACTTCAAGTGAGGAACAAGCTTCGCAAGATCAAGGTGCAGAAGGCTGCAGGTCCAGATGGCCTCAGCTCCAGGCTCCTGAGATGCTGTGCAGATGAACTGTGTGGCATCCTAGGATTTCTGTTTGTTACGCCCCGGCTCTGCTAGGTGACAGGGGAGGTAACATAAATGAGCTCAGAGACAGGGTCAGCTTAAAAAACCCCCCCACAAGATTTATTACCACAACTGACCAGGCCAGGGGCCGTAACACTGTTCAACCTGAGCCTGTCACTGGGGAAAGTACCACAGCTGTGGAAGACATCCTGTGTGGTACCGGTACCAAAGACCTCCCATCCCAAGGACCTCAGCAGCTACAGGCCGGTAGCCCTGACATCACATCTGATGAAGACCCTCGAGAGGTTGGTTCTAAACCATCTGCGCCCCCTGGTGAGGTCTTCATTGGATCCACTACAGTTTGCTTACCAGCCTGGCATTGGGGTGGAGGACGCCATCATCTACCTCCTGCACCGAGCTCCGACTCACCTGGAGAAGCCTGGAAGCACTGTGAGGATCATGTTCTTTGATTTCTCCAGTGCTTTCAACACCATCCAGCCACGACTTCTGAGAGACCAGCTGGAGCTATCGGGAGTGGACCACCACATGTCCCAGTGGATACTGGACTACCTCACAGAACGTCCACAGTATGTGAGGTCACAGGGCTGTGTCTCTGACACGGTGGTCTGCAGTGGGGGCCCCACAGGGGAACTGTGCTGGCACCGTTCCTCTTCACCCTCTACACTGCAGACTTCTCCATCAACTCCCCACGCTGCCACCTACAGAAGTTCTCTGACGACTCTGCCATAGTCGGCCTCATCACAGGTGAGGACGACTCAGAGTACAGACAGTGGACTCTGGACTTTGTTGACTGGTGTCAGCAGAACCACCTGCTGATCAACGCTGGAAAACCAAGGAGTTGGTGGTGGACTTCGAGACGCAGACCCACCACACTGACACCGGTGAACATCCAGGGAGTGGACATTGAGATAGTGGACTCTTATAGGTACCTGGGTGTTCACCTGAATAATAAACTGGACTGGAGCCACAACACTGATGCTCTTTACAGGAAGGGTCAGAGCAGACTCTACCTGCTGAGGCGGCTGAGGTCATTTGGAGTCCAGGGAGCGCTTTTAAAGACCTTCTATGACTCTGTGGTGGCATCTGTCATTTTTACAGTGTTGTATGTTGGAGCAGTAGTTTATCGGCAGCTGAGAGGAAGAGGTTGGATAAACTCATCAGGAAGGCCAGCTCTGTTCTGGGATGCACCCTGGACCCAGTGCAGGTGGTGGGAGACAGAAGGACTCTGGCCAAAATAACATCTCTGATGGACAGAGTCTCCCACCCCATGCATGGAAATGTTGCTGAACTGCAGAGCTCCTTCAGTGACAGACTGCTGCATCCTCGATGCATGAAGGAGCGTTTCCGCAGGTCCTTCCTCCCTGCAGCTGTCAGACTGTACAATCAGAACTGCTCCCAACAATCACAGATGTTTACATCAGTGCTGTAACAACTTCTACTGTTATAACTGTACATTACTTTTCTCAGCTTAACTCATTGGAAGTTACATGTCTACTTGTTAATGCACAGGTACAATACACAATCTGCAGTTTTCTAATTATCCTAAATATTAACTATTTAAACATCTTTCAGTATCCTGCTCTGTTTGCACACTACAACCTGGGTTTGCCACTTACTCTATTTTTAATAACTGTACAGTACTCTGTTTTGGTAACTAAAACACTAAAAATTGTGTTTCTCTTCTGCTGCTGATACAACCAAATTTTTCCTTGTGGGACAATTACAGGATTATTCTATTCTATTGTATTATTGAATTAGGAACCAGCAAATTGGGACAAGGTTATCTGAATCATGCTATAAACACAGATACACTGAAAAGTGTTTAAGTTTCCAAATAGCTTCATAAATGAACTGTTGTTTGTTTGCTCTGATTTTCTTTCCCTAAAACCAGACTGCCTGTTTTCTGTTTGATGTAATCAGAGGACCACCTGCTCGGTGTTTGTGGGCAGCTGTCCCAGTTTCATGTTTCATGGTAAAAAAAGTTTCAACCATAGTTCAGTATGATTGAAACTGAATTGATAATGACAGGAGACCTACAGTTTAATGTTGTTTAAGCATATTTATTATGAATTTTATGAATCAACAGGATGAAGGAACAAATCAAACTCATTCTAAATATTCTACAAGCTCTCAACATTGTTACCTTCAGACTAATGTACTAGACTAGCTATTAGCTCGTGCAGTCTAATATTGACATTGCTCAAAGCAGTTACTTAGAATTTATCACCCAGCTGGTGTAGCCTTAACACACAAATTAGAAAAACCAACCAGACAGTGAACTGAGAAAAAACACATCTGTTAACGTCTAAAATAAAGAAGACAAACTGTGATTTGTCATCAGTTAACTCACCTCCTCAACAGAGAAACCACTGACAGGCTGCAGAAAGATGGAAAGCTGCAGCATCTCACTGGTCTGAGTGAAAATAAAGCTCTTTCTCAGTTTGAGACAAATTTCCCAGACAGGTCTGGCCCACTGTTCTTACTCTTATTTCAGGACAACTATTATGGAATCAAAAACTTCAGAGTGCTGACTGGTGCTAAATACATCTGTAAAATCTGTCATAGGACCTCTAATTTCTTTTATTTGCATCAGTGTGAAGGGAACTTCTCTGCATGTAATGACCCTGTCTGCAGCCAGCAGCCCAGTTTAGCGCCTGTTTACTGTGTGATGAATCACGCCACCCTGTCTTTCTGTAGGCCTGTTTGTGTGGCAGGTCTAATGTGCAGGTACTGGAAGGCTGGTGCAGCTCGATTTCCACCAGTGATACTGACAACACCTGGCTGGTTCCCCTCTCTGAGACACTTTTTGGGTTTTGGTTTGGGTTCTTGAATCAAACAGCACTGTGTGCAGCGTTTCTTCACCCACACACTCATTTACTGCTGATTATCAATTTCCCTCGGGATGAATAAAGTATAATCAATCAATCAATCAATCAATTATACTGCCTTGACTCACCATGGCTACTTTACATTTTCTCCTTTTTCTTTCACTCAAAATAAAGGATAGTAGAACTCAACATTCCTTTATCCTCAGAGAATAACCCAGAGCACCCGCTTCAGATGTTATCAGTCTATCCAGTGGCTGTTATTAGCAGTTATCACTCCCAAGTATGGCTCAGATTGGCCCTCCTGTTCTGCAGCTTCACCCCAGCACAGCTGTAGGGCTGCAGCTATTGATTATTTTAGTAATCGAGTAATTATTTTTTAAATGTGCTGTTCAAATAAAGCTGACTTGACTTGAATAATAATACTGAGTTGACAGAATCCATGTGTATTGCATAAAGACACATAAAAAGTCATAGACTTTACAAATATACATGTATCTGATAACAGAAGTTCTAAACTAAAACTCCTCCAGGTGACGGTGTGACAGCAGCTGGCCTGGAGTAAAACACAAAATACCAGATTAGAGCCTGACATCAGGGCAGTGAGGTGATGTAAGCACTGCTGCCCAGATTCAAGTCTCCAGGTTCAAAGGTCTTGGTCAGCTGGGGTCTTTCTGTGACATTAACATGCTCTCCCACGGTCCAATGAGATGCTTCTTAGGTTATGCCCAAAAACATATAGGTGTGTAACTGAGAGTGTGTGGTTTCTGTCCCTTGGCCCTGGGAAAGACTGGCTACCTGTGCAGGTGGACCCGCCTCCCTCCCTGTGACAGCTGGGACAGACTCCAGCCCTGTGACCCTCAGCTGAATAAGCAGTTAACAAAAATGATCCACAGATGATGTGAAATTCCCCCGTTTACAGTTCAGTGGGTAACGTGCTGATCACATCCACTGACTGTGTTGTTGTTGTAAGTTAGGGTAACTGGAACAGCTGTTCTTTCACAGACTGGACACCACATCAGCTCCTGCTCCATCCTGTTGTACAAACTGGTGTGACACTAAAGTCTGTTCCATACAAATAATCTGATTCAATACAAACACCAACATTGTGCTGACCTAAAGAACACAAAAGTCACAGGAACGATCTGGAAATGTGGGATTTGCAGCAGGACTGATGTGGATCACACAGTGAAGGCAGACTTATTATGTTTCAACCACTGTAATAATGATAGAATCTGACTGTTTAATGAGGGGATTAATGAGATGTTTTGATATATGGAGTAATGCCCAGATGTCTGTTTTGCATGTGCTGGTCTTTACTGGCTCTCAGTCTCCACTGATGGATGTTTCTGGACCCTGATGCTGCAGACACGGGGGGAGCGATGAGAGCTGAAGGAAACAACCAGCTGACACTTTGATGACGTCCCTCCTAAAGTTCACCAGATGAGATCCAAAGACAAAAGCAGCAGGAAGCAACGCTCTGCCATCGTGCTGATGAGCAAGCTACATCAACCCTACTGAATCCCTCTCTGTGTGGATCTCACAGAGAGGTGGAGCACAGGTGAAGCAATGCTAAGTGACGTGCGCTACGTAGCGACTCCCACTACTCACACAGCACAAATACATCGACAACACATGTCTGAGCTGGATGGAACGAGATTCACTGAACATGTTTCTGTAATACTGACATCTGAAATAGTGAAGCTGCTGATTTCATTTTGTGTAAATCTAAATATTCTTGTAACTATTTCACACACCATCCTTGTAGCTGCTGCGTGCTACGTATGCTAAGGTTTTATATGGTTTGTTGTTAGCTCTGTGCAGCTAACCAGCTGATTAACTTCAGTTATGTCTGATGTAGATCCATCATTGATTCCAAATTAACATTTACTGCAATTGATGAACTTAACCTCCTAAGACCCGAACTCTTCCACGGCATGCATTTTTAATTTCTCTTTGATATTTGGGCGGATTGGGATCCGATGAATGTAAAAACAAAGAACTACCAGATTTTTTTATTTTTTTTTTACCTGATTTTTGTTTCTAAGAAAAATGAGAGCCACATATGAGGATATTTGTTTAAAATGTCGACAGAACAGCAGCAGTATAATGTCCTTGTAAGTGAATATCAGGCCCTTGTAGAGCAAAATTGAGTATTTTGGTCTAAATAACCCAAAATGGGATGTCGCCAGGTCCTAGGAGGTTAAAACACTAAAATAAAACAAAGGTGAAAAATAAAAGAATCCAAAGCTACAATTGTCTCTCTTTAAGGATTAGTAAAATATGAAATTTATAACATTTAATCATTTTTCTAAATGTAGAAAAAACAGACTGACAAGGAGAGTTAATGTTTTTTTTGTTTTGTTTTTAATCACATGTACATAATATTGGCAGTTTCATGATACAGAGGGGAGCGACTGTTTCTGTCCAGGGTGGGAGGGGTCAGAAGCCATTTTTCATGTCAGTCTCAGGGTCCTGGAGGTGTCCAGGTGTTGGAGAGAAGGAAGACTGCAGACACCTTCTCAGCCAAATGGATGACACACTGCAGCAGAAAGACTTCAGTCTCCACTCATGTAGGATGATGGAGGCTGGTGGGGCTGGTTCCTCCTGCAGACGTTCCAACAGCTGCAGTTCCTCTAACGGCCACTTGAAGCTGACTCCAAATGTGAGTTAATATTTACAGTTTTCAGGGTCTCTGGTCAAATTTTAAACCTGATGCACTGAAACAAACCCTGGTGTGAATCCAGAGAGTCTCATGTGTGGTGTGTGAGTGTGGAGTAGGTCTGGTCCTGGTCCCTGGTGGCTGGATGGAGGCTCTGGTAGGTCGAGTCTTCACGTAGAACCTGGAGTACAGTTCTCGTAGTGGGACGTCCTAAAACAGAGACAAACTGTCTTCTTCACATAACAAGAACAGACTCTGACTTGGTGAAATCATTTGTGCTGGTAAATATTTCCATGTTGCCTCGTTGAACCTCTCAGACAACAGTGTCTCTGTTTGTTGTTGGAGTCTCCGTCTGGGCGGCCATTTTTGTCACCTACCTGTTTGAATTCACCTTCTTGGATTGTAATTTCTGGAACAGTCTACAAACTGAACCATCACACTGTGACTGCTTTATTTCTTTGTTACGGTAGCAGTCTGTCAGCAGTGAGAGGAAACAAAGAGAAAGAAAGTCACCTCCATGTTTGTGCCCTCTGAGTTTCCTCTGGTCCTCAAACCTGTGGAACAAACAGGATGTTCCTCTGTTAGAAGGACCAACCATTCAAAGTGCACCTGAGGCTGGAAGATCACGGCTGCCCCTCCTGTTCTTTCATTCTGCTTAGTTGGACTTTATCAAACTTTTTTACAATTTTCATGGGTCTTGTAGTCGGTATATTTTTTTCTGTTTCATACTTTGTAACGTATTACTTCACATGTGAAAGGTAACCTTCCTTGTCCCTTTGTTACGCGTGGGATTGTGGATGGAATCCAACAAAAAGACGTAACACATATTCCAGCCCTAACCCTAACCATAACCTTTATCGAGTTAGTGTTTTCCAATGCGATTATTGATTAGAAAGTAAAATAAATGTACATCAGGGTAGATGTACATTGTAGATCCAGTCCAATCGGTTGTCATATTTCCTCCTGTTTCTGAACGTGTATTGTGTACCGATAATTTGTCACATAGTGCAATATGTTACGCTTTGGAAGTCAGAACATGTTGGTTCAACATCATCTCTACAAGTCACTCCACTCTCCTCTTAGAGCCCAAAGCGAAGCGTGCAGGATGAAATATTTTGATGTTTGACTGCAGCTGTTTGACAGACTTCAAGTGAAGTGAAAATTTCCTCTGAGTTTTTGGTTATAAATGAGACGCTCTGTGTGTTTCTGTGTCTCTGTTATCTTACCTCTGTTGCTCTTCCTCTTAATGCAGATTATTAGAACAGCCAGTGATGAGAGGATGATGATGATGAGCAGAGAGATGATCACATACAGCAGCACAGCTGTGACAGCAGAACAAGCTTGTTTTACTCTGATTTACTGATTGATGAGTTGCACGTGTCGTATAATAACAGACGTGAAATGAATAAATAAACAGATAAAAGTTCTACATGAACACGAGGAGCTCACAGCGAATTTAGAAAAAGCAAACATGTTTGGCACAACATCACATTCACATCATAATTCTGATTAGAAAAGCTGCCACACAGGACAGGCTGATTAAAATCATACTGTCTCCTCTCAGACTCACAGATGGATGTACCTGATGCTGCTCCTTCAGGCTGCTCAGTGCTTCCAGTCCAAGTTAATGAAGGTGTGGAGCTTCCTGTAGTTGTGGCTGATGGTCCAGCTGCTGAACAAGAGCAGAGAGGAAAGTTTGACTTATAAATGTTTGAAGCTGTGGACAAGAAAAACACAAAGATAAAGAAAAATGACTGAGAAATCAAACGAGCCTTAAATGGATCCACTGACTGAAGAAACAAATGATTGGCTAATTTAGTGTTAGATAAAAATGCACTAAAATAGTTTAAAAATGAAATAAAACATGAATGTATGTTGAGATATCAGGTTCTTTGAAACAGCTGCAGCTGCAGTGACCAGTAAAGACATTTAGGGACATTAATGGTCACCAGTTCAGCTCATTTCCAGCTCCATCTTCTTATTCCTGCTCTCGATCACAGTAACTTTACTTCAGAATAATTCTTGTTTCTAAATAATTCTGTTTATATGTTGAGATAAACTGAGTGCTGAGAGCAGTCTGCAGTCTGAGCTGTTGGCTCACAGGGATTACTGTACATACACTCAGCTCAGTATTAGAAACTTTGCTCATGTTTAATATGAACATCCACCACTGGAACAGGAGATATATGACAGGAAATAAGGAACAGCTGAACAGCTCCACTCTGACAACATTTGATTAATGTCAGTAAAACTCACCATCTGTGACAGTGACCTCAAACTCTCTGGATGAGCTGCTGGAAGATCCACTCAGTAAACATCTGTACGGTCCTGAGTCAGACTTGGTCAGCTGTGTGATGCTCACATACAGAAGTCCTGAAACATATCTAATGTTGTATCTGTCTCTCTGAGCACTGAGATGCTCTGTATCAACAAGAATCTTCTCTCCTCCACATTCTCCCCTGCAGAACATCTTTCTGTTTCCAGCTTGTTTAAAGTAACATGCGACTGTGAGAGAGCTTCCAGTTTCTTTATTGAAGCGTTTCAGCTGAGCAGGATCATCGTTTCCATCCAGCAGTGCTGTTAAAGAGACAAACAATCAATAGTTACTATCTGTGCTGAAGATGATGCAGTCTGATCAGAGTAACTCCAGTTTGATCCACAGTTACACTGGGAGCTGCCCAGTTCAACCAGTCTGACAGAGGAACTGTTGAACTAACTGAGATTTAAACGGCTTCATAATCAGACTGATGGATTCATGAAAAATCAGCTTTTATGATAAGTATAGACTCTAAAATGTGAACACTTCATGGTTTTTAGACTTTTGTGTTCTGAATGTTTTCTTCACATATTCATTGAGGAATAAAACATTTAGTTGTGACGGGAACTCTTGGAAAGATCTAACTGATGACACAGAAGCAAAAACTCATGAAAGAAAATCAAAGTTACATCAGAAAATCTTCTTTCATTCATCAGCGTCTGTTTCTGACATCAACATTTCATTCACATCATTATCAACTGACTCAATGATATTCACACACACTTGTGTCCCAGCTGCAGTTCATCGGTTACTTAGAGGAGTCCAAATGTAATGAAGAGTTTACAGAAGAACAAACTTCAGCTTCTTTAAACCATCAGCAGCTGTCAGTGAAAACTCAAACTTTGCTTCACAAACAGAAACTAAACATTTCCACAGCTGAAACAGAAACTCACCTTCAGCAACAAAGATCACAAACGGTGTGAATGGAGCTGATGATGAAGATCCACCCAAACCACATCTGTACTGTCCAGAGTCAGACTCAGTCAGCTTTGAGATGCTCACAGATAAAACATTGTTTTCATATTCAATGCTGTATCTGCCTGTTTGAGCTCTGACATCAGTTGTTTTAATGAGAATGTTTTCTCCTTCACATTGTTCTCTGCAGAACATCTTCCATGTTCCTGGAGAATTAAAGGTGAATCCCGCTTTAAAATTTCCTCCAATGACTCCATAGTGAAGAATCTGAGCTTTGGTGACTTCAGGGTTTCCATCCTGCAGAGCTGTTGGAAACATGAACCATCAGTAGTTACTGTTTGTACTTCCTGTAAGAAGCTGCAGTCTGATCACAGCATCCACACACAGACACACTGAGACTAAAGTCTGAATAACAATAATGATTCATGTCAAATACATTTTATTGTCTACAATGGTGGAAAATCTTCTTTCAGTCGACGTGACTCAAAATATATCTGAACATGTTTCCTGTGCATGAATAAAATTACAATCAAAGATGAAGATAAACAAAATATGACATGTAAATGACTCAGAACTCCTCTGTGTGGTACTCGTAGTAATTATATGTTGAGAGATTGAAGCAACAGCTCAACATGCAAGTTTTTCATGTGTTTTATCCACAGGAAGTGATGTCATCATTTAGTTTAAATGTACTGCTGGTGTCAAAGTTCATGAAGCAACAACAAAAACAGTGATGAATTTTTTCTTTGCTCTAACTTTGTTTTACTGAGTAAATGAATGAATCTGATGATTGAAAGCAGCAGTTTGTTCCCTTTATTTCACCGACTGCAGTTTGTTTGAGGAAGTAACAAATACTTGCAATGAACAACATGTTATTGAGTAATTTATGACTATTTTAAAGCTCTAAAGCCAAACTCAGCAGCTGCTGTGTGTCAGTTACTTTATGTAAATGATTTCAGTTCATTCCAGCATTTAAACTCTGTGCAGTCGTATTTCTGTTCAGCTCTAACAGGACAAACAGGAAGAATTAGGAAATAACTTTTCACAGAACTCTGGGTTTGAAAATGCTGACAGATTTAACTCACGTGACTCACAGGTTTATATTTGTCTGCAGGAAGTGATGTCATTTTGTCAAATCTATATGCACTGTGGGAGTGAACTGTGAAGAGTCACAGTGAAGAAACATCAACATGTAACAGTAAAAGCAACAAAATGTGTTTTTGTCTTTCAAAGAAAAATTCATTGACTTGATCAACAAGTTTGTGTTTTCAAATAATAACTGAAAGTATCAGGTGGAGTTTTTACTTTTATATTACAGGTTATTCTGAGGAAGTAACAAATACTTGTAAGAAACCATCTTTGAAAGGACGAATCCTAAAGCCAAAGTGAGCAGCTGACATGTCCATGAATGTGCTCACTGTGATGGTTTCTTCTGTCCATACTGGCCACAAACAGATCCATGAAATCATGAATAAAAGCAGTTTGAATGGAAGAAGCGTCCATGAAAGTGACTCATAGCTGACTCTGATCATCATGTTTAACAATAGAAAGAAACATGTTGGAAGAATGAGAGTGACAGAAAGAAAAAGTGAATGTACTCACAAAGGAAGAAGAAGCAGATCAGAGTGTGATGGACTTTCATGATGAGGCTCTGATGGTTTACTGCTGCCTCTCTTCTTCTTCACTGGAAACCAGGAACTTGTGACGCCTCACTTCTCTAACTGAAGGAGTCCCTCCTCCAAACACACAGCACACACCTCCACACTCCTCCCCTCTGCATCCGTCTGTGAGTCTGCTGCAGGGCCTCAGGCTTCCTCCTTATATTTATAGTATTATGTGCAAAGTGCTGCAGGAAACACAGTGATGACACTTGACTCTGTTAAATTCAGCACAGTGACCAAAACCTCCAACAATGATCATCATTCATCATGAAATCATTTCTCTGTGTCTGAAGATAATGAGCTGAAGTTTGGGATCATTTAGACAAACAGTTTGGGTCAAATGTTAGAAAAGAGTCAGACTTTGTTTCTTCCCACAGTTTGTTTAACATGAGTTGTACAAGTTAAGTTCAGGAGGAGCTATGTTCATGGTCTCTGTCTTGGTTGTGTTTAATACAAGATAGTTGCTAGAAAGCCAATCAGAAACCTGAGTCAAGCACTGGACCAAGGTGGACAGCCTATCCAGCGGATGAGGCTTAAAGGACATATGCAGCTAAATGTCATCGGCATAGAAATGATAAGAAATGTCACTAAACGATTGAATAATGCTAGCTAAAGGAAGCATGTAGAAAGAAAATAATAATGGACCCAAAACTGAACCCTGTGGAACACCGCAGTTTAGCGCAGCAATGTTAGAGGTAAACCTTTCAGTCCTAACAGATAATTTCTGTCTGATTATTAGGAGGAAAACCAGTCTAGGGTAGAGCCAGATATACCAGCCAAAACCTTCAGCCTGTTGAGTAGGATTTTGTGATCGATGGTGTGAAAGGCAGCGCTAAGATCAAGCAAGATGATCACAGAACAATTCCCTGCATCAGAAGCATTTAATGAATCATTATAGACCCTTAAGAGAGCCGTCTCAGTGGAGTGCTGCTTTTGAAAGCCAGACTGAAAAGGGTCAAAAATCTGTAATCTGCATCGTAAGGACTTGAACTGATTGTCTACAATAAGTAATATACTTAAAAATGGCAATTTTTAAATAGGCCAATAATTACTACTAGAGCTAGGATCTAGATTCTTTAAGTGGAGTTACCTCAGCATGTTTATAATAAGATGGAACACAACCTTGCCTCAGTGAACTGTTGTTGATGGATAACATTGTGGGACCAATGATGGTGAAAGTACCAGACAGGACAGAGGGAGGTAATATATCTAAAGAGCACGATGAGGATTTCATTTTACCTAATACTGTAATTAAGTCATTAAGTGTGATTGGAGAAAAAGAAGTAAATGACCTGGGACAACAAGGGGCATCTTCATAAGGGGAGGCACTTGGGGAGATTTTGGATCTTAGGTCCATCACCTTGTTTAGAAAGTGGTTGAGGAAAGTATTACAGTCTTCATCAGAAAGTAACACAGCATGCTGGGTTAGAGGAGAAACAATACTGTTGATGATATCAAATAGAATTCTTGGGTTATTTTTATTATGGTTTATAAGATTATTGAAATAAGAGGATCTGGCCTCTTTGGCTGACTCATTATATAAGTGAAGAAGATCTTTGAAGTGCTCACGATGAAGAACCAGACCAGTGGACTTCCAGAGACACTCTGCTTTTCGACAGGAGCGTTGAAGACCATGAGTTTAATTGTTTAACCAGGGTGTGCACTAGTGATGGGATTTCCGGCTCTTTTTAGAGAACCGGCTCTTTCAGCTCGGCTCACTAAAAAGAGCCGGCTCTTTCGGCTCCCAACCGGCTCTTCAGGTTGTTTTGTTGCTTTAATTAATTTATTATTAACAATAATATAAAATTATGCACAAAAAGAATTACTAATGTAAAAAAAAGTGGTTTTATTTATATATGTTTATATATAAATATATGCGGTGGCCCCTAGAGACAAAGGACGTACAAACTCCAAAACACATTTCTAGCGTTAACTGAACTCCCAAAACAGAGCTACCTACATCACTTAAATTACACAATTGAAAGCACATTTGCGTTGTTTGTGTATTTATACACAAGCACTCATATATATTCAAATAATTTTAAAAATGTTCATTTACCTGTTACTACCACACACCAAATCCGGTCGTTGGTACTTCCTGGCTGGTGTAGCCACTAGGTAACAAAAGCTCAACACTGCGCCGAGCATCCTGGAGCACTTCTGTTGTGTTTTTGGAGTTTGTACGTGCTTTGTCTCTAGGAGCCACCGTAAATATACTTTTATTTATTCACTCCACATAAAATGTAATAAATAAATCATATAATACAAAAACCAACTAGTCACATTTCAACTTTTAACTATTTAAATTTTCAGCTTTTTCCTTTTACAAATTTAAAGTGAAACAACACAAAACACTGCAAACCACAACACAATCAAATATAAATTAAAATATGAAAACAAAGAGAAGATGCACATTCTCTGTCATATAGGCCTGCATGAATAAACTTTCTGAATCCTTTATCATCCGCCACTGAAATAGTTGTGGATGATTACTATACCTTTCTAATGTGACGTTGTTGTCCCTGGCTCTCTTCCTCTCTCTCTCCCTCCCGCTCTGTTACTGTGCTACTGCGAGTGTAACTACCGCCCCTCCCCCCTCTTCCCAGCGCAAAGCACAAGGCTGGCGTGCGGAGTGAAGCGGAAAAAAGTGCAAGAGAGGGTGACTGAAAAAACAAACAAACCACGGCTCCCAATAAGGAGCCGTCTCGCGTCGTTCACTTCAAAGAGTCGGCTCTAAGAGCCGTTTCATTCACGACCGACACATCACCAGTGTGCAGGAACTAACAGAGCAATGACTGGTTTTGAAAGGAACAAGATTAAGAATGGCAAGACAGTGTTTGTTAAAAGAATTAGTAGGGAGGAGGAGGTTTTAAAATCAAAAAGAGAAGAAAACTTATAAAAGATAGAGTGATCAATAAAGTGCCTGCGCCTAATAAAACCTCGGGAAGGAGACTGAGCTGACAGATACATTAAAAGAGACTGACTTATGGTCGCTAAAAATGATGTCATTTAAGTTTAAGTGGTCAAGGGACACAATAGGTGAAGACCAAGTCCAGAGTGTGCTCAGTAGTGATGGGTCGTTCGCGAACGAAATGGCAGTAAAGAAAATGAGTGAAGCAACCAAGAAAAGAAGCAAAATTTGGAACCACTTCAATTTTATTGACAGTACAAAGGCAGAGTGTAGAGTCTGCAAGAAAAGAATTTCATATAGAGCCGGCTCCACAAACAACCTGCACAGGCACCTGAGAACTGTCCACCCATCAGTGCAATGGGAAGAAAAAACACAGTCAGACACACTTCTGAGACCTTAGCAGAAGAGCTGCTCAAAGTGGCAAAAGAGTGGGATGTGGAAAACAAAGTGGTTTGCTGTGTTACTGACAATGCAGCTAACATAACAAAAGCAATTAAAGTCCTGAAATGGACCCACCACCCATGTCTCGCGCACACAATTAACCTGGTTGTAAGAGATGCTTTGAAGGTGATAAAGCCAGCTGTGGACAAAGTGAAGGCAATAGTGGAATTTTTCCACAGGAGCACAACAGCCACACACAAGCGCAAATCTACCCAACAACAGATGGGCATGCCTGAGCTAAAGCTCAAATAAGAATGTATCACAAGATGGAACTCAACCTTTCATATGCTAAAACGGATTCTGCAGTCCAAGATGCAGTCATCTCTACCCTAGCAGTTATCAATGCACCGGTCGACCCTCTGAGCCACGAGGAATGGGAGGTACTACAGGAGGTATGCACTGTTTTGGAGCCATTTGAGCAGGTCACCGTGGAGATCAGTGCAGACAGGTGAGTGTGCAAATGTTATTGCATTATTATTATTATTATTATTATTATTATTATTATTAGTAGTAGTAGTAGTAGTAGCAGTAGTAGTAGTAGTAGTAGTTAGTTGCATTGCTGGTTGCATTCCTGGTATGAAAAGCAGATTAGACATGATCATAAATAATAATATACTGCTGAATTTTAAAAAAGCATAATTTTGAAACTTGTTATGTACTTTTTTTCAGCCACGTCACAGCCTCCTGTGCAAGGGTCTGCAGAGAGTGACAGCTGAACACCAAACCAGAGTAACTACAGAAAAAGTGAAAGAGACGGTGGATGCTCTCTGTGCATCCATGGACAGAAAAATCCACAGAATGGAATATAATGCTGTTCTCTCTGAAACTACCATTCTTGATCCAAGATTCAAGAAGCTGGTCTTTAATGACAACAGAGCGGGGGATGAAGCTCTTCAGAGAATAACTGCAGCAGCAAGATCCAGTCAATCAACTCCACTGCCAAGAGGGAGAAGAGGCAGAAGAGGATGAACAAAAGGAGCAATAAGCATCTGCTGTTTGGAGGTTCTTTGAAGATCGAGCAAGGAGAGACACTACCATAGGGAATCCCTCAGCAGATGCAATAATGGAAGTGAGATCCTAAATTGATGAGCCCCTTT
The DNA here is from genome assembly GCF_013358895.1 of Oreochromis aureus. NCBI lineage: Eukaryota > Metazoa > Chordata > Actinopteri > Cichliformes > Cichlidae > Oreochromis > Oreochromis aureus. The sequence continues at coordinate 2,112,270 of NC_052961.1, forward strand.
GCCAGAGAAGTGCAGATCCACTGAGCTGGTGGGAGACAAAGGCTTATATTTATCCACGTCTTACCCAGGTGATGACACGGAGACTTTGCATTATAGCAACATCAGTCCCCTCAGAGAGAATCTTCTCCAAAACAGGACAGATAATGAATGACAGAAGAAACCGGATCAGATCCTCAAAGCTAAGGCACTTGGTATTCCTGAATGCCAACCTTTCCCTTAATTAAAGATCTGGTTGTTGAGTTTTTCTTTTTGTTTTGCATATTTTAATCGATATTTTATTGTGTTGTGGTTTGCAGTGTTTTGTGTTCTTTCATTTTGAATTGGTTTAAAAGGAAAAAAGCTGAAAATTTAAATAGTTAAAAACTGAATTGTAAAAAGTTTTTGTACTTTATAATTATTTTTTTTTTTTTACATTTTGTGTCCTGTGAATAAATAAAAGAATATTTATATGATAAACATTTATAAATAAAAAAGACATTTTTTACATTAGTAGTTCATTGTGTGCATAATTTTATATTGTTGTTAATAATAAATTAATTAAAGCAACAAAACAACATGAAGAGCCGGTTGGGAGCCGAAAGAGCCAGTTCTCTAAAAAGAGCCGGAAATCCCATCGCTAGTGCTCAGCAGTGTTGGGACTAACGCGTTACAGTAACTACGTTATTATTGTGGTAACGAGCACGGTAACTAGTTATTATGCCAAAATCAGGAACGCGTTACTCGTTACTGGGATTTAGGCTCGTTATTCGTTACTTCGTGTGGTGGATATCGCGGAGCTTCCACAGATTCAGTAACATTAACAAGTGGTGGAGGCCAGCAGGTGGATGAAGGAAAAGGGAGGCAAGAGGAGAGTGGCCGCCGTGTCAGGTGAACTGAACTTCAGGTAAGAAGTTATGACCTGCAGTCTATCGGAGTCAGATATAAACCAAGTTTAGGTGGAGTTTATTTTCGGTATGCTGACATTTTCGTACTGCGTGCTAGCTAGCATGACGGAGTTTCTATACAGCTGGGTGGGTGCTATGTTACTGATGTTGAACTTTATTTTGTTCATACGGTTAATTATTAGAGTTGCCAACCGTCCCCTAAAAAACAGAATCGTCTGGTATTCAGAGAAAATATTACGCGTTTCGTACTGAGGTGAAAAGGAACACAGTTTGTCCCGGACTTCAGCTACAATGAAAAAGACACAAAGCTGAAGCTGCACAGCTGCCTCTTCTTCTCTCATTCTCCCCCCTCCCTCTCCTGTTTCTACTTCAATCATGAAACTGATCAATGATCAGCTGATCGGCTTTTCTCTGTGTTTGTTTATCGCCCACTTTGCGCCAGAAAGAGGAAACCAGCAGATGTCGCGTTAAACAACAGCAGCACGTTTAAGCTTGATCAGCTGTTGTTAGAATTTATTTAATATTAATTTCTAGTATCAGCTGATGTTTGCTGGAGCCACAGCTGTAAAGCTGCTGGTCATGATATCGGTTTGGTTATCTGGTGAGAGGGAAACATGCAGATGAAACCAGGAGATGTCCTTACTGAATCATCAGAGCTGAACAGGTGATGGAGAAACAGGTTTACCTGTTAGGTGACATGGATGAGTTGAAGGGAAGTTATGAACTTTTTCTGAGAGACAAATAACACCAGGATCCTTTTCACGTAGCTGACAGCTGGTAACTGTGCAGGGGCGGGTCTAGCAAAGTGTTGCCAGGGGGCAGGTAGGGCATTAACAGGGAAGGGGGGACAAGGAAATACTTTTCTTTATTATTCTCATTTAAAATGTCTCGCTTTTAAAAAAATAATTACCTGAATCTTACAACAAACGATTGATAGACTGATACATATATACCATCAGAACAGTGTACATCACTGTCACAACAGTGTTTGTTTTCATTCAAAGGCTTTATGATTTTTCCTATAATGGTGGGCGGTCTCTAGTCAAAATGCCCGGACGATTTTTTTGTCCCAGTCCAGCTCTGTATGCAGCTCATCTGCAGTCTGGTGTTACCTACATCTTCCTATTCAGAAGGCAGAATTTCTGAGTTCTGAGTACAATCAAAAAGCACCACGACTGCAGTTTTTGTGTTGGATGTAAAAGCGCACATGATGCTGTGACGTAGGCTAGAACCATGGCGGCAGTCGACGACGGTCCAGGCGTGGGATTTCTCTCGTGGAAATGTGCACATTATTTTTCCTTTCTACTGGTAGGTGGCACAGTGCACTTGTGGCAAGTAAGCAAGCTAGAAGACTGGCAGTCTGGCTGGGTATCCAGTTACGGAAGCAACACATTAACAAGAGAATTCTGAGTAAAACCAAAGTTACTTTCCCTAGTAACTAGTTACTCTGAAAGTAACGAGTAACTTGAAGTAACTGAGTTACTTTTGATGGAAGTAACTAGTAATGTAACTAAGTTACTAATTTAAAGTAACTTACCCAACACTGGTGCTCAGCAGTGTGAGTAGGACCTGATACATGCTGAACAAAATTAAGAGTCCATGATGCTCAGGAACTCCTTAGTGGTACTATTTGATGAGTCCTCTGCATGAACGTTGAAGTTTCCAGCGATGATGATCTTGCCCAGTTTAATAGTGGAAGTTAAAAGTTCTTGCAAGTCTGACAGAAAAGACGCAGCAGACCCAGGTGGACGATAAATTAAGATGCCATACACGGGCTGATCTCTTCAAATTTTTATTATAATCATTTCAAGAGAGTTGTAACAGCTTGAGGAGATCATCTGGCATAAAAATGTCTTTTTAAAAATTACAGCTGTTCCACCTCCTCGTCCAGATATCCGAGGTGCGCAGAGAAATGAACAGTCTGCGAGACATCACTCTAAAAGATGTGAGACTTCATTCTCACGCTGCCACATCTCAGGAATAAACACAAAATCAAGCTTCTCTGCGCAGAACAAGCAAGACTTGTTGGCAATTGAGCGGGCATTAATTAACATCATTCTAACGTTGCGACCCACCGGGAGAGGTGTAGAGTAGCCTGGAACAGAGACTGCACAATGCGGTAAGGCGCACAGCAAATCAGGGTTCCTGCTGCTTCCATGCGTTCAGATGACAGCTCGGGCGGTAAACATCGGGGGTTGTGGGGATTAATCCAGCTCTGACAAGTCTCAGGCGTATCTTACGGGCAGCAGCCAGGGAATAAAGCCCCCGAGGATCCGCTTCTCTTCAAAGCCGACAAAGCCGCACAGGAAAGCCTGCTCTCTTTCCCCGCTTCCTCCGATGAGGCCTCTGAAGCAAAAGGGTGCTGCGCCGCACTCAAGCGGTGGTGGGAAAACAACCTCATTTCGTTGACTCTGAAAGTTATCCATGGCAGACTTGATCGCGAGTAACGCATGACGATCATAAATCTGAATGGAGATGACGCCGGACAAAACTGTAGCAAAAATACATACACAACATGTAAAGTAAACAAACACAAGGGCAATGGCAGCATCACAGCCAAACACAGGCGCCATCTTGCCTCTCCAATCACATGGAAAGTGACCAATGTAGCAGCTTTACAGTTTACAGTATGAGTGAATTAAAGTGACCAGCATGAGCAGGATTGTCCATAGAGCAACATCTGTATTTACAAAGGCAGAGGTATGTGGAGTGCAATAGAATCAGTTAATGGTTTGTGTGGGTGTGTGTGGAGGTGGGGGGGAGTGTGGGAGCTGGTAGTGAGTTCAGGAGTCTGACGGCTTGCGGAAAAATGCTATCTCGCAGTCTGGAGGATCAGGCCCGATCCTGTGGTAGCGTTTGCCGGATGGGAGGAGGGAGAAAAGTCCATGTGAGGGGTGTGAGGGGTCAAGCACGATGCAGGAGGCCTTACTGATGCAGCGCTTGTGAAAGATATCCTGTAGCAGAGGGAGCGATGTTCCGATGTAGCTGGCTGATTTTTCCAGTGAAGAAGAAGAGAGGCAGCAGTAAACCATCAGAGCCTCATCATGAAAGTCCATCACACTCTGATCTGCTTCTATTTAGATTTTTTTAAAAGATAATTTAAGTTTTGTGGTTGGAAGAAACATGTTGCCTCACTTGTTTAGATCGGGGGTCTATTCCAAAATCATGTTCAAACAACTCTGAGTTCAAAAATAAAGTCTGACTTCATTCACTCTGAGAGTGGCAATCTTTGCTGTTCCAGAATAGCTGATCAGAGTTCGTTCAATCAACTCTGAGTTAAACACATGCATGAATAGAGAAAGAAGGAGAACATCAGTGGAGCCCTGATACTATGATTCACCATGGCAACAGATAAATACAAAGCAGGGGTTCCATTTTAATAACATGGCCCAAGGAATATGAACACATGTCAGTGCTGACCAAGTTACAAAAACAAGAGGAAAGAAGAGTCATTTAAATCAGTTTTGGCCACTCTATCATCATCCGAGAGAAAAACAAGTTTAATATTAAATACATCATTTTATTTTTTTTTTTTTTTTTGTCCATGCTCATCAGTTATCCAGTTGATTTTACAGTTTATTGTAAATCCAATGATCAGCTGTAACCTGACAGGACAAAATGTTTACTGCTACCAGATTAGTTCCTCAGACAGCAACAAACTCTAGAGTGGATCTGCTCTCAACTCAAACATAAAAATGTTTAAAGACAGAAAACTTTGCATTAATGTTCTTGTTGTATTTATAATTTGATCTCATAACAGCTTCACTTATAAGTGATGGTTTCCTGACAGTCACTGTTTTACATTATGGTAAAAACTGCAAGGCAACTTTTGAAGTTATTAATAATATAAACTTTTATCCATCCATACATCCATTTTCTTCTGCTTATCTGGGGCAGGTTCACGGGGGCAGCAGCCCAAGCAGAGAAGCCCAGACCTCCCTCTCCCCAGCCACCTCCTCCAGCTTGTCCGGGGGAACACCAAGGAGTTCCCAGGCCAGCCGAGAGGTATAATCTCTCCAGCGTGTCCTGGGTCTGCCCCGGGGCCTCCTCCCGGTGTGACATGCCCAGAAGACCTCACCCAGGAGGCATCCTTGTCAGATGCCTGAACCACCTGAGCTGGCTCCTTTCGATGTGGAGGAGCAGCGGCTCTACTCTGAGCCCCTCCTGGATGGCCGAACTTTATCTCTAAGGGAGAGGCCAGCCACCCTTCGGAGGAAACCCATTTCCACCGCTTGTTCTTTCGGTCACTACCCACAGCTCGTGACCATAGGTGAGGGTACGGGCGTAGATTGACCGGTAAATTGAGAGCTTCGCTTTTACGCTCAGCTCTCTCTTCACCACAACAGACCGGTACAGCGTCCGCATCACTGCAGTCGCAGCACCAATTCATCTGTCGATCTCCTGCTCCCTTCTCCCGTCACTCGTGAACAAGACCCCGAGATACTTAAACTCCTCCACTTGGGGCAGGGTCTCGTCCCTGACCTGGAGTGGGCACTCCACCCTTTTCAGGCTGAGGACCATGGCCTCAGATTTGGAGGTGCTGATTCTCACTCCCACCGCTTCACACTCGGCTGTGAACCGTTCCAAGGCGAGCTGGAGGCCATCACGTGATGAAGCCAACAGGACCACATCATCTGCGAAAAGCAGAGACGAGATCCTGAGACCACCAAAGTGAAAGCCTTCTGCCACTTGGCTACTCCTAGAAATTCTGTCCATAAAAATTATGAACAGAATCGGTGACAAAGGGCAGCCCTGGTGGAGCCCATCACCCACTAGGAACAAGTCCAACTTATTGCCGGCTATGCGGACCAAGTTCTTGCAACAGTCGTATAAGGACTGAATGGCCCGTAGCAATGGGCCAGACACCCCATACTTTAATCATACATAAAATACAAATCATACATAAAATGTTAGAGATGTCTGAGCTTTTATGGATCTGTGTTGTGAGATTTTACAGATTTCACTGTTGTTTTGGAAGAATGAGACATTTTAAATAAGGAGCACAAATCATGTCAATAAGCTGCTTTGAAAGGATCCAGATGGTATTAAATGTGAAATGAGTGGAGCTGAACTGGTTCCTGATCTGGTCTGAATCAGTGATCAGTGTGTGTTTTGGATCCGTCCTGTCATGTTAGTGGACTCAGACACTGTGTGCTGATCCATTAAGGAGCCTGTGATATCTTAAAGTGAGTCTGGTTCTGAGTCGACCCAGTATGACTGATTTCTCAGGTGATTTTAAGTCTTTAGGTGATTTTGAGTGAGAAATGTGTTAAACTTAAGGTTGTTTGACATCATTTAATGACTGAATCTTAATCTGTCAACACATTTCAACATGAAGTGTAATCAGATTACAATCAGACTGTTTGCAGCTGCTTTTAAAAGGTCACTTTAAATCATTTTTCCCTTCTCAGAGTCTTTACCATTACAGCCTCATCTTTACTGAAGTACTCACATCCAGCTGTGGCAGACATTTTTCCATCATATCACCAGTCAGTTGCATGTGGGATGTTACAGCTTTGATAGTTAGATCGAGGGTGGGGGGCAGTTATACGTGACCCTAGTAAGACTGAGAACGAGCAACATCTGTTTTTGGACATATCTGCCATATTTTGAAGTGTTGCTGGATTCCAGTGTTAGGATGAGGGCTTATCTGTTCTGTTTATCCTCATCTGTGTTCGCATTATTTATCAAGCTTGACATACCTGATGTTTGTCCCAGAACCACACCCACTGTTATGCACCCTTAATGAGACAATAAAGTGACCAAGCGTATGATCTGATCCCTCAGGACATGTGACACTGCTGCTTCTAATCCAACGCTCTGTAGCGATCCAGCCTTTCACACCAGGGGAATTGATGATGTGACTAAATCATTATTTTAAAATGAAACTTCTCACAGTCTTGATTTGTTTTGTTTTTTTCCATTCTTTGCACCTAAACCTTCTTACCCTGCTTGCTCTGATATGAAAACATCTGAGTGGCCTTGCAGGTCGAGACTCATCCGTCTGATCTTGTGACTTGGGGTTTGCTGTGGCTCACCTCTTAGGTCTGTGATTGAAGAAATGGTGCATACGGTGTTTTTTGGTGGAAGAACCCAAACCAAAACCCAGAAAGGTGTTTTCAATGTCACTGATGAAAAACAGCCCTCAATACCAACAAATGAGTTCATCATTTATACCTGCAGAGTTTGTCTTCTTTATTTTCTTCAATAAACAGATTATTTTTATCAGATAACTGTCTGCTGTTCTTTCTAACTGGTGTTTTATGGTTACACCAGCTGCGTGATGAACTCTACGTCAGTGCTTTGAGCAATATCAGCACTGGACTGCACGAGCTACTCCACCAAGCCCTCAAAGCAGGTGATATCTCATCATCATCATCTTGAATGGTGAAGGTGTATGAAATTATATCAAAATAAATGACTTGTCCATAAATTCAACAATCTGTTCGTGTTAAATTCAGCATCCACGAGCACAAACAAGTCATCATGCATGTGTATGTGCTTTAGCAGCACTGTGGCAGATTCACACTGTTGCAGGTATTTGTGCTCCCTCGAGTCATCCTGGCTTTGAGAGTCTGGAGGGTGGAGCCCAAAAGAAGAAGCATTCAAATGCGATTGGTCCCTTTCAAAGCAGTGATGCACACAGCCTCTCTGTGATGGACAGGCTCAGTTTACTGCATTAAAGTGAGTTACAGTGGCTGCAGTGCTCCACTCATTGTGGCTTCATGCAGTTCTCTGAACAGGCAGGCTGTGGCATGCACAGAAGAAGAAGATGTGACATGCTGTATTTTTACAACACCTGATAACAGTCAGATAAAAGTCATAGGCTTCACAAGTATACATGCATCTCATAACAGTACAACGGGTTTACTCAGATTCTACTTAAACTGTGGATAACATCAGGGACATGTGATCATCCAAGACTGGGAATTCATCTAGGCTGAAGAGTGACTCCTCCACAGAATCCAGTTTATTTATTGTATTATTCTTTTATTTCATATGAATTTTACCACCAACACTGAGGTAAAGTTAACGGAAGTAATTGTAATCAGAATGCACAAAGTTCAGCTGAAACAAACAACCTTCTGTCATGATTCGGCTCCGTAACGGAGGCAGGTGACGACCCAAATGCAAACTCATGGACACACGAGGAATTAACTGAAAAGCACTGCTTTATTGCAGTACATGGAAAACAGAGAACTAAACTAAACTGGGACATGATTAAACCGAAACACAGGGAAATACAGCCATGAACACGACACAGAATGGAGGGAGAGGTGGACATGAATACACAGAAGGATAACGAGGGACATGGGAACTCACGGGGAACACAGCTGATACAGATAATCATAACGAGACAGGGCAGGAGCAAACGCAACATGACGCATACTGACGGGAGACTATCAAAGTAAGACAGGAAGTACACAGAGGCGCAGACAGGAGGGGAGGAGAGAACACAGGGAGAGCACAGACATAATGGGCTGGGAAAACATGGAACAAAACGCAAGGAGAAGCGAGGCATGGGGACTCACAGATACTTGGAGGGGGACACGGGGTAAAGACACGAGGGGAAATCTAATAAACTAAACTGAACAAGCTAGGAACCATGGAATAAATAAAGACCAAAATACAAAAACACAAGAAAACTAAGAACGCTGGGTCAAAATGACCCAGGACCATGACACATTCATACACATTCATACAGAATACAACATGTAGTGAAATGCTTGTCTCCTAGCTGCAGCTGTGCCATTCCAGGGTTTTAGCATATGGGGGTCTAGCCACAACCCTTACTGGACACCAGTGGCAATCAAACTTGCGACTCCCACTGGATAGTGCAGTAGTCTTACCACTGCACTATCCAGCTGCACCACTTCTCCAGGTGTTGGTGTCACAGCAGCTGCCCTGGAGTATAAAACAAAATGCAGTCTGACGTCGGGGCGGTGAGGTGATGTAAGGCATTGTTGGACATCATGAAGTCTCCGGGATCAAGGGTCTTGGTCAGCTGGGGTCTTTCTGTGACATTCATATGCTCTCCCACAATCCAATGAGACGCTTATTCGGTTATGCCAAAACATATAAGTGTGTATATGTGAGTGTGTGGTTTCTGTAACTTGGCCCTGTGAATGACTGGCTACCTGTGCAGGTGGACCCGCCTCCCTCCCTGTGACAGCTGGGACAGACTCCAGCCCTGTGACCCTCAGCTGAATAAGCAGTTAATAAAAATGATCCACAGATGATGTGAAATTCCCCCGTTTACAGTTGAGTGGGTAACGTGCTGATCACATCCACTGACTGTGTTGTTGTTGTAAGTTAGGGTAACTGGAACAGCTGTTCTTTCACAGACTGGACACCACATCAGCTCCCTGCTCCATCCTGTTGTACAAACTGGTGTGACACTAAAGTCTGTTCCATACAAATAATCTGATTCAATACAAACACCAACATTGTGCTGACCTAAAGAACACAAAAGTCACAGGAACGATCTGGAAATGTGGGATTTGCAGCAGGACTGATGTGGATCACACAGTGAAGGCAGACTTATTATGTTTCAACCACTGTAATAATGATAGAATAAGAACACCATCCTTGTAGCTGCTGCGTGCTACGTATGCTAAAGTTTTATATGGTTTGCTGTTAGCTCTGTGCAGCTAACCAGCTGATTAACTTCAGTTATGTCTGATGTAGATCCATCATTGATTCAAAATTAACATTTACTGCACTGGATTAACTTAAAACACTAAAATAAAATAAAAGAATCCAAAGCTACGATCGTCTCAGTTTAAGGATTAGTAAAATATGAAATTTATAACATTTAATCATTTTTCTAAATGTACAAAAAACAGACTGACCAGGAGAGTTAATGTTTTTTTTTTTGTTTTTAATCACATGTACATAATATTGGCCGTTTCATGATACAGAGAGCGACTCAGAAAGTGTCTGTCCAGGGTGGGAGGGGTCACTCTCAGAGTCCTGCAGGTGTCCAGGTGTTGGAGAGAAGGAAGACTGCAAACACCTTCTCAGCCAAATGGACGACACACTGCAGCAGAAAGACTTCACAGTCTCCACTCATGTAGGATGATGGAGGCTGGTGGGGCTGGTTCCTCCTGCAGACGTTCCAACAGCTGCAGTTCCTCTAACAGCCACTTGAAGCTGACTCCAAATGTGAGTGAATATTTACAGTTTTCAGGGTCTGTGTTCAAACTTTAAACCTGAGGGACTGAAATAAACCCAGGTGTGAATCCAGAGAGTCTCATGTGTGGTGTGTGAGTGTGGAGTAGGTCTGGTCCTGGTCCCTGGCGGCTGGATGGAGGCTCTGGTAGGTCGAGTCTTCACGTGTAGAACCTGGAGTACAGTTCTCGTAGTGGGACGTCCTAAAACAGAGACACACTGTCTTCTTCACATAACAAGAACAGACTCTGACTTGGTGAAATCATTTGTGCTGGTAAATATTTCCATGTTGCCTCGTTGAACCTCTCAGACAACAGTGTCTCTGTTTGTTGTTGGAGTCTCCGTCTGGGCGGCCATTTTTGTCACCTACCTGTTTGAATTCACCTTCTTGGATTGTAATTTCTGGAACAGTCTACAAACTGAACCATCACACTGTGACTGCTTTATTTCTTTGTTACGGTAGCAGTCTGTCAGCAGTGAGAGGAAACAAAGAGAAAGAAAGTCACCTCCATGTTTGTGCCCTCTGAGTTTCCTCTGGTCCTCAAACCTGTGGAACAAACAGGATGTTCCTCTGTTAGAAGGACCAATCATTCAAAGTGCACCTGAGGAAGAAACACGAGAGATCATTCAGAATTATTCACTTTGGTTATGAGCAGTCTGATATCTGGATTTTTATATATCTGTTTATTTATTGTTTCTCCCACTGTCTGCTCCTCTGCTCTGTGTTTCCATTTTCCTCTCTGACTTTGCTCCGTTTATATTTTGTTCTTTTCTGCAAGTTTCCAGCAATGAAGCTGAAGTGATTTCACATCCTGACTCCTGAATATTGGAGCCAGAACCTGCCTCAGTGCAGAATCACATGACATGTACTTGATAACACACAAGCCTGAATCAGTCAGTTTTCACTCTGTCAGCTCAGTGGTAAAAAGCATAGCCTGTATATTAAAGATGGAATTATCTGCTGTAATGTCAGCTGTTGCTTTGTGCACTCCTGTTATAAAAGCCTCAGTTCAGCTTGTTGGCTGCAGCAGGAAAGTGTTTACTGAGGTCACAGTGAGCAGTCAGCTCATAGATACAAGCAGCCATAACCAGAGTCGTCTGTGGTGAACGCCTGTGTTTAACTGAATGAGCTGAATGTCAGATCCTGTTTGTCTTCCTGTTTTCTCTGTGATGTTTCTTTGACCTTGAAGTTTCCCAGATATGTACTAATCATGTTGACCTCTTTCTTCTTCACCTCTCTGCTTTACTAATTCCTGAGTCAATATCTTATTTTAAACTCATGAAAACTGTGCACGGTCTCTTCTTCTATAGGAAAAGACGAATACATGATGCATTCTTAAAGGGATTTTTCATTTTTGTATTTTTTGTGCTTTCTAACATGTTTCTTAACATCATTGGACCATAACATAATTCATTTATATAGCACAGTAAAAACAACACATGGTCGACCAAAGTGCTGTACATCAGTGCAGCAGATCTGCCTGAGAAATATTCTGCTATTGTGTTTCTCTCTTTCCTTTCTCTCCCTCTGTCACCTGGGCAGAGTTCACTGTGGGCTCCCACCTTTGGCCTACATACCTGGGAGACGAGTAACACCTGCGTCTCATTAACTGGCCTCTACTTAAGTGAGACTGCTCTTCACTGGATTGTTGCTTGACTTGTGTCAGTGAAATCCTGTCTAGGACACTGCTAATCTAGTTCCCTTGTGTACAGACCTGCCCTTGTTCCTTACGGAGATTCTGGTGTGAGAGAGGAGTGAGAGATTGGTGAGATGCCAAGAGAGACAGAAGGGGAGTGAGAGTGTTCCCCTGCAGATTCCCTGGAGCCCTGATCCCTGATCCCTGCACTCTTGTATAGCACTTTGTCACTGTGGCACATTTCACCTGGTGTTAGTGAATAAAGCCTCTGTTCTTCCTTTGAGCAAAGGAGTCCTGCGTTTGAGTCCCTCCAGTTACCGTAACAATAAGTATCAATAAAATAACAGAGTCAGTTACGCACTGAGTCAAAAGCCTGTTAATAGAAATGAGTTTTTAACCTGGATTTAAAGGCCAACACTGAAGCAGATTGCAGTTCAAAGCTTCGGGGCCACGATGGAGAACGCTCGGTCTCCTCTCAGCCGTTATTTAGGGACTGAGAGCAACAGCTGAGCAACTGACCGGAGTGATTGGGGAGAGAAGGAGCAGATCTGACAAATATACAGGCGCCAGACCAGTTAAGGATTTAAAAACCAGTAAAAGGATTTTAAATTAGATCCTAAATTCAACTGGAAGCCAGTGTAAGGACATCAGAACCAGAGTAATATACTCAAATGTTCTTTTACCAGTTAAAACTGTGCTGCAGCACGTAAATGAAGGGCAGTCTGTTAATATTTTTTTGCACTTAAATCAATGAATTAACAAAGCAGTGAATCGTGTCCTTCCTCCTGAATGCTCCACCTCTCACTAAACCAATCAGAGTACTGAGCAGTAAGAACTGAAACAGAGACTCAGTCTGATCCTCCTGAAATCACCCACGCTGCATGTGTGTTTGGTTACCTCAGGTTTTGAGCCTAACATCTATCCGTGTCCTCAAACCAAAGCGTGCAGACGAGTCACAAAGAAAAAGTCAGAGAAAATATTTTTGTTTCACTGCAGCTTTGACAAGTGACATAAAGTTAGTTTCAGATTTTGATCATAAATGGAAAATTCTGTTGTTGCTGTATCTTTGTTGTCTTACCTCTGTTGCTCTTCCTCTTAATGCAGATTATTAGAACAGCCAGTGATGAGAGGACGATGATGATGATGATGATGATGATGACAGCCACAGTCAGACCCACAGGCAGCGAAACACCTGCAGCAGATTCAGAAGACGTTAGTTTACACTCACATGTCCTGATACAGCATGTAATCAGTATTTTCTCTGTCATGTTAGTAACATGAGGCCCCTGAGGTGAGTATTTACCTGTATGCACCTAAATTCAGACTCAGGGTAAGTTGGAGATATTTTGCATGACTGTGTTAAACAGTCTCATTCTCCAGTTAATACCAAACGTGTTTGGACATCTTTATGTAAGTTTATATCTGTAGACCACAGCAGTGGAGTTTAAATCAAACCATCAACATTTGAGTAAAGTTTTTATTAAAAGTTTTAAATTAACTAAATTGTTTGATATAAATTCCACAGTAGTCGTGTACAGAGGAGGATTTTTAAAAACCTGTGGACACAATTGTACCTTCAGGTGTTTTCTCAGGCTGCTCCGTGGTTACACTCGAGGTGAGTGAAGGTGAGAAGGCTGATTGGACGACTGCTGAAACAGGTCAGAGAGTGAAGTTTAGATGTGGTTCTTATTTAAAAGCAGAGATCTGAGAAAAAGCAGCCCGCTCACACACTCAGAGTCACACATCACTGTGTGTCACACGACTGCTGCAGTGTCACTGTGAGTAAGGATGTTTGTAACATCACATCTTTGACATCACAGTAGGCAGGTATCATTGTTCAGCATGCTGGGTGTATTTTAACTGACATAATATTCTTTCTGAATATAGCCAAACATTAATATGTGTCCAAACCAGTGCATGAAACCAAGACACAAACACAAAATCCCTCAGAGTGGACACAGACTGCTGTCTTCAAACGTTGTGACCTTTCCCACCACCTGATGTTGTAGCACTTTAACAAAAGGACAGCTCAGTCCTCCTGCAGCCAGTTTGGAAATGACCGAGTTAAAGAACACCTCTTTCTTAAAGGTGAGACACCAGCAGCGTCTGATAGATCAGCAGTATCTGACATCTGGGATAAAAGTGTAAAGAAAGATTCTGAAATTCAGATTTTATAATAGCATCAAGTTTTGATAGTGCTCCAGAAAAACTGTCAAATTAGATTTTAGTTGCAGAAAAAGTGCAAATCATTATCTACAGTGTGGCTGTTAGATAATATGTCTGGTTATCTGAAACACCAGCAGCTATCAATGACTAAATTAGCAACATTAAAAACATTTTCAGGGAAAACTCACCATCTGTGACGTTGATCTCAAAGAGTCTGAATGAAGCTTGACCAGAAGATGGATTCAGAGAACATCTGTACTGTCCTGAGTCAGACTCAGTCAGCTGTGTGATTGTCACATACACAATTCCTCCTCCTCCATATGTCTCCTCTGAAGTTCCTCTAAATCCAATTCTGTATCTGTCTTTGGAAGCATCTTCATCATCTGTTTGAAGAAGAACCTCGTCCTCTCCACATTCTCCCCTGCAGAAGAACTTTTGTCCTCCAGACGGATTAAAGGAACATCCGACTGTGAGAGAGCTTCCAGTTTCTTTATTGAAGTGTTTCAGCTGAGCAGGATCGTTTCCATCCAGCAGTGCTGTTAAAGAGACAAACGATCAATAGTTACTATCTGTGCTGAAGATGATGCAGTCTGATCACAATAACCCCAGTTTGACCCACAGTTACACTGGGAGCTGCCCAGTTCAACCAGTCTGTGGCTGGAACAGTGAATTCAACAGTGATTTGAAGTGAATTCTTCTGATTCAGTCCGACCTCCTCGTGCCATCATCATAACATCATCATAACACAGTGGACACATACAGACACTCTGCTAGTGTCACTCTGGAGGTTTTACTGTGTTTACTGTACAAAGCAGGATTTAATCTTGTCCATGTAACTCCAGGGTTAATCATGCTTTTTAATATGAAGCTGGTTCACTTATTACCCGTTTATATTTCATATATATGCTAAGCTAATCTGCTCCAGAGCAGGTTATGTTCCAGATCACAGATCACCAGGTATGAAACCTACTGTCCAATCAGATCTCTGGAAAACCCCGAGACCTCTGAGAGCAGATAGTAGGAGGGTCTAAAATTCTCCAGTGGTGTTTAATGTCTTTGCTTTTCCCTGATGATCCCTGAAGAAATATTAATTCTGAAATACAAATTTATTCCCTGATTCTTTTTGTTCCTGTGGCAGTTTTTTGTTTTATAATCAAAAGAATCTGATCCTAAAACAAGCAGCTGTTTGTACCTGCTGACCTCACATCAGATTTGCACACAGTCTAAGCCCACAACTCTAGTTAAACTGCATTTGAAAGAATAAAAACTAAAACCTTTCTTTTAAACATGAATTTAATGAAATATTGATTATAAATTATAATCCATCAGATTCTCTGTGTTTTAAAACCTAAACTTTATTAAGCTCGTTCACAGTCTTACTGATCGCAGCGTTCATGCAGCCTTTAACACAGATGACTTCAGTCTGTGTTACTGTATGTGTTTAACCTCTTTATAGTTTTATCTTCCTTTGTAAAATCAGCTGCTCTGATGTCAGCACGTCTCCATGTTTCTGATTGGTCAGATGTTGCTCCCGCCTCTTTCATGTGAACACACTGGCAACGAATGGGTTAACTTAGCGAGCTGGTAAAAAGCTTCATGCTAAATGTTGATGTCAGGTTCAGTGAGTCCACACAGGACTGTGGTTTAGGAAACTCAGACTTTAACCCTGAACGCTTCAGTTCCTGTGCAGGTGATCAGAGGAAATCCAATCAAAAACCCAACATCATTACTGAAACCATGAACCGTGACTCGCTGTGGCATCAGATAAAGAGCAGAGCCTCAAGTTTAATCCAGTAACGTGAGAATAATGTGATGTTAAAAACTCCTCAGTGAATACTGTGCAATACAAATATGGATCAAACAGATAAATTCTAATTTACATACAAACCTTTGATTTTGAAACACAGTTTAGTTCATGCTCATGAAGTCCAGCTCAACCACAAAAGACAGATCAGCTGATCACTTAGACGATACCTCAGATATCATATTAGCCAATCTCATATAGAGCGTGTTATTGTCTCCTGCCCACACAGCTCCACCACAGCTTCTCCTTTTCATGCTGTGTCTGATGTTCTGTGCAGCACGATTCACTCACATCATCCTGACATGATGGAGATTATGGCAGGAATGTTCTTTTTCCATAGTTATATACATAACTACAGTTTAAAAAACACAGTTTGGTAAAGAGAAGTTTGTTCAGAGTCATTGACTCCGAAAACTGAAGTAAAGTAAAAATCTCAGAGTTTCCAAAGTTTTATAAAACTTTCTTCAGACTTTCAGAGACAAAAGACAAAACAGAGAAATCAACATTTGCACAGTTTAAACTGAAACTCACCTTCAGCAACAACAACTTCAAACTGTCTGTATGAAACTGATGATGGAGATTCACCCACACCACAGCTGTACTGTCCAGCATCAGACATGATCAGCTGTGTGATGCTCACAGACAAAGTAGGAGCATATTGTACAATTGTATATTCAGTGCTGTATCTGTGACTTTGATGCTTCTCATCTGTTGTATTAATAAGAATGTTTCCTCCTTTACATTCTCCTCTGCACAACATTTTCCATGTTCCAGCAGGAAAGGAGAATCCAGCTGTTAGATTTCCTCCAACGACTCCAAAGGAAATGTTGTTGTTGAATATGACTTCAGCGTTTCCATCCTGCAGAGCTGCTGGAAACAAGAACCATCAATAGTTACTGTTTGTACTTCCTGTAAGAAGCTGCAGTCTGATCACAGCATCCACACACAGACACACTAAAGTCTGAATGTGAAACACTGAGAGCTCAGAGTTTAAACATCATCTTAGTTTCACTCTTCTCTCCTCATTGATCAGAACAAAGATCCACATTCAGTCCTGTTAGAGCTCTGACACTAAGCTGTTTGTGATCAAGAGGAAACTAAAAGTTTAACATGTCAGTTTTTCTTCATATTTTGGTTTTAGGCGATGACTCACAGTTTTATATTTGGCTGCAGGATGTGAGGCAGTTTATTCAGTTTAATCTGAGTTATCAGGAACAAAATGTTTGCAGGAAGATTTTCTCAGTTTAGTCAAATTAAAGTTCAGCTAAGTCAATAAACTCTGAAGGCAGCAGGCTGAGTTTGTTCCCTTTATTTTACTGACTGTTCAGTTTATTCTGAGGAAGTAAGAAACACTTGTAATGAGCTGTGTTTGAAATGATGGTTTCACATGTGATCAAGTCCTAAAGCCAAAGTGAGCAGCTGACATGTCCATGAATGTGCTCACTGTGATGGTTTCTTCTGTCCATACTGGCCACAAACAGATCCATGAAATCATGAATAAAAGCAGTTTGAATGGAAGAAGCGTCCATGAAAGTGACTCATAGCTGACTCTGATCATCATGTTTAACAATAGAAAGAAACATGTTGGAAGAATGAGAGTGACAGAAAGAAAAAGTGAATGTACTCACAAAGGAAGAAGAAGCAGATCAGAGTGTGATGGACTTTCATGATGAGGCTCTGATGGTTTACTGCTGCCTCTCTTCTTCTTCACTGGAAACCAGGAACTTGTGACGCCTCACTTCTCTAACTGAAGGAGTCCCTCCTCCAAACACACAGCACACACCTCCACACTCCTCCCCTCTGCATCCGTCTGTGAGTCTGCTGCAGGGCTTCCTGCTCATTCATGCAAATCTTTACATTTACATTTAAATCTGAAACCAGAATTCACAGCACGAATTATAAATGTGATGATGTGTCCAGCTGATTCTTCCACCTCAGCTAAAATTCATTTAGTCTTCTTCTAATATTAAAACTCTTAAATGATCATAAGTGCCATTGTTATATGTACATATTGTTCTTGAGACTTCACAGTATTTCAGTATCTGCTGACTCTGAGGTTGTAAATCTGTCCGACCTTCATTAAAGATCTGAGCTTTTCCGTAAGATCTTTTGAATCTTGTGTTCATTTGTTTTTTTATTAGATAATTCCTTATTTAACTTAGTTTCATTTTGACTGGACATAATAATGAAACTTAAATATTACATCACAACTAACATGACATCAAGCACAAAGACCCAGAAAAGAGGATCATTCATGTCCATTTTAAAAAGTTGCATTAAGGCTGTTTTTGTCTATAACAGCTGCAACAGCTCGACTTCCTGTTAATGCTATCTCACTGAGTCTGAGGTCAGCTCGTGCAGAACAGGAAGCTGAACGTCAACACTGACCAAGTTTGACAAACTTATTGCTCAACAGCACTGAGGGAACATTTAATATCTTTCACTGTTTTTAGATGGAAAATTATTTTATTCTCACAAAGAACAAAGAGGAAACATCTCCAATAACCATGAACTGACATTAACATTCAGAATCTGACCTTCTGTTACGGGGTGGTGAGTAAGAGAACCCAGACGCGGACCTCTCGTTAAAGTTGAACAGTGTCTTTATTTACAGTGAAGCCAATCCACAGTTATCCACAGTGCAAAGTCCCTTCAGTGCTCCCCTCATGTGTCCACACAACTCTCGTGAATAGTGACGTCTCTCCTCTCGTCTTTCCGTCTCGCTCGTTTCCTGGAAAAAAGGCAAACAGACGCGATTAGCCCCCCCTCCGCTAACAAACACTTGTCTTACACTCGCTGAGTTCGAATCGCTACCAGGCTTGGTGGAATACTCCAGCGCTGTCTGTCACTCAGCCACACCATTAAATAGCTCTGCCAACGATGGTGGAAGATTGGCAGCAGCTGGCGAGGAATCAGTCGCAGGTGGGACAGCTCAGAGTGGCAGCACTTCCGGGTCGGAGATCTCCCGTTGCTACGCAACCGCGTAACAACTGCAGCGGAGCCGGAGACAAAAACAGAGCGAGAGAACAAACACACACATACACACAGGTCGCCGGTCGGGGCACCGTCGGACCTGACACCTTCTTTGGTAAATATGAACTTCAGTGTGTGCAGAGTTGCTGTGGTTGTTCTCTTTAAAAAACCTTTTACAGCATTAGTTTTAAACAGTGGGCTGATACTCAATGCAGAAGCAAATAGAGGAAGTTCATATTACTAAAGTTAAAAATAAGCTGTGCTGAGTGCTTGTAAGTTACACCATGTCAGAGTGTGAAGTCTATGATGGACGTGCAGTCCGAAAAGAAAACCCCAATTTATTTGTTTTCATGACTGACTCTGAAGTTGTGACACACTGGAAGATTTTAATACTTACAATTTAGCAAAGGGAAATCTCTGTGATGACAAAAATGGTCCAGTTTTCTGCTCAGTGGGTCTGGGTTACTGTGGTCCCACTCCTGAGCTGGGTCCAGGGCTCGAGGACGAGCATTTGGCCACCAGGACTTGGACACATGAGCCAAAAGTCCTCTTGGACAAATTCACCTCAGAGTAGGTGAGTTTGCTCGAGTCGTCTTCCTCCTGAAAAAAGAGAACAAATAAAGATGAAACTGTTGATCAGCTGCCACATTTTCCATAATGTTTAGATTGGTAAACACAAACAATGAGACAAGCATGGAGTCCATGCAGGAGATTTACTGAAATCAGCAGAAGGAACTCGAAACACATCAGTCAGTTAAAACCATTACAGGTGAGGTGAGAGGACAGGTGTACACTGGAACCAACAGGGTCAGCTGGGAGTTACAGTAGTAACCAGCTGGGAGTCAGTTACATGATGAAGCAGCCGCGGCTGTGAGGAAGTTACTGAAAAGCCAGAAAAGCCAAACCTGATGTTGTGGATTTTATTATGGCATATATAGCTGTATACACTAGACATGTAATCATAGTTACTTTCATAAATTATGTGTAATCGTATATACCAAGGGCGTAGATTTGGTTTTGGCATTGGTGGGGACGGATGATTCAACCACCCAACTCTGCCCTGTTTCTTTTTTTTTTGCCTTTTTGTCTTTGCTTCTTAATAACAAAAGGAGAAATATACTTGCCTACATGTGCTATTCTACATGCCATTTAAAATCACAATTCATAGTTTTATATGTGAATTATATAATGTTAAATTACTATTATACAAATGACTGACTAAGTATTTTAGACTTTAGTCCCTCCTCCAAACACACAGCACACACCTCCACACTCCTCCCCTCTGCATCCGTCTGTGAGTCTGCTGCAGGGCTTCCTGCTCATTCATGCAAATCTTTACATTTACATTTAAATCTGAAACCAGAATTCACAGCACGAATTATAAATGTGATGATGTGTCCAGCTGATTCTTCCACCTCAGCTAAAATTTATTTAGTCTTTCTCTAATATTAAAACTCTTAAATGATCATAAGTGTCATTGTTATATGTACATATTGTTCTTGAGACTTCACAGTATTTCAGTATCTGCTGACTCTGAGGTTGTAAATCTGTCCGACCTTCATTAAAGATCTGAGCTTTTCCGTAAGATCTTTTGAATCTTGTGTTCATTTTTTTTATTAGATAATTCCTTATTTATTTAACTTAGTTTCATTTTGACTGGACATAATAATGAAACTTAAATATTACATCACAACTAACATGACATCGAGCACAAAGATCCAGAAAAGAGGATCATTCGTGTCCATTTTAAAAAGTTGCATTGAGGCTGTTTTTGTCTATAACAGCTGCAACAGCTTGACTTCCTGTTAATGCTATCTCTCTGAGTCTGAGGTCAGCTCGTGGCAGAACAGGAAGCTGAACGTCAACACTGACCACGTTTGACAAACTTATTGCTCAACAGCACTGAGGGAACATTTAATATCTTTCACTGTTTTAAGATGGAAAATTATTTTATTCTCACAAAGAACAAAGAGGAAACATCTCCAATAACCATGAACTGCTGAGACTTTGAAGACATTAAATTTTAGACTTTCAGGTTTCTTTGGTAAATATGAAGTTTAGTGTCTCAGAGTTGCTCTCATTAATGCAGCTTTACTGTCCACTAATGTGCACCACATGAAAAGAATTTGAATTTCTTTTAATAAAATTTTGTCCTGTTAAATATTAGTTTTAAACTGTGGAGTGACTCGTTTCACAATAAAATTAAGGAAACTTAACTTCGTAAACTGAGTTCTGCTAATTCACCCCAAGCAAAGGTGTGAAATCTGTGATGACTCTGCACACTGAAAAGTTCCCCATTTTCTGTGCCTGTGCCACAAACTCTGAAGTTTAGGTAAGGTTTTTGGTAGTGTTTGCATATGTGCATGTCATTCTGTGTGTGAGCACAGCCCAATGCCACGTCTCCTCTCTCTCCTGTGCTTTACTGTCACTTTTCACTGTATCTTTTAAAATAAAGCTGTAAAGGGGCAAAAAAAAAGGCTATATGAAGATTTAAAATATCATGTCACGTCTGACCTCTGACCTCTCCTTCAAGGTCAGGATTGGTATATTAATCTGAAAGTCAGAATGATAGGAATGCTGTTCAAAAATAAGGTTCCTGGAAAACCCCCTCGGATATCCAAGGCTCATCTTCAAAAAAATACTTCCAGTGGTGGGGTTGGGTCTCCCTGTGTTTAGACATTATTACTGGTCGGCAAATTCAAGAGCTGTATTGCACTGGCAGTGGGGTTCGCCTACTGACTATTGTTATGATAAGCTTCCGATCTGGCTCCAGGTAGAGGCAGCAACAGTATCTGAAGCCTCATTACCGGTCTTATTGTTTTCTAACACGGGTTCTTCTAATAATTCGATCAGTCGTAATCTTGTTGTTAAACAGTCCTTAAAGATATTAAGTCAAATTAGGAAATCTCTTGAACTACCCGACTTTTCAGTTAGAATGCCAATAATACATAACTACTTGTTTAAACCAGGTAAAATGGATAGTGTGTTTTTAGAATGGGGGGAAAAGGGACTGAAATGCATTGAGGACTTATGACAAATTTGTGTCTTTCCTTCAACTTCAACAAAAGTTTCAGTTACCTCAATCACATTTTTTTCGTTATCTTCAAATAAGGAATTTTGTTCAACGAAACTTTTTAGACTTTCCACCGAAGCCACTAAGTCATACTTACTTTGATATAATTTGGAAAGCAGATTTTAAACATCTGATATCTCAGTTTGTCAAGTGCTTTACAATCCCAGTTCAATAAACGCTCAATAAACGCCAGATATAAATTAATCCAGTTTAAAGTCATTCACAGATTATCTCCAAAAGTTGAATCTGTTCATCTGGACGTAGCGTTTTGTGGGAGAAACGTTTCGTGACTCATCCAAGTGACTTCTTCAGTCTCAGCTGACTGCAGGTTTCCCCAAACCTTATAACCAGTACATTTGCATAATGACTGAAACCAGCCCACTGAAGGAACAATGGGCTGTGAGGTCAGTTCCTTAATCATAATTATGCAAATTCCCTGACTGAAGAAGTCACTTGGATGAGTGACGAAACGTTTCTCCCACAAAACGCTACGTCCAGATGAACAGATTCAACTTTTGGAGATTTACTTTCCTGGATGATTGAGAATGCATCAAGACATTCACAGATTACATTTTTCTAAACTTAAACTTAACCGGATCTATAATTCTGTATCCAACTTATGTGATAGATGTAATATCGGTGAAGGTTCCCTTGCACATCTATTTTGGCATTGCTCTGTCTTGAAAGCTATTTGGAGCCAAATTTTTACATGGTTTTCAAACCAATTTAGGAAAAAAGTACCACTTGATGGTACACTGGCTATACTTGGATCATTTGCATCAATCAAATGTTTTTCCTTTTCACAAAAACAGATAATTACAATGGGTATGCTGGCTGCAAAGAAACTTATTCTTTTACAGTGGCGGTCTTCTTCGGCCCCATGTTTTAAAAGGTGGCTTAATGAGATGGTGTCTGTGGCCAGGGTGGAACAGATAAGATTTGATAGAAAGGGGAAACTGGCGAGTTTTTGTACGAGGGCCCACTCCTGAAGACCTTCTATGACTCTGTGGTGGCCTCAGCCATCTTCTATGGTGTGGTCTGCTGGGGCGGCAGCATCTCTGCTGGGGACAGGAAGAGACTGAACAGGCTGATCCGAAGGGCCAGCTCTGTTCTAGGATGCCCTCTGGACCCAGTGGAGGTGGTGAGTGACAGGAGAATGGTGGCTAAGCTGTCATCCCTGTTGGACAACATCTCCCACCCCATGCAGGAGACTCTGACAGCACTGAGCAGCTCCTTCAGTGGGAGACTGCGGCACCCACGGTGTGGGACGGAGAGATTTCGCAGGTCTTTCCTCCCCACTGCTGTCAGACTCCACAACAAAGACTTTAACTGATCAAACACACACATCCACACATGTGCAATAACACTAATGTGCGATAATCTTTTTCTGGCATCGTTGTATTTTTACTCAGTTGTATATAGCATTTGTATTCTATTTTTATCCTATTGTATATTTTATTCTACTGTATATAGTATTTTATTTTATTCTATTCTGTACAGTTGTGTACTGTATTTATTCTTATTTTATTCAAATTTTTGCTTCATAACTTTTGCACTGTCCACTTCCTGCTGTGACAAAACAAATTTCCCACGTGTGGGACTAATAAAGGTTATCTTATCTTATCTTATCTTATCTTATCTTATCTTATCTTATCTTACCAGTTCACAAACGCTAAATGTAGTAATTGTCCTCAGTTGAATCTGTATAAGCATGCTGTGTTTAATTTAAAAGCAAAAAATAAAAGAAAAGAAAAAAAATAAGGTTCTTTAATGTCATTGGCTGTATTAACATACAGTCACTTACAGTGGCTTGCAAAAGTATTCGGCCCCCTTGAACTTTTCCACATTTTGTCACATTACAGCCACAAACATGAATCAATTTTATTGGAATTCCAGGTGAAAGACCAATACAAAGTGGTGTACACGTGAGAAGTGGAACGAAAATCATACATGATTCCAAACATTTTTTACAAATAAATAACTGAAAAATGTGGTGTGCGTAATTATTCAGCCCCCTGAGTCAATACTTTGTAGAACCACCTTTTGCTGCAATTCCAGCTGCCAGTCTTTTAGGGTATGTCTCTACCAGCTTTGCACATCTACAGACTGAAATTCTTGCCCATTCTTCTTTGCAAAACAGCTCCAGCTAAGTCAGATTAGATGGACAGCGTTTGTGAACAGCAGTTTTCAGATCTTGCTGCATTTTGGGTCTTCTTGGTTTTTTTATGCTTCGATGTGGAACCGGACTGTCACGAAGAGGTGATGTTGTTGGTAAGCAGTGTTGGTCAAGTTACTTGAAAAAAGTAATTAGTAATTAAAGCTGCAAGCAGCGTTATGAGGGCCCTCGCACCCCGGCACGTCGGGCCACGCCCAACACCTACAACCAGCACATCCGATCTGATGTCACATTGATGGAATTCATGCCTAGAACCACCAGCTAACGATTCATCTCATTCACTCATTATTATAGTCGTCCCACTAGGTGGCGCTCTAACCATTACTGACAAATGGGATAACAAACATTTCCGACCTTGAGTCTCATCACGCCTGCGAACTTTGGGAGAGATTGGACATTGTGTTTTTGAGTGACAGCAGATTACTGCTTTTTGGCGAGGGATTGAAACTCCACGTGCCGCCATGGCCACCCGTTTCCCTGAACGTAAAAAGCTTCGCAATTTAACATCACAAAGGTCTTTAGATTCCACACACAGGAGATCGGGTTAATCTGATGAAATCCCTTGGAGGAGTTCGTCAAAGTATGAGGCCTGAAAAGAGGCGAAAAAGTGGCTAAAATTACACCTTAATTTAAAATGGCTGACTTCCTGTTGGATTTGGGATATTGCTCCAAGAGACTTTTTTGTACATCTTGATATCCTCCATAAGCTTACCAGGTTTCAGACTTATAAATAAAACACAGAGCAGGGGCTGATGTTTTGAAATTTTGTAGGGGCGCTGTGGAGCCATTTTGCACTATTCAAGGAAAATGATCACATAACAACAAAGGCCTCATCACATTGGAGGTTTGGGCCAAATTCCAAGACTTTTAAAATTTCCAAGCCCTCAAAAGCCACTTGTCTTTCATGGTGAACTGCGTTGCCACCAGGGTGCGCCGTTCAGTTTAAAGTCACAATTTTCGCACAGAAGCATCATGAAGGACTGATGGTGATACTCACCGCTTTTGAGGTGGCCACGATGAACCTGTGAAAATCAGTACAACAAAATGAAAGACATGACATTTCCTGGTGCCACTAGGTGGCGCTCTACGTATTCCTGACAATGGGCATATCAATCTGTTCAGGGCGGGTCTGACATCATCCCTGTAAAATCTGGTTCTGATCAGATTGGATTTCATTGAGTTACACTAATTTGTTTCTTCATGGCGAGACCTCAATGTTCGCCATGCTGCTGGGGTCACACCCTTCCGCGAAAACTCACAGTTTTCACTGTAACCCAAGACCAACTCCTTAAGGCTTTCCTGGAGAAATTTGAGGCTGCAGATGTCACCCATTACAATACTGTACCCCAAAGTGTAAAACATGACATTTCCTGTTCCCACTAGGTGGCGCTGTACCTGATGTCAAATATGGCAGTTGAAATATGTTCAGGGTGGAGCCTTATCATATGTGTCCACTTTGGTCAAGGTCGGACAATGTATGACAGAACGAGAGGCAATAAGATTTTCATGGCGAGTCATCAAAATTCGCCGTGGCGCCACGGCCTCACCGTATCCCGAAAACTCAAAAGCTCCGCAATTTAACATGGCCCAGGTGTGTAGTTGACAATGACCAAATATGAAGCTTGTACGATGAAATTCCAATGAGGAGTTCGCAAAAGTTCGAGGCATGGAAATGGCAAAATTAGAGCCAAAATGTCATCTTCACGTCCAAATGGCGGACTTCCTGTTGGGTTTGCGTCAATGGTCCCATTGACTTTTTGTTCGTCTTGGCATGATACACATGTGTGACAAATTTCAGACATGTAGCTAAAAGGATGTGTTCGTAGGGCTGCATTTAACAAGCCATAGGTGGCGCTACAGAGCCATTTCCCAGTGCTCATATGTAAAACCATTAAAATACAAAATTTTCACCAGACCTGGCATGTGTGCAAAATTTCATGACTTTGAGCATGTTAAAGCCCTCAAAAAGGCAATTCATTTCAATGAAAATAATAATAATTAAAGCTGCAAGCAGCGATATGAGGGCCCGAGCACCCCGGTAGCGTCGAGCCAAGCCCAACACCTAAAACCAGCGCTTCCGATCTGATGTCACATTGATGGAATTCATGCATTTAACCACCAGCTAAAATTTCATCTCATTCAACCATTATTATAGTCGTCCCACTAGGTGGCGCTCTAACCATTACTGACAAATGGCATAACAAACATTTCGAGCTCGAGTCTCATCACGCCTGCGACCTTTGGGAGAGATTGGACATTGTGTTTTTGAGTGACAGCAGATTACTGCTTTTTGGCGAGGATTGAAACTCACGCGTGCGCCATGACCACCCCGTTTCCCTGAACGTAAAAGCTTCGCAATTTAACATCACAAAGGTCTTTAGATTCCACACACAGGAGATCGCGTAAATCGAATGAAATCCCTTGGAGGAGTTCGTCAAAGTATGAGGCCTGAAAAGAGGGAAAATGTCGCCAAATTTACACATTAATTTTAAAATGGCTGACTTCCTGTTGGATTTGGGATATTGCTCCAAGAGACTTTTTTGTACATCTTGATATCTCCAATAAGCTTGCCAGGTTTCAAACTCATACATAAAACACAGAGCAGGGCTGTTGTTTTGAAATTTTGTAGGGGCGCTGTGGAGCCATTTTGCGCTGTTCAAGGAAAATGAACATATAAAAAGAAATCCTCATCACATTAGAGGTGTGCGCCAAATTTCAAGACTTTTAAACTTTTCAAGCCCCTCAAAAGCCACTTCATCTTTCATGGTGAACTGCGCTGCCACCAGGGTGTGCCGTTCAGTTTATAGTCACAATTTTCTCACTGAAGCATCAAGAGGGACTGATGGTGATATTCACCGCTTTTGAGGTGGCCACGATGAACCTGTGAAAATCAGTACAACAAAATGAAAGACATGACATTTCCTGGTGCCACTAGGTGGCGCTCTACGTATTCTGACAATGGGCATATCAATCTGTTCAGGGCGGGTCTGACATCATCCCTGTAAAATCTGGTACTGATCAGATTGGATTTCATTGAGTTACACTAATTTGTTTCTTCATGGCGAGACCTCAATGTTCGCCATGCTGCTGGGAGTCACACCCTTCAGCGAAAACTCACAGTTTTCTCTGTAACCCAAGACCAACTCCTTAAGGCTTTCCTGGAGAAATTTGAGGCTGCAGATGTCACCCATTACAATACTGTACCCCAAAGTGTAAAACATGACATTTCCTGTTCCCACTAGGTGGCGCTGTCCCTGGTGTCAAATATGGCAGTTGAAATATGTTCAGGGGTGGAGCCTTATCATATGTGTCCACTTTGGTCAAGGTCGGACAATGTATGACAGAACGAGAGGCAATAAGATTTTCATGGCGAGTCATCGAAATTCGCCGTGGCGCCACGGACCTCACAGTAACCCGAAAACTCAAAAGCTCCGCAATTTAACATGGCCCAGGTGTGTAGTTGACACTGACCAAATATGAAGCTTGTACGATGAAATTCCAATGAGGAGTTCGCAAAAGTTCGAGGCATGGAAATGGCAAAATTAGAGCCAAAATGTCACCGTCACTTCCAAATGGCGGACTTCCTGTTGGGTTTAGGACATGGCCATAATAGACTTTTTTATGTGCGTCTCGAACGTTAGATATGTGTTCGAGTTTTATACATGTAGGTCATACCCATCTCGGGGCTCGCGTTTCTCATTTTTCTAGGTGGCGCTACTGAGCCAATTTTATCTGGACATGTCTACGGACATTAAAATACGTAAATTTTCACCAGACCTGACGCGTGTGCAAAATTTCATGAGTTTTCGAGCATGTTTAGGCCCTCAAAAGGCCGATTCATTTGCCGAAATAATAATAATAATAATAATAATAATAATAATAATAATAATTAAAGCTGCAAGCAGCGATATGAGGGCCCTCGCACCCCCGGCGCGTCGAGCCAAGCCCAACACCTAAAACCAGCGCTTCCGATCTGATGTCACAATGATGGAATTCATGAATTTAACCACCAGCTAAAATTTCATCTCATTCAACCATTATTATAGTCGTCCCACTAGGTGGCGCTCTAACCATTACTGACAAATGGCATAACAAACATTTCCGAGCTCGAGTCTCATCACGCCTGTGACCTTTGGGAGAGATTGGACATTGTGTTTTTGAGCGACAGCAGGTTACTGCATTTTGGCGAGTGATTGAAACTCCACGTGCCGCCATGACCACCCCGTTTCCCTGAACGTAAAAAGCTTCGCAATTTAACAATCCAAAGGTCTTTAGATTCCACACACAGGAGATCGCGTAAATCTAATGAAATCCCTTGGAGGAGTTCGTCAAAGTATGAGGCCTGAAAAGAGGGGAAAATGTCGCCAAATTTACACATTAATTTTAAAATGGCTGACTTCCTGTTGGATTTGGGATATTGCTCCAAGAGACTTTTTTGTACAGCTTGATATCTCCAATAAGCTTGCCAGGTTTCAAACTCATACATAAAACACAGAGCAGGGGCTGTTGTTTTGAAATTTTGTAGGGGGCGCTGTGGAGCCATTTTGCGATGTTCAAGGAAAATGAACATATAAAAAGAAATCCCTCATAACATTAGAGGTGTGCGCCAAATTTCAAGACTTTTTAAACTTTTCAAGCCCCTCAAAAGCCACTTCATCTTTCATGGTGAACTGCGCTGCCACCAGGGTGCGCTGTTCAGTTTATAGTCACAATTTTCTCACTGAAGCATCAAGAGGGACTGATGGTGATATTCACCGCTTTTGAGGTGGCCACGATGAACCTGTGAAAATCAGTACAACAAAATGAAAGACATGACATTTCCTGGTGCCACTAGGTGGCGCTCTACGTATTCCTGACAATGGGCATATCAATCTGTTCAGGGCGGGTCTGACATCATCCCTGTAAAATCTGGTACTGATCACATTGGATTTCATTGAGTTACACTAATTTGTTTCTTCATGGCGAGACCTCAATGTTCGCCATGCTGCTGGGGTCACACCCTTCAGCTTAAAAACTCACAGTTTTCTCTGTAACCCAAGACCAACTCCTTAAGGCTTTCCTGGAGAAATTTGAGGCTGCAGATGTCACCCATTACAATACTGTACCCCAAAGTGTAAAACATGACATTTCCTGTTCCCACTAGGTGGCGCTGTCCCTGATGTCAAATATGGCACTTGAAATATGTTCAGGGGTGGAGCCTTATCATATGTGTCCACTTTGGTCAAGGTCGGACAATGTATGACAGAACGAGAGGCAATAAGATTTTCATGGCGAGTCATCGAATTCGCCGTGGCGCCACGGCCTCACCGTATCCCGAAAACTCAAAAGCTCCGCAATTTAACATGGCCCAGGTGTGTAGTTGACACTGACCAAATATGAAGCTTGTCCGATGAAATACCAATGAGGAGTTCGCAAAAGTTCGAGGCGTGGAAATGGCAAAATTAGAGCCAAAATGTCACCTTCACTTCCAAATGGCGGACTTCCTGTTGGGTTTGCGTCAATGGTCCCACTGACTTTTTTGTTCGTCTTGGCATGATACACATCTGTGCCAAATTTCATACATGTAGCTAAAACGATGTGTTCGTAGGGCTGCATTTAACAAGGCATAGGTGGCGCTACAGAGCCATTTCCCAGTGCTCATATGTAAAACCATTAAAATACAAAATTTTTCACCAGACCTGGCATGTGTGCAAAATTCCAAGAGTTTTCGAGCATGTTAAAGCCCTCAAAAAGGCCCTTCTTTTGCCTGAATAATAATAATAATAATAATAATAATAATAAGAAACAGAGCAGATACAATAGGGCCTTCGCACAGTCAGTGCTCGGGCCCTAATAATAATAATAATAATAAGAAACAGAGCAGATACAATAGGGCCTTCGCACTTTTGTGCTCGGGCCCTAATAATAATTAAAGCTGCAAGCAGCGTTATGAGGGCCCTCGCACCCCGGCACGTCGGGCCACACCCAACACCTACAACCAGCACGTCCGATCTGATGTCACATTGATGGAATTCATGCCTAGAACCACCAGCTAACGATTCATCTGATTCAATCATTATTATAGTCGTCCCACTAGGTGGCGCTCTAACCATTACTGACAAATGGGATAACAAACATTTCCGACCTTGAGTCTCATCACGCCTGCGAACTTTGGGAGAGATTGGACATTGTGTTTTTGAGTGACAGCAGATTACTGCTTTTGGCGAGGGATTGAAACTCCACGTGCCGCCATGGCCACCCCGTTTCCCTGAACGTAAAAGCTTCGCAATTTAACATCACAAAGGTCTTTAGATTCCACACACAGGAGATCGGGTTAATCTGATGAAATCCCTTGGAGGAGTTCGTCAAAGTATGAGGCCTGAAAAGAGGCGAAAAAAGTGGCTAAAATTACACCTTAATTTAAAATGGCTGACTTCCTGTTGGATTTGGGATATTGCTCCAAGAGACTTTTTTTGTACATCTTGATATCCTCCATAAGCTTACCAGGTTTCAGACTTATAAATAAAACACAGAGCAGGGGCTGATGTTTTGAAATTTTGTAGGGGCGCTGTGGAGCCATTTTGCACTATTCAAGGAAAATGATCACATAACAACAAAGGCCTCATCACATTGGAGGTTTGGGCCAAATTCCAAGACTTTTTAAAATTTCCAAGCCCCTCAAAAGCCACTTGTCTTTCATGGTGAACTGCGTTGCCACCAGGGTGCGCCGTTCAGTTTAAAGTAACAATTTTCGCACAGAAGCATCATGAAGGACTGATGGTGATACTCACACCGCTTTTCAGGTGGCCACGATGAACCTGTGAAAATCAGTACAACAAAATGAAAGACATGACATTTCCTGGTGCCACTAGGTGGCGCTCTACGTATTCCTGACAATGGGCACATCAATCTGTTCAGGGCGGGTCTGACATCATGTCTGTAAAATCTGGTACTGATCAGATTGGATTTCATTGACTTACACTAATTTGTTTCTTCATGGCGAGACCTCAATGTTCGCCATGCTGCTGGGGTCACACCCTTCAGCGAAAACTGACAGTTTTCTCTGTAACCCAAGACCAACTCCTTAAGGCTTTCCTGGAGAAATTTGAGGCTGCAGATGTCACCCATTACAATACTGTACCCCAAAGTGTAAAACATGACATTTCCTGTTCCCACTAGGTGGCGCTCTCCTGATGTCAAATATGGCAGTTGAAATATGTTCAGGGGTGGAGCCTTATCATATGTGTCCACTTTGGTCAAGGTCGGACAATGTATGACAGAAAGAGAGGCAATAAGATTTTCATGGCGAGTCATCGAAGCCCGCCGTGCGCCACGGCCTCACCGTATCCCGAAAACTCAAAAGCTCCACAATTTAACATGGCCCAGGTGTGTAGTTGACACTGACCAAATATGAAGCTTGTACAATGAAATTCCAATGAGGAGTTCGCAAAGTTCGAGGCATGGAAATGGCAAAATTAGAGCCAAAATGTCACGTTCACTTCCAAATGGCGGACTTCCTGTTGGGTTTGCGTCAATGGTCCCACAGACTTTTTTGTTCGTCTTGGCATGATACACATGTGTGCCAAATTTCATACATGTAGCTAAAACGATGTGTTTGTAGGGCTGCATTTAACAAGGCATAGGTGGCGCTACAGAGCCATTTCCCAGTGCTCATATGTAAAACCATTAAAATACAAAATTTTTCACCAGACCTGGCATGTGTGCAAAATTCCAAGAGTTTTCGAGCATGTTAAAGCCCTCAAAAGGCCCTTCTTTTGCCTGAATAATAATAATAATAATAATAATAATAATAATTAAAGCTGCAAGCAAGCGTTATGAGGGCCCTCGCACTTTCGGCGTAGCGTCGAGCCAAGCCCAACACCTAAAACCAGCGCTTCCGATCTGATGTCACATTGATGGAATTCATGCATTTAACCACCAGCTAAAATTTCATCTCATTCAACCATTATTATAGTCGTCCCACTAGGTGGCGCTCTAACCATTGCTGACAAATGGCATAACAAACATTTCCGAGCTCGAGTCTCATCACGCCTGCGAACTTTGGGAGAGATTGGACATTGTGTTTTGAGCGACAGCAGGTTACTGGTTTTGGCGAGTGAGTGAAACTCCACGTGCCGCCATGACCACCCCGTTTCCCTGAACGTAAAAAGCTTCGCAATTTAACATCACAAAGGTCTTTAGATTCCACACACAGGAGATCGCGTAAATCTAATGAAATCCCTTGGAGGAGTTCGTCAAAGTATGAGGCCTGAAAAGAGGGGAAAATGTCGCCAAATTTACACATTAATTTTAAAATGGCTGACTTCCTGTTGGATTTGGGATATTGCTCCAAGAGACTTTTTGTACATCTTGATATCTCCAATAAGCTTGCCAGGTTTCAAACTCATACATAAAACACAGAGCAGGGGCTGTTGTTTTGAAATTTTGTAGGGGGCGCTGTGGAGCCATTTGCGCTGTTCAAGGAAAATGAACATATAAAAGAAATCCCTCATCACATTAGAGGTGTGCGCCAAATTTCAAGACTTTTTAAACTTTTCAAGCCCCTCAAAAGCCACTTCATCTTTCATGGTGAACTGCGCTGCCACCAGGGTGCGCCGTTCAGTTTATAGTCACAATTTTCTCACTGAAGCATCAAGAGGGACTGATGGTGATATTCACCGCTTTTGAGGTGGCCACGATGAACCTGTGAAAATCAGTACAACAAAATGAAAGACATGACATTTCCTGGTGCCACTAGGTGGCGCTCTACGTATTCCTGACAATGGGCATATCAATCTGTTCAGGGCGGGTCTGACATCATCCCTGTAAAATGTGGTACTGATCAGATTGGATTTCATTGAGTTACACTAATTTGTTTCTTCATGGCGAGACCTCAATGTTCGCCATGCTGCTGGGGTCACACCCTTCAGCGAAAACTCACAGTTTTCTCTGTAACCCAAGACCAACTCCTTAAGGCTTTCCTGGAGAAATTTGAGGCTGCAGATGTCACCCATTACAATACTGTACCCCAAAGTGTAAAACATGACATTTCCTGTTCCCACTAGGTGGCGCTGTCCCTGGTGTCAAATATGGCAGTTGAAATATGTTCAGGGGTGGAGCCTTATCATATGTGTCCACTTTGGTCAAGGTCGGACAATGTATGACAGAACGAGAGGCAATAAGATTTTCATGGCGAGTCATCGAAATTCGCCGTGGCGCCACGGCCTCACAGTAACCCGAAAACTCAAAGCTCCGCAATTTAACATGGCCCAGGTGTGTAGTTGACACTGACCAAATATGAAGCTTATGCGATGAAATTCCAATGAGGAGTTCGCAAAAGTTCGAGGCATGGAAATGGCAAAATTAGAGCCAAAATGTCACCTTCACTTCCAAATGGCGGACTTCCTGTTGGGTTTAGGACATGGCCATAATAGACTTTTATGTGCGGCTCGAACGCTAGATATGTGTTCGAGTTTTATACATGTAGGTCATACCCATCTCGGGGCTCGCGTTTCTCATTTTTCTAGGTGGCGCTACTGAGCCAATTTTCCCTGGACATGTCTCACGGACATTAAAATACGTAAATTTTCACCAGACCTGACGCGTCTGCAAAATTTCATGAGTTTTCGAGCATGTTTAGGCCCTCAAAAGGCCGATTCATTTGCCGAAAAATAATAATAATAATAATAATAATAATAATAATAATAATAATTAAAGCTGCAAGCAGCGTTATGAGGCCCTCGCACCCCATCGCGTCGAGCCACGCCCAACACCTAAAACCAGCACGTCCGATCTGATGTCACATTGATGGAATTCATGCATTTAACCACCAGCTAACATTTCATCTCATTCAATCATGATTATAGTCGTCCCACTAGGTGGCGCTCTAACCATTAATGACAAATGGCATAACAAACATTTCCGAGCTCGAGTCTCATCACGCCTGCGACCTTTGGGAGAGATTGGACATTGTGTTTTTGAGTGACAGCAGATTACTGCTTTTGGCGAATGATTGAAACTCCACGTGCCGCCATGACCTCCCGTTTACCTGAACGTAAAAGCTTCGCAATTTAACATCACAAAGGTCTTTAGATTCCACACACTGGAGAATGGTTCAATATGATGAAATCCCTTGGAGGAGTTCGTCAAAGTATGAGGCCTGAAAGGAGGGGAAAATGTCACCAAAATTACACATTAATTTTAAAATGACTGACTTCCTGTTGGATTTGGGATATTGCTCCAAGAGACTTTTTGTACATCCTGATATCTCCTATAAGCTTACCAGGTTTCAGACTGATAAATAAAACACAGAGCAGGGGCTGATGTTTTGAAATTTTGTAGGGGGCGCTGTGGAGCCAATTTGCACTATTCAAGGAAAATGATCACATAACAAGAAAGCCATTATCACATTGAAGCTGTGGGCCAAATTTCAAGACTTTTTAAACTTTCTAAGCCCCTCAAAAGCCACTTCATTGTTCATGGTGAACCACGTTGCCACCAGGGTGCGCCGTTCAGTTTAAAGTCACAATTTTGCACTGAAGCATCATGAAGGACAGATGGTGATATTCACCGCTTTTGAGGTGGCCATGATGAACCTGTAAAAATCAGTACAACAAAGTGAAAGACATGACATTTCCTGTTCCCACTAGGTGGCGCTCTGCGTATTCCTGACAATGGCCACATCAATCTGTTCAGGGCGGGTCTGACATCATGCCTGTAAAGTCTGGTACTGATCAGACTGGATTTCATTGAGTTACACTAATTTGTTTCTTCATGGCGAGACATCAATGTTCGCCATGCTGCTGGGGTCACACCCTTTTGTGAAAACTCACAGTCTTCACTGTAACCCAAGACCAACTCCTTAAGACTTTCCTGGAGAAATTTCAGGCTGCAGATGTCACCCATCACAATACTGTATCCTAAAGTGTAAAACATGACATTTCCTGTTCCCACTAGGTGGCGCTGTCCCTGGTGTCAAATATGGCCATTGAAATATGTTCAGGGGTGGAGCCTTATCGTATGTGTGCTCTTTGGTCCAGGTCGGAACATGTATGACAAAATGAGAAGCAATAAGATTTTCATGGCGAGTCATCGAAATTCGCCGTGGCGCCACGGCCTCACCGTATCCCGAAAACTCAAAAGCTCCGCAATTTAACATGGCCCAGGTGTGTAGTTGAGACTGACCAAATATGAAGCTTATGCAATCAAATCCCAAGGAGGAGTTCGAAAAAGTTCGAGGCATGGAAATGGCAAAATTAGAGCCAAAATGTCACCTTCACTTCCAAATGGCGGACTTCCTGTTGGGTTTAGGACATGGCCATAACAGACTTTTTGTGCGTCTCCTAACGTTAGATATGTGTTCGAGTTTCATACATGTAGGTCATACCCACACCGGGGGCTCGCGTTTTTCATTTTTCTAGGTGGCGCTACTGAGCCAATTTTCCCTTGATATTTCTGAGGACATTAAAATACGTAAATTTTCACCAGACCTGACGCGTGTGCAAAATTTTATGAGTTTTTGAGCATGTTTAGGCCCTCAAAAGGCCGATTCATTTGCCGTAATAATAATAATAATAATAATAATAATTAAAGCTGCAAGCAGCGATATGAGGGCCTCGCTCGCACCCGCTGCGTCGAGCCAAGCCCAACACCTAAAACCAGCGCTTCCGATCTGATGTCACATTGATGGAATTCATGCATTTAACCACCAGCTAAAATTTCATCTCATTCAACCATTATTATAGTCGTCCCACTAGGTGGCGCTCTAACCATTACTGACAAATGGCATAACAAACATTTCCGAGCTCGAGTCTCATCACGCCTGCGACCTTTGGGAGAGATTGGACATTGTGTTTTTGAGCGACAGCAGGTTACTGCTTTTGGCGAGTGATTGAAACTCCACGTGCCGCCATGACCACCCGTTTCCCTGAACGTAAAAAGCTTCGCAATTTAACATCACAAAGGTCTTTAGATTCCACACACAGGAGATCGCGTAAATCTAATGAAATCCCTTGGAGGAGTTCGTCAAAGTATGAGGCCTGAAAAGAGGGGAAAATGTCGCCAAATTTACACATTAATTTTAAAATGGCTGACTTCCTGTTGGATTTGGGATATTGCTCAAGAGACTTTTTTTGTACATCTTGATATCTCCAATAAGCTTGCCAGGTTTCAAACTCATACATAAAACACAGAGCAGGGGCTGTTGTTTTGAAATTTTGTAGGGGGCGCTGTGGAGCCATTTTGCGCTGTTCAAGGAAAATGAACATATAAAAGAAATCCCTCATCACATTAGAGGTGTGCGCCAAATTTCAAGACTTTTAAACTTTTCAAGCCCCTCAAAAGCCACTTCATCTTTCATGGTGAACTGTGTTGCCACCAGGGTGCGCCGTTCAGTTTATAGTCACAATTTTCTCACTGAAGCATCAAGAGGGACTGATGGTGATATTCACCGCTTTTGAGGTGGCCACGATGAACCTGTGAAAATCAGTACAACAAAATGAAAGACATGACATTTCCTGGTGCCACTAGGTGGCGCTCTACGTATTCCTGACAATGGGCATATCAATCTGTTCAGGGCGGGTCTGACATCATCCCTGTAAAATCTGGTACTGATCAGATTGGATTTCATTGAGTTACACTAATTTGTTTCTTCATGGCGAGACCTCAATGTTCGCCATGCTGCTGGGGTCACACCCTTCAGCGAAAACTCACAGTTTTCTCTGTAACCCAAGACCAACTCCTTAAGGCTTTCCTGGAGAAATTTGAGGCTGCAGATGTCACCCATTACAATACTGTACCCCAAAGTGTAAAACATGACATTTCCTGTTCCCACTAGGTGGCGCTGTCCCTGGTGTCAAATATGGCAGTTGAAATATGTTCAGGGGTGGAGCCTTATCATATGTGTCCACTTTGGTCAAGGTCGGACAATGTATGACAGAACGAGAGGCAATAAGATTTTCATGGCGAGTCATCGAAATTCGCCGTGGCGCCACGACCTCACAGTAACCCGAAAACTCAAAAGCTCCGCAATTTAACATGGCCCAGGGGTGTAGTTGACACTGACCAAATATGAAGCTTGTACGATGAAATTCCAATGAGGAGTTCGCAAAAGTTCGAGGCATGGAAATGGCAAAATTAGAGCCAAAATGTCACCTTCACTTCCAAATGGCGGACTTCCTGTTGGGTTTAGGACATGGCCATAATAGACTTTTACGTGCGTCTCCGAGCGTTAGATATGTGTTCGAGTTTTATACATGTAGGTCATACCCATCTCGGGGCTCGCGTTTCTCATTTTTCTAGGTGGCGCTACTGAGCCAATTTTCCCTGGACATGTCTCACGGACATTAAAATACGTAAATTTTCACCAGACCTGGCGCGTCTGCAAAATTTCATGAGTTTTCGAGCATGTTTAGGCCCTCAAAAGGCCGATTCATTTGCCGAAATAATAATAATAATAATAATAATAATAATAATAATAATAATAATAATAATAATAATAATAATAATAATAATAAGAAACAGAGCAGATACAATAGGGCCTACCGCACTTTTGTGCTCGGGCCCTAATTAAAGCTGCAAGCAGCGATATGAGGGCC
This sequence comes from Oreochromis aureus, assembly GCF_013358895.1. NCBI lineage: Eukaryota > Metazoa > Chordata > Actinopteri > Cichliformes > Cichlidae > Oreochromis > Oreochromis aureus. Next base: position 2,149,728 of record NC_052961.1, read on the forward strand.
GAGCACCCCGCCCGTCGAGCCAAGCCCAACACCTAAAACCAGCGCTTCCGATCTGATGTCACATTGATGGAATTCATGCATTTAACCACCAGCTAAAATTTCATCTCATTCAACCATTATTATAGTCGTCCCACTAGGTGGCGCTCTAACCATTGCTGACAAATGGCATAACAAACATTTCGAGCTCGAGTCTCATCACGCCTGCGAACTTTGGGAGAGATTGGACATTGTGTTTTGAGCGACAGCAGGTTACTGGTTTTGGCGAGTGAGTGAAACTCCACGTGCCGCCATGACCACCCGTTTCCCTGAACGTAAAAGCTTCGCAATTTAACATCACAAAGGTCTTTAGATTCCACACACAGGAGATCGCGTAAATCTAATGAAATCCCTTGGAGGAGTTCGTCAAAGTATGAGGCCTGAAAAGAGGGAAAATGTCGCCAAATTTACACATTAATTTTAAAATGGCTGACTTCCTGTTGGATTTGGGATATTGCTCCAAGAGACTTTTTGTACATCTTGATATCTCCAATAAGCTTGCCAGGTTTCAAACTCATACATAAAACACAGAGCAGGGGCTGTTGTTTTGAAATTTTGTAGGGGGCGCTGTGGAGCCATTTTGCGCTGTTCAAGGAAAATGAACATATAAAAGAAATCCCTCATCACATTAGAGGTGTGCGCCAAATTTCAAGACTTTTAAACTTTTCAAGCCCCTCAAAAGCCACTTCATCTTTCATGGTGAACTGCGCTGCCACCAGGGTGCGCCGTTCAGTTTATAGTCACAATTTTCTCACTGAAGCATCAAGAGGGACTGATGGTGATATTCACCGCTTTTGAGGTGGCCACGATGAACCTGTGAAAATCAGTACAACAAAATGAAAGACATGACATTTCCTGGTGCCACTAGGTGGCGCTCTACGTATTCCTGACAATGGGCATATCAATCTGTTCAGGGCGGGTCTGACATCATCCCTGTAAAATCTGGTACTGATCAGATTGGATTTCATTGAGTTACACTAATTTGTTTCTTCATGGCGAGACCTCAATGTTCGCCATGCTGCTGGGGTCACACCCTTCAGCGAAAACTCACAGTTTTCTCTGTAACCCAAGACCAACTCCTTAAGGCTTTCCTGGAGAAATTTGAGGCTGCAGATGTCACCCATTACAATACTGTACCCCAAAGTGTAAAACATGACATTTCCTGTTCCCACTAGGTGGCGCTGTCCCTGGTGTCAAATATGGCAGTTGAAATATGTTCAGGGTGGAGCCTTATCATATGTGTCCACTTTGGTCAAGGTCGGACAATGTATGACAGAACGAGAGGCAATAAGATTTTCATGGCGAGTCATCGAAATTCGCCGTGGCGCCACGACCTCACAGTAACCCGAAAACTCAAAAGCTCCGCAATTTAACATGGCCCAGGTGTGTAGTTGACACTGACCAAATATGAAGCTTATGCGATGAAATTCCAATGAGGAGTTCGCAAAAGTTCGAGGCATGGAAATGGCAAAATTAGAGCCAAAATGTCACCTTCACTTCCAAATGGCGGACTTCCTGTTGGGTTTAGGACATGGCCATAATAGACTTTTATGTGCGTCTCCGAACGTTAGATATGTGTTCGAGTTTTATACATGTAGGTCATACCCATCTCGGGGCTCGCGTTTCTCATTTTTCTAGGTGGCGCTACTGAGCCAATTGTCCCTGGACATGTCTCACGGACATTAAAATACGTAAATTTTCACCAGACCTGACGCGTCTGCAAAATTTCATGAGTTTTTGAGCATGTTTAGGCCCTCAAAAGGCCGATTCATTTGCCGAAATAATAATAATAATAATAATAATAATAATAATAATTAAAGCTGCAAGCAGCGATATGAGGCCCCTCGCTTTTGGGCGTCGAGCCAAGCCCAACACCTAAAACCAGCGCTTCCGATCTGATGTCACATTGATGGAATTCATGCATTTAACCACCAGCTAAAATTTCATCTCATTCAACCATTATTATAGTCGTCCCACTAGGTGGCGCTCTAACCATTGCTGACAAATGGCATAACAAACATTTCCGAGCTCGAGTCTCATCACGCCTGCGAACTTTGGGAGAGATTGGACATTGTGTTTTTGAGCGACAGCAGGTTACTGGTTTTGGCGGTGAGTGAAACTCCACGTGCCGCCATGACCACCCGTTTCCCTGAACGTAAAAGCTTCGCAATTTAACATCACAAAGGTCTTTAGATTCCACACACAGGAGATCGCGTAAATCTAATGAAATCCCTTGGAGGAGTTCGTCAAAGTATGAGGCCTGAAAAGAGGGGAAAATGTCGCCAAATTTACACATTAATTTTAAAATGGCTGACTTCCTGTTGGATTTGGGATATTGCTCCAAGAGACTTTTTGTACATCTTGATATCTCCAATAAGCTTGCCAGGTTTCAAACTCATACATAAAACACAGAGCAGGGGCTGTTGTTTTGAAATTTTGTAGGGGGCGCTGTGGAGCCATTTTGCGCTGTTCAAGGAAAATGAACATATAAAAGAAATCCTCATCACATTAGAGGTGTGCGCCAAATTTCAAGACTTTTAAACTTTTCAAGCCCCTCAAAAGCCACTTCATCTTTCATGGTGAACTGCGCTGCCACCAGGGTGCGCCGTTCAGTTTATAGTCACAATTTTCTCACTGAAGCATCAAGAGGGACTGATGGTGATATTCACCGCTTTTGAGGTGGCCACGATGAACCTGTGAAAATCAGTACAACAAAATGAAAGACATGACATTTCCTGGTGCCACTAGGTGGCGCTCTACGTATCCTGACAATGGGCATATCAATCTGTTCAGGGCGGGTCTGACATCATCCCTGTAAAATCTGGTACTGATCACATTGGATTTCATTGAGTTACACTAATTTGTTTCTTCATGGCGAGACCTCAATGTTCGCCATGCTGCTGGGGTCACACCCTTCAGCGAAAACTCACAGTTTTCTCTGTAACCCAAGACCAACTCCTTAAGGCTTTCCTGGAGAAATTTGAGGCTGCAGATGTCACCCATTACAATACTGTACCCCAAAGTGTAAAACATGACATTTCCTGTTCCCACTAGGTGGCGCTGTCCCTGGTGTCAAATATGGCAGTTGAAATATGTTCAGGGTGGAGCCTTATCATATGTGTCCACTTTGGTCAAGGTCGGACAATGTATGACAGAGCGAGAGGCAATAAGATTTTCATGGCGAGTCATCGAAATTCGCCGTGGCGCCACGGACCTCACAGTAACCCGAAAACTCAAAAGCTCCGCAATTTAACATGGCCCAGGTGTGTAGTTGACACTGACCAAATATGAAGCTTGTACGATGAAATTCCAATGAGGAGTTCGCAAAAGTTCGAGGCATGGAAATGGCAAAATTAGAGCCAAAATGTCACCTTCACTTCCAAATGGCGGACTTCCTGTTGGGTTTAGGACATGGCCATAATAGACTTTTATGTGCGTCTCGAAAGTTAGATATGTGTTCCGAGTTTTATACATGTAGGTCATACCCATCTCGGGGCTCGCGTTTCTCATTTTCTAGGTGGCGCTACTGAGCCAATTTTCCCTGGACATGTCTACGGACATTAAAATACGTAAATTTTCACCAGACCTGACGCGTCTGCAAAATTTCATGAGTTTTCGAGCATGTTTAGGCCCTCAAAAGGCCGATTCATTTGCCGAAATAATAATAATAATAATAATAATAATAATAATAATTAAAGCTGCAAGCAGCGATATGAGGGCCCTCGCACCCCAGCATGTCGAGCCAAGCCCAACACCTAAAACCAGCGCTTCCGATCTGATGTCACATTGATGGAATTCATGCATTTAACCACCAGCTAAAATTTAATCTCATTCAGCCATTATTATAGTCATCCCACTAGGTGGCGCTCTAACCATTACTGACAAATGGCATAACAAACATTTCCGTGCTCAAGTCTCATCACGCTTGCGACCTTTGGGATAGATTGGACATTGTGTTTTTGAATGACAGCAGATTACTGCTTTTTGGAGAGTGATTGAAACTCCACGTGCCGCCACGACCACCCCGTTTCCCTGAACGTAAAAAGCTTCGCAATTTAACATCACAAAGGTCTTTAGATTCTACACACAGGAGATCGCGTAAATCTAATGAAATCCCTTGGAGGAGTTCGTCAAAGTATGAGGCCTGAAAAGAGGGGAAAATGTCGCCAAATTTACACATTAATTTAAAATGGCTGACTTCCTGTTGGATTTGGGATATTGCTCCAAGAGACTTTTTTGTACATCTTGATATCTCCAATAAGCTTGCCAGGTTTCAAACTCATACATAAAACACAGAGCAGGGGCTGTTGTTTTGAAATTTTGTTGGGGCGCTGTGGAGCCATTTTGCGCTGTTCAAGGAAAATGAACATATAAAAAAAATCCTCATCACATTAGAGGTGTGCGCCAAATTTCAAGACTTTTAAACTTTTCAAGCCCCTCAAAAGCCACTTCATCTTTCATGGTGAACTGCGTTGCCACCAGGGTGCGCCGTTCAGTTTATAGTCACAATTTTCTCACTGAAGCATCAAGAGGGACTGATGGTGATATTCACCGCTTTTGAGGTGGCCACGATGAACCTGTGAAAATCAGTACAACAAAATGAAAGACATGACATTTCCTGGTGCCACTAGGTGGCGCTCTACGTATTCCTGACAATGGGCATATCAATCTGTTCAGGGCGGGTCTGACATCATGCCTGTAAAATCTGGTACTGATCACATTGGATTTCATTGAGTTACACTAATTTGTTTCTTCATGGCGAGACCTCAATATTCGCCATGCTGCTGGGGTCACACCCTTCAGCGAAAACTCACAGTTTTCTCTGTAACCCAAGACCAACTCCTTAAGGCTTTCCTGGAGAAATTTGAGGCTGCAGATGTCACCCATTACAATACTGTACCCCAAAGTGTAAAACATGACATTTCCTGTTCCCACTAGGTGGCGCTGTCCCTGATGTCAAATATGGAAGTTGAAATATGTTCAGGGCTGGAGCCTTATCATATGTGTCCACTTTGGTCAAGGTCGGACAATGTATGACAGAACGAGAGGCAATAAGATTTTCATGGCGAGTCATCGAAATTCGCCGTGGCACCACGGCCTCACCGTATCCCGAAAACTCAAAAGCTCCGCAATTTAACATGGCCCAGGTGTGTAGTTGACACTGACCAAATATGAAGCTTGTACGATGAAATTCCAAGGAGGAGTTCGCAAAAGTTCGAGGCATGGAAATGGCAAAATTAGAGCCAAAATGTCACCTTCACGACCAAATGGCGGACTTCCTGTTGGGTTTGCATCAATGGTCCCACAGACTTTTTTGTTCGTCTTGGCATGATACACATGTGTGCCAAATTTCATACATGTAGCTAAACGATGTGTTCGTAGGGCTGCATTTAACAAGGCATAGGTGGCGCTCTAGAGCCATTTCCCAGTGCTCATATGTAAAACCATTAAAATACAAAATTTTCACCAGACCTGGCATGTGTGCAAAATTCCAAGAGTTTTCGAGCATGTTAAAGCCCTCAAAAGGCCCTTCTTTGCCTGAATAATAATAATAATAAGAAAGCGGAGCAGATACAATAGGGCCTTCGCACTCTCGGTGCTCGGGCCTAATAATAATAATAATAATAATAATAATAATAAGAAACAGAGCAGATACAATAGGGCCTTCGCACTTTTGTGCTCGGGCCCTAATTAAAGCTGCAAGCAGCGATATGAGGGCCCTCGCACTTTTAGCGGCGTCGAGCCAAGCCCAACACCTAAAACCAGCGCTTCCGATCTGATGTCACATTGATGGAATTCATGCATTTAACCACCAGCTAAAATTTCATCTCATTCAACCATTATTATAGTCGTCCCACTAGGTGGCGCTGTAACCATTACTGACAAATGGCATAACAAACATTTCCGAGCTCGAGTCTCATCACGCCTGCGAACTTTGGGAGAGATTGGACATTGTGTTTTGAGCGACAGCAGGTTACTGCTTTTTGGCGAGTGATTGAAACTCCACGTGCCGCCATGACCACCCGTTTCCCTGAACGTAAAAGCTTCGCAATTTAACATCGCAAAGGTCTTTAGATTCCACACACAGGAGATCGCGTAAATCTAATGAAATCCCTTGGAGGAGTTCGTCAAAGTATGAGGCCTGAAAAGAGGGGAAAATGTCGCCAAATTTACACATTAATTTTAAAATGGCTGACTTCCTGTTGGATTTGGGATATTGCTCCAAGAGACTTTTTTGTACATCTTGATATCTCCAATAAGCTTGCCAGGTTTCAAACTCATACATAAAACACAGAGCAGGGGCTGTTGTTTTGAAATTTTGTAGGGGCGCTGTGGAGCCATTTTGCGCTCTTCAAGGAAAATGAACATATAAAAGTAATCGCTCATCACATTAGAGGTGTGCGCCAAATTTCAAGACTTTTAAACTTTTCAAGCCCCTCAAAAGCCACTTCATCTTTCATGGTGAACTGCGTTGCCACCAGGGTGCGCCGTTCAGTTTATAGTCACAATTTTCTCACTGAAGCATCAAGAGGGACTGATGGTGATATTCACCGCTTTTGAGGTGGCCACGATGAACCTGTGAAAATCAGTACAACAAAATGAAAGACATGACATTTCCTGGTGCCACTAGGTGGCGCTCTACGTATTCTGACAATGGGCATATCAATCTGTTCAGGGCGGGTCTGACATCATCCCTGTAAAATCTGGTACTGATCAGATTGGATTTCATTGAGTTACACTAATTTGTTTCTTCATGGCGAGACCTCAATGTTCGCCATGCTGCTGGGAGTCACACCCTTCAGCGAAAACTCACAGTTTTGTCTGTAACCCAAGACCAACTCCTTAAGGCTTTCCTGGAGAAATTTGAGGCTGCAGATGTCACCCATTACAATACTGTACCCCAAAGTGTAAAACATGACATTTCCTGTTCCCACTAGGTGGCGCTGTCCCTGATGTCAAATATGGCAGTTGAAATATGTTCAGGGGTGGAGCCTTATCATATGTGTCCACTTTGGTCAAGGTCGGACAATGTATGACAGAACGAGAGGCAATAAGATTTTCATGGCGAGTCATCGAAATTCGCCGTGGCGCCACGGCCTCACAGTAACCGAAAACTCAAAAGCTCCGCAATTTAACATGGCCCAGGTGTGTAGTTGACACTGACCAAATATGAAGCTTGTAACGATGAAATTCCAATGAGGAGTTCGCAAAAGTTCGAGGCATGGAAATGGCAAAATTAGAGCCAAAATGTCACCTTCACTTCCAAATGGCGGACTTCCTGTTGGGTTTAGGACATGGCCATAATAGACTTTTATGTGCGTCTCGAACGTTAGATATGTGTTCCGAGTTTTATACATGTAGGTCATACCCATCTCGGGGCTTGCGTTTCTCATTTTCTAGGTGGCGCTACTGAGCCAATTTTCCCTGGACATGTCTACGGATATTAAAATACGTAAATTTTCACCAGACCTGGACGCGTCTGCAAAATTTCATGAGTTTTCGAGCATGTTTAGGCCCTCAAAAGGCCGATTCATTTGCGAAATAATAATAATAATAATAATAATAATAATAATAATAATAATAATAATAATAATAATAAGAAGAAGAAACAGAGCAGATACAATAGGGCCTTCAGCACTTTTGTGCTCGGGCCCTAATAATAATAATAATAATAATAAGAAACAGAGCAGATACAATAGGGCCTTCGCACTTTTGTGCTCGGGCCCCTAATAATAATAATAATAATTAAAGCTGCAAGCAGCGATATGAGGGCCCTCGCACCCCGGGCGCGTCGAGCCAAGCCCAACACCTAAAACCAGCGCTTCCGATCTGATGTCACATTGATGGAATTCATGCATTTAACCACCAGCTAAAATTTCATCTCATTCAACCATTATTATAGTCGTCCCACTAGGTGGCGCTCTAACCATTACTGACAAATGGCATAACAAACATTTCCGAGCTCGAGTCTCATCACGCCTGCGACCTTTGGGAGAGATTGGACATTGTGTTTTTGAGCGACAGCAGGTTACTGCTTTTGGCGAGTGATTGAAACTCCACGTGCCGCCATGACCACCCGTTTCCCTGAACGTAAAAAGCTTCGCAATTTAACATCACAAAGGTCTTTAGATTCCACACACAGGAGATCGCGTAAATCTAATGAAATCCCTTGGAGGAGTTCGTCAAAGTATGAGGCCTGAAAAGAGGGAAAATGTCGCCAAATTTACACATTAATTTCAAAATGGCTGACTTCCTGTTGGATTTGGGATATTGCTCCAAGAGACTTTTTGTACATCTTGATATCTCCAATAAAGCTTGCCAGGTTTCAAACTCATACATAAAACACAGAGCAGGGGCTGTTGTTTTGAAATTTTGTAGGGGCGCTGTGGAGCCATTTTGCGCTGTTCAAGGAAAATGAACATATAAAGAAATCCCTCATCACATTAGAGGTGTGCGCCAAATTTCAAGACTTTTAAACTTTTCAAGCCCTCAAAAGCCACTTCATCTTTCATGGTGAACTGCGCTGCCACCAGGGTGCGCCGTTCAGTTTATAGTCACAATTTTCTCACTGAAGCATCAAGAGGGACTGATGGTGATATTCACCGCTTTTGAGGTGGCCACGATGAACCTGTGAAAATCAGTACAACAAAATGAAAGACATGACATTTCCTGGTGCCACTAGGTGGCGCTCTACGTATTCCTGACAATGGGCATATCAATCTGTTCAGGGCGGGTCTGACATCATCCCTGTAAAATCTGGTACTGATCACATTGGATTTCATTGAGTTACACTAATTTGTTTCTTCATGGCGAGACCTCAATGTTCGCCATGCTGCTGGGAGTCACACCCTTCAGCGAAAACTCACAGTTTTCTCTGTAACCCAAGACCAACTCCTTAAGGCTTTCCTGGAGAAATTTGAGGCTGCAGATGTCACCCATTACAATACTGTACCCCAAAGTGTAAAACATGACATTTCCTGTTCCCACTAGGTGGCGCTGTCCCTGATGTCAAATATGGCAGTTGAAATATGTTCAGGGTGGAGCCTTATCATATGTGTCCACTTTGGTCAAGGTCGGACAATGTATGACAGAACGAGAGGCAATAAGATTTTCATGGCGAGTCATCGAAATTCGCCGTGGCGCCACGGCCTCACCGTATCCCGAAAACTCAAAAGCTCCGCAATTTAACATGGCCCAGGTGTGTAGTTGACACTGACCAAATATGAAGCTTGTACGATGAAATTCCAATGAGGAGTTCGCAAAAGTTCGAGGCATGGAAATGGCAAAATTAGAGCCAAAATGTCACCTTCACTTCCAAATGGCGGACTTCCTGTTGGGTTTAGGACATGGCCATAATAGACTTTTTTGTGCGTCTCCAAACGTTAGATATGTGTTCGAGTTTTATACATGTAGGTCATACCCATCTCGGGGCTCGCGTTTCTCATTTTTCTAGGTGGCGCTACTGAGCCAATTTTCCCTGGACATGTCTCACGGACATTAAAATACGTAAATTTTCACCAGACCTGACGCGTCTGCAAAATTTCATGAGTTTTCGAGCATGTTTAGGCCCTCAAAAGGCCGATTCATTTGCCGAAAAATAATAATAATAATAATAATAATAATAATAATAATAATAATAATAATAATAATAAGAAACAGAGCAGATACAATAGGGCCTTCGCACTCTCGGTGCTCGGGCCCTAATAATAATAATAATAATAATAATAAACAGAGCAGATACAATAGGGCCTTCGCACTCGAAGTGCTCGGGCCCTAATTAACAGTGTTGGGTAAGTTTATTTAAATTAGTAACTTAGTTGCATTACTAGTTACTTCTATCAAAAGTAACTCAGTTACTTCAAGTTACTCGTTACTTTCAAAGTAACTAGTTACTAGGGAAAGTAACTTTGGTTTTACTCAGAATTCTCCTGTTAATGTGTTGCTTCCGTAACTGGATACCCAGCCAGACTGCCAGTCTTCTAGCTTGCTTACTTGCCACAAGTGCACTGTGCCACCTACCAATAGAAAGGAAAAATAATGTGCACATTTCCACGAGAGAAATCCCACGCCTGGACCGTCGTTGACCGCTGCCATGATTCTAGCCTGCTTTTACATCCAACACAAAACTGCAGTCGTGGTGCTTTTGATTGTACTCAGAACTTGGAAATTCTGCCTTCTGAATAGGAAGATGTAGGTAACACCAGACTGCAGATGAGCTGCATACAGAGCTGGACTGGGACAAAACAATCGTCCGGGCATTTTGACTAGAGACCGCCCACCATTATAGGAAAAATCATAAAGCCTTTGAATGAAAATAAACACTGTTGTGACAGTGATGTACACTGTTCTGATGGTATATATGTATCAATCTATCAATCGTTTGTTGTAAGATTCAGATAATTATTTATTAAAAGCGAGACATTTTAAATGAGAATAAGAAAGAAAAGTATTTCCTTGTGCCCCCCTTTCCCTGTTAATGCCCTACCTGGCCCCCTGGCATCACTTTGCTAGACCCGCCCCTGCACAGTTACCAGCTGTCAGCTACGTAGAAAAGGATCCTGGTGTTATTTGTCTCTCAGAAACAGTTCATAACTTTAACTCATCCATGTCACCTAAAAGGTAAACCTGTTTCTCCATCACCTGTTCAGCTCTGATGATTCAGTAAGGACATCTCCTGGTTTCATCTGCATGTTTCCCTTTCACCAGATAACCAAACCGATATCATGACCAGCAGCTTTACAGCTGTGGCTCCAGCAAACATCAGCTGATACTAGAAATTAATATTAAATAAATTCTAACAACAGCTGATCAAGCTTAAACGTGCTGCTGTTTTTTAGCGCGACATCCGCTGGTTTCCTCTTTTTGGCGCAAAGTGGGCGATAAATAAACAAGAGAGAAAAGCCGATCAGCTGATCATTGATCAGTTTCATGATTGAAGTAGAAACGGGAGAGAATGAGAGAAGAAGAGGCAGCTGTGCAGCTTCAGCTTTGTGTCTTTTTCATTGTAGCTGAAGTCCGGGACAAACTGTGTTCCTTTTCACCTCAGTACGAAACGCGTAATATTTTCTCTGAATACCAGACGATTCTGTTTTTTACGGGACGGTTGGCAACTCTAATAATTAACCGTATGAACAAAATAAAGTTCAACATCAGTAACATCATAGCACTTATGGCTTTTCCTATAATAACTGGTGGGCCGGTCTCTAGTCAAAATGCCTGGGCCGATTATTTATTTATTTTTCGGTCCCGTCCCAGTCCAGCCCTGGCTGGACCCATCACTAGTTGAAGGTGATGGCAAAGGAGGTCCAGGAAATCTGAAGCACAGGAAACCAAGGTTAAGCGCTATCAGCCATTTCCACCTCCGCTAGAATACCCTGCACCTGCCGCCTTCTTAACCCTGTTCTCTTTTCTTCCCAGACGCACCTGCTCAGTCCCCGTCGCAACCTGCTAAATCCCCGTTCACCCCCACTGACCCACGGCTACATCATTAGCAACACCTTGTCACAAATTCACCTGTTGACTTAATAATAAACACGGCAAAACGTTTGAGCCGTCTCTGTTTGTGGTTTTCTGCAATTGAGTCCAATTTAGCTATCGGCCCGTGGCCATTGTGACAGTTCCCTGAAAAGGAAATGCTTCCCTGAGCGTGAGCAGCCTTACTGGAAGTTTAATCCAAAAGTTCAATGTTGCAGTAAAACAAGGATATATACTGATCCATATCAGTTTATATCAATAATCAAACTGAATACAGGCTGTTGGAAAGACAGGTAACATCATTTTGACTTGCTGTCACTTGGATCTGCAGCTGTGCTGTAAACAAACACTGAAGCCCAGTTCCACCAGAATAAAATAATAAAGTACATCAGCTCCTCAGCTGGAAGCTCATGATGTCCCAGCAGACTCGTGGATCAGAAGGTTACAATGTTGTTGATGCTATTTAGAGAACAAATATAAATAAGCAGACACTTTATAAGTCCCAGTGATGTCCCTGCATTCTTACTGAGACTATTAATGACAAACAGCCTGTGTGAGACGCTGTGACATCAACAACACTGGACATAAACCTGTTCTTTGTTCTGTCCTGTACTGTTGTCAGTAGAAAAGTTAGGAAAATGTAATATTTGAAGATAATTTCAGAAAATAATTCTGCTAATAATAATAATATAGTTATTTTTAAAGGTGCCTTGGTGAGATTTGGGGGTGCTTGGTCCTCCCCAAAAAAGGTCTGAACTCGCCTATACAAGAGATGCCAGAATAACACAGAAAAAGACAAACAAACTCTAAACAAGAAACAGACACATGGCATAAATATGAACGGCTCTGACATGTTTTCCTTCATTTATTTCAATTGTTCTTTTAAATTTTATTAATATGGCACAAATAACAGCAGTTTTTTATAGTAAGGTATATTGTAAGAACAACTCTATTCTAACAGGAAGAAGCATCAGGCAGATCCAACTCCTGATGGAATTTACCGGATCAAACATAAAAACTTCTAAACTTTTGATATGATGAGAGTCAGTCGAGGACCTGACATGTTAAACCGTCCGAATCACAGTCTTTGAATTAGCGTTTCATCAACAATGTTGAAGGCAGCAGTGAGAAGCTCTAAAACTGAGACTCTCTGTGGGTCACTGTGGACCTTCAGGTCACTGATGTCTTTAGTAAGAGCTGTTTCTGTGCTGTGATTGGTTTTGATCATTATTAAATTTACATAAAGAAGCAAATTCATTATGATAGAAATTACGCAATTCAGTGTTCGTAATTTTGAAAGGATTATGTAGTTTATCGATTCTCAGTTTTCAGCATCTGTGAACAAACTTCAGTCTGAGGCTGGAAAATGATCAAATCCAGAGAGTCTCCTGTGATATGAGTGCAGAGCAGGTTTGGTCCAAGTCTCTGCTGATTGGATCCATGTTCTGGTAGGTTGAGCCTTTACATTGCACAAGTTGGAGTCCAATTCTCATAGTGGGCTTCCTGGAAAAAGAGAAAGAGTTCTCCACTGAAGGAGTACATCTTTCAGAAACATCACATCCTTATAACGCTTCCTCATCATCAGCCTTTTGCGTCTGTTACCTGCTCAGGTACATAAACTGTTCTATTCATGCCGCTGACTGAAGCTACTTTTTTTTTTTCCACCAGTTGCCCTTCCTGAGATTTATCTGCCTGGAATCACTTGCAAGCCAGATGTGTAACCCACTACATGATGGAGCCACAATGTTCAGATCAGGAGTAAAAAGCACTAATAGAATAATAATAATGTCCAGTCATTGTTGGGATTAAGGCTGTAATTTCTACTGTGAATGGAAGGAGAGGAGACTGTCGCGCTGACCTAGTAGGTGTGGCTGTTACTCTTCTCTTCCTCCTCCTGCCCACTACCTGCTCTGTGCTGCTGCTTGCGCGTGGCTGCTAATTAGACCTTGTGTGCAATCTACAACTAAGCGCGGCCTGGTGCGCGCCGCTCCGCCAGGTGAGCTGAATTAGAGCAATCAAGGGCTGGCGTGCCTAGTAGACCTTAAAATGCATGCAGCAGTCATTTGACCTGAGTGCGACATACTGAGAGGACAGCAAACAAAGCACAATCCACCTTCCACTGTGAGGAAGACTTTGAGCTAGATGGGCTATCGGTAAGCTCTTGGACTCATATTTGCTGCTTATATGTTTGGGAACTGTGGAAGCGTGTTTATGCTTTGGGAAATAGTTACTGCATTTAAGTTTAAAAAATTATATTGATATTAAAATGAATGTTTAAGTTTGAATAAATTGTTTATGTAGGTAGGTAGTGTTTCCCACATTTATGTTAATTAATACTAAAAGCTACCCCGAATCCTTGGTTAAAGTCTGTATTAAAATATTTGCAAACTTTAAAATGTATACTTTAAAAATGTTTATAAAATGCAAGGTAGGCTTTACTGAAGTGTATATATTGTTATTTTATTTGTATTCTGTATAATGCATTTAATTTATCTGAATGATTAATGGAATGGTCATTGTTATTATTATTATTATTATTATTATTATTATTATTATTATTATTATTATTATCATATTTTTTTTTTTGTTTTTTTGTTTAAAGGTTTTTCACCTACCTATCTAAAAACAGCTATCTAACTAGCTAACTACCTGATTGACTGAATGAACCTGAAACTGGTCAAAAATTGAGTGAAATTCAAAGTCTGGTCTTTTTCAAGTGTGGGCACCTCACAGACAGAACACTTGACAGAGACTTTCTATTTATTTCTTTAAATAGAGATGTATGCATGGTTAAAGCTACGACTTCACAGTAAGTTAAGTTAATATGTTGTACGAACACCAACACGGTGAGATCTGATTATTATGACTTCTCTGCTATCGGAGCTCACATGTACCCGAGGTACAGAGTAGATGACTTCATTGGTGTGACTATAGGGGGCGCTGTTTAGAAAGCCGAAGGCCTTGTCGGAAACATTCATCACAGTCCTGGAGTTGTCTTCATCCTGAAAAAGAAAACAGGCACAACTGATCATCAGCTGTCACATTTTCAGTAATATTTCTGCTCATCAACACAAACCGGGTCAAAGAATAGACGAGTAAAGAGTCCACGCAGGCGAGTAAGGCCTCAGTCACAAAGGTCTTACAGGAAGGAAAGTGTCTGTAATAAAACCAATGGAGCCACTTTGCTGTGTTTCGTTGTCATTTATGGTTCTTTGTGTCTGTGTTCAGCTTTCTGTGTCGTAGCTTCACTCACAGGCAGCGTATTCATTAAAGATGCACTAGTGCTCTGACTCTGATCGGCTCTGACACTCAGATTACTGTTTAATGTTCACTGTCACAACTACAGCCAATCCGATGTAGAGAGCTGGACTTTGCAAAGTGGAGTGAGAGTTAGAATCATTTAAAAATCATCTAATTAGATTTTTGTTTCCATCCATCCGGTGAAAATTAACAATAGATTTGGTGACAGACCCACCATGATCCTACCATCACCTGACTGAGGCCTCAGCTGAAGTCAGCATCTTCATTGTACACAGTGTGAGTGGAACTCTTCCCACACCTGAGCTGTTGCTGTGGTTACAGCAGGAGCTGCACTTTGCTTGGCCTGCCGGTACCTGTCAGCTCAGTGTCTCTAACGTCCCTCAGAAAGCTCTTAACGTTCTTCTGGAGAAAAAGACGATGTGACTGATTAGTCTCTGTCAGATGCCACAGATCTGAAACAACTACAACATTCACCTGAGTTGGCATGTCCTGGCCAAATGTCCACTCACGAACACCCTTATGCTCAAACATGGTGTTTGTTATGGACAAGCTGTGATTAACACAGAGGCCCAATCAAGTTCAGATCAGGCAGGCACATGACCCCTGACAGCATAGGTTCTGGGTGCAGAGGGTGGTGGAGGTTTATGTAATGATGTGAGTAGAAGAGCTTCACACTTACATCTGTGATCGTAGTATGTAATATTTCAACAAAAGGGTCTGAAAAATACCACAGAGTGTAAACTGTTAGATTTTTTTTTTTTAAGAATTGTATTGACATTCAACAATAAACCAACAAATAAAACATTTCTTTCACTGTTAGCTGTGGGAAATGTCATCATTGTGGCTCTGTGTGTGTTTCCTGTTTCCTCACCCTTTACTTTAGAAGATCTTTTCTTGCAGGAAATCAGCACAGCCACTGAAATGATGATGATGGTGACAGCCAGAGTCAGGCCCACATACAGGAGAACATCTGCAGCAGTTTGAGAAGACGTTTGTGTCCCGCTGACACCACCTGAGGACACGTAGACAGCATACACACATATGGATAAGGATGTGTCATGTACTTTGAAAACTGAGATTATGTTTGAGATCAAGATACCTGATTGGCTGGCATCATCTAACACAAGGGTGATAAGATAATTAAGTGACCATTCTAATTGGCTGCTGTGTAGGAAAGTTTTACCAGTCTGTAATATTTTATCTCTCACACACAGTGGGTGGATGTACCTGTAGATGTTCTCTCAGACTGACTCTGTCCAGACTGCTCTGTGGTTCCAGTGGAAGCTGGTGAAGGTGTGAAGCTTCTGGAAATGGAGGTGAAACTGTGCTGTTGAGACGACCGCTGAAAAAGGTCAGAGAGTCGAGTTAGATTTATGTGTTGTTGGAACTGTGACCAGCAAAAAGCAAAGAAGAAACAAATCAAGACTCAACTTATGAAGGGAGAATCTAAAAGAGAGATTCTTTTTGAGATGGCCAAAGAGCACCACTGAACGACACAGGAAGTCATTCTCTGTGCAACTCCTCCATCTAACACACTGTAAACATTGTAATAGTTACACCCTTTTGCACACGCTCTTTCTTACTTGTTAACGTTGCTGTCTATTTTTTTGATATTTATTTATAACCACATCTGTCACCTCTGGATATGTATTATTGCCACAGGGCGATCGTGGCTCAAAGGTTGACAGTTTGTCTTGTAATCGGAAGGTTGCTGGTTGGAGCCCCGACTCCGACAGTCTCAGAATCAGAATACTTTATTGATCCCTAGGGGAAATTATTTTTCATTACAGTGCTCCATTATAAACAAACATTAACAGAGACAGACAATACACTAACTAAGAATAGCACAATATATACGGACATATATATACATAAAAGTCACTTATTAATAAATGATGGTGGTCAGAGGGCCCAGTGGCGCCAGTGTTCAGCAGCCTCGCCTCTGTCAGTGCGCCCCAGGGCAGCTGTGGCTACAATGTAGCTGCCATCACCAATGTGTGTGTGAATGTGTGGATGACTGAACGTGCAAAGCACTTTGGGGTCCTTAGGGACTAAGTGAAGCGCTATACAAATACAGGCCATTTACCATTATTATTGCATATATTGTGCTATTGCTTATATCTTAACATATTCTATTGCTCATAGTCTAGTCTGTTTTTGTTTTGTTTTTGTGTCTATTAATGTTACTGTCCTGGAGCAACCATAACCCACACAATTTCCATAGGGATTAATAAAGTATGCTGATTCTGATTAAATGTAAAAACAAACAAACAAACACTGTGACTAAACTATTTTGATTTTCTTTGCAAAGAGTATTAAAATAAAAATGATAATTAGTTGGTGTAGCCTCTTCACCCTCTGTCCAAAAGCAGCTCATTCAGCTCCTTTCCTTTAAGAAAACTAAATCCTGATTGGCTGCCTCTCACTAACAGAGTGTTTGGACAGCAGATAAGGTTTCTGTGCTCAAACCTATTTGTCTGAATTGAGCACACACTACATACACTGATGTATCGTGTCACCAACACGTTACACCCACAGGAGCTTTTATGCCATCACATTTTAAAACAATCCTCTCTTTGCAGCTTTAACAGCTTTCACATTTCAATGAAGGATTTCAGAGTGTGGCTGTGGAAATCTTTGCCTATTCATCCACAACAGCATTTTGAAACTGTGATTGAGGGTGTGGCCAAAACCTTTTGTCTATGCAGTACAGTGTGTAACCATAACTCCAGATACTGATATCATAAAGATCAAGGAGTAAAAGAAATGAATAAGAAGACAAACTTTGAAACTGAGTGCTGAGAGCAGTCTGCAGTCTGAGCTGTTGGCTCACAGGGATTACTGTACATACACTCAGCTCAGTATTAGAAACTTTGCTCATGTTTAATATGAACATCCACCACTGGAACAGGAGATATATGACAGGAAATAAGGAACAGCTGAACAGCTCCACTCTGACAACATTTGATTAATGTCAGTAAAAACTCACCGTCTGTGACAGTGACCTCAAACTCTCTGGATGAACCACTCAGGTAACATGTGTACGGTCCTGAGTCAGACTTGGTCAGCTGTGTGATGCTCACATACAGAACTCCTGAAACATATCCAATGTTGTATCTGTCTCTCTGAGCTTTGACTTTACGGGTTTCAACAAGAATGTTGTCTCCTCCACATTCTCCTCTGCAGAACATCTTTCTGTTTCCAGGTTGTTTAAAGTAACATCCGACTGTGAGAGAGCTTCCAGTTTCTTTATTGAAGCGTTTCAGCTGAGCAGGATCATCGTTTCCATCCAGCAGTGCTGTTAAAGAGACAAACAATCTATAGTTACTATCTGTGCTGCAGAAGCCACTGATGCTGCTTCATAATCTCATAATCTGCACATTATTAGATTTTATTGGATTACATTATAGGCTTTATTATTCATTACTGAATAGTCAGCACAATAAACAGTGAGAAAAACAATCCTTAAATATTGCACTACCAAAGTGTCCAAATTGTCAGATTGTTTTCCAGATTTGACAGTTTTATGAAGAACAAACTTCAACTTTTTTAAACCCTCAGCGGATGCCAGTGAAAACTCAAACTTTTCTTCAGAAACTAAAACTGTCAGAATTAATATTTTAAGATTCTCATTTATGCTTAGAAATATTTAATCATTTGTATGCTGATAAAAATCGTATCCTTATGAGGTCTGATAAGATTCTGTGTGCACTTGTGTACCATGAGATGAGAAGAAGCAGCCTTGACGTTATAATTTCCATTAAAGCTGTAGAGACCCGACTGTCTTGTTCGTTATCTCAAAGTGTAAGACTTCACACCTTTAAATGTTCGACTGAGACATGACCTATTGCAAGTTCCTGTTCTTATCGTTTAGCAGGACGTTTACTTCTGCTTGTCTGCATACAGTTTAAGTTCATTGAAAGGTCGTGTGTCTATGTATGGTATAGCTGGAAACACAGACACACACACACACACACACACACACACACACACACACACACACAGAATACAGACACTGATGTTGTTCAGAGATGCCTGCTTAAGGATGCCACGTGTAATTGTAATTGCATATTCACGAATGATTGCTTGCCGATAATAAAAAGGGCTGTAGCAGAGGAATCAGTCGAAGTTGGTTGAGTTCAGGTGAAGGAATCTTTTCCTCAACTTTGACTGACTTCCCTCGCGAGCCACAAAGACAAAGAGCTCTGTCTTGTTCTGTTTTGTCGTGCAGTTTGTTGGTCTTGTGTTCCAGCGGGGTTTGTGCCTAGATAAACCCAACAGAAACTAAACATTTCCACAGCTGAAACAGAAACTCACCTTCAGCAACAAAGATTCCAAACCGTTTGTATGAAGCTGATGATGAAGATCCACCCAAACCACAGCTGTACTGTCCAGAGTCAGACTCAGTCAGCTTTGAGATGCTCACAGATAAAACATAAACTGTTGATTCTCTTTTATATTCAATGCTGTATCTGCCTGTTTGAGTTCTGACATCAGTTGTTTTAATGAGAATGTTTTCTCCTTCACAATCTTCTCTGCAGAACATCTTCCATGTTCCTGATGATTGAAAAACAAGAGGAACTGTAACATTTCCTCCAATGACTCCATAGGAAAGAATCTGAGCATTGGTGACTTCAGGGTTTCCATCCTGCAGAGCTGTTGGAAACATGAACCATCAATAGTTACTGTTTGTACTTCCTGTAAGAAGCTGCAGTCTGATCACAGCATCCACACACAGACATAGAAGTTGTGAAGAAACAAAGTTTTAGTTTTAGTTTTTAAGGATGAATCATCGTACAGACGCAACCAAAAGTTAAGAAAAATGTTTTGTTTTATTTCAACAATTTACTGAAAATAGAAAGTATAGAGATGACCCTGATGAAGACTTTGCCTCGATACACATTGGCCCGCTTTTGTTCGTTTAACTGCTTTAACCTTTGACAGAGTGCCTCAGCAGTTTCACTTTTTCTTTAACATTTACACACACACACACACACACACACACACACACACACACACACACACACACACATACACACATACACACACACACACACATTCAGCCTCGTCCGTCACTGTGGTCGAGTGAGCCCTCATCTAGGAAGTTGTGGTTAAAACCGCAGCAGCTTGAATTTTGTTATTCCTCTATTACTGGTATTATGGGATGGATGCTTAGCAATGAAAAATGCATTGGAAGAAATTTTACTGTCAAAAATTAGAAGCTACTTTTTTGATAAGATGAAACCATTACTTTATTTACTCATAACACTTTGTTTTACTTATAGCATGACATAAGCAGTAAATCTCCACACTTCTCTACACATGATGATAGAAAAATCTGATTTAAGGGCGATCAAATTAAAGGAAAGAAAGAGAAACAGAGGAAGATTATAATAAAAGTCCTAAATCTTAAAGGTTAAAGGCAATCTTAAAACAGGCCAGTTAAAAAGCAGGAGTGCCTGCTGCCAAGCACATAGAAACCATCATGTAGCTGACAAATACGACTTTAGTTTTTATTTTTTGTCAGGGATCAGTTACAGTCACATGAGATGTCGGCATCTGCCCGGCTAATGTTTTTTCTCACCAAAGTTTCCCACTAAAATATTTTAGCTGTCAACTTAAGAAAGCAGACTAAATTTGGACCTGAACGAAGAAGAAAATAACAAACTAGAACAGGGAGGCTAAGCTTTAGTCTACAGGTCAATAAAAATCTAAACACAGGCAAGAAGTCAAATAACTCAACAAGAACTGAAAATACTCTAAAATACTAGAATGAAGCTGAACCAAAAAAAACAAACAAACAAAAAACTAACAATAATTAAAACAAACAGTAGAAAAACAATAAAAACCTAAACAGAAATCCAAATTCACACACTGAATAAGAATTAAACCTCAAACTTAACACAAACTCTGAGGATTGTAATAAAAGAAAGAAAAAGTTTTTGGTTGTTGGCAGCAGAAGGAGGTTTGTGTCTGAGCAGTTTGCAACCAGAGTCAGAAATGAAGAAGCGTCCATGAAAGTGACTCATAGCTGACTCTGATCATCATGTTTAACAATAGAAAGAAACATGTTGGAAGAATGAGAGTGACAGAAAGAAAAAGTGAATGTACTCACAAAGGAAGAAGAAGCAGATCAGAGTGTGATGGACTTTCATGATGAGGCTCTGATGGTTTACTGCTGCCTCTCTTCTTCTTCACTGGAAACCAGGAACTTGTGACGCCTCACTTCTCTAACTGAAGGAGTCCCTCCTCCAAACACACACACACACCTCGACACTCCTCCCTCTGCATCACGCTTTTTCTTTTCTTCCTTGTTTCCTGCTTCCTTGTGTCCTCTGTCTGAAGGAATTCTCATTAAACTGTGATCAAACTTTCTGTGTGCAACAAAAAAATACAACACGTTCTTGTTGCTGCTGTGAATTATATTTAACAGTCCTGAATATTAAAGTAACCATAGACACTGTTATGATCATCCAACATCTGAGATCATTACATACAGACTACAGTGTAACGAAGCACTTTATGAAGCAGCTCGACTCCTCTCTCCTCATGTGTCTCCCTCAGCTTATCGCTTATCGCTGACAGGAGGAAATAAGACCCAAAATGAGGATGTGATTAAAACTATCAACCATGTTGAAACTGAGAAATGAGAAAGAGGTTTGAGCAGCAGGACCCGAGGCCTAATATAAATCCTGGTTTTCACAGAGCATCCTGCGTTATAAAAGGTTGTAAAGGTTCTCACTGACAAAATTCGTTAAAAACTCAGTGGAATTGTTTTTTTGGAGTTTATTTTTTGCAGAATAAGTCATTTTTTTCATATTTCATAATGAATTTGAATTTGCCAACAGTGAGTGTGAGTTTTAGGAGGTATTCCATACCACCTTAAAAGTTGTTGGCAGCTGCTGGTTGCCTTTGAGTGAAATTAGCTTCTTTTTTCTCAGTAAGGTCTTTCTCTGCAGTTATTTTTCTGACCTGTAAGATTCACATTGTGTTACTTTGTGACTTTAAAAAAAATTCTTACAGCTTTTAAACAATCAGCAACAACTACACAAAAACTACACACTGACAGTAAAAATGAACAGTACACACACACACACACACACACACACACACACACACACACACACACACACACACACACACACACACACACACACACTCTGCCTGTCTGTAAAGTATTAGCAGACAGTTTCATGCTTTCAGGTGTTTGTTGTGTTCGTCAGGGCTGCACAGTAAATCAGATTTGATTCTCAGTGATTTATCTTTCCACGATTAAATGAGCATGACTGAACGATACTGCACCCTCCACCAATAACACTGCAGAGCAAAACAAAATCAAGCGCTCCCCGACGTCATCGCCAACCAATGACATGCCTACATGTGCCAGCTGTTCCTGCATGAGTCTCGATGAGTGACACTATGTTAAAGATGTAACATACAACAAAGAAGAGCGAGCATTGCTGAGCAGCAGACTAAATGGTAAATGGACTGATTCTCATAGAGCGCTTTCTACTCTCTCAGAGTAGAAAGCGCTCTATGCAACATGCCACATTCACCCAATCTCACAAGCACTGTCTCTAAACCGAGTGTTTTTCTAATGACATTCACACTCTGATGGATGCATCGGAGAGCAACTTGGGGTTAGCATCTTGCCATCTTGTTCAAAGAAGAGGAGACGCTGCTCAGCGAGGAACACGGCCTGCGTCTGCCATCAAATTCAAAATGAGCTCACAGTTTTCTTAAAATGGTTCATTTTCTCAGTTTAAACATTTTATATGTTTTCTATGTTCTGTTCTGAATAAAAATACAGAACAAAATAAATAAAACAGAATTATTTGATATAATGAATAAAATATGTGTTTATGACGTTTACAAATCATTAAATTCTGTTTTAATTCAGACTTTATAAATAAGAACGTCACCGCACAATGAATCAGGATACTTTATTAATGCCTGGGATTCTGTAAATATAACATATTTACTATAAGAACGACAGAAGAAAAATGCAGACTCGTTTCAGCACATGGAAGCTGAAGGCTGGTTTCTCTTGTGTAACTACAATTTACACAACACTGTGGTTAAGGAATCCCATGGTGTTGAAGCTCAGTGTGGGTTTCAGATGAAATGAAAATAGCAGAAGCATCAAAGTTCCTTTTACACGATTATGAGGAAAAAAACTGTTTCTGAGTTCCCCTCAGAGCAGGGAGCTCAAACACTGGCAGCCCAGATATTGACCTGATGAAATATAACACAGTTTGGTCCCTGAAGTGACTTTTTGTTTGTTTTTGAGGGAAATGTTAAAATAAGTTCTATAAAAAGCCAAAAATGTTTTAATATGAGCAGAGAGCAGAAACATGCTGAGTTTAGTTCAGTGAGAGTCACAAACTCATGTGAACACTTTTTTATTTTGTTACATATGAACAAAATTACAGCAGAGGTGCTGCCAGGTGTCTGGACAGAAAGAGAGGAGCGATGTGTTTATTTGGTAGCTCAGTGAAAGATTTCAGTTATGAGTGAGAGAAAAATGTGAAGTTTGCAGTTTTGTCTTGTTATACAATATTTGAAATGAAAAAAAAATAAAACACCAAATTTTCTGAAATATTAGTGGGTGTTTTCTTGTTGTTTTGTTTGTCTTGTCCTACTTAAACACTAACGTGGCCCTCCAATGAGAGGAGAGCTCATTTACGTTTGAGACCCAGGATCAGCAGGATCGGTCCCATCACAGCAACAGGGAAGCTCCCCATGAATATATTAGTGATCTAGAAACAGGCAGATTAGTAACATAAAGCATAATACAGTTCTACAGATATGATTTCATTGTTATATCATCATAATTATCATGTTGTGGCTAAACTACCTGGATAACATCAATTCTTTATTTGTCCTGCTAAAGCGTCTCATTCAGATTAAAATCTCTTTGACAACAAATAAAAACACAAGTGAAGAAACAAATTCAGCGACATGCAAACAAATGAACACAACATCCAGATTCTATTCAATAACATATCAAGAACGAGAGCAAAAGCAGCCACACTGAGAAAGACAAGAATTTCCTTGGTTCATGTTCCTGCTGTTAAACTCCGTCAGAGGAAACTGTGCTGACAGTGTCGGGGAGAGCATATTCACAAGCCTTCATACTTCTGTTCCGACTCTGGAGGCGAGTATTTGTAAATGACAGTTTATTGTTTTACAAAAAAACTGCTTGTTTTGCTGATTAGGATGTACAGTTATTGACTTGGATCTTTGTGAGTGGTTGAACGTTATGTTTGATTCATTTAATCTCGACTTAAGTTACTTACTCTTTTTATTGAGTAAGTAATTTAAGTTATTAAGTTCTAAAGTTGTTTCTAATCCGACTTGATGTTTAGTAAAAGGAGTTTTTCAGAAGATCAACCACACATAAAATGTATTGGACTTCAGAAAGTTTCAGCACCACAATCTTCTCTGTACTTTTAAATGATTTTGTTTTGCTACCTTGAAAGGTGACTCACTAATTTCATGTTTCTGATCATTGTTTAAATTCCTGTACAGTCTGGCATCATCTAGGAAAAACAAAACCCAATATGTCTGCTAATATGACAGCTACATGAATTCTTCACAAATGTGCAAAAACTAGCTTGGCCAGCTTTATGACTGGATGCTACTCTGACTCACTGCGTCATCTCTTTAGAGGTCATCTTTTTTTGGCTTGGCCTTTAACCCAGAATAGAAATATTAATTTTATTTGATTTTTATTGTCTTTTTGATGTCATGTTCATGTTCAGCTCTGAATCTGGAGAGTCTGGTCAGTGATTTGTGAGTGTGGAGTAGATTTGGTCCAGGTCTCTGGTGGCTCCATCAAGGTTCTGGTAGTTTGAGGCTTTACATGTAGAAACTGGACTAAAGTTCTTAAAGTGCACTTTCTAAAAAACAGACAAATATTTATTATTAATTATACAACCTGAATCTTTTCCAGAACATTTACACAGATGCTGAAAGCAGCTTCATTTCATCTATTTAGAGAATTGTAGCAGCAACACTGAAGATGACCTGCAGTTAAGGACAGCAGATGATCTCTGGCATCCTACGTACTCGAGACACGGAGGAGACAACTTCATCGGTGTTACTACAGGAGGCGTTGTTGGGAGAGACACGGGCCTTGTTAAGAAAACTCAGTGCACTATGGGTGGGTTTGTTTGAGTTGTCTGTAGCCTGAAAAAGAGAAAAGAAGCCAAAGAACAGAAGTCAAAACAGGAGAAATCTGCTCTCTCTTTCTAGTCCCTGTCAGGACTCTTGCTGCAGCATTTTGGATTAACTGAAGGCTTTCAGGGAGTTTTTAGGACATCCTGATAATAATGAATTACAATTACAATTCCAGCCTGGAAGTAATAAATGCATGAACTAGTTTTTCAGCGTCACTCTGAGACAGGATATTTCTAATGTGTGTGTGTGTGTGTGTGTGTGTGTGTGTGTGTGTGTGTGTGTGTGTGTGTGTGTGCATGCATATGTGTGAAAGCCCTGAAACACCAGCAAAGTGCAGCATGATGAAACCCGAAACCAAACATTCAAACAACGGTTAACACACTAGTGTAGATCACAGCAGGCAGTGTGGACAATTGTCCTGAGAGAACAGCTGGACCCCCATCAAGATCACCTGAATCACAGGAATTCAAACATCATAGAAAACAAAGAGGGTTGATGAGATGATGAGAAATCATGAGACCCAGTTTCTTGCAAAAATAGCCAAGACCAAGAAGCCGGGAACACCAGTGTGCTGTGTGAGAAACATGGATGAAAGTCTGCACCAGTGTCCAGAGCCTCCCACTACCACCACCACCAGCCAGCAGCGGCCCACCACCAAAGGTGCACTACAACCAGTTACACAAGCCGCCCACCCAGGCTCCACACCCCTAGACCCCCATCAGCTCCGGAGGCGAGAGACACGCACCCCAAACCAGAGGGCCATGCACAGGGATAGGGCAGTGGGCCTGCAGGAAGGACCCCAGGACTGCACTACGCAGGGGGGGCAGATCAAGTGAAAGAGAAGGGAAGAGAGCGAAGCCAGAAAGAACCGGCAGGATCAGCCCGCTCTCACTCCTCTCCATGTCCAACTGCTCCACATATCCAGGGCCACTTCCACCCCGCCCACAGCCAAGAGCCAACACATGACAGAGAAAAAACAGCCCCCTGCATGACTGCCAAGGTATCCACCCCTAACATGGCAAACCACCCCTCATACATACACCAAGGGCGACACACATTATATATACAGACACCATGTAGATGTAAAGGAAGGTTGGAGATTGGCCTATGATTAATTTGGACAGTAGGGTCAAGAAATAGCTTTTTAACTAAAGGTTTAACTACAGCCAGCTTGAAGGCCTGTGGTACATAGCCGATTATTAGAGATAGGTTGATCATATTTAAGATCGAAGCATTAATTAATGGCAGGACTTCTTTGAGCAGTTTTGTAGGAATGGGGTCTAAAAGACACGTTGATGGTTTGGAGGAATTAATTATTGAAGTTAACTCAGAAAGATCAATTGGAGAAAAAGAGTCTAACTTAACATTGATGGTACTAAAAGTAGCTGTAGATAATATTACATCTGTGGGATGATTATTGGTAATTTTTCCTTTAATGGTTAAAATTTTATTTGTGAAGAAATTCGTGATGTTAACATTAAAACCTTTATTGTTTTGAGTTTTCTTCACTGGACTCTTGAACAATTTAAAAGATTAAAAGTTCCCCAAACTCACCTCTGTGACATCAGCATACTGTGTTTCTACAGGAACATCTGAAAAAAGCACAAAGGTGAGTTTAAACTATTACAGGTGAAAGGACAGGTGCACCTGGTCACTGCAAACAAATCCTGATGTCTGGAAATGTTCATCTGCTCACAAAGACAGTGAACAGCAGCATTTCAGACAGTCATTAAGAGGACAAACCACATATGTGTCAGAAAAGCTCAAAAATGAAAACACTTCAAGAACCCAGGTTGTTTAAATGCTTGAAGTTGCTGCTGGTACTGCCAATGTGGGATTATTAAATTCTATAACTTAACCTGAATTCTTAACAGAATTAGTGTTCAGTTTGTATCTCTGTTCTTCAACGAGTAACTGTCAGACCCAGGGTCCCTGACAGTTATGGGCAGTTATGGACATGTGTGCTTTTGGTGTTGCTGTCTCTCGTCTTCCTGGTTTCTGGGTTTGTGTGTGGGGGGGGTGAGGGGGGTGGCACTGGCCACACCTTAGGACCTCACACACCTGCTGCTGATCAGGCTCGTTGGGGGAGCTACTTAAGAGAATGATGGAGCGCCCACCGGTGCAGGATTGTTGCGTGAGATTCCACGTTAGTGTTGTTAGTGTCAAGTCCAGTGAGTGTATTCCTGCAGTATTTTAGTCTCCTGACAGCTGCCTCTATTGCTTCCTGCAGGAAGAGCGTGGAAAGCCAGAGAGCAGCGAGCACGGGGAGTGCAGACACATGGGGACGGAGAGCACGAGGCAAGGACTTATTGAGGAGGAAGACACAACATGGGAGTCAGGGGAATCCACGGGGATTATTTATGTGAATATTTACTGCACTGTAAATAAATGCACTGTTCAGCACACAGAGTCCAGCATTTGGGTCCTCCTTTCCCCACATCCCCACGGCTGGCCAGCACTAACTGTGACAGGAACACACAGCATTTTCAAATCTTCTATGGGAAAATATTCTGAATATAAAAAATTTGTGTTTCCAAAACTTTATTTAACTGTAAAGAGACGCCAACAACTAAAATGTTCATTACTGTGAGAAATGGAACATGTCACCCGTGCTCCTGTTGTCTCACCTTTTCGTTTAGAGGATCTTTTCTTGTAGAATATCAGCACAGACACTGAGACCAGGATGATGGTGACAGTCAGAGTCAGACCCACATACAGCCCATACTGGTTCTGTCCAGTTAATGATGGGATGACTGGTGAAAAAGATCAGAGAGCTTCAGGTGTGGTTAGATACGTGAACAAAATAAATAAAAATAAATAAAAATCTAGACAGAAACCTCAGACGAGAAAATAAAGGAAAAAATGTGAACAACTTGATTTTCTTTGCAAAGATTGTCAAAGTAATAAATTAAATACAGGTGTTATTTATCTTTTATATACAGATGCTTGAAACACTAACAACTGCAATGATCAATAAAAATATTATTTAGCTACCAGAGACATTAAAGTGGACCCATTCTGCTCATTACAGCTTCCATATATTTTTATTCTTGGGCTGTACTACAGTAACTTTGTGTTTTACAGTTGAGCCTTGTGTGTTGGATCAGCCCTCAGAGCATTCTCTGTCTGAAACAAGCTTCATCAGTTCTCATCTTCACGTCTTCCTTTGAGGATGATCCTCAAAACAGGAGATTTGAAAGCAGGTGAGACGGGCTTCTGTGATCACAGCAAGAGCTCCCCATGAGGGTTATCCACTTTATTTTACATTGTACAAAGTAGAAAAACTCCAAAAGGTTGATTCTGTTCATCTGCACGTAGCTTTTTCAGTGGGAGAAACAGTCTAACACTCAGAGCAGTCTGAGCTGTTGGCTCACAGGGATTACTGTACATACACTCAGCTCAGTATTAGAAACTTTGCTCATGTTTAATATGAACATCCACCACTGGAACAGGAGATATATGACAGGAAATAAGGAACAGCTGAACAGCTCCACTCTGACAACATTTGATTAATGTCAGTAAAAACTCACCATCTGTGACAGTGACCTCAAAGTCTCTGGATGAGCTGCTGGAAGATCCACTCAGTAAACATCTGTACCGTCCTGAGTCAGATTTGGTCAGCTGTGTGATGCTCACATACAGAACTCCTGGATCTGTATGTGAAGCATATCCAATGTTGTATCTGCCTCTCTGAGCTTTGACATCATCTGTTTGAACAAGAGTATTGTCTCCTCCACATTCTCCTCTGCAGAACAACGCTCTGTTTTCAGGTTGTTTAAAGTAACATCCGACTGTGAGAGAGCTTCCAGTTTCTTTATTGAAGTGTTTCAGCTGAGCAGCATCGTTTCCATCCAGCAGTGCTGTTAAAGAGACAAACAATCAATAGTTACTATCTGTGCTGAAGAAGCCACTGATGCTGCTTCATAATCTCATAATCTGCACATTATTAGAATTTAATAGATTAGATTACAGTCTTATTTATTACTGAATTATCAGCTTTAAGCACAGTGAGAAAAAAATCCTTATTTACGACAGATGTGTTCCTTCAAAATATTGCACTACCAAAGTGTCCAAACTGTCAGATCATTTTCCAGATTTGACAGTTTTATGAAGAACAAACTTCAGCTTCTTTAAACCGTCAGCGGCTGTCAGTGAAAACTCTGCTTCAGAAACAGAAACTAAACATTTCCACAGCTGAAACAGAAACTCACCTTCAGCAACAAAGACTCCAAACCGTTCGTATGAAGCTGATGATGGAGATCCACCCAAACCACAGCTGTACTGTCCAGAGTCAGACTCAGTCAGCTTTGAGATGCTCACAGATAAAACATAAACTGTTGATTCTCTTTTATATTCAATGCTGTATCTGCCTGTTTGAGCTCTGACATCAGTTGTTTTAATGAGAATGTTTTCTCCTTCACAATCTTCTCTGCAGAACATCTTCCATGTTCCTGATGATTGAAAAACAAGAGGAACTGTAACATTTCCTCCAATGACTCCGTAGGAAAGAATCTGAGCATTGGTGACTTCAGGGTTTCCATCCTGCAGAGCTGTTGGAAACATGAACCATCAATAGTTACTGTTTGTACTTCCTGTAAGAAGCTGCAGTCTGATCACAGCATCCACACACAGACACACTGAGAGCAGAGCTGACTCTTGGGCAAAGGCTATGTCAGCAGCTGCCTCAAGCTCCACCTGCTGTAACGGGCTCTGCTGCAAGTTTAAGAACAAAACAAACAAAAAATGAGAGCGCACCAACATCAGTGAGGAGAGAGAGGTGGAGCTATTTTATCAGCTGTGGCCAAACCATAATCTAAAGTGCCAAACAGCTGGACTGTTAATAAGGTTTTTATTAGAATATTAGTATCGACAATGGAGGGGAACTTTGTACACTTTGTAAAAAAGATTTAAAATACGATATTTTATAATTAAAGTGACAAAATATTTTAAATGACCAGTCTGTTAAGTCTGGAGTTCAATTCAATTCAATTTAATTTTATTTATACAGCACCAAATCACAGCAACAGTCGCCTCACAGTGCTTTATATTGCACAGTAGATCCTATAATAATAGATACAGAGAAAACCCAACAATCATATGACCCCCTATGAGCAAGCACTTTGGCGACAGTGGGAAGGAAAACTCCCTTTAACAGGAAGAAACCTCCGGCAGAACCAGGCTCAGGGAGGGCGGGGCCACCTGCTGCGACCGGTTGGGGTGAAAGAAGGAAGACAGGATAAAGACATGCTGTGGAAGAGAGACAGAGATTAATAACAGATATGATTCGATGCAGAGAGGTCTATTAACACATAGTGAGTGAGAAAGGTGACTGGAAAGGAAAACCCAATGCATCATGGGAATCCCGGCAGCCTCACGTCTATTGCAGCATAACTAAGGGAGGATTCAGGGTCACCTGGTCCAGCCCTAACTATATGCTTTAGCAAAAAGGAAAGTTTTAAGCCTAATCTTGAAAGTAGAGATAGTGTCTGTCTCCTGAATCCAAACTGGAAGCTGGTTCCACAGAAGAGGGGCCTGAAAACTGAAGGCTCTGCCTCCAATTCTACTTTTAAATACTCTAGGAACAACAAGTAGGCCTGCAGTGTGAGAGCGAAGTGCTCTAATAGGGTGATATGGTACTACAAGGTCATTAAGATAAGATGGGGCCTGATTATTTAAGACCTTGTATGTGAGGAGCAGGATTTTGAATTCAATTCTGGATTTAACAGGAAGCCAATGAAGGGAAGCCAAAAGAGGAGACATATGCTCTCTCTTTCTAGTCCCTGTCAGGACTCTTGCTGCAGCATTTTGGATTAACGCAGAGATTCCCAAAGTGTGGGGCCCGCCCCCTAGGGGGGGCGCAGAGCCATTGCAGGGGGGGCGCGGTATGAAAAGAAAAAAAAAAGAGCGCTTGGACACAGTGGACAGGTTTTTGACGGGGCTCCCACACAAACGCAAAGCAGGAGATGAAGCATCGCCAAATGTGTTTCCAAACCAACTTCCTTCCAAGCCAAAGACAGGAAAATATGGTGAAGCATATCTTCCCTTTGGCTTCACCTGCACAAGTGCCAAGGTAGGTCTCCCCTGCAAAATTAGTTTCCCTGCGTCAGGAGCAGCGCTGGGCTCTCCAAATCACGGACAAACAGTATCCCACATTCTGGATTTTTAGTTCACAAACACTTCTTGTAATAACTAACTACTCCTGACATTTTGGACATGTTAGCTCTTTATGCAGTAAAGTTACAGCGGGATACAAATAATATCAGGCTGATCCTGCCGTAATTTGTTCCCCCGGTTCAAATCACGGACAAACAGCTGTTTATGTGTTTAAACCCATTTTGCACAGAGAGACATTTTTTGAAAAACGTATTGACAGCAATGTTGAAAATTATTACACAGGAAAAAAACAACTACACGTAAAATAATCACACCGTGACGCCTCTGCCTTTCTAAATGGAGGGACAGTAACTGCGTGTGTATGTAAGCGTGTAAAACCTGCAGATAGTCAGATTAACAGTATTTTGTCTCTATCTGCAATTCATCTCATGTAAACAATAACGTGGCGCACAGCGTGACGTGAAAAGAGGCACATACCTTTGACATTGCGTGACGAACTCTGTAATCCTCGTCCACACGTAAACGCAGAAAAGGAGTTTAATCTCCGTTTTCGGTGAATCGCAACGCCGTTTACGTGTGGACGAAAAGCCCAAACGCATAGAAACAGCTGAGTTTTCAAAAATACCGTGTGGGGGGTTAGGTGGTGGGGGCGCGAACATTTTCTTGTAAAAAGGGGGCCTGGCAAAAAAGTTTGGGAACCACTGGATTAGCTGAAGGCTTTTCAGCGAGTTTTTAGGACATCCTGATAATAAAGAATTACAGTAGTCCAGCCTGGAAGTAATAAATGCATGAACTAGTTTTTCAGCGTCACTCTGAGACAGGATATTTCTAATTTTAGAGATGTTGCACAAATGGAAGAAAGCAGTCTTACATATTTGTTTAATATGTGCGTTGAAGGACATGTCCTGGTCAAAAATGACTCCAAGGTTCCTCACAGCATTACTGGAGGCCAAGGTAATGCCATCCAGAGTAAGAATCTGCTTAGATACCATATTTCTAAGATTTTCAGGGCCGAGTACAATAACCTCAGTTTGATCTGAATTAAGAAGCAGAAAGTTAGCGGCCATCCAGGTCTTTATGTCTTTAAGACATTCCTGCAGTTTAACTAATTGGTGTGTGTTACCTGGCTTCATGGACAGATAGAGCTGCGTGTCATCTGCATAGCAGTGAAAATTTATGCTATGTCTTCTAATGATGCTGCCTAAGGGAAGCATGTACAATGTAAACAGAATTGGTCCTAGCACTGAACCCTGTGGAACTCCATAATTGACCTTAGTGTGTGAAGAGGACTCTCCATTTACTTGAACAAATTGGAGTCTATTAGATAGATATGATACAAACCGCTGCAGTGCAGTACCTGTAATACCTACAGCATGTTCTAATCGCTCTAATAGGATATTATGGTCAACCGTATCGAACGCTGCACTGAGGTCTAGCAGGACAAGCACAGAGATGAGTCCACTGTCAGAGGCCATAAGAAGGTCATTTGTAACCTTCACTAAAGCTGTTTCTGTGCTGGGCTCTGAAACAAGCTCACACCACCTGGCATTCCCAGGCAGGCTCCCATCCAAGTCCTATCCCAGCCCAACACTGCTTAGCTTTTGAGATCAGACGAGATCGGACATGCTCAGGGTGGTATGGCCATAAGCTGCTTACCTCACAGCCCATTATTCCCTCAGTGGGCTGGTTTCAGTCATTATGCAAATGTACTGTTTATAAGGTTTGGGGAAACCTGCAGTCAGCTGAGACTGAAGAAGTCACTTGGATGAGTGACGAAACGTTTCTTCCACTGAAAACGCTACGTCCAGATGAACAGAATCAACTGTTTGGGATTTCCTTACCTGGATGATTGAGCATACATCAAGATATTTATTCACTAAATTAATTGGTAGGTTAATCACTGATTATGTTTTAAGGCTACGCCTATTTACCATCAGTTGCAGCCCTAAAATAAAGAAAGCTTTAAAAATCAATGAAAAAGAAGCAGAACGATAACCACGGTGGCACAGAATGAGCTTTGTGTCTCAGCAGTTACCAAGAAGGGAAGAAGCTGCCCATTAAAGCAACTCACAGCTGACCGAGATGACCATGTTTAACAATAAGAAAAGCAAGAAACATAAGTGCCACAAAAATATGCCAGTATACTCACAAACGAAGAAGAAGTAGATCAAACTGTGAAGGATGTTCATAACGAGGCTCTGATGGTTTACTGTTTCATTAGAGCTCTGTTAAAAATCTCTTGCTTTGACTCCTCTCTCTTTCCGTTCCTCTGAACCCATACGTGGTGGGAGGGACTATGAAGGACCCAAGAAGAGGATGTGAAGAAACAAATCGACTATACAGAAACAGAAATGAGTAAGAGGTTTATGCATGTGGGCGATCGTGGCTCAAGAGTTGGGAGTTCGCCTTGTAATCGGAAGGTTACCAGTTCGAGCCCCGGCTCGGACAGTCTTGGTCGTTGTGTCCTTGGGCAAGACACCACCCGTTGCCTACTGGTGGTGGTCAGAGGGCCCGGTGGCGCCAGTGTCTGGCAGCCTGGCCTCTGTCAGTGCGCCCCAGGGTGGCTGTGGCTACAACGTAGCTTGCCATCACCAGTGTGTGAATGTGTGCGTGAATGGGTGGATGACTGGATATGTAAAGCGCTTTGGGGTCCTTAGGGACCAGAAAGGCGCTATATAAATACAGGCCATTTACCATTTACCAGGCCATCTGGG
Organism: Oreochromis aureus; assembly: GCF_013358895.1. Taxonomy (NCBI): domain Eukaryota; kingdom Metazoa; phylum Chordata; class Actinopteri; order Cichliformes; family Cichlidae; genus Oreochromis; species Oreochromis aureus. The sequence goes on from NC_052961.1 coordinate 2,183,510, forward strand.
CTTGAGGTTCACTGCTCATTCATGTACCACTTTGCAATTACACAGTTACTGAAAGTGGATCGAAGGGTGGAAACTTCTGCAGTGACAACCTAAAGAGTGAGCATGGGTCCAGCTTGTTCTGCTGTGCAGCACTGGTGTCATGTATAACCAATGCAAAAGCTGTTGGAGAAGGTACCAAGGCCTGTATTCATAAAGCTGCCTGTACTTAAACTAGCTCTCAAGGTTGAAAATCTTACAAAACTCTTAAAATTATCATGTTTTCCATGAATTTCAACTTTAAGTTCAGGCTCAATTCTGTAAAAAGTGAATCCTTGTAGATATTTGCACCCCATAAAGTTAATTAATCATTTTAGATTTCTAGAATCAATCAGAACTAATTTAATCATCAAGACTAATTGAATTGTTAAAGCAGTCATATCAGTATTTATGGTTCTTAATGTTAAGTCTTTTATGGATTGTCTTTATGCATCCAGGTAAGTAAGTCCCAAAAGGTTGATTCTGTTCATCTGGACGTAGCGTTTTCCCGCTGCAAACAGATCGATCAGGTCTGTGTCCCAAAATGTTGTGTGCACAAAAATGAGGTCAGCTGAGAACCGGAGTGACCATCGAGTATGGGATTTTTCTTCCACTGGAATGCTCCAACCTGCTGCTTTCATAGAGGTGTCCCCACTTGCTGATAAGTAGACAATCAAATGCATTTGATTAGCAGTACCTGGCTCCTACTTATACATTTAATTCCTATGGAAGCAGTAATGGTGTAAGGTTTCATACATCTGAATTTTGACTTTATTTTTCTCAGATAAGTAGTGGGTTGGTGTAATATGTGTTGTTTTGGCGTTGATTTGTGGTTGTATATTAACCTAATTTCAGATCAGCTAAAAAACTGAGCGTTTTCAGTTTGCAGTCAGGAGTCAGAGGACTGATGTTTTCTCATGGACTATTTCATTTAAAATACAGGAGAAAGGGGGGGAGGTGACAGCAGCTGCGTATGAATATCAGCATGTGAAACTGATTCATGGTTAGAACAAAGAGGAACGGAGCTTATTTTTCACAGCAATGTTCTCATTTATGTTGTGGTTATTCTTCTGAATTGTAACTTCTCTAGAAGAGGTTGCTGGCATTCATTGAACTTCCAGAATGTTACTTCCTTCATTTTTATTGGGTTTGTAACTTTTTATTTTCTTACAACTTTGAAACTTTTGGCTGTTTTTGAAAGCTACCAAACATTATATCAAGAGTGCTAAAAAATACAACTCCACAAATAACGTGTATCAGACCATAAGATTTTAGTTTGTTCAGTGCTGCAGCACACACAGTGTTCAGGTGATTGTTGTGTTGTCTCTGTCATCAGTGCTTTGAGTTCTACACCTCCGCCACTTCCTCCCTCTTCTGAAGGAGCAGCTGCCAACGCCACTGAGAAGCCTATAAAACTGGGGCGGCTACCCAAAGCCCGACATCACTGCCCCTGGTGTCCTCTACATCCCACTCCTCAGACCCCTCCCATTTCCAGCTTGAGGTAACGTTTCACCTGAAACACCAACAGTTCTCCTCTTGAGGCTCTCCGGGACCAAGGGGCAGCTGAAAACTTAATCAACCAGAACTTCGCTTCTCTACTCCACATCCAACTAAGCCTACCCCATTCAGTTCCAGACACAGCATGTCCATCGGGGACCACCAGGAGGAGATCCAGTTTCTCATAGTCTCTGCCACTTCCTCTCCTCTCATTCTGTGCTATTCCTGGCTCTGTTGGCATGACTCCCATATCTCCTCGTCATTGTGTCAGATCTTGGGCTGGGGTCTCCAGTGTCTACATTGTTGCCTCTTTCCTCTTCCAGAGCCCATTGATCTGGACAAGATCCCTCAGGTCTATCACGATCTCTCTGAGATCTTCAGTAAGAAGCGACCCTCTACCTTACCCCGCATCATTCCTACGACATGGCCATCAAGCTCCTCCCTGAAGCAGTGTGCGTCAGCTTCCGGCTCACCTCAGGTGCTGTAAGTGTTTCTTCACTTTGTTCATTCTCTCATCTGTGATCAGTGCACTGGATGTTACTAAAGTAACTGCGTTCCTCTTCCAACCCATCGCTAGCCTTTGTCGCATTTGGCTCTAGCCAGCACGCTACACAGGCGGGCCAATTTATAAAAAAAATCATCCATGCGTTTTCCCAGATCGTGACATTTATGTGCAATGAATATAATTCGATTTTGTTTCATTACTTAAAAACAATCAAACTGATTTGTTATAAGTGACTTGATTAAAACTTAAGGAACATTTTCACTGTTTAACACACAAACATGACAACACAAACCAGACTGGAGCTTCCCTGCTGGCCTCTGCATTGTGCTGGGACATCTTCAACTCTCTGAACTCTTTATACTGAAGCCCTGTGGAGGTTTCAGGTGGAATGAAAATATATTAAAGTTCCTTTAATAACCAATGAGAGAGAAAAAAGAACCTGCTTCCTCTATTCTCCTTAAAGCATTAAAGCACCTATCAGTAACATTTAAACACCAGATTTAGTCTGAAAAAGTGTTTATTAATGTGTCCTGATGCATGCTCGATCATCCATCTAAGGATCTGTGTTCTTTGGGCTGTTGTGTTCTCAGTGGGGGAAACATTTTGTCACTCAAAGTCTCTTCTTCAGTCTCAGCTGACTTCTTGGAGTGTTCATTCACAGGTCACCATAAACTTAAAATTAATTATAATTAACAGAGTGTTTCAACAAATATAAATTCATCATCACATCTGTTTCTGAGTTCAGATGTTTGGAGAAAATAATATATATATATATATATATACATATATATGTCAGAGTGGAGGCGTTGTCTTTGCCCTCTGTGTGTCTGTGTTTATGTGCTTGTGTGAGTCCTTGTGCCTTGTTTCCCCTCCTTGTGTTTTATCCCATCATGTCTGCTCTCTCTCCCTAGTGTTCCCTCGCCCCCTGCCGTCTGCCTCTCCTCCACTCCTGCATCATGTTCCTCCATTTCCTGTTTTATTGTGAAGGTCTCATGTTTCTGTGATCATTCTGTTCAGTCTTGTTATGTTTGTGTATGTGTCATGATCCTGGGTCCTTTTGACCCAGCGTTTTGTGTTTTCTATTATTGTAATTTTGGTTCTGTTCTTCCTCGGTTAGTGTTCATTCTTTTCTACCCGTGTATCCCTGTGTTTAGTCTGCGTTTTTGAGTCTGTGTCATTACGTGTATGTGTTTCCTGTTTTACTTTTCCCCTGTCTCGTCAGGTCGGATTACTCCCAGCTGTGCCCTCCTTTTGTGTCTCATTCCCTCGTTATCCTTCTGTGTATTTAAACCTCGTGTCTGCCTCTGTTAGTTGTTGGTTCGTCTGTGTTGTTTCCCTTGGTCTCCCTGCGTCTCTCCGTTTGTATTTCCCCGGACCTTCCTGCACCTTCGTTTCTGGTTTGTTTTGTTAGTTTTACCCAGTTTAGGTTTCCGGTTTCATGTTCACCTGCCATTGCTGTTTGTACCCACTCCTGTAAATAAATACTCACCTGCACCAGAGCTGCCGCCTTTTGGGTCCTCTCTACAAACTCCACACGCCTGCCACACCGGGCGTGACAGTATGTATGTTACTGTTATTTGTGTCAGCTGTGTTCCTCGTGTGTTATTCTTCTGTGTATTTCTGTCAGCGTCTCCATCAGTCCTGTGTTACAATCTCCCTCGTCCATGGCTGTGTATTTCCCCGTGTGTCTGTTTTTACGATTAGATTCCAGAATTCTGGTTTAGGTTATTTTCCTTGTATCACCTATATACCAATAAAGTGGGTTTTTTTAGCTTGCTTTTCACCTCCGTGAGTCTGCGTTTGGGTCCTTTCCTGCCTGCTCCACACACCTATTATGACATATTCTCACTACATATAAAATTAGACAAGTGCTACTTATCTAACTTCATCAGTAACAAAACTAATCACTGGGCATGCAGAAATATTACTGAATATGGTCCCTAATCTCATCTTTTCCAGAGTGATAAAATGCATGGAGCTGGGTCTCTCATCAGGCCGAGAGAAGCGCACATGAAATAATAAATAAATCAAACTCTCTGACATCAGTAGATTTAATTTGAAGGATTAAAACTGGTGCAGTGATTTTTACTTCAGGATTCATTCAGAATCTGACAGTGCTGATGTGCGCCAATACTGAAAACTAAACAGAAACACATAATACATCTTCTAGATGCTTATTACTAATATAAACTCAAATAAAGTAGAAAAATACAACAAAATATCAACTAAGCAATCAAATACAACTTAAAACATGTACCTCGCTCTGCGTTCCAAGGGCTGCAATTTGTTAATTTCGTTAGAGTCCGGTATCACGCTGCTTCGCGCTTCACTGAAAGCTGCCTACTGGCACATGTGCGCCACTAAATCCGGTCTGAGCTGGAAGTGCAACTTGCTGCTAACTAAGCGACAGAGCCCTCTACTGGACACTACCTGTAGCTGTACAGGCTTATATTAATAAACAAAAAACTGGGCCTTTGCATTAAGCATGGATGAAAATACAGGCTGCTCTGTCGTATCTGAGCTATGTTCACTACACATCACACATTACTGCGTGTACAGATGTCTGAACGAGTCTGAACTCTGCGCTTTTGGCTGTTGCAGTCTTCCTTTTTTTTGGTCACGTGATGAAGGCGGTTCTGACTGAGAAACTGAGATCATAAGGTTACACTGTCACAGGTATCATCTATTTTATCCTAAATGTTGAAATAATCTTTTGAATAAGTAACACTCAAATCTGGTAACTCAGCACAAAATCCCTTGAGGAAAATGTTTACTCAGTCACAGTGAGCAGTAGGTTAATTTTCTTTTTCCAAACAGCAGAGTCGCCCTCTATTGGAGGTTTAAGACACGTGCATTGGTTTCACTTTTCAGATGTGAGGCCTGTTTAGTCGACTGTGGCAGAAGGTTTACGTGTGAATGAGCCCAAATGTGAGAGGATGGATTTTCTACCTGCCTTCTCTGTGATGTTACTGTCCAGATATTTTTAAAGTCATTGCCATTTTATTACTTAACAGAATAAAGAGACGTCACACTGCGCTTCACTGGGACAGACTGGAAATAAAAGCCTTGATTATCTAAAACCTTCATTTCTAAAGAGAAAAACATCAATCAGATTATTACCTGTATTTTGTATTGAAATTTCATTCACCTTTCTACCTAATTAATAAAGACCTTACTGCAATATGACGGTGTAGATATATCCGCTTCTAGTTGTCGTATTATTAAATTACACACAGGTTCACTGTAATGATTCACATTCAGCTCTCTATTGAGTCACTCTTACTCTGCCCAACATCATATCACATCAGGGTTCACTCCCACCGGTCTCGCCCCCTAGCTGCCTTCCTTACTAATTACACTGAATGGTTCCGTTATCCTACTGCAGTTACACCACATCTCCCCTTTCTAGAATCAATAGGTAGACTACCACTGATTCAGCAGACCTTAGAGGATTATTCTGCGTCTGTGGCTGGAAGGCCTGTTCCTATTTTTTTCCTCTAAGAAATATTATATAACACAGACCTTCCCAAAGTGTGGGGCCCGGCGCCTAGGGGGGCCGCAGAGCCATTGCAGGGGGGGGCGCGGTATGAAAAGGGGGGAAAAAAACAAAAAAACAAGGCTTGGACACTGCGAGCACGGGGCGCCCACACAAACGCAAAGCAGGAGATGAAGCATCGCCAAATATGTTTCCAAACCAACTTCCTTCCAAGCCAAAGACAGGAAAATATGGTGAAGCATATCTTCCCTTTGGCTTCACCTGCACAAGTGCCAAGGTAGGTCTCCCCTGCAAAATTAGTTTCCCTGCATCGGGAGCAGCGCTGGGCTCTCCAAATCACGGACAAACAGGATCCCACATTCTTGATTTTTAGTTCACAAACACTTCTTGTAATAACTAACTACTCCTGGCATTTTGGACATGTTAGCTCTTTATGCAGTAAAGTTACAGCGGGATACAAATAATATCAGGCTGATCCTGCCGTAATTTGTTCCCCCGGTTCAAATCACGGACAAACAGTATCCCACAGCTGTTTATGTTTTTAAACCCATTTTGCACAGAGAGGCATTTTTTGAAAAATGTATTGACAGCAATGTTGAAAATTATTACACAGGAAAAAACAACTACACGTAAAATAATTATACCGTGACGCCTCTGCCTTTCTAAATGCAGGGACAGTAACTGTGTGTAAAACCTGAAGATACTCAGATTAACAGTAACAGTATTTTGTCTCTATCTGCCATTCGGCAATTCATCTCATGTAAACAATAACGTGGCGCACAGCGTGACGTGAAAAAAGGCACATACCTTTGACGTTGCGTGATGAACTGTAATCCTCGTCCACACATGAACGCAAAAAAGGAGTTTTAAATAATCTCCGTTTTGGGTGAATCGCAACGCCGTTTACGTGTTGACGAAACAGCTGCATTTTCAAAAATACCCGTGTAGGTGTGGACGTAGCGTAAAAGAGTTAGTTTATTTTATTACTACCTGTAATTTATTGCTGTTTACTTGTATTTGCTTAATTGTTTACTAAATGTTTGAGGTGTGAAATAAACCGCAATGGAGCAAAATATGGGTGTGTGTGTTTGGAGGATCCGTTTGTGCGTGTGCGTGCGGGGGGGGCGCGAACATTTTTCCTGTAAAACAAAGGGGGGCCCAGCAAAAAAAGTTTGGGAACCACTGATATAACATAACTCTAGGTAACCTATCAAACAAAATAAATTTCTTACAGTTTACCTCATCCTATATCTCGCATTTCTAAATTTCTGAATATACATTTTTAAATATAACAAACGTTTAGCTTTTATATTTCTGCTGTTCGGCTTCCCCATTACTGTGGGGATATTTTGGGCTCCTTGTGATGTGGCCATTATCTGTTAGAAGCTGCTCAGGGATCCCGTGATGTGTAAAAATCTCTTTGAGGTAATCCATTACATCCTCTGATTTTGAAGGTGTGAGAGAGGCATAATTCACAAGAATGTAGGTTTTCCCTCTTAGCATAAACAGATCAGCTCCTAGCTTTTGCCATGGCCATCCAGGATTCTGTGATGGTATCATTGGTTCTGTCTTTCCTTGCAGGACGTCCAACAAGCTCATTTAGCTGCTGACTTAGCCCCGGCCACCAAACTGACTGTCGCCCTCTCTCTACACTTCACCACTCCTTGGTGACCTGCATGTAGCTTGGTGAGCACATCATTCTTCATTGTTGCAGCTATAACTAGCCTTTCCCCTTTGAGCAACAGACTGTCGTTTACTGTGAGGAATGCCCATTCTGCCCATTACAGTCTTAGCGCTGGTTCTCATCCTTGTTCACACAACTGAATCACGCGAGCACATACGCCGTCTCACCTCAGCTCTTCACTCAGCTGCTCCAAGTAATTGTTACTTGCTGGCAAATTGTCCGTTACCATGTCCACATAAATATTTGTGACCCCAGTAGTCTCAGCAGTGGCTTATCATCTGTCTCGATTTGGAAGAATTTGCTGATGAGAAAGTTGTAGAACCTCTCACAAGCCCAAAACATCGTTTTCAGTCTGCACACATCTCTGTTGTGTTGCGGTGAGGGATCATGACGCTTAGGCTACAGGTCACCACTCCTCATCCCATCTTTGAAGCAGATCACCCCCCAAGCCATAAGATGATGCATCCGCTGAAACCTTGAATGTACGACTTGAGTCATACATACTGGTGGTGATGTGAGAGCATCTTTCAGGTCCTGAAATGGTCTAGCCTGGTCAATCTCCCACCTCCAACAGTTTCTCTTAGACAGCAAGTCTCTTAGAGGTTTGTCTCTCTCAGCCTGCAGTTGGATAAATTTTCCCAATCTGGTTAACCATTCCCAGAAAGCTTCTTAACTCGCTCAGGAATTGTGGCTCTTTCATCTCCCTCATAGTCCATGTGGCAGACCACACTTTCCATTTCATCTGTGACCATCCCGTTCTGGAAATGTTCTGGTGCTAAGGCAATCCCAAAATGGAGTCTCTTGAAGTGGTAATGCCCAAACAGTGTGATGAAAGTGGTGTTTTTGGCTAAATCTTCCGTCAGAGGTATTTGCCAAAACCCCATGTTAGCATCCAGCTTGCTGAATATGCTGGCACCAGCAAATCTGCCCAACCATACAATGCTACTACTACACATTCACCTAATGTATATAATATATAATGTTCTTCTTCTCTCCCCCCTTTTGCACAAGTCGAGGAGCGTGTCAGGTTACATTTCACTGGATGTTATACTTGTATAACTACGCATGTGACAATGTGGGACTCTGTAGTTTTCTCTGGTCCCCTCCCCAATCAGACCAGGAGTGACATGTTTAGCCGCATGTTCTCCTTAAATTGCTGGCTGTCTGAGTGGTGTCCCAGAAACGATGTGGGCTTCATAGATAATTGGCAAACCTTCTGGAGGAAACCTGGTCTTGTTAGGAGAGACGGCATCCATCCCACTTTGGATGGAGCAGCTCTCATTTCTAGAAATATGGACCAATTTATTAAACCCCCAAAATATGACTATCCAGAGTTGGGACCAGGAAGCAGAGTTGCAGTCTTACACGCCTCTCTGCAGCTTCTCTCCTCCTGCTACCCCCAAAACCCATCTCCATTGAGACTGTGTCAGCTCCCAAACAGACAAAAACAAACTAAAACCAGCAACAAACAACTTAAACATAAAAATCACAAAGAAAGAACAATACAGTATCCACATCTGAACCAAAGAGTAAAACAATGAAATGTGGATTATTAAATATTAGGTCTCTCTCCTCCAAGTCTCTGTTAGTACATGACTTAATAATTGATCAACAAATCGATTTACTCTGCCTTACAGAAACCTGGTTGCAGCAGGATGAGTATGTTAGTTTAAATGAATCAACACCCCGAGTCATTCTAACTACCAGAAACCTCGAAGCACAGGCCGAGGGGGCGGTGTGGCAGCAATTTTTCACACCAGCCTATTAATTAACGAAAGACCAAGACAGACTTTTAATTCATTTGAAAGCCTGATGCTTAGCCTCGTCCACCCCAGCTGTAAAACTCAGAAACCAGTCTTACTTGTTATCATCTATCGTCCACCTGGGCCTTACACAGAGTTTCTCTCTGATTTCTCAGACTTTTTATCTGATTTAGTGCTCAGCTCAGATAAAATAATTATTGTGGTGATTTTAACATCCATGTAGATGCTAAAATGACAGCCTCAACATGGCATTTAATCTGTTATTAGACTCAATTGGCTTCTCTCAAAATGTAAAAGAACCCACCCACCACTTTAATCACACTCTAGATCTTGTTTTAACGTATGGCATAGAAACTGAACATTTAACAGTGTTTCCTGAAAACCCTCTGCTGTCTGATCATTTCCTGATAACATTTACATTTACAATAATTGATTACACAGCAGTGGAGAGTAGACTTTATCACAGTAGATGTCTTTCTGAAAGTGCTGTAACTAAGTTTAAGAATATAATCCACCCACTGTTATCATCTTCAATGCCCTGTACCAACATAGAGCAGAGCAGCTATCTGAACGCTACTCCAACAGAGGTCGATTATCTTGTTAATAATTTTACCTCCTCACTACACGCATGCGACTCTGGATACTGTAGCTCCTGTGAAAACTAAGGCCTCAAATCCAAGTACCTGACTCCGTGGTATAATTCTCAAACACGTAGCCTAAAGCAGATAACTCGTAAGCTGGAGAGGAAATGGCGTGTCACAAATTTAGAGGATCATCATTTAGCCTGGAGAAATAGTTTGCTGCTTTATAAGAAAGCCCTCCGCAAAGCCAGAACATCTTACTATTCGTCACTGATTGAAGAAAATAAGAACAACCCCAGGTTTCTCTTCAACACTGTAGCCAGGCTGACAAACAGTCACAGCTCTACTGAGCCAACCATCCCTTTAACGTTAACTAGTAATGACTTCATGAACTTCTTCACAAATAACATTTTTATCATTAGAGAAAAAATTACCAATAATCATCCCACAGATGTAATATTATGTACAGCTACTTTTAGTACCATCGATGTTAAGTTAGACTCTTTTTCTCCAATTGATCTTTCTGAGTTAACTTCAATAATTAATTCCTCCAAACCATCAACGTGTCTTTTAGACCCCATTCCTACAAAACTGCTCAAAGAAGTCCTGCCATTAATTAATGCTTCAATCTTAAATATGATCAACCTCTCTCTAATAATCGGCTATGTACCACAGGCCTTCAAGCTGGCTGTAGTTAAACCTTTACTCAAAAAGCATCTCTAGACCCAGCTGTCTTAGCTAATTACAGGCCAATCTCCAACCTTCCTTTCATATCAAACATCCTTGAAAGAGTAGTTGTCAAACAGCTAACAGATCATCTGCAGAGGAATGGCTTATTTGAAGAGTTTCAGTCAGGTTTCAGAGCTCATCACAGCACAGAAACAGCTTTAGTAGTGAAGGTTACAAATGATCTTCTTATGGCCTCTGACAGTGGACTCATCTCTGTGCTTGTCCTGCTAGACCTTAGTGCAGCGTTCGATACTGTTGATCATAATATCCTATTAGAGCGATTAGAACATGCTGTAGGTATTACAGGTACTGCACTGCAGTGGTTTGTATCATATCTATCTAATAGACTCCAATTTCTACATGTAAATGGAGAGTCCTCTTCACACACTAAGGTCAATTATGGTGTTCCACAGGGTTCAGTGCTAGGACCAATTCTATTTACATTATACATGCTTCCCTTAGGCAGCATCATTAGAAGACATAGCATAAATTTTCACTGCTATGCAGATGACACGCAGCTCTATCTATCCATGAAGCCAGGTAACACACACCAATTAGTTAAACTGCAGGAATGTCTTAAAGACATAAAGACCTGGATGGCCGCTAACTTTCTGCTTCTTAATTCAGATCAAACTGAGGTTATTGTACTCGGCCCTGAAAATCTTAGAAATATGGTATCTAAGCAGATTCTTACTCTGGATGGCATTACCTTGGCCTCCAGTAACACTGTGAGGAACCTTGGAGTCATTTTTGACTGGAGGTCAAAAATGACTCCAATGCACATGGAGTCAATGTGCATATTAAACAAATATGTAAGACTGCTTTCTTCCATTTGCGCAACATCTCTAAAATTAGAAATATCCTGTCTCAGAGTGATGCTGAAAACTAGTTCATGCATTTATTACTTCCAGGCTGGACTACTGTAATTCTTTATTATCAGGATGTCCGAAAAACTCCCTGAAAAGCCTTCAGCTAATCCAAAATGCTGCAGCAAGAGTCCTGACAGGGACTAGAAAGAGAGAGCAGATTTCTCCTGTTTTGGCTTCCCTTCATTGGCTTCCTGTTAAATCCAGAATTGAATTCAAAATCCTGTTCCTCACATACAAGGTCTTAAATAATCAGGCCCCATCTTATCTTAATGACCTTGTAGTACCATATCACCCTATTAGAGCACTTCGCTCTCGCTCTGCAGGCCTACTTGTTGTTCCTAGAGTATTTAAAAGTAGAATGGGAGGCAGAGCCTTCAGTTTTCAGGCCCCTCTTCTGTGGAACCAGCTTCCAGTTTGGATTCGGGAGACAGACACTATCTCTGCTTTCAAGATTAGGCTTCAAACTTTCCTTTTGCTAAAGCATATAGTTGGGGCTGGACCAGGTGACCCTGAATCCTCCCTTAGTTATGCTGCAATAGACGTAGGCTGCCGGGGATTCCCATGATGCATTGAGTTTTCCTTTCCAGTCACCTTTCTCACTCACTATGTGTTAACAGACCTCTCTGCATCGAATCATATCTGTTATTAATCTCTGTCTCTCTTCCACAGCATGTCTTTATCCTGTCTTCCTTCTCTCACCCCAACCGGTCGCAGCAGATGGCCCCGCCCTCCCTGAGCCTGGTTCTGCCGGAGGTTTCTTCCTGTTAAAGGAGTTTTTCCTTCCCACTGTCGCCAAAGTGCTTGCTCATAGGGGTCATATGATTGTTGGGTTTTCTCTGTATTTATTATTGTGCTATCTACTGTACAATATAAAGCGCCTTGAGGCGACTTTTGTTGTGATTTGGCGCTATATAAATAAAATTGAATTGAATTGAATTGAATTGACGAATAAAGAATCTTGAATCTCTTGAATCAATGTTTCCTCCACCAATGGCAGCATGTACTTGTCTCAACACACAAACTTATGTGTGTAAGGTCAACACTGTCTTGTTTGGTAGCTCCACCATCATGATCACCAATCAGCTGGATCCTCAAATCTGCTGATCACCCCCAGTTGTTCTTTACAGACCAGCTGCTGCTTATCTTTATCCATCAGAGGTAATGGGATCCTCCATGGAGTCTTTGAGGAAAAAGGTTGAGCTCCAGGTTAGCATTTCTATCATTATGCTCTCCAGCCGAGCCACAAGCTCCAGCTGCTGATGGCAGGTCTCCCCAGCAATGCAGTGTGCAGGTGTCTGATGACAAAGACATCTGCCAATAATTCTCTTTCTCCGTTCCTTTGTGCAAGCTTGCTGACACCAAACAAATTCCCCCAGGTCCCACACAGTGCCTTGGTTGTTTTGTGGAGGCTCGAAGGGTGATTGTGCCTTCAATAAACACTTTAAGGGGTAGGACTGTTATGGCGTTGTTTCTGTGTCTCTATTCTGAGCACATGTAAATCATTTTTGCAAGTACAAATATTGCATTTTGAGGAGCAATGAACAAAATTCATTACTGCGTGCAAGGAATGTATGTGCAATTATCTATAGCACATACAATAACAGCCCTTCTCGCTCAGATCTCTGCTCTGCGTGCTGTCAGACATCTGCCAGCTGGCTACTGTATTTCAAAAGCCCTGTCCAAAGTGCTGCTAAATCCAGTGGAGTGGTTTGGTTTAAACTAGATTAAAAACAATGGTCTTAAAAACGTATGTATTTTAGAATAAAACAATGAAACATAATCAAAAATTTAAATTTAATTTTTTTTTTCAGTTTGAATATATAATTTTCTCTAGGAAACAAAATAAAAACATTCAGAAGAGTATGTCTGTGAAGGTTCTCAGTCATCCATGTCATCGTAGTCAAAGGAGTTTGCAAAGAAAAAGCGTCTGGACTTCTTTAAGTTGCTTGAAGACGTTTCACCTCTCATCCGAGAAGTTTCTTCAGTTCTAAGGTCAAATGGCCGAGAGTCCCAGATTTTAAACCCAGTGGGAGTATCCCCCCAAAGAGGGACAAAGGACCCCCTGGTGATCCTCTAATCACATGCGCCAAGGTGTGAAAGCGGGTGTGGGACCTAATCAGCCAGGGTTTCGGGTGAGCTCATTGTGAAACCTGGCCCCACCTTGTCATGTGAATTCCTGAGGTCAGATGGCCCAGGATGTGAGTGGGCGTTAAGGCGTCTGGGGAGGGAGCTCAAAACTGGATTATAGATGGCAGACAGTTGGTGTCGTAAACCACCGCCTCTGTTCAAAGATGGTCGCTCACAGTGGACATAGATGGCCTCTTTCACTCCTCTTTCAAACCATCTGTCCTCTCTGTCCAGAGGCGGTGGTTTACGACACCAACTGTCTGCCATCTATAATCCAGTTTTGAGTTCCCTCCCAGACGCCTTAACGCCCACTCACATCCTGGGCCATCTGACCTCAGGAATTCACATGACAAGGTGGGGCCAGGTTTCACAATGGGCTCACCGAAACCCTGGCTGATTAGGTCCCACACCCGCTTTCACACCTTGGCGCATGTGATTAGAGGATCACCAGGGGGTCCTTTGTCCCTCCTTGGGGGGGATACTCCCACTGGGTTTAAAATCTGGGACTCTCGGCCATTTGACCTTAGAACTGAAGAAACTTCTCGGATGAGAGGTGAAACGTCTTCAAGCAACTCAAAGAAGTCCAGACGCTTTTTTCTTTGCAAACTCCTTTGACATTCAGAAGAGTAGAAAGTCTATAGTGCTCCTCTTGGCAAAGCATTCAGAGCATGATTCTGCTTGCTGCCACTGCCGGACAGAAAAGGTGTCCAAAAAAAGAAAAAAGTCTTTAAAATTTGGCCTGTTTCTGTTTTTTTAACTCCTGCTTGCATTTTTCAAGCTGGACTATTACTCTCCTCCATCTTGGGCTGGAGCTCAGTCGTTTACCACGCTTACTATCTCCTGTAGTACAAAAGGACCAGCAGCTGAATCCAGTCTCCAAAGGATAATCTGCCTCCTGTGTGTGTGTGTTTGTGCAACATTGGCATTTGTTTACTCAGATCCAAGGCAGGCCAAACCTCTGTGTTACAGTTTCATGACCACGTTCTCTGCTAGCCTCTCTCCCTTCTGACGACTGGGGTCCTTTCCCAAGTAAGGAGATGCACTGCAGACATATTTGGTGTCCAAGTCCGTGGCCATCCAGAACTTGTCTGGCTTGCTTCCGATATACTGTGTGAATGGACAACGAACCTTGGTAGGGAACAGCTGTTTATCTATGGTCATGTGTTCTACTGGAGTGAAACTCTTAGCACAGTTCTCATTGAAGCATATCCAGATGTTGGAGATCGCCGCAAATTTGTCTATTTTCACCCGTTCTGCCCGCGTGTCCCTGTCATCAATTCGAAGGTGTTGCATAATTGAAATGAATCTATCTCGGGGCACTGTCTCTTTAATTACTGGCACCAGAAATCTTTCTGACCAGCGATCCACAATGGCACCAACGGGACATGATTGCTCTTACAAACAGAATTGAAATGATTGCCATCAGTTCATGAACTGACAAATTCCAGTCCGGCTCTCTTCTGCGGGCTTGATGGACCGTACACTCCCTGATGGTCTGCAGCATTCCCACATCTAACAGGCAAAGGAAGCTTTGGAGCACACTTGTAATCTTACGCTGTCAGAAGATAAACAAATAGAGAATGGAAACTTTACATGAACCTCACTCTAAATGGGTTTATATAAATATCATATGTAATATGGCAGTGACAAACCTTAGCAGACTCTGTGGGTCCAGCTTGCGCAGTGAAGCACGAGTGATTTGCTTCTGTACTGGGCATTCCAATGTCCTCCTCTACCTAACTCAGAGGTTTGGCCTGCCTTGGATCTGAGCTACTCTGAGTAAACAAATGCAAATGTGCCAGGCCTCAAGGATAATGGGTGGTTGGCACAACAAAAGCTGGAGGAGAAACGAGCTGACAACCTGTGGAAATCTCAGCAGGGGTGATTAACACCTCGGGACTTACACCAGAAAATAAAAAAGACAGTAATTCTAGTAGGTGTTGGGTTGAGGGAAGTTACGCAAATTTGCGCAGGTTTAGTAAACCTAGTGTTACACAGTGCTATGGACCTCTGTGTGAAATCAAGCATATGGGTACTAAAAAGGATAACCCTCAAATGGGCTGTACAACATTATATAGTGAGATAAAAACATAGATTATTGTAGCTATCTTTCTCCCACATGGACGTGGCAGTCTTGCTGTCTGCTGCGAATCCTCCTCATATCTCAGTGACCTCATCTGGTATCTGCTCCCTCCTCTGTAAGAGACAGAATAGGAAACCCCTCTCTGCCTAGCCTTGATAATCTAATGTTATTATCCATTGTTCTTCTAGGGATTCAAAGTTCTGGTTCAGTATATCATGTTTGGGACTCTCTAACCCAGAGACTTATTCTAACCATTATCTGTGTGTGTTTGCAATCAACCTTTTGCACTCGACGTCATTCCTACAATATATCAGTCCAGACAGTCACACTGAACGAAGCTCTCGACCTTCAAAAGACGGAGAGCCAACTCATATAAGCACATTTGCAGTGTGTACATGAAACTGATGATAACAGCTTTATTTAGTAGAATAATCAAAACATTTTAACCCTAACAGAATCCAGCCAAGATCTGGAGGACCTGATTAATTTGAAATTCAAACCAGCCTTACAAATAATCCAAACAAACCTAGAAGAGTTGTAGAAAATACAACTTGTACTCTGGGGGCTAATGTTAATAAAATGATAATGGCGCCTCAATTTAATTATCAGTTGATGCTACCTATCATAATAACACCCAATATCTTTAAAAGACATGATGAATTGATTCAAAAAATTCTTATGGCAAGGAGAAAAAAAACAAGAATGAAACTGAGTAAATTATATAGCCCTGGGGGGGAAAGGAGGACTCAGTTTGTTAGACTCAAGGCTGTATAGATTATCTTAGCTAGGTATTGGAAACCATTAAATAAAAGATCAGACTGGATGCATATCGAGAGCGAGTTATCTTTACCGTTTAGCCCAAAGGATAAATTGTCTTGAAAGAATAGCACATTAAACCCAGTCCTCATTGACTCAGGATGTATGGGCCAAATAACCATACCACTCACAGAAGTGTGCCCCTTGTGGTTGAACCCTGCCATTTGTATTGGAAAAACACTGGTATAGGGCTTTGGAGTTGACGTCACACCGCAGTGCATTGTGGGATCGCGGCACCATGACAGAAGGCCACAAATCAAAACCAACACACTGTGTTGGAAGCAGGACTGTCAGAACCATGCTTAAAATCAGCGCAAAAGACAAAGGGCTGTATCGCGACCAATTGCGCCCAGACGCCAAGAGACGGTACTTGGAAAAAATAGCATGCATCAGTAATGTGGACCCGTATGAAATAAGGCAGTGGAGTGGAAACCGAGAACGGCCTACCGCCGTTGTCCTATCCCGATATTTTCGCGTACCTTGTCTGTGGAGTCAGCGCATACACGGCGAACCATTTTCGGAATTATAAATTCCTGGAGGCGCACATCTGATTCACAAACGGTTGGGTACAAGATTTGGCCGTTTTTAAGCCTCCACGTTGTGAGTACGTTGACCATATGACCAAGATACAGCCAGAGGTTGCACATAACATTGACTTCTCCTCAGCAGCTGCCCCCAAAATTGCTCTAGATGAACGATTCATGATTGATGCCAGCTGAGCATTGCCATGTAAATAGTTTGCATTTCATGTGTACCTGCACATGTACTTGCTAAGTACATGTGAACAGATCTTGAATAAAAAAAAAATAAACATACTTTTCATTTCTGTTTTATTTAAACCACTTCACAGAAAGTACAATTATTTACAATGAACTGTACATGCAACACAGCAGTTTTATGAATATTCAACAAGAGCAAGTTTCATTTGGCCCTGGTTTGACAACCACACTGGGGCACATATTCACCAAAACACAGCACACCTTCACATTCTTATCAAGCAGTGCTGTGTCTTCACCCTCACATGATATGAGTAACTCCTGTCCACAGCCTCCATTACATGGTGATTTTGTTGTTGGTCTTCTGTCAGATCTTCATCTATTACTTCTGCATGGGGCACACCTTCATACTCTGCAGCTGCATAATGAAAGCATGTAAGATAAAATTAGTGCATACACATCAGGTAAATGTACACTAGTATTCCAGGTGTGTGATTCATCTGAAAGTTATGTGCAGATTAGCGTACAATGAGCACAATTTTGTATGTTTTTGGGGTGGGGGTTACCTCCGATGGGTGCTCTTTTTCGCTTTCGTTGCACTCGCCTTGCATGCCGGTCCGAGTCTGACCGCTGCAATCCAAGCCTGACGTCTTCGTTTAGTAATATCGGATACATGATATCCCTCCCGTTGCCTCCAGGAGGGGAAACGAGCTTCTTGCCTTCACTATCGTGTGATCTAACGTTGCAACCGACAACACAGTACGTACGAACCATAGCTGACGCTTCCATATGCTTCGTTTGCCCTACTGTCATGGTGGGAGGGGGCGTGGCCCCCCTCCCGTGACATCACGCTCCAAAGCCCTATATTTACAAGCAGTGGAAATCAAGCCGTTTATCTACCATAGGAGACCATTTAAATCATATGAAGAATTAAGGACTTGATACAAATTTGAGGGGAAACAACACTTCTGCAAATATTTACAAATCAGTAACTGTGTGAAATCTAGGATCCAAATTTGCTCAGAAAATCCCATCTTAGACTCCCTGAAATTACCACCAGAACATTGCACAGCCTCCTATTTTTATAAATTAGCAAAACTTTCAACTAGTTATGAATGACTCCATTAATATTAAACTGATATGGCAAAAAGACCTGGGAATAAACATAAAATGGGAAAAGTGGCTGGGATTTTGGCAGAGTGTGGAAAATATGTTAGAGAGGTGAAAGAGACGTTTACACCATACAAAATCATACACAAATACAATGACACATTTATTACATACAATAAAACTGATGAAGAACAACACGTGCTGGAAATGTAAATTAGAAGTAGGGACCTTTCTGCATTATGGGACTGCAAATGTGTTAATCCATTCTGGGCTAAAGTAGCATGCTGTGGTGGAGATTGTATCTTATGAATCTATGTTGTACAGACTCAAGGACTGCGGGGGAGACGAGGAGGATGGGGAGAGCCCATGGGACCCTCTCTGGACCAGCACTGGATAATCTTTCATTATCCAGATTTCATACGAATTACAGGACATTTAACTAGATTAAATCCTCCATTTCCTTAAATGGAGGATTTAAAGTATCTGTTTGTTCTACACTGAGGTACAAGGTAGCAGCGAGCTAACAGCCATTTTACTGTTGTGGAAGATTTCCACTCAGCTCTGCTCCAATTCCAAATGTCGATGTCAATGACCCTGTGCCAACAGACCAAGCTTTATGTATGTTTGTTTACTTGTGCTAACATCCATCCATCCATCCTCATCCGCTTTATCCAGGGCCGGGTCGCGGGGGCAGCAGCCTAAGCAGAGAAGCCCAGACCTCCCTCTCCCCAGCCACCTCCTCCAGCTTATCCGGGGGAACACCAAGGCATTCCCAGGCCAAACGAGAGATATAATCTCTCCAGCGTGTCCTGGGTCTGCCCCGGGGCCTCCTCCCGGTGTGACATGCCTGGAACACCTCACCCAGGAGGCGCCCAGGAGGCATCCTTGTCAGATGCCTGAACCACCTCAACTGGCTCCTTTCGATGTGGAGGAGCAGCAGCTCTACTCTGAGCCCCTCCCGGATGGCTGAACTTCTCACCCTATCTCTAAGGGAGAGGCCAGCCACCCTTCGGAGGAAGCTCATTTCTGCCGCTTGTATCCGCGATCTCGTTCTTTCGGTCTCTACCCACAGCTCGTGGCCATAGGTGAGGGTAGAGGCGTAGATCGACCGGTAAATTGTGCTAACAATGATTTTCATTTAAAAAAAATTAAATAACCAAAAAGAGTATTTCAGACTGGATGCACATCAGTGCATGGTGTGAATTACGAGAAGTGAGTGGGCTATTTTTAAGACCAGCAAGTTTAAGTTCCTTCATTTGCTTCTGCAGTTCTCAGCAGTGAGTTTCATCCTGCAGATTAAAAGAAATGTTTCTCTGAAAGATACTTAACGAACATGGACAATGCTTTGTTATGAAAATCGACTCTTTGTTTCTTATGGAGAATTTGATATAAACCAAGCACAGGTGGACACTGGAGACAATGAACTTCATATTTTTCAAAGACACAGGCTCAGATTCTGATTTCAAAAGCTCAAATGGAGGCGCTCCTTCTTTGTTCACGAGCTTGAATTAAAGCTTTCAAGTTGAAATAAGCACAGAGAAAACAGCTTGTTAGTTAGTCTTATTAATCTTCCTCTCTTGCTGAACAAGCTTGTCTTTCACACTTTGTCTCATTTATTTTTGTAACTTGTTTTTTGGCCACATCTTCCGTAATCAGAAGTTACTTCCCTCACTTTTCTCAGTCTTCCTCAGTCAGAAACAGAGGAAGTAAATGTTAAATAAGATCTTTCTACATGACAGAGTTTAGACAGAGTGAAGGGAGTGAAGAGGTGGAAGCAGTTCTTCTGTCATTCAATATTTTTCTTGATTAGCATCAAATTCATAATGAATATCCATCATGTTCTGGTCTTCTGCTTCTTATCAGGTGAGAATTGATGATCTGATTTTCTCTTTAACACTGCAGCATACATTGCTTTTGCACATTTGGTTTGCTTTTGTCAGAATATTTGATGATTTTTTTCTCAAGTGTATTTATTATTGTTGTTGCATCATGCACCATGATGTTTTGACATGTGAACCTGTCAAACTATTATGTTTAACAGGTTTTTTGGTACAAAGTGATCTAAGTCAGAGCTCATTGTGACTTGGATCGTTAAATTGCAGCCCAAAGTTAGTCAGTGGTGCTCGTGTCAGTCATTATGCAAACGTACTGTTTATAAGGTCGGGAAACCTGCAGTCAGCTGAGACTGAAGTCAGTTGGATGACTTTGAAATGTTTCTCCACTGAAAACGCTACGTCCAGATGAACAGAATCAACTTTCTGGAAAGTGATCTAAGATGTCTTTGTCAGATGCATTAAATAGTTAATGAAGTCTTATTCTCACAGTGTGCTGGTTCTGTGGTTTTCACAGCAGTCAGACACAAAACTCAATGTGTGCTTAAGTTTTAAAGTAGGTATAGAGTGAACATGAAAAGGGGTGACATTACTGTAAATAAAAGGTCAAAAACAAGTCAATGAAGTTTTTTTTCCAGGCATAGAAGTGTAAATAATGTTTGTATGTGTGTACTTCATATTTTATGTACAACACAAGGATCAACTGTTGTTTGAATGAGTTTTATAAAGTTGGTTGGACTGAAAAAAAAATTATTCTGTTGGAGAAAAACAATTAAAACAGTTTCTACCACTGCACTTCCCCTTTTGTCTGATCAGTCAGAAAGCTGAACTTGAGTAAAGTGAACCATTATTTCCTCTTTCTTTCTATTTCTGTCTCTCGATAAGTTTGCGATGAGCTGAAAACCTCCTGCACCCTGACTTTGGGCCATATTTTACAGGGTTGGATCTTAACAAGGCTCCAAGCAGAGCTTCAACATGCAACATGAAGAAATGGGAGTGAGACAAAACATTATTTTGAGCATGCAATTTATTGAAAACAACACTTAAACTGAAACAGGCTGTTTTACAGCTGATCAAAAGTTTAGGACCACACCTCCAAAAATCCTGTAAACCACCCAAAACAGGAATAAAAGTTCCAAACATGAACTGAGTAATGAGGAGCTCCACCGTTATTGTTGATCACTTCAAAAATTCATAGCGGTGTGCTTGATGCAATCATTTCCATGAGGTGAGTGGGAACATTTCTCCAAGTGGTGAAGACAGTCACACGAAGGGCGTCTACTGTCTGGAACTGTTGTCCATTTTTGCCATCCATCCTCAAAAGTTCTCAATTGGATTTAGATCAGGGGAACATGCAGGATGGTCTAAAAGAGTGATGTTATGCTCCTGGAAGAAGTCCTTTGTCCTGCAGGCATTGTGTACTGTAGCGTTGTCCTGTTGAAAGACCCAGTCGTTACCACACAGACGAGGGCCCTCAGTCATGAGGGATGCTCTCTGCAACATCTGGAGAGAGCCAGAGGCGGTTTGACCCCCCTGCACCTCCTGAAGCTCCATTGTTCCACAGAAGGAAAAAGCACCCAGACCATCATGGCGCCCCCTCCACTGTGGCGCGTAGAAAACATCTCAGGTGGGATCTGCTTGACATGCCAGTAACGTTGGAAACCATCAAGGTTACGTTTTTTTCTCATCAGAGAGTAAAACCTTCCACCTTTCAATGTCCCAGGTTTGGTGCTCTCTTGCAAAGTCCAAACAGTCAGTTCTGTGGCATTCACGGAGACGAGGCCTTTGAAGACATGTTTTGTTTTTGAAGCCCTTCAGTTTCAGACGCCGTCTGATGGTTATGGGGCTGCAGTTGGCACCAGTAACGGCCTTAATTTGGGTTGAAGATCATCCAGGGTCTTGATGGACAGCCAATTGAATCCTACAGCTCAGTGCTGGTGAAATTTTGGGAGGTCTTCCACTTGTTCCATAACCCTCAGGATCATTTAAGAAATGCCAAATGACTGTCTTATTGTGTCCCGCCTCAGCAGCGATGGCGCTGCGAGAGACCATGCTTATGCAGTTCAACAACCCAACCATGATCAAAATGTCATGACAGTGTGACTACCTGACAGAAAATGACAATGAATCCACATATTTTCAAAAATTTGGTCTTTTAAAGGCATGTGGTCCTAAACCTTTGATCAGCTGTTAAACAGCCTGTTTCACTTTACGTGTTGTTTTCAATAAATTGCATGTTCAAAAAAATGTTTTGTCTCACTCCCATTTCCTCTTGTTGCATGTTGAAGCTCTACTTGGAGCCTTGTTAAGATCCAACCATGCAAAGTATGATTTTCTGCCATATTTTAAGTTTGATCGGGACTTTTGATCGGGACTGTAAATATAGTGCAACCCAGTACCACGGCTAGGCGTGTAATAAAATGGCCGGCATTTGTATAGCGCTTTACTTAGTCCAAAGCGCTTTACACTACATTCAGTCATTCGCCCATTCACACACACATTCACACACCGGTGATGGCAAGCTACATTGTAGCCACAGCTGCCCTGGGGCGCACTGACAGAGGCGAGGCTGCCGGACACTGACGCCACCGGGCCCTCTGACCACCACCAGTAGGCAAACATGGGGTTAGTATCTTGCCCAAGGATATTTGGCATGCAGCCTGGGATCGAACCACCGACCTTCTGGTTAGTGGCTGACCTGCTCTACCACCTGAGCTACAGCCACCCCGTAGACCCGTTTGTCCACTAGAGGACATCGTGTGAATGTCACTCATGCATATCCATTTCATGCCGAGGAGAGGCAAAGCGTGCTATGGGTAGTACTGGGTTGTGTAGTGACGGAGCTCCAGTAAGATTAAAGTTAAATAAACTGAAGCTCAACTTTAGTCAAACCGATAAAACTCTGAATTAAAACAAAAATTACACATTAGATGTGGCCTCACTGAATTATATCTAATTTCCGTTATATTTAACTTCCACTGACCGACAAAGGTCAGCAGGAGTCTGAAAATTAAATGTTCAATAGTTCATCTTTAAAGATGTATTCCTCTGCTTGTTGTTTTTAACACAATACAAAAGTATGGTGACATTTTGTTTTAGACAAAAGGAGCATGTGAGTTTACCTGGTGACGCTACAACGCTAAAGAACAACACAGGTGGCTGCCCTGATCCCTGTTTGTAATTTCACCAAAGTTATAGAGTTCAATAATGTTCCTACTGCAGTCATTATTATGCCCACACACTTTTCTGTGATTTGCATATGCTCAGAACTACAAGCTCCCTTTATTATGACCTGGTTTATTATTCCTCTAAGAGGAGTCTTCATTAAAAAAGTGAGTGTCACAAAAAGGGTAAATCATGTCCATGTACAAAAACAAATTATTAACTAATATTTTGAGTCTGTTTTGTGTTATGCATTAAGAGTGACCTGACTACTCACAGATAAAGTCCTGATCATCACTATTCACTGTTTATCTGTCCAACAGGTACAACTGGGTTTGTTAAAGCCAGCATTTGGATTGTACCTGAAGGAGGGAATGTATCACTATATAATTACTTCACTGTGTCTGGAAACACAAAGTTCTTCTGTAAGGAAAAATGTGAGCGAGCAGAAAACATCCTCATTAAAACAGATGGAACCACAGCTCAGAGCGGCAGATTCAGCATTGAATACAAAAATGCATCTTCAGGAAGAGGAGAGCTGACTATGAAAATCACACATACGACCAAGTCTGACTCAAGAATGTACCGGTTTGGTTTGGGTAAATCTTCAGCTCCAGATTCGTACTCAGATCTTGAGGTCAGAGTTTCAAATGGTGAGTTTCTACTAAACGTCATTGAATTCATAATTGTGGAACCATCCACCTGCTGTCATACCTCCATAAACTCTCAGGCTAAATACAGACCTATTTCAACTCAGACACAATTAGTTATTATATAATTCATAGATTACACTGATTTGAAGTCACTGAATACACTGTACTAAAATAAGTTTAACTGACTTTATTTACACTCATGCCAGACTAGATTATAACACACTAAAGGTAATATCCATTGTAGGGACTAACGCGTTATTAAGTAACGTGTTACAGTAACTACTTTATTATTGTGGTAGCGAGCACGGTAACTAGTTATTATGCCAAAATCAGGAACACATTTATCATTACTGGGATTTAGATAGGGTTGTTATTCATTATTCGTTGTTTTGCTAGCCCGCTACAAAAACAAATTACTGCTAAACACATATGCAGCTCATCTGCAGTCTGGAGTTACCTACATCTTCCCACTTGGAATGCAG
Organism: Oreochromis aureus; assembly: GCF_013358895.1. Taxonomy (NCBI): domain Eukaryota; kingdom Metazoa; phylum Chordata; class Actinopteri; order Cichliformes; family Cichlidae; genus Oreochromis; species Oreochromis aureus. The sequence continues at coordinate 2,207,630 of NC_052961.1, forward strand.
AATTTCCGAGTTCCGAGTACAATCAAAAGCACCACGACTGCAGTTTCTGTGTTGCATGTATAAAGAGCACTGAAGCACTTAATCTACCATCATATTTTATTGATCTACATGGCCTGACTCGAGGAAATATTGTTTTGGTTAAATATGGACTATTTATGAGGCTGAAAATACCTTTAAGTTTGTCTGTCATTACTGAACATGAGGTCTCCAGTTTGTGCAGTTCAGCAGTTAAGTTTACAAAAAGTGGACAAACCTCACTGTGTTTATGTTGAACCATTTTTGCACTACATTTTTTGCACTATTTTGATACCTACAGCTCCTAAATGGTCTGAGGCACAGTTTAATGTTGGCACTGCTAAAAGTATACTTTCTACCCATTTCAATGGCAAACATAAATATACCTTTCAAAAGTTTTAACACACTGTATGTCGTGTTTTGTGATCCGCCGCTTCTTCCTAGTGATATTACGTACAATGATTAGATTTATAACACTGCTGCATCAACCCCAAAATGATGTGTTTGAATTTATAGAGGGTTGAAACAATAGAAATAGATAAAAAAAAAAAAGTGACACATAAAACAAACATTGTTAATTTCTAATTTAGTTTCATTAACTTGCACTCACACTACTATACTGCCATTTTAGGTTCAGGCCATTAGGTGGCACAGTGCACTTGTGGCAGGATAGTGCTAACATGTAAGCAAGCTAGAAGACTGGCATCCTTGCTGGTATCCAGTTAGGGAAGCAACACATTAATAAGAGAATTCTGAGTGAAACCAAAGTTACTTTCCCTAGTAACTAGTTACTTTGAAAGTAACAAGTAACTTGAAGTAACTGAGTTACCTTTGATAGAAGTAACTAGTAATGTAACTAAGTTACTAATTTAAAATAACTTGCCCAACACTGGTAATAACACACTGAAGCTCTGTGTTATGCCGGGCTCACACTGTGCGATTTTTTCAGTCGCGTTATTCCGCTCCTGCTCAAACTGTACGATTGACTTGCAGGGGTTAGAAGTTCATAGGTCACGATGCAGGGTCTCACACTATACGGCCCGATGCTCTGATGCGACCTGAGTGCTCACACTGTGCGTCCATAAAATGAAGGTTATAACAGAAATTCTGTCGCTCGCTCTCCCTCTCTGTCTTTCACCCACACAGACTCACACCACCACCATCAACTTTGCTAAACTGCTAATGAAAAACATTCATCAGGCAGCTGTGATTGAGCAGCAATGTAGATCCAACTATTTTCACGGTTGTTGTGGTCGTGATAATTTTGTGAGGCCACATCGAAAAGGCTCGGGTGAGCTTGCCATAGTTCTACAAGTTGTGCCTCCATCGCTTGTGTCCAGATCACACACTGCACAGCCGTGCTGCACCGTCTTTTTCGCTGACATTTGTGTTTGCGCATGTGCAGTGTGAAAAGCTGCGGTGACGCCCTCACGACCAAGCGATTGATGATCGGGAGCTGGTTGTGAGGTGTTAATCGCTTCTCGTTACCCCACGTATACTACACGATGCACGATGCACAATGAAGGCCAAAATCGGGCCAATCGACAAAATGGTCGCACGACTCAAAACTCGGCTCAAAATGGGCCAAAAATCGCACAGTGTAAGCCCGGCATTAGACGAGCACAGGAAATGTTGTCATTAGAATGTAACAGCTGACAGGAAGTACAGATAGTACTTAATGAGTTTTCATCTATTTTACAGAATTTGATAAAAGCTCTAGAATCTTCCGTGCGCAGACTGAGGGAGAAGAAATCTCATTTGGATGTGCCAATGCTGTCCATGGACAGAGGAAGTTCCTTTGTAAGAATCTGTGTGAAAAAGAAGGAAATATTTTCATTGACACAACTAATGACAAAGCTGAGAATGGCAGGTACAGCATCGAATACACAAAAGGATCTGCGTTTGGACTTCAAGCAACCATCAGACAGCTGACCAAGTCTGACACGGGACAGTACCGGTGTGGTTACGGCGACCCTTTGTCTCCTGATTCATACCACACTGATAATATTTTTGTCGTAGAGGGTAAGTTTCTTTACCAAATCATGAAAAAATGTTCATTATGTTCAGTCAAATGTTCTTTGTTAAAATAAATAGATGAATGAGAAATAAACCCTAAAACTGAAGATGAAATTTACAAAAGATGCCAAATGCTAAAGTATGTAGTACATACTCACCAGAGTCCTGTTGTCCCTCTCTCCCTCACACACACACACACACACACACACACACACACACACACGGGTGGTCATAAATTAGAGTGTGTTATCTACCAACCACAAGTTTGGGGGTTTGATTCCAGCATGTGAAAATATTCTTCAGGACATACCAAATCCTGAGTTTTCCTTCTTAGATTTACATTATTACAATATTCAGTCCTGTGTTTTGTGTTTTTAAGTGCTGAAAATATGATTTATTAGTGTTACATCCCCAGGCTAGTCTAGGGGTTAGAAGGGACTAACAAAAAGGTAAATAGTGAAGGAGGAGTTAAGATTAGAGATGGACCGATCCGATATTACGTATCGGTATCGGTCCGATACTGACCTAAATTACTGGATCGGATATCGGCGAGAAATAAAAAATGTAATCCGATCCATTAAATATCAAAAAAAGCACCTCAAAAAACTTGCGACACAGCGTAACTCGGCTCATAACCGTAGCACGTTGGAGCAGTGTGCGTCACGTGATAGAGCGGCTGTGTGTATTTGTAGCCTCGCTACCAAACCAGCATTTCATCTCCGAGGAAGTTATCCCAGAGAGAAGTAAAGCAAGTGTGTAAGTTCATCTCTGAATGTTTGTAAAGCATTCCCACGTTAAGCTTAACCACCGATATATGGAGCGACTGCCTCTCTCTCTCCCTCCCTCTCCTGCTGCTACTTCAATCGTGAAACTGCTTAATGATCAGCTGATCGGCTTTCCTGTCACGAGTCCGTCTCTCTTCTTTGTTTTTGGCCCACTTTGCACCAGAAAGAGGAAACCAGCGGCTGAACAACAGCAGCACGTTTAAGCTTGATAAGCTGTTGTTAGAATTTATTTAATATTACTTTCTGCACCAGGATCCTTTTCACGCAGCTGACGGCTGGTAACTGTGCAGGGGCGGATCTAGCAAAGTGCAGCCAGGGGCCGATAGGGCATTAACAGGGAAAAGGGGCACAAAGACATACTTTTCTTTCTTATTCTCATTTAAAATGTCTAGCTTTTAATAAATAATTATCTGAATCTTACACCCAAAGTTTTAATCTGATGTAAAATGTATAGAAGTCCATTACTGTATATAGTATCTGTTAAGTCTAATATACCCTAGTAAGCTATAGTACTTTTTCCTTTGGGAAGGTACCATCTGTGCAGTCTGCAATTCTGTTGAAGAAAGATGTTGAATCTATTTAATTATTCCTGAAAAATAATTTATTTCTGTGCATTTTTTTTTCACACTGCATCAAATTAAAGTTGATTACATCGATTAAGCATCATGAGGTGGAGGGTGGGGGTGGTTCCTATTTTTTTGCTGGCAGTTTGCAACCCTATTAGTTAGGTTGCTTAATATTTCTGCTAAGTACTCTTTAAAATACCAGAATAGGGAGGATGGAGCAGGTTTAAGTTTATTAGATTGATCAGTGTTGCTGAGCTATGAAATATTTTGGGTGCAGTGTATTTTTTACATACAAGTATAACAGAATAGCTTTAGTGTTGTTGTTTATTTAAACTTGAGTATGAACTTGCAGCAAGATATTTAAAAAAAACAGTTTTATTGATTAAAAAACACACTATATTGGATTCATATCGGTATCGGCAGATATCCAAATTTATGATATCGGTATCGGTATCGGACATAAAAAAGTGGTATCGTGCCATCTCTAGTTAAGATGGTACTTTAAAAGGTTTATTTCCTGCTAGCGTTAAAGTTCTAGTTCAGACTGATGGTTAACTTCAGGGAGAACCAAGACCAACATAACAAACAAAACATCCCTGACATGAAAATAAAAGGAGCTTACCTAACTCCAAAGAAAACAAAATATACAACCTATAACCATAACCTACCTAACAACACATAAACAGGAGAAAACAGTGAATCCCCTACAGGCAGTCTGAACATGAAAACACAAAATGCATATACAAGTCAAAAAGGCATGCAAGCCTGCACAGGTATGGCAATCAAAAAGGCCCAGAAACACAGCTCCACAGGCATTATATAGTGCTCTGCTGATTGGTAATTAGGCGGATTCTGTGAGCAGCATCCAATCAGGACAGAGGAGGTGGAGCCTTGACAGAACATAAGGCATTATTTCACAGAAGAAAAACAACATCCTCCTGGGGGATGTAACAATTAGTATTCCATATTTATCTGGATCAGTGCTGATTTAGTGTCTGATTGTTTTCTGTTTATTGCTCACAGCTTCAAACCCACACACCTCTGCACCACCAACAATGCAGACTCAGAGTTTCACTTCAGCCGTCTCCACACCTTCATCAGATTGTCCCGACTCTTTCTTGCCTCTGGCTGTCTGTCTCATATTAGTTGGTGTTTTACTGTTATCGGTTTTTCTGCTGCTCCTCTACATTTGGAAGATAAAGAGGAACTTTGGACAAAGCCTTAGAGAAAATGCTGATGACACAAATATGGAGGTACGTTTCTTTAACTTGTTTTGTCCTTGTTTATGTGTGTTTCAGCGACTGCTGGTTTTAGTCACATTGTCAATCCATGTTTTCACGGTGAAAGTAAAGACTATGACACAGAAGATGACATGGGAAGAATACTGTGATGATATAATGAATAAAGAAAATGGGGGAAACAGGAGCATGGATGGAGCCAGGGAAGAAGCTGGCCCAAATGGTGGCCAAGCTGGTGGCCACGCAGCAGGAGCAGACCTGCGGTGTCTCGCTGCTGGTGGGAAGAACTGCAGGACCGATCTGAGCGCCAGATGCAGCGGATCGGGAGTCTGGCAGCCCAGATTCCTGATCTACACTGCCGCCAACCCCACCCGTGACCCTCCACTGCACGGGACCCATGCTGGCCCCCAGAGTGAGGCCAGTCAGGATGCAGCCTGCCTCTGCACTGGTCCCCACTCCTCCGGCGGGAGTGGGTGGTGCCCAGCAGGGGCTGGTGTTGTGTCAAAAAGTGATTGTTTGCCAAAAACTGATTTCCGATGTTTCTGTGTATTTTTTATGTGTAATATCTTTACGTATGTTGGTAAATAGACTTCGGTGAACAGGGTTTACAAAGGGGTTTTATGATCTGTTTTTTCAAGTATCTTTATAACTCTGTGTTATTGTATTTACATTATAACCAATCCGGTCCTTTATCCCCACTTAAAATATTTTTACAGAATTATTGTAATATTTGGCCAGCTCACTCTTACAAAAGACATTTTTAATGTTAATGAGATTTTTTTTAACTGCATAAATAAAGGATATATTAAAAGTCACTGCCAAAAACTGATTGCGGCTTCTACCTTGTTACACGAATGTTGTTTGTGGCTCAAGATGAGTTTATGTCATCCATGAGGGATGCATTTGACATATGTTTCACATATTATAGCCCAGCAAGTTACTTCTAGCAGTTTAAATACGAGCAATCAGTTTTTGGCAAATACCGGAAATCAGTTTTTGGCAGACAATCACTTTTTGGCACAACACCCCGGCACCTGTTCCTGCTTCCCAGAGGATGGCCACTGAGCAACTGCCTGGCTCACCACCAACTCACCCACCTGCTCAGCCCAAGCTGGAGATCAGTGCAGAGAGCATGCAGGAGGAACCTGCTACGCCATCGCCAGAGGTCGGGGCGCACGAGGCACCTTCGGCAGTCGAAGTTGAAGGTTGAGGCTCATGAGGCAATTCGCGAGGGTCCCGCTATGCCTGGGGTCGCCGTGCCGGCCGGTCAGGGGAGACAGACGCACCTGAGCAGCATCCGCAATCACGCCATCTGTAATCATGCCTCGCCGGCTTAAAGTGTGGGTTAACTCCTGGGTTATTGTTGTTGTTGGCGGAGAGTGAGCTACGAGCTGGAAAGCTGCAGCTGTAGCCTGCGAGTGTGTGTGCAGCAAAGGTGAGTGTAATAAAGAGATGCTGACAAGCATGCAAACATCGTCGAGTCTGCCGTGGTTCAATTACAGTGACAGAAGGAGTGCATGGTGTCGCACATTCAGAGACTTTTCCTACTGCTATTAATTTAAACGAGATCAACATCCAAAGGTGCCACATCTTATTCTGATCACGCACCTTTGGTCCTGTTCCCTGACAGAGCAAGCTGCTGATCAGAAGTAAATCAGCAGTTTTTAATTTGATACTTGTAGTTATTGGATGAAACTGATCAAATATATGTTGTGCATCTCAGCTTTTATCTTTTTTATGTTTTATTTTCAGTTATCTGTCACATATGAAAACTGGGGTCCAACAACCAAATATTAAGACTTCAGAAGTACCAGGATCAAACCTACTCTGCATTTATAGGTGTGTTTAAAAGTTTTCTTTATATTGTTCTATAAAAAGCAAATACCTTACAAAACCTCCATGGTGATCTCTTCTTCTACCTCCATTTCCTCCAGCTCCTGAAGGTCCTGTTATTCCCACCTGCACTGCATGCTACAATATATTGCCATGGACTGTGAATTTGTGCAGAAACCAGCTTATTGATTCAACTATCTTGGCATTCATGTGGAACACCACTGATGGGATGAGAGTTGGATCCATTCCTTAAGCCGTTTTAGTCGTTTTTATTTGAAGGCTCCACAGTTCAATTCAATTTTATTTACACTGCGCCAAAGGCACCTCATGGTGCTTTATTTTGTAAGGTAGACCCTATATTAATACATACAGAGAAAAACCCAACAGTCATATGACCAATGTTCCCTCTAAGCTGCGCACTGCTGGCACGGTCTCTGTGCACAGAAAATCTGTGTTGCGCACAAAGAAAAAATCAAACCTGAATTGAAATTAAAATTAAAACTTCTACAATTCTGTTTTGCAGTGCTAGTCAGTGAGTGACTGGCTGCTCCCGTATGGGATTAGAACGATGCCACCTTATCCCCAGCCAATAATGCGATTCACATTCGTATATAGGCAGCTAGTCGTCGACAGGCTATGACAGCGTCCTTATGTGCCGACACCGGTGTTTTAGCTAGCAAAGCGGCGTGGCTGATGTGGAGTGAAGCCACGTTAATGACAACGTGTCCAACCATTGGAGATGTGAGCAGGACAGACGGAACAATTGAGGGAAAAAGTGTGGACTTTATACCAGTTTTTAAATTGTGTTGATCGGCCACGTAAAACCAGAGTTATGATAAAAATATCTGCAATGCTTGGTTTTCTTCCTGAATACTGTCGTTGTTTATATTTACTGCGGGAAGAAACGTTTTATAAGGAAAACGCTCCAAAGCACTCTCCGCCTGTGAGCAAAAACAAAACCAAAACACCCCCCACCCTTTCCTATTGGTCGAAAAAAGTACCATGTCGACCAATCAAAAAATGATATGGCAAGTTGTTAAGAGATGGGGAGAAGTTTTAGGAGTGACGGCGGTGTTTTGAGATGTGAGAGATTTGCGACGTTTAGCACAAATCTTGTGTAGTTAGTGTGTAGTTAGTGTGTAGTGTAGTCAATAGTTTTGTTGTGTGTGTCAGAACAATGAGGCGACTGCTGAATGTTACAGGTGTTACAGCAGTGATACATCTCCTGTTGTCAGGCCTGCAGGTATCAGGCTGTTGTTCTCCTTTATCTCATAGTGGACAGAAATTATTTTTTGGAGTGGCACAAATAATTTGTGTGGCATCAGATTTGATGCAGAACAGCTGATTGTTCTGTAAATATTTTGAAAAGTTTATTTAAAAAACGCCTTGGCTGCATTTAAAAAATAAATAAATAGCTGCAAAAAACTTTGTTGTTTGCCAAACTCTACTCTACTTACTTTTTTGAAGAAGTAACTATATAATTAATTGCCCAACATTGGTCATTATATCCTGTATTTTGCAGACAGAGTTACAGGACTCTCTCCCAGACCACAGACTCATAATACAAGTCAGAGCTTTATTAAAAAAAAAAAGAAGAAGAAAGTTGTGTTTTCAAAATTCGAGTTCAAGTTATTTTTACTTCCAATAGTGTTAACATACTACACAGGTCAATGACTACATTTTTGTTTTACATTTTCATTGTAAGTGGGCTAAAGCAGTTAATTAAAAGTAGTCGAACATAAATGTAAATGCTGTGATTTGATTATCTTAATAAACCATGTAACTTGTATGGATTTGATGCTGGCGTGATGTAGAAATGTTTAGCTTATTTTAGAGTTTAGACATGTAGGAATGTTTAGTTTGCTTTAGAGTTTAGAAATGTGTTAAGATAGAATGTAGAATTATGGTAGAGACACTGACACTGCCCTGGATATAAACAAAGGCCTGATTGTGTCATGAGCTTAGAAGTAGATTTGTAACTGGATAACTGTGGTCTGGAGGGAGATGGTATTTATGGCCCCTAGGAAGAGACACATACCCACAGTGTTTTAACTGATATACTCCCACACCTATATGCACACTCACTCACGTGCACGCACATACCAGGTATGCACACACAGTCACTCACAAGCACTCACATAGACACGCGGTACCCACACACAGGCACTCACGTGCTCGTGCACATAGACACAGACACAGAGTTTGCAGCACACTGTGGGGGATTTATGATGGGGTCGCCTCTATAAAGCTGCCTGGAACTAACAAAGGGGTGAAGATTGTTTCAGAGGGACACCGGCCTCGTCTTCCCTTCTAGAAGTGCATGCTTAAATGAAGATGAATAAAGATTTTGTAAAATAACTACTGAGTTCCGGTGCCATTTCTGGATCCCTCGACGAATAAAAGAACCGGGGTAAAAACTGATTTCGCAACAGTGACCACAGTGCACACGTCTGGTGTTGCTCACAGTGGTCCAAGGGATCGCTCAGGGAGTTTGTGTGTTCGCTCAGACACATGGAAAGTTAGAGGGAACATTGCATATGACCCCCTATGAGCAAGCACTTTGGCGACAGTGGGAAGGAAAAACTCCTTTAACAGGAAGAAACCTCCGGCAGAACCAGGCTCAGGGAGGGGCGGGGCCATCTGCTGCGACCGGTTGGGGTGAGAGAAGGAAGACAGGATAAAGACATGCTGTGGAAGAGACAGAGATTAATAATAACTAATGATTAATATTCCGAGAGGTGTATAAAGACATACTGACTGAAGAAGAAACACCCAGTGCATCATGGGAATCCCCGGCAGCCTACGTCTATTGCAGCATAACTAAGGGAGGATTCAGGGTCACCTGGTCCAGCCCTAACTATATGCTTTAGCAAAAAGGAAAGTTTGAAGCCTAATCTTGAAAGCAGAGATAGTGTCTGTCTCCTGAATCCAAACTGGAAGCTGGTTCCACAGAAGAGGGGCCTGAAAACTGAAGGCTCTGCCTCCCATTCTACTTTTAAATACTCTAGGAACAACAAGTAGGCCTGCAGAGCGAGAGCGAAGTGCTCTAATAGGGTGATATGGTACTACAAGGTCATTAAGATAAGATGGGGCCTGATTATTTAAGACCTTGTATGTGAGGAGCAGGATTTTGAATTCTGGATTTAACAGGAAGCCAATGAAGGGAAGCCCCAGTGCAGTGAGCCAGGGAAGAAGCATGACCAAGTGCAAAAACACAATTTCTGTGTATGTTCTTCCTCTTCACATCAGTACAATGGATTATAAATCAAAGAATCAAGAAGTAAGTCACATTTGACAAACTAGCATATTTTAAAGCATATCTTTTGTTTTAATACTTCGATGAAAATCATTTGCAATTAATGGCTGCCTGAAGTCATAAACCCATAAGCATCATCAAATGCTGTTTGTGTTTCCTTGAGGCTTTTGTCTTTACTGCAGCCAACTTCAGTTGCTGCTTATGTGTTGGTCTCTCTGTGTTCAGCTCCTTTATGGGGCTTAGATGACATGAATAGAATAGAATAGAATAGAATGCCTTTATTGTCACTATACAGTTGTACAATGAGATACAGAACATCTGCTACTCAGTGTAAACATGCTGGGGGGCGGGGGGTACAGTTCTGCAGCGCTATATACATATGGACAGTATTAACATATGGAAGAAGATGTGTATATATATATAAAATGTACAATTTACAAGCCGTAAGTAATATGTAATAAATAGTGTTATGTATGTACAGTTGAGTTATTGCACATGGAATTGGTATAAATAGTGGTGGTCCATAGAGGAAGTGGGGGGCTGTGTTATCGGTGCATGTGTGAGTTCAGGGTGGTTATGGCTTTGGGGAAGAAACTGTTTTTGAGTCTGTGGGTCTTTGTGCTGATGCACCTGTAGCGCTTCCCTGAGGGAAGCAGGCTGAACATGTTGAAGCCAGGGTGGGAGCTGTCCTTGATGATGTTTGCTGCTCTGCTGAGGCAGCGGGAGGAATAAATGTCCAACAGGGAGGGGAGAGGGCAGCCGATGATCTTCTGTGCTGTCTTGACCACACTCTGAAGCCTCACTCTATCTGCCTTGGTGCAGCTGCCGTACCATACCGTGATGCAGTAGGTTAGCAGGCTCTCAATGGACGAGCGGTAGAAGGTCAGCAGCAGGTTGGAGTTCAGCTTGTACTTCCTGAGGACTCTCAGGAAGTGCAGCCGCTGTTGGGTCTTCTTGACGACCGCTGAGATGTTTTCCGTCCAGGAGATGTCAGCAGAGATGAGGACACCAAGGAACCGGAAAGTGTGGACCCTCTCCACACACTCCGGCGTTGATGTAGAGGGGGCCAAGTCAGTGCTGTGTCTCCTGAAGTCAACAATGAGCTCTTTGGTTTTCTTGGTGTTCAGTGCCAGGTTGTTTTCTGAACACCAGGCTGCCAACTTCAGGACTTCCTCTCTGTACTCTGCCTCGTCTCCCTTTGAGATGAGTCCGACTACCGTGGTGTCATCAGCAAACTTGATGATGAGAGTGTTGTTGTGGGTCGAACTGCAGTCGTGGGTGTAGAGAGAATACAGGAGGGGGCTCAGCACACAGCCCTGTGGGGAGCCGGTGCTCAGTGTGCGAGTGGAGGAGAGATGAGGCCGAGTCTCACAGTCTGGGGCCGGTTTGTGAGAAAGTCTTTATCCAGGCACATGTGAGAGGAGGGAGGCCAAGAGTGACCAGTTTGGTGATGAGGATGTCCGGGATGATAGTATTAAAGGCTGAGCTGTAGTCTCGAAGAGCATTCGGACGTAGCTCTGCCGCTGCTCTAGGTGACTCAGCACAGCGTGGAGGGCTGTGGCGATGGCGTCTTTCTGTGGATCTGTTTGCACGGTATGCAAACTGGTGGGGGTCGAATTCTGGGGAGGTAATCCTTGATGTGCTGAAGGACTAGTCTCTCAAAGCATTTCATGATTACCGGTGTGAGGGCCACAGGGCGGTAATCATTCAGGCTGGAGATGGGAGACTTCTTCGGCACTGGGATGATTGTGGCTGATTTTAGACAGGATGGGATGGCTGCCTGATCCAGTGAGAGGTTGAAGAGTCTGGTGAAGATGAGGGTGAGCTGGTGTGCGCATGCTCTTAGTACCTTGCCAGGTACTCCGTCTGGACCGGCCGCCTTCCTGGGGTTCACCGTGACAATAAAAGTGATTTGATTTGATTTGATTTGATTTGCTAGGAGCACACATCTGACATCGTGCTCCGTTACAGTGAGTGGAGCGGTGCAGGAACCAGGTGAGGATGAGGATGGGAGCAGGGCTGAAGCAGATGAGTGCTGCTGTTGTGGTGTTTCAAAGCGGGCGAAGAAGCTGTTTATTTCCTCTGCCAGCTGCACACTCGGATTTTCTGTTTTCGCAGTGCTGCCTCTGTGGTTGATGATGTCTTGCATTCCCTGCCACACCTCTCGTGTGTTGTTGCTGGACAGGTGGGACTCGATGGTCCTTTTGTGGTCTGACTTGGCTTTTTTAATCCCCCTTTTCAGGTCAGCTCGAGCAGCCCTGTACAGAGCTCTGTCACCTGATCTGAAGGCGGCATCACGGGCTTTGAGGAGTGAGCGGACCTCGCTGGTCATCCAGGGTTTTTGATTTGGGAAAACCTGAATGCTTTTTGTCCACTGTCACATTTGCAGTACAGAACTTGATGTAGTCCAGTACTGATCCTGCGAAAGTTCCTAGGTCCTGGTGTTCAAATATGTCCCAGTCTGTCTCTGTGAAGCAGTCTTGTAGTTTGTGGAGAGCATTTTCAGGCCAGGTTGTAACAGTCCTTGTGGTGGGCCTGGCACTGCGCCTGAGGGGGTGTAGGCTGGAGAGAGCAGGAGGGAGAGATGGTCGGACTGACCGAGGTGGGGGAGGGGTATGGCTCTATATGCATGCTTGACTTACTTGACCAGTGAAGAATATCCCACTCAGAAATTGAAAATCTCTTGGGTTGCTTTCCAGTCCAGTTTTGCAGCATTTGGTGGAACCTGATCAGAATTCAGCTCTGTACACTTCACAGTTCATCCTGCTTCTATCAGCAGTCACAGCAGTAATCATTATGACCCTGTTCCAGTACAGTTCATGCCTCCACCTTGTTAGAAAGATAATATGGTAGATTTCAGACCATGAACTGTTTCTCTCCTTATCTGTACTTTTCTCTTCCCATCACTCTGCTACAACTTGGTTGGTTGTTCTTAATGACCTTGTAGTACCAAATCACCCCATTAGAGCACTTTACTCTCACACTGCAGGCTTACTTGTTGTTCCAACCAGATTCTTACTCTGGATGGCATTACATTGGCCCCAGTAACACTGTGAGGAACCTTGGAGTCCAGGATATGTCCTTCAATGTGCATAATAAACATAGTATTGTAGTGTCTACCTTACAATATAAAACACCTGTTGTGATTTAAATTTAAATTGAATTGAATCCAAAGAACTGTTCTTCTCTTTTATATGTGTCTCTCAAAAAGTCTAATCTGTCCTTCCCTTTCTTAAACATAAGCAGTGGTTAAATGTTGCTATAAACTCTCTGCCATTCGTTAAGAGGTTTCCTGATTTTAGACCTTGACAATGTTTCTCCTGCCTATTGTTCAATTACTTTGACTATATGTAAAAAAATGTCTGTAATTTGCAAGTTTGAACTTCAATCACAGCTTGATTGTATGGTTTAAAATCCACTGTGGTGTTGCATAGAGTCAAAATAAAGAAAAAAGAAAAGAAAGTGCCATTGTCTCAATACTTGGAGTAACTTTATTTAACTTACTGGATATGTTATATCATATAGCATATCCAGTATGCCTCCAGAGAGTGGGCTACAGTTATAAACTACACTCACAGAGGAAAACAATCTTAAAACTTCAATATTAAAGACATCAAGTAACAGGAGTGTGAATGAAATATGCTGAGTTCAGTTCAGTTTCAGTTAGAATATAAAGAACCTTGAAACAACTGTTGTTGTGATTTGGCAGAATATAAGATAAAGACCCTGAAAAAGAGGGAGAAAACCCCAGAACTAAGTACTGAGGTCCTGGTGAAACAGCTGTAACAAGCTTAATATCCTGAAACTAGGCCAACAAAAACAAAAACACGAAGCTACTGAGGATAAAATTAAAGCAAGGACAAATTTACATCAGGTACCGTCACTGATTTTTAATTAATACATTTTTATGAGAAATTTTAAAAACGTTATCATTACACATTGTGTGATGTGCTTCATTGCTCCGTTTTCTTCTTCTTTTTCTGAGCAGATGTTACTTGTAAACTTATTATTGACATACAGAGCTGAACATGTGAATGTTTTAACAGTTTCTCAGTGAAATATTTTTCTTTCTTCTAAACTTTAAGTGGAAAAACAAATCAGATCACTCGAGTTATAAGTTGCCTTTTATAGGAAAAACCCAAAAGAAGCCACACATTGACTATTCTTTACAATGTTTTATATATTGGGTTTTTTTTTTGTGTGTGTGTGTGTCCACTTCTCCACTTCTCATTTCGATGTCCCACCCTCACTTCCTTCTTCACTCTTTGTCAGCTTTGTCAAGCAGAACTGGCTTCAAAATGTTTTTGTAAGATCATCTGTACTTTCAATTTTTTTAAATTAAATTACTTTGAAATAATCTATGATCACAGTTTGTTTGAAATTTGATTGTCCGTATACTTCCTCTATATCTGACACAAGGTTCTCTAAAATCACCGCTGAGTCATGTAAATGGTATTTAGTCCTTATCAGAGATTTGTATAAAGAACACAGAACAAAGCTAAAGTTAAACTGATTCCCGTCCTCCTGTGTGATACAGGTCCCTGAGTCTGTGGAGACGCAGCTAAATCTAAGTTTAACTTCAGTCACTCTGCAGGAACTTTCTGTAAACTACTGCAAAAGATTCAGTTTAACGGTTGAGTGGAAACTTTTCAAACTGATCAACACCATTAACATTCACTGAACTGTAATTGTACTTCTTGTCTTAAGGTGCTTTATATTGTAACATAAAGGCGCTACAATAATGGAGAATAAACCCCAACAATAGAATGACCTGTTTCACACAGGAAGGCGGGAATCGGTTTAACTCAACTTCATTCTGTGTTCTTTACACAAATCTACAACTGAAACAAAGCATGTTTACAGCCGAGAGTATGAATGTTATCAATAGAAAAAATCCACCTTAAAGGTTTTCATTTGAATTTGGAGACATTGTTCCATTTGTCTGATATCAAACTGAGATAAGTGTGGCACAGTGGTGCCTCCTCCTGGTGGGCTGGAGCATTACAGTCCTGCATGTTAGGGTTAGAACATAAGCCAGCCTGTCCCATTTCCACATTTAGCATTATAAACAGTGTTGGGTAAGTTACTTTAAAAAAGTAATTAATTACTATTACTAATTACTTAATCAATATTGTATTTAAAATACTTATCTAATTACCATGTCTGAAAAGTAACTTAATTACTCAATAAGTAATTTAAATAAATACTTATTAAAATCCTCATAAACCTTGAGTGGACAAACAATAGAAATTAAACTCTTTAAATAATAAATAATTTTTTTTAAAAAATACAAGTCAACATGAAATAGTTTAGCCTTTTTGCTTCCTGAATCATCTTTATTACATCATATAAAAAAAACCATTCTTTAATAATTACATTTTTTAGTAAGGAATGCTTTCTTTAGCTAAGAAACACAATTCCAGAATAACAAATATATTTTTCTGCAACATATCTGAAAAACAAAAAGCTTAACTTAAGAAATGTTAAACATGACATATTTCACGAGTAAACATTAAAATTTTAAATTTTCAAAGCGATGAGTAACATATTCATACATAATGTATGTAATCATGTCATGTGAGTCAACAAAGTGAAGTTAACTCTGACCTTTGGTTAACAAACAGAATTCCTCTGAAACTTCCTCAAACCAATGAGCACCATATTTCCTGCATGCTGTATGCACTCATGTTTTCCAAAACATTTTTGTACTACTTAGCTGTGTTGTTTTTGAAAAAGTTGTTGTATCTCATTAATGTAAGTCTCTCAAAAGCGTTCACTTGACAGTCTGTTCCTTCTGGGTGTAAGCACAAGATTGCTGAGGCTAAAAAGCCTTTCAACTGGTGCGCTTGATGGTGTGGCTGTGTTGTACCTCAGTGAAATGGCCTTAATCCTGGGAAACTGGCTAAGAACACCCAGCTCAGACCCAGCAGATTTCAAATATTCCATCACCTCTGTTTCAGCAGAGTAGGTACAGTCGTCCTCCTCAAATGAAAAAAAAAGTCATCAGTGGAGTTAGCAGGGTTCTTGTGATCTTGAGCAGGTTGTTGGTCTTCAAGAGACAACCCACGGCACTCTGTAGTAAGCATTGCCCTAACCATGTCTTTTTCTCTTCTTCTCTGATCCAGCGTAACTTAAATTTAGGCAAAGTGACTGCAGCCAGGAGAGCTTCTTTATTGTCCATCATTGAGGAAAAGCGCACCTTGATCGCCTATGAGAGAAAAATACATCAGACACTTCACATAAGAGCATGATAAATAAAACAAAAATTTATTTTAGGGTAAGGCTATATATAGATTACCTTAACAATGATATCAGGGAGGGATGCTGTCAGCTTAAGCTGGTCCTGCAGTGCCAGCGTCCTGGACATTAGAATCTCCAGAGTTGGAAGAAGGATTCCAAAATAGCAGTTCTCTTCTCCTTGCAATATGTCTAGTGCAACAGTGAGTGGCTTCAGCACGATACAATACTCCTTTAGGAACAGATACTCCCGATCAGTGAAGCATTTGATTCCAAACTGAGTGCAGACAGTATTTAATTCAGCAAGGGAATGTCAGTGATCCTGGACAGAGCGTCGTGAAATGAATTCCATCGTGTTGAAACAGGTACTATGAGTTTTTTCTTGAAAAATTATCTACCAACTCTGAAGCAACAGAAGAACGGTTTGCTTTTGTCCACATTGCAGAACACTTTGAAGTTGCACTTCTGTAGATGAATTTTGCCTCATTTGCTTGAAGCCATTTCTCAACATCATGAAAAATTAAGTTCAGTGTGTGTGATGCACACCTTAAGTGTGGAGGGAGAAAACTGTCCTTCAGATTCTGTGGAGAGGGTCTGCTCAACATCAGTAAATGTCACCTCTTCATCTTCTTCCGATTCCTCATCAGAGTCTGATTTTTGGAACATTCTAAAAGCTTTGATAAAATTGGACCCGTTGTCTGTCACGGTGGCTGTCACTTTAGAGTTCAGTCCATAAGCCGAATGTACTTGCTCGATTTCATTGCCGATGACATCATATGTGTGTCTCCCTCGAACTCTTTTACATGCTAGCGCTGCATGTCCTTGTACAAAAGTAGAAGGATCAATCCAGTGTGCCGTCATTCTGAGAAAACTTTTGTTATGGCTGGTCCAAATGTCAGCAGTCGTGGAAATATATTCCAAACTCTCGAATGTCTCTTTAAGCTCCATTTCCATGTCAGCATAACACTTATCTAAGTAAGTAGAAAACGTTTTTCGATCAGGCAGTGCTGCTTTTTTGCCACACACAGGTATTTTGTTTAATATGCACCTAAAAGACGGAGACTCTACAGTACGCAGCGGTAGCATCTCTTCCACAGTGTAGCCTGCAATCATTTTCTTAAGCTCACCTTCAGACGCTTTCTGTGTTGCTGAAGTGAAATCAAGCTTCGTCTGCTTAGCAGGAGTTGCCGCGGTGTTATCCATGGATGATGAAGAGGGCTCACTCAGAAGGCTTTATCTGTGCTGCCGTGTCAGGTGCTTCAGCAGATTACTCGTGCTATTGACAGCGGCCGATAATTTTTTCTCCCCAGGACATAGCTTACATATTACCGTAATGTTCTTGTCTGCTTGTTTTAGAAAAGTGAAGTGACGGGAATATTTCCATTTCAAAAATCAGCCACTCGCTTCAGCCGAGTCCAACATCTTCCGCTGTAGAATACGACTATGCAGCAAACTGGCGCGAAATGACGTGCAGCTGCACTACAGCGATGTTAAAGCGGCAGAGTTTATTTTTACCTTTAGAAGATAAATTATTGAAATTAAATAATGATTTTCAGCGAGTTTAGTTATTTTACAATGTAACGCAAGTACATTGTAAGTAACTGTAATTAAAATACCTAAAAATGAACAGTAATTAGTTACTCTACTTTTTCAGTGGAAAAGTAATTTAAATACAGTAACGCGTTACACCCAACACTGATTATAAACAGATCTAACTGCAGATGTATTGTCCACTACAGCACAAATGTCACATAATCTCCTCCTGCCAAGCAGAAAATGTTCCATGTGTGATTGTGGAGCACAACTCTGTTAAAGAAACACACGAAAATAAAATAAAATAGAAACTCTGCTGGTAATTCTGTCTGTACATGTTAATAACACGGTTCACTAAATATGTGTTAAAACTATAGAAACAAATGGATAAAAATTATATGGAATATTCCTCCATTTAAAATGGTACTCTGTACTGTGTGTCTCTTTTTAAATTTCTACCGTGAATCATCATTTATTATTAGGAAAAAAGATTATGAGGTCATTTCCAAGTAAGCCCATCCTTCTGCTTTGGGAAAAAATTATTCAGATTATTCAACTGGAAAAAATTCAAGACATCTGGGAGTCTTCCCTGGAATGGGTGTCCCAAGCAAATTCAGCCAAAGGTCAGACTGTGCAATGCTCAGAGAAACTGCACAAAACTCACGAGCTACATCTCAGACTCTACAGGCCTCAATCAGCATGTTAAAGTTCTTTGTGAAACAATCTTATATTCTGGTTCTTATACAGAACTTTTTCTACTCGAGCACTTTACACAACATGCTTTATTCACACATCCATTCAAGCACTTGTTTTCTATGCTTAGGTGCTTGCTGTCTAACATTCGTACTCTGGTGCGTCCTGTACTGCCTCCTGTATTGTTCTTCACTGCACAGTACACACAGCCTGCTCCAGGCACTCTTCAGGCACAGGCAGCATTACATAGTTCATAACTTGCTGTGTGAGCATGCCAGAGCTCCCAGCAGGTGAAAGAGGAGGAGGCTGCACTGGTTTTTTAACCTCGAGGGGTCCAAAGTGGCTGAGGGTGCCATTCAAGCCTCTGGAAGCCCTGGGAACACTTCCAGTCTCGGGAGAAACAAAAACGGTCTTTGCTGGAACAATTCCATACTCAGAAGGTGCAACTGAAAAACAGTTCTTTGTGTACACAGCCTTAGAGCAAGTGTCCATAAGGTGAACAGTTTTTAGGTGGGCTGAGTCCAAAAAACTACAGTCTGGTAACTTAACTGCCTCATTGTTGCTTTGTTACAAGACACGTATAGTATTTACAGTGCCAGAATAGTCTTTGTCAGTAGACAAACACACTGAACAGTCCACAGGGGCCGAAACAGAAAAACACAAACCTGAGCTGGTTATAATGTAATGTATACTTAATTAATTCCCACAGGGAAATTACTCCTCTGCATTTAACCCATTCACTCAGTGAAGCAGTGAGCAGCCACCAATCCAGCGCCCGGGGAGCAGTGTGTAGGGACGGTACCTTGCTCAGGGTTACCTCAGGATAGCCGTTCAGTGGATTCGAATCCCCGACCTTCTGATCATGGGACAACCACTCTACCTACTGAGCTATCCATGGCCCTATCCCAGGCTCAACAGTACAACTTAGGTAATAACTTCAAACTCAGGCAGAGCTTTCATCACCCCCTGGCTCCCGAATTGGTTACAGTGTCCTCGTTCACATTCGCTGAAGAAAACAAAAAGTGGATCTCTGGCCTGTTTGAAGGCCAGACCATCAACCTCCCATTCAGGAAACACAAACATAGAAACAGACTTAAATTCTTTAGAGCTGGAATTCACAGTGTCTGAAGTAATCCCCCTATGTTCAAAAGCACAAGAGAAACAGAGTTTAAAGTCTATAGTACCACAGTTAACCTTCTCCGACAAAACAGTCTTAATTTCTCCCTGCTCGGACAGAGCAAAACAAAAGTTTCTTTGACTCCGGGGAAGTCTGGGGTTCCAACTGCAGCAGGGGACACTTGGGCACCGCTTCCTCCTGGAAGTGGGTGCGAGGGAAGCTAACGTCGCAGGAACCGGGGGTGACATGCCGGTCAATTCCTCGTCATCTGCCCACATCCTTGCCAGAAACGAGGCATGCGACGGGAGGTCCTACCGAGATGGTGAGGAAGAGTGGCTTGTTCGTGGTGGAGATGTGGATGCAGGGGGCTCCGAGCTGGGGCAAAGCCTGGATCCGAATCTCCTTGTGGCTGCGAGGCTGTGGCGGAAAACATTAAGCAGCTGAGGAGTCCATAACGGCCTGAGCCAGAACCCGGGTTCAGTATTCCTCTTTCCCAGTAAGAAGTAGCTCACAGGCCTCCACGATCATCAGGAATTGGAGCAGCCACAGCTCTCTCTCCAGGATCGCCTCCATGGCTGCCTGAAAAACTGAAACTCTCTGTGGATCCTGAGAGACGTGGAGGTGGAAGGTGATCCTAACCAGCCTCTCAGTTTCCTCAATCAGTTCCGTGAGAGTGTCCACTGGTCAGGTTGTGTTTTTACAGCTGGTTTGGCCAGTGTGTTTGTGGGGTGGACCCAAAAGAACACAAGGGAGAGACGGAAGTGAACCTTTAACAAAAAGCGAGCCGTTTATTTTGGGCTAATGTCAAAAATGGAAAACAAGGTAAAACGTACTGGGACAAAACTAAGCTAAAAACTAAACTGGGAGCAGCTTAATTACTACTGACAACTAGAACATGAAACATGAAACTGAACAGGTACATGCAAAACATGAACATAAGAAAAAAAAAAAACATGAGCATGAATATGAACCTGAACCTCACCCTGAATGGTAGAAAGAAAACTCGGTGACCAGAAGTGACTTGACATGGTGACAACAAATGACCCGACAACAAACAGAGGAAGACAGAGGACATAAAGCAGGGGTCTCCAACGCCAGGCCTGGAGGGCCGGTGTCCTGCAGGTTTTAGATCTCACCCTGGGTCAACAAACCTGAATTAAATGATTAGTTCATTACCAGGCCTCTGCAGAACTTCAAGACATGTTGAGGAGGTAATTTAGCCATTTGAATCAGCTGTGTTGGCTCAAGGACACATCTAAAACCTGCAGGACTCCGGCCCTCGAGACCTGGAGTTGTAGACCCCTGACTTAAAGGGACAGAAGGATAATGAGGGAAGTGGAAACACCTGGGGAAACACAGCTGATACAAATAAACGTGACGCCACAGGGGAAGGAAAACTAAACACACTGAACATGGAAACACAAGACTTTCAAAATAAAACAGCTAAACATGGAGAGGCATACACATGACAACACAAGCTTGACAATAGGACGTGGAACACGCAGACATGACAGACGGGGGGGGGAAGAGAAAGGTACACAAGGAGAGGAACATGGGGACAGATAAGGGAGACGAGAGGGAAAAACCAGGGGAACCTACATAGACAAGGAGATCACACATGACGAGCAGGAAAAGACTCGTGAACACGGAGACATTGAAGAAAAAGAACTTTGCATTAATGCAATTTAACATGATAAAATCAAAAATACAAAATAAACTCAAAACGCTGGGTCACCCAGCCCCTGACACTCATGGTCTGGTCTGTTGTATTTCTAGCTTCTTTAGTTATTCCTTAGTGTTTTTGGTGATTTCTAGTCTTTAGGCTTTGTCAGTGTGCCTCTGCTGGTTTCCGTGTTATGTTTAGTTATCCTGGTTTCTATGTTTGTCTGTTTCCAATGTCTACTCTGTGCCTTTCCCGTGTCCCACGTTCCATGTCTCTATGTTCCCTCTGTCTCCCCAGTCAGTCTCCATGTCATAGTTTGTACTCTTGTCTCTGTGCTCCATGTTTGCTCTGTTTTCCCTGTCAACCATGCGTCCTTGTCAAGTCTGCATCTTCGAGCCGGTCTTGCGTTTCCTGTTTTACTTTGATAGTGTCATGGTCCAGAGTCTGGTGACTCTGTGTTTGTTTTTTGATTATTTAATATGCTTTGATTTTTGGTCCCTCATGGTTTAGTCTGCATTTCTAGCACCCTAAGTTCTTTAGTATTTCCTGTTTTCTAGTCTTTAGGTTTTGTCAATGTGCCTCCCCTGTGTTCTGTGTTATGATAAGTTATCCTGGTTTCTATGTTTGTGTTTTTCCAATGTCTACTCTGTGCCTTTCCTGTGTCCCACGTCATGTCTCTACGTCTCAGTGTCAATTACGCGTCTTTGTGTATGTCTCTTGAATTTCCTGTTTTACTTAGTAGTCTCGTGTCCTGTGTTTAGTGTCTTCTGTTTTGCTTCCTTGCCATCTCATCATGTCTAATTAGGTTCAGCTGTGTCTTCCTCCTATTTTTCATTTCCTCGTTACTCTCTTGTGTATTAAAGTCCTGTGTTTTCCTCTGTCCATTGTCGTGTAACTGCCACACAACTGCAGTCTCTACTACAGCACAAATGTCACATATTCTCCTCCTGCCAAGCAGAAAATGTTCCATGTGTGATTGTGGAGCACAACTCTGTTAAAGAAACACATGAAAATAAAATAAAATAGAAACTCTGCTGGTAATTCTGTCTGTACATGTTTATAACACGGTTCACTAAATGTGTATTAAAACTATAGAAACAAATGCATAATGATTATATGGAATATTCCTCCATTTACTCTGTGTTTCTTTTTAAATTTCTACCATGAATCATCATTGATTATTTGATTAAATGAAAAAGGGGAGCTGAAGTCGCCCTCTGGGAAAGATTAGCAAAAAAGATTATGAGGTCATTTCCAAGTAAGCCCATCCTTCTGCTTTGCGAAAAATTACTCAGATTATTCAACTGGAAAACATTTAAGACATCTGGGAGTCTTCCCTGGAATGGGTGTCCCAAGCAAATTCAGCCAAAGGTCAGACTGTGCAATGCTCAGAGAAACTGCACAAAACTCACGAGCTACATCTGAGACTCTACAGGCCTCAATCAGCATGTTAAAGTTCTTTGTGAAACAATCTTATATTCTGGTTCTTATACAGAACTTTTTCTACTTGAGCACTTTACACAACATGCTTTATTCACACATCCATTCAAGCACTTGTTTTCTATGCTTAGGTGCTTTCTATCTAACATTCAGACTCTGATGGATGCGTCACAGAGCACCTTGGGGTTAGATATTTGTCCTGTGTTGTTGGTCACCAGAGATTATATTTAATTAATTTTAGAACCTGGTAAGAACCAGATGGTTTTTCCGATTTTTCATTATATCCACAGGAGACCGTGGTTCAGGGGGTTGGGAAGCTCAACTTGTAACTGGAAGGTTGTCGGTTAGATCCCCAACTCTGTCTGTCCTGGTCATTGTGTCCTTGGGCAAGACACTTCACCTACCACCTACTGGTGTTGGCCAGAGGGGCCAATGGCCCGATATGGCAGCCTCGCTTCTGTCAGTCTGCTCCAGGGCAGCTGTGGCTACAACTGTGGATTGCCTCCACCAGTGTGTGAATGTGAGAGTGAATGAATAGTGGAATTGTAAAGCGCTTTGAGGGTCTTGAAAAGCGCTATATAAATGCAGTCCATTATTATCCAGAAACAGAAAACCTTAGACTTGAAAGCAGCTGTATATAGTTTTTCACATGACTGTACTTGTAGGCTTGAGGCAGGTTCAGTTAGTGTAGCACAGCAGCTCAGAGCAGACCTCTGAGTTCAGTCTTCACTCTGGCTTCAGTCACAGCTCTGTTAATATCATTACTGCTTTTACAGGAATCTCCTCATGATTTCAGACCTGCATACATCTCTCCTGCAGTTTGAAAACCTGGGCGCCGGGTCAGCTCAGTGGGTGAGTTGGCGACCATGGTGCCCGTATAGCCAGAGAGCAGTAGGCCCGGGTTTGAGTCCAACTTTAGGCCCTCTCTCGCTCTGCTTGCTTTCCTGTCTATCTACACTGTTTTGATTCAAAAAAGGCTAAAAGGCCCAAAAAAAGTCTTCACAAGAAAGAAGACTTTACACCAGCCTTATTTGAGCTTCCACCAAACAAACAGATAATAATCACCCGGTGGATTAATAACAGAGGCTCTGTGCATATTAATAAATGATGAGTTCATACCTTTCCAAGCCAACCTTAGCTCAGAAATGACTTCACGTAGTTTGAACATTAAAGCAGTTGTCAGGTCCACTTCTTGTTCTTCCTGCCTGTGAACTTATTTCAGAAGGAATGGAGGTTGAAGGCAACAGTGGTCCCCGTGGAAATCTCTGGTTCTGTCCATTTTCATTTAAAAAATTGTCACTCACTAATGCTGATGGGAAAAAGAAGTGCTGACACGTAGAAACAGAACTCTAATATCAGGTGTCTTTAAACTTTAAATTTTGAATGTCTGAATACAGTCTACAGGTAATCAGTCCGGATCAACAGCTATGATGACCTATAACAATTTAACATTAGCCAATGAACCAACAATCAAAATATAGTTTAAAGTATGTAAATTCTGAGTTTTCATTAATTTGTCCAGTTTTTGTCTTCTGTCCTGTTTTTACAGCTGATATAAAAGGTGCTCCAGTGCCTTTAGTGACAGATGCTTTGTTCTCCTGTCTCAGTACAATACTATTGAAAAAATGCTGTTTGACTTTATGTTGCTCCTTTATTGTTATTTTTTGTTATTAGAAAGAAGAAGGCTTAAACAGACTAGTTGGACCTGATTTAAGCCTTTTGGTCAAAATTAAAATCTTTCCTCCAATTTTTCCAGTGTTATTCAACAGGGTAGTGTCTCTCTCTCTAATGCACAACTTTCTGATAATCTTTTCCCAGATTACCTTGTGCCCATGGTTGCATGCATGTCCTTGGCTGCTGTTTTATGACTGTCTGTTTTTTTGCTGGTGGTGGAAAACAAGAAGAAACTTTGGATTGAACAGATACACGTGAGAAAAAAAAACTTTGTTGAATATGTGCAGTGATGAGGTCAAAGTCCTATTTTAACAACAGAAGGTGATTTGTTTTTATAAGAGGGTAAAATATATATGATTAAAAAGCAGAGATGTATACCACTGTGTCTAATCTAGGATTTACTTCACTATCGTGAATGCTGACTGCAGCTATATGTTAATGATGACATCCACACGGGTGTGAAATGGTGTTTGTCCCCTTCCTGAGTTTTTTTCTGTTTGTCACACTTATATGTTTCAGATCATCCAGCAAATTAAAATATTGGACAAAACTAACAAGTAAAGACAAAATGCAGTTTTAAAATAAGGTGTTTATTATTACTGTTTGCACTAACTGGCAATGAGTCTTCTAAAGCACTGTGGAGGAATTTTTGCCCACTTATCTTGCAGAATTGTTTTAAGAAAGAAGAAATATTTGAAGATAATTTTTAACCTCAAGATGGCAGGATTTTATAAAACAGTCCTGGTATAGAAACTAGAGCAAATGTACCCACATGATTTCCTTAGGGATTAATAAAGTATTCTGATTCTGACTAGTGTAGCTGCAGCTGTGAAACCTGTTTTGTATTTCTGAAATTAATTTGCACTGCTATCTTAAAAATTGAGTTCTAAATAATCTGATGTCTGACACAATCTGACACTACAAATTTGGCATCTTATGCCTGACAGGTGTGCTCACGAGATGTCGTGATGTCACAGCTTTGCAACACCGAAGATACTTAGCCTTCCTGTCGTGTCAAATCTGAACGATTTACAAATTAAAAAAAACGCATAAATATTGTGTTTTATATCCGATTACCTTTCAATTCAATTCAATTCAATTTTATTTGTATAGCACCAAATCACAACAGTCGCCTCAAGGCGCTTTATATTGTACAGTAGATCACACAATAATAAATACAGAGAAAAACCCAACAATCATATGACCCCCTATGAGCAAGCACTTTGGCGACAGTGGGAAGGAAAAACTCCCTTTAACAGGAAGAAACCTCCGGCAGAACCAGGCTCAGGAGGAGGCGGGGCCATCTGCTGTGATTGGTTGGGGTGAGAGAAGGAAGACAGGATAAAGACATGCTGTGGAAGAGAGACAGAGATTAATAACAGATATGATTCGATGCAGAGAGGTCTATTAACACATAGTGAGTGAGAAAGGTGACTGGAAAGGAAAAACTCAATGCATCATGGGAATCCCCGGCAGCCTATAGCTGTGTCCCAAAACGTCGGCTGCATCCTCCTGAGGCCGCATTTGAAGGCCGATTACGTCACAGCCAGGCGGCGAAGGCTGTCCCAATTGTCGACTCCTTCAAATGCAGCCGACAAATGCGTCCTTCATTTTCCCGAATTTGAAGGATGGGTCGGGTGTGTCCTTAAGTGGCCCACCATATCCCAGAATTCATAGCGGTCCAGCCAAATTTCAGCTGCCAACAATGGCGGCCGCTACTAAGTTTTAAAATTAGTCTTATTAATCTTTCTGGGTCACAAAATAAACTTTTAACATATTTTCAGGCGAGAAAGTGGCGGTGTAAATTTCAAATATCTGCTTGGTTTATCAAGACATCACATATTTGCAAAAAGTGCGCCGTTTCGCTGGAGACGTCTGTTACCCACCCGCTCGATAGCAAACCGGGGGTTCAATGGTCGCCGAGCTGGCGAGAGCAGCGGACTCCCGGCTTCATCGTTTTCAGACCCCCGCTCTTTTCGCTACTCAGGTTAAACATGATATATAAGTCACTCGGAAAACTTAAAAATGTTATTGTTTGCCTTATTTCGTGTTTTATTTGTTCGTGAGTAAATCGGGTTGGCTGAGATCAAAGTTATTAGATTATTAGATTAAATAAAACTTTATTAATCCATCGGGTGGGTTCCTCCGGGATTTTCACACAGCTGAATAAACGCCAAACAGAAAACTGATTAAACAGAAGTGTGAGACGGTCGAGAATTTACGCCAGTATCCTGTTATATTTTAGATAGCAAGGAGCAGACGGCCGAGTTTATTAAACTCCACCGAAACAGCGGTGACGCAAATCTGAAGGCTAGACCGTCCCATTTCACAGCCTCGCACTTCCGGCTCACAGCGGTCTTGAAGGACCCGCCCACGTGAGACCCGCGAAGGCCGGGTCCTCCAAGGATGCAGCCGACGTTTTGGGACACAGCTTATGTCTATTGCAGCATAACTAAGGGAGGATTCAGAGTCACCTGGTCCAGCCCTAACTATATGCTTTAGCAAAAAGGAAAGTTGAAAGTACCTGACATCCTCATGCACTTGAACATATAAAAGTGATGAGCACCTCTGTCGTTGAATTTTGAGTGTTTTAATCAACTTTGTTACATGTGTGGTGTTCCCCGTCAAAAGTCACTGCCATAGAAAATGAATGGGAATACACCCCCCACCCTCCTTTGGCCTATGACCCCTCGAATGGCATACTGAATGACCACTGAAAGACCCATTGAACTGAATTTGGTGTTGAAAAATGTTTCTTATGTTAATTTAAGAGCTATTAAAACTGACTGGTCAATTGTGACCAGAACACTAAAGTAAGGGGGAGAGGGGGGTGCACACAACCGGAGGGGTAGAGTGAACACAGGACATAATTTGCAAAAAGACTACAAAAAAATAATTCAGTAATTACTGATGCAGAGGGAGGAGTGTCGAGGTGTGTGCTGTGTGTTTGGAGGAGGGACTCCTTCAGTTAGAGAAGTGAGGCGTCACAAGTTCCTGGTTTCCAGTGAAGAAGAAGAGAGGCAGCAGTAAACCATCAGAGCCTCATCATGAAAGTCCATCACACTCTGATCTGCTTCTTCTTCCTTTGTGAGTACATTCACTTTTTCTTTCTGTCACTCTCATTCTTCCAACATGTTTCTTTCTATTGTTAAACATGATGATCAGAGTCAGCTATGAGTCACTTTCATGGACGCTTCTTCCATTCAAACTGCTTTTATTCATGATTTCATGGATCTGTTTGTGGCCAGTATGGACAGAAGAAACCATCACAGTGAGCACATTCATGGACATGTCAGCTGCTCACTTTGGCTTTAGGACTCTTTAACATAGAGTTCCTTACACATATGTGTTACTTTCTCGAAATAAACTGCAGTCAGTAAAATGAGGTAATGGTAACAAAATTATTTCTATTATGTCTTCTTGTAATTTATCATTGTTATTTTGTTTCTTTTTCACTTAAAGCCATTTTTTATTCTTTTTTACTGTCCATGACATTTAAAGGAAATAGTTAGAATAACTATTTTTTGCTCAGCTCATGGCAATATTTGCATCAGTTTACAACTTTGCTTCAACTCTCTTGTTATGTCCCTGGTAAATTTTTATATATTTTTATATAAAGCAGTCCTAACAACATCACACTCTGGAGCTACATTTGATATGCTCGTCTGTCAGAGCATTATAAAATGAGCAGCAGAAGGACAGTTGATAGCCATAGAGGCTCTGGAACTCCTTTTTGATTATGACAGTAAAATAGAGGATGTGTCTGAAGCTGAAGATTGTGAAGTTTGACTCTGATTATGAACCACATGAATAACCTGCTGTTCAGATTCCTCCTAACAAGACAATCACATAAAAATTGTGAATTACAGTGGCCTTCATCCACAAATATACGTCAGGCAAAAATGTCTGCAGAAAACAAAATATTAACCGTACCAAGAATTACTATGACTCATGAAATGTTGATTTCCCACAAAACCTAATATATATACAAGAAGTTTGTTTTGGCTCTCTGATAAAAAAAAAAAAAAGTCCTAATCATTGATCTTATGAGTCTTACCCAGTAGATAATGGAGGGTTAACTCTCCCTTATCTTACTTTTTATTTGTGTTTCTCTGCATTATGCTCTATCTCTTGTTAAGATAATTTAATTAACATCAGACTTAGCCATAGTTCTCAAGTTACAAGCACTTTTCATCGGACACACAGCATTCCAGAGGACATTGCAACCAGGATCTGCTTGGATTATTGTAGGCTCTCTCATGTGGCGCAGACGGTGGAGGGAAAGAAAACAAAAGCAGGGCTGCCGAGCGGGTCTGCTAGAGAGGCTAAAGACGCAGTCGCACAAACCACCACTCCTGAGTCTCTTTCTGGCCAATGTAAGATCCACTACAAACAAAATAAATGAGCTAGAGCTGAGAATAGTGACAAACGATTTCACCCACGATTACTGTGTGATGACTATGACAGAAATCTGGCTTCATCCTGCAATAATGAAGTAGCTGTGCAGCTTGCGAATTGGATCATTTATTGACAAGATCGAAATATAAACTCTGGAAAGGAGGTGGACTCTGTATGTTTATTAATAACAACTGGTGCACACAGAGCCAAACCATTGCGGCTGTTTATATCCGTCTTGATGCTAATATCTCATCCTGTAACATTCCACATGCTTCCAGAGCAGCTCTAAAACCTCACATAGGTCGATCTGACCATCTGTCTCTGCACCTCATCACAGCTTACAAACCCCTCAGAAAGAAATAGAAACGCACCATAAAAACCATCAACACGCAGCCTGAGGATGCTCTCCTTCAACTACAAAACTGTTTTATGAACACAGAGTGGAGCCTGTTTGAGAGTCAAGATCTGGATAAGTAGACAGAAAACTCTCTTAGATCTGCTTCTGTGCTGCCAATGTCTCCGTCCTGAAATGCATGAAGTACACCTTGAAATTAAGAACACAGCCTACAGAGCACGTGACAGAGCCTACTATAATATTGCCAGAGCCAACTTAAAAAAGGGGATCAAAGCTGCTAAAGAATCATATAAAAATAAAATAGAAGACCAGCTTTCTGACAACAGCCTCTGTCAGATCTGGAAGGGAATAAAGAACATTACCAACTTCAGAGGCAACAACAATTCCACCGCTGTTGTGAAGGCAAATGGCTCATTGGCAGAAGGGCTAAAAAAGTACCGGTTTGGCACCGGTATCGGATAAAACCTAAATTTTTTTAATTTTATGGGGTTTTTTTTACCTTAGATACTTTGCATTTTGATTGTCGAGAGTGATTTATTCATTTATTCTGTGCGAAAATGATCCAATCCTCTATCTGTTACTAGGGAAGGAAAAGTGTCCTTGATGAACTTCATATTGATTTTTGTATCTATTTGAAATGTTAAAAAGTGAGAACAGTATAACATTATAAAAATCCTGTAATACAAGATATTCAGATGCTCCAACATGCTTGAGGGTATTCTATCTGGTGACTCCATCGTCCTACTGGGAGACTTCAAAGCTCATGTAGTGTTGATCGACCAGTTTCCCCGCAAATACAGGAAGTCTAGTGCAGCTGATTCCAAAGGGTGTTCTCAACAGACAATGCAGAAACTGGATAATTGACTGGATTAAATTTAGTAGCCATGAAAGGAACTGACCCCTGGGATCTGTTATTTTTAAAGGCTGGAGTAACCTGTAAGAACCTGTTGATTGATGTGATATTCATACACAAGCTTTTATCTTTACTGTTTCACAAAGAATTAAAATGGGAATGCCCACAATTTGATCTTGCCTGATCTTAACCTGAGTTGTGTTTTGTTATTGAACTTTGGTACAGTTCATAGATTGTACATAATTTTCAGTTCAATTCAGTGCAGTCTTAGAATAGAATAGAATAGAATAGAATAGCTTTTTATTGTCACTGTTACAAGAACAGTGAAAGGCAGTTTGGCATCTCTCCATGTGTGTGAAGTACACAAAAGCGTAAGTATTTACACAATGACAAATTTACATTTACACAAGAAAGATATGTGCAAGTTATACATACACCTGCAAACATACACGCACATACATACATATATGTATATATACATATTTGCATCCGTGACATGCATACACACATATTTCCACATACACGCTTACATCTATATACATACACATACATGCCATCTAACTAGCAGGTGCATTGAGAGGTGCAGTGTGATCAGTGATATTGCACATTGAGTGGGGTGGTGCTGTTGGAACTATACTAAATAATGTTATAATAAATACAGTTTAAAGTGGTAAGGGTGTTGTTTGCATTGAAGTATAAACAGAAATACGATTTATAAATAAGGTGTAATGTCCATGAGTGTTGGCAGTGCAGTTATCCTCCAATCAGGGTGGAGGTAGGGCATGTTTGACAGCCTGTGGGTAAAAACTTCTGTTGAGTCTGTTTGTCTTCGACCTGATGGACCTGTAGCGTTTACCAGAGGGAAGGCAGGAAAAAAGTGAGTGTCCAGGGTGCGAGGGGTCCTTGATGATGATGCTGGCTTTCTGCTGAAGTCTGCCAGTACAGATGTCTCTGAGGGGGGTTAGTGAAGTGCCGATTGCCCGCTCTGCTGCCCTCACCACCCGCTGCAGTTTCCTCTTGTCCTCCGCAGTGCAGCAGTTGAACCAGAGTGTGCAGCAGTAAGTCAGAAGGCTCTCAATGGTGGAGCGGTAGAAGTTTACTAGCAGTCTTTGGGGTAATTGGGCCTGGACGTAGTTTCCTGAGGAAGTACAGCCTTTGTTGTGCTTTCCTACCTGGTGGGAGATGTTTGTGGACCAGGTAAGGTCGGCCGAGATGTGGACTCCGAGGAACTTAAAGCTTTCTACCCTTTCTACCTCCTCCCCATCAATGTAGAGGGTAGAGTGCTCAGATCGCTTTGTTCTTCTGAAGTCGATTACCATCTCCTTGGTCTTGGCTGTGTTCAGATGCAGGTTGTTGTCGTCACACCATTGCTTCAGATGCTGAACCTCCTCTCTGTAGGCTGAATCATCGTTGTTGTCGATCAGTCCTATGACAGTGGTGTCATCAGCAAATTTTATAATGGTGTTACTGGTGTGGATTGGTGAACAGTCATGGGTGAAAAGTGAGTATAAGAGGGGACTGAGGACACACCCTGTGGGACACCCACATTCAGAATGAGGGTGGAGGAGGTGTGCTCTCCCATTCTTACGTTCTGGGGTCTGTTGCTCAGGAAGTCCAGTATCCAGCTGCACAGTGAGCTGCTGAGTCCTAAGTTGCTTAGTTTATTAACCAGTTTGTGGGGTTGAACTGTATTGAAGGCAGAGCTGAAGTCCACAAACAGCATTCTCACATAGGTGTTACTACAGTCCAGGTGTGTGAGGGCTGTGTGAAGAGCTGTTATTATGGCATCCTCTGTCGACCTGTTTGCCCTGTATGCAAACTGGTATGGATCGAGGTCTGCAGGGATGGCAGCTTTAATGTGTGACATGATGAGCTGTTCAAACATTTGGCAATTATGGGTGTTAAAGCAACTGGACGATAGTCATTCAAGCAGCTCACTGTGTTCTTCTTGGGCACTGGAACGATGGTGGCTGACTTCAGGCAGGATGGTACTACAGACTGTAGCAGTGAGAGGTTGAAGATGGTGGTGAAAACCTCTGCTAGTTGGTCTGCACATGCTTTAAGCACTCTACCGGCTACACCGTCAGGACCAGCTGCTTTCTCGCGTTGACTCTGCGCAGTGTGGCTCTGACCTGGTGCTGCTCCAGCTGGATGGGGCGTCGTCCCTCTCTGTAACAGCAGGATGGGTGATGGTGTCCCTGTTTTCTTGGTCAAAGCGGGCGAAGAAATGGTTTAGGGTGTCAGGTAAGGTGATGTCTGGGGAGTTGGTTTGTGTGCAACTGTCTTTGTAGCCAGTGAGTGTCTTGATCCCCTGCCACATGTTTCTGGAGTTCTTTGTGTTAAAGTGTTCCTCGATGCGCTGTTTGTATTTGCGTTTGGCTTCTTTTATGCCTTTAACCAGAGATTGGCGTGCCTCTTTGTAGACTTGTTGGTCTCCTGATTTGAAGGCGCTGTCACGTGCTCTTAGTAGGGCTCTCACCTCACTGTTGAGCCATGGCTTCTGGTTCGGGAACACTTTAACAGTCTTTGTTGTTGTTACGCTCTCAGTACAGAAGCTGATGTATGAGAGTACGGCAGATGTGTGGCCCTCCAAGTCTGATCCTTCTGCAAATACACTCCAATTCGTGTTATCAAAACAGTCTTGTAGGGCCGTGGTGGCTTCCATGGTCCACACTCTTACTGATTTTTCAGATGGTTTTTGTCTTTGAATTAGAGGTTTATAAGCAGGGATCAGGGACAGAGAGAGATGATCAGAGAGTCCGAGATGAGGCAGGGGGGTGGCCTTGTAAGCATCTGGGATGTTGGTGTAGACCTGGTCTAGTGTGTTGTTTTCCCTCGTCGGAAAGCTCACGTTTTTAAAGAATCCAGGCAGGACAGATTTCAGGTTTTGCGTGGTTAAAATCTCCTGCCACGATCACAGCGCAGTCCGGGTGCGTTGTTAGCTGTTTATTAATGTAGTGCTGGAGTAGCTCCATGGCTGACTTAGCATTAGCTTGCAGCGGCACATAAACTGCTATTATTGTGATCGCTGTGAGCTCTCTAGGCAAGTAGAAGGGTCTACACTGAACCATCATGTATTCTATGTCTGGGCAGCAGTGAACGACTTTAACTGTGTTGTTGGTGCACCAGTTATTGTTTACAAACACTAGCAGACCTCCCCCGCGTTTCTTACCGGACTCTTTGTTCCTGTCCGCTCTGAACGTAGCGTGGCCCGCTAGCTCAATCGCAGTGTCTGGGGTAAAAGAGTCCAGCCAAGTCTCTGTGATGATCATAACACAGTAATCCAAACAGCGTGAGGTGATCCGCAGTCATAGCTCATCCATCTTGTTATTTAGTGACCGTGAGTTGGTGAGGAAGAGGCTCGGAATAGCCGGTCCGTGTGGGTTAGCACGTAGCCTAGCCTTCAGCCCCGCTCTCTTCCCTCTCTTCTGTTTCCTGTGCCTCCGCCGCCCACGCCACTTCAGCGGTGGTATGGGGAAATTAGAGTCGGTGACCCTCCGGATCTCAGGGGAATTGAGTCCCAGTCATTGTCAGCAAAGGTGTGCAGGTTTTGTGGTTTAGAACCGCAAGCAGTTCAGTTTTACTGTACTGCATATGTGCTCCTGCATATCGGAGTAAAAGTGAAACAAAAATACACAAAAGAAAAAGAAAACCGCTAAGTTGAGGAGAGCACCGGGCCGCTGCGACTGCTCGCGCCGCCATCTTTGTAGCATTACTTACACACACTAAAGGACACACATTGGACCTCGTTTTTACGTTAGGTTTAAACATTGATTTTATTTGTTCTGAGGACATTTTTATTTCGGGCCATCACTGTATTCTTTTTAATTTGTCTTTCCATCTATCCATCTCTCCTGTTCGTCATGTGGTTAGCTCTCGCATCATAAATTCCTCTACTGCTGTTAAATTTTCGGATGCTTTTAAGTTAGTTTTACCTCCTTATAACGATGTTGATTTACTAACAAATCTTTTTAATAACTCTTGTCTCTCCATTTTAGACAATATTTGTCTTGTAAAAACCAGATTAGCTCCTGTTTCTAAGTTGTCCCCCTGGATAAATAACAGCATTCGCTGTTTAAAGCGTTCCTTTCACAAAATTGAGCGACTATGGAAGAAAACCCGTTTACATGTTCATCTCCTTCACTTAAAGGACCTTTTAGTTGCATTTAACATTTCACTTCGTGATGCGATGGCTGCCTATTTCTCAGACCTTGTATCAAAGAGCAGAGGTAACCCCAAGGTACTTTTTGACACCATTAGTGATATTGTTGCTCCTGCTCCACCTGCTGTTTCAATTACCTCAAATGAAGATTGTGAAAATTTTCTTTGTTTCTTTGTTGAAAAAGTTAGTAACATGAGGAACAATATCTCTCCTACTCTGTCTCTCTTGTCTGCTCCAACCCCACCTGGGCCTGTTAATTTAGAAAGATTTTTACCTGTGTTCTTACCTGAGCTAGTCAAATTAGTTAATTCGATGAAAGCGTCCTCCTGCTCTCTTGAGATTTTACCTGGATCTTTGTTTAGAAATGTTTTTCAGTCTATCGGTCCCTGTGTGCTTACAATTATCAATACTTCATTGGTTTTTGGTCAGGTCGCTGGTTATTGTAAGAATGCTGTCATTCACCCACTGTTAAAAAAACCTAAGCTTGATGCTTCACTTCTTAGCAGCTGCAGACCAATTTCAAAATTACCGTTCATTGCTAAGATTTTAGAAAAGGTTGTTGCTAAGCAGCTTATAGCTGTTTTAGATGAATACAGCATTCTGGATAAATTCCAGTCTGGTTTTCGTAGAGCACACTCTACTGAAACTGCACTCTGAAACAGTCTCCAGTGACATCCTGATGAATTATGATGCAGGAGAATGCTCTGTCCTGCTGATGTTGGACCTGACCTCTGCCTTCGATACTGTTGACCATCACATTTTGCTACATAGGCTGAGACACTGGGTGGGTATATCAGGGTCTGCTTTGGACTGGTTGGCATCTTATCTGTGTGAACGATCTTTTTCCATGGCTAATTCTAAATACAGGTCCTCTTCTACTTCTCTTGAATATGGTGTGCCACAGGGCTCTGTTTTGGGGCCTTTATTGTTTTTGCTGTATATACTCCCTCTTCAGCACTTATTGAGCACTTTTAAAGATATTTCTTATCATTGCTATGCAAATGATATTCAGTTGTATATCTCCTTTAAGCCCCAAGATGTTTCCAAACTACTGATTTTGCATAGGTGCTTAGATTCCATTAGGGGGTGGATGGCTGATAACTTTCTGAAGTCCTTGTTTGTGCTCCCAAAAAGTTGGTACCTTTGGTTATGGAAAACTTAGGCCCTCTCGCTACATTTGCCCAACTGTAACAAAACAAATTTCCCACCTGTGGGACTACTCAGCTCTGACTTTGGACACTCATGCTAATTTATTGGTTCGCTCCTGTTTTTATCATTTAAAAAATATTGCTAAGCTGAGTCCCATTGTTTCACGCTCAGAACTAGAAACGGTCATCCATGCATTTGTCTC
This sequence comes from Oreochromis aureus, assembly GCF_013358895.1. Taxonomy (NCBI): domain Eukaryota; kingdom Metazoa; phylum Chordata; class Actinopteri; order Cichliformes; family Cichlidae; genus Oreochromis; species Oreochromis aureus. The sequence continues at coordinate 2,242,815 of NC_052961.1, forward strand.
ATCTCGTTTGGATTATTGCAATTCTTTGTTCACTTGTTTAAGTAAAGCCTCTGTGGATCATTTGCAAGTTGTTCAGAATGCTGCCCCAAAGCATCTGACCAAATCTTCTAAATACTCCCACGTTACACCCCTGCTGATCCAGTTGCACTGGCTCCCCATAAAATTCAGAATCCACTTCAAGATTTTGACTTTGACATTCAGAGCTCTGCATGGACAAGTACCAACCTATATCCGAGATCTTTTACATCAGTACATCCCCAGCAGGTCCCGGAGGTCATGTGATCAGGGCTTGCTGGTCGTCCAACATGGCTGAAAACGACAGGCGATAGATCGTTTGTAACTGTGGCCCCCAGACTCTGGAACTCCCTTCCTTTAAGCCTGAGATCTGTGGACTCAGTGGTTTCATTTAAAAAACAGCTAAAAACCCATCTTTTTAAACTTGCTTTTGGTTGATTTCTGTTTTTCTGTTTTAGTTTTTCTGTGAAGCACTTTGTGATTTTTGTCTTGAAAGGTGCTATACAAATAAAATTTTACTTACTTACTTATATAGCACCTAATCGCAACAACAGTTGTCTCAAGGTGCTTTATATTGTGAGGTAAAGACCCTACAATAATACAGAGGAAACAGGGAAAATCCCAACAATCAGATGTACCTGTATGAGCAAGCACTTTAGTGAAAGTGGGAAGGAAAACTCCCATTTAACTGGAAGAAACCTCCAGCAGTACCAGGCTCAGGGAGGGGCGGACATTGGCCGCAACCATTTGGGGCTGAGAAAAGGAAGACAGGATAAAGAAACGCTGTGAAAGGAGCCAGAGATTAATAATTCAATTTCATAATTCAGATTCATTGATGTTGAATTCTCTGGCAGCTGCTCTATTCCCATGTTGTTGCAGTATATTAATGACTAACCTCCTATTGTGGATGGATTATCTCAGTTGTTCTCCTGACCAGTGTTGGGGAGTAACGGAATACATGTACCGCCGTTGTGTATTTAAAATACAAAATATGAGTAACTGTATTCCGTTACAGTTACCGTTTAAACAGGTGGTATTCAGAATACAGTTACTTTGTTGAAATAAATGGATTACACGGCGGTATTTTCCTGTTTCATATGTTAGGCTATGCCCTCTCTATACCCTCGCTAATTTTGGTAATTCCAGGCAATCCCAGAAACGCAAACAAAACACACAATAAAGGCTCTAATACCTGTGTCTCAATCTCGCGGCCCACGTCACCCCTACTTGCGGCCCGCATAATGACGTGAAGAAATATTTTTAAAAAATTATTCACAAAATGTATTTAATATAAGGGCAACAGGCAGAGTGTTACAAGCATCGCCCTAAACAATGTAGCCTCATGGGCAGTGTAGTCCGTGCTGCAGGGAGAATGGACTGCCATACACGTTATATGTCTGTGAGCGAGGGAGGGAGAAAAAGGAAAAGTACGAGTTGTCACCGAGCAGAAACGGGAGCTGGAAGCATGTAAATATAATAATAACCACTGCAGCCAAGAAGAGTGCCTGACGAGCCCAGTTGTAAGTAAGCTATTAAGACTCAACTGTACGCTGTGTTCGTGTTTTCCTCCGAAGCAATAAGTTCCGTTGGAGCAGCCTTTCAACGCCTCTCTCTGTCTCTCGCAAGCAAAGTTGACCCAGACAACAAAGTAAAGCTAGTTTTTGGCTACGAGCCCGACGTATTAGCCAGAGGTCCCTTTACTACGGTTCGGAGCCGCGGACCTGTTTAATATACGCACGTGAATAGTTTTCTATACAAGATCGCTGCAAAAAGTGCAGCTTTACCTAATGTCCACCTACTGTTACTCATTTTATATTAAGATTTAAACATCTAGTTGGCATTGCTATGACGAATAACCTTCAGTAAAAGTAATAAATCACACAGCAATAGTTCATTCGTGTAGCTGCAAAAAGCATGATAATATATTAAGTAATCCAAAGTAATCAGAATAGGTTACTCTTATTGAGTAACATAACGGAATACGTTACAAAATACATTTTGGGGCATGTAATCTGTAATCTGTAGTGGAATACATTTTTAAAGTAACCTTCCCAACATTGATCCTGACTGAAGTTTGGTCCGTTTACAGCATCCTGCCATGCGATTGCATTTGTTCCTAACCATTGGCAACCCTCACGTTAACTTTTATCGAGTGGAAAAAGGTTAGCATCATCCTCTAGCTTCACTGTGTTTATGCTATGCTAACATAGCTATGTCGCTAGTATTAAACCCCGATCCTTTTATCCCCATGACAGAACAGAGAAAACCGACTCATAGTGTGTTAAAACATTTATATTTCTTTTTATTCAATCATCTTCCGGAAGAGAGAGACCCCTGCACAACTCAAACGCCAGTTGCAAGATCTCTAACATTAGAATCATAAGCTGTGTCTCATATAGGTGTTATTTTGATACTTTACACGTCACACAGTCTCAAACATTGCTTATATGGAAAGTTCCTCTTTTCTGTGTCTTATCTATTAATATGCCTGTGCACCAAAACTTCCTGTTTTTCAGTCTGGCTGAGCACTTAGTTTGTGAGTCAAAAGTGGCCTTGCTCTACAAGCCTTCATTATTAAAGTACATAAAAAATATAATAGGAAAACAAGGATACTAAGGATATTGATTTCCTGACACTAGCGATCATGCAGCACATCATTATATACCAGCTAGCCCAACTTCAGTAACCCTAAAAACATCACTGCTGTTTAGTTTTCTGTCTTCATTTATGTTGGAAGTGATAGCAGAGCTGTACGTTTGAATTTTTTCACAAATCTCTCAGTCAGAACATGCTATATCATGTTTAGGTGGAAACTAGCGAGCTAACTTCCTGCTAACTTCTAACGCTGTTAAATTTAATAAATCCTGTTTTCATGGATGCCTGAATGTTAAACTTAATTATTACACCTGGTAGAGCAGGAACACTGATCATTTTATTAAAGATGAAAAAATTTAGACAGTTTTAACTCTCAGTGATGCTGCAGTGTTTGTTTGACTTTGGGACCTGAAGCGGACCGAGTTTAGGACCCAGATTACTCCGTGAGGCGCCTGACTGCAGTAGCCATAATGCTCCAACAATCCATCAAGCAGTGCGGCTTTGTAGCTTACCAAAGTCGGACTAAAACATTTTTTGACAGATTTATGAGTGCCATGTACCACATAAAATCGGTTAGAGGTCAGTGAGCACAACCGGAATTCATACATAAGGCGCACTGTTGATTTTAGAAAAAATTAAAGGATTTTAAGTGTGCTGAAAATACGGCATATTGTATTAGGTGATGTGTGTTTAAGACATAAATATGGATTAAAAAATAGTTAAAAAGTCAAGCAATAAAAAGTCATTTAATAATTTATGAGGGTTAAAGTTCAATCACTCACTCACTCAATCAATCAATCAATCCTTTATTTGTCACATGCAAAGTTGTTACACACTTGAATATGAACTTCGTTCATGTTTTTCCCAGTAATTTTAATCCCCGACACCCACCGGGCCTGGGGGCCAACATTAGCCTCCGAAATCAGACAACCTCTTGGATTTAGTTCTTTTATTATTTTCCAGCAATGAAGCTGTTGTTAACTTCAGTCCAGCCTGATAGTACTAAATTTGGGTCCTAAACTGCCTGCCACACAAAATGTTTCATGACATTTAAAGCTTCCTTTCTATGTAACCTGGTTCAATATTCCCACCAGACACATATTTATTAAATTCACAGGACTTATCTGAGAGTTCCCACTTAAATATTTTTGTTGTATGAGTTGTTCTGATGAAAATTGATAACTAATAGATCGTATTTTGTCTTTTTGGCTATTCTCAGTGAAAATCCTGTTTATCTGTCCAACAGATTCAACTGGGTTTGTCAAAGCCAGCATTTGGATTGTACCTGAAGGAGGGAATTTATCACTTTATAATCGCTTCACTGTGTCTGGAAACATAAAGTTCTTCTGTAAGGAAAAATGTGAGAGAGCAGAAAACATCCTCATTAAAACAGATGAAACCACAGCTCAGAGCGGCAGATTCAGCATTGAATACAAAAATGCATCTTCAGGAAGAGGAAGGCTGTCTTTCACCATCACACATATGATTAAGTCTGACTCAGGAATGTATCGGTTTGGTTTGGGTAAATCTTCAGCTCCAGATTCATACTCAGACCTTGAGGTCAGAGTTTCAAATGGTGAGTTTCTACCAAACGTCATTGAATTTGTAATTCATCCACCATCCACCTGCTCTCATACCTCCATAAACTCTCAGGCTAAATACAGAACTATTTCAACTCAGACACTTTTAATTAGTTATTATATAATTCATAGATTACACTGACTTGAAGTCACTGAATACATTGTGTTGTATCTCATGCCAGACTAGATTATAACACACTTTGGGTAATAACACACTGAAGCTCTGTGTTAGACGAGCACAGGAAATGTTGTCATTAGAATGTAACAGCTGACAGGAAGTACAGATAGTACTTAACGAGTTTTCATCTATTTTACAGAATTTAATAAAAGCTCTGGATTCTTCCGTGCGCAGACTGAGGGAGAAGAAATCTCATTTCCATGTGCCAATGCTGTCAATGGACAGAGGAAGTTCCTTTGTAAGAATCCGTGTGAAAAAGAAGGAAATATTTTCATTGACACAACTAATGACAAAGCTGAGAATGGCAGGTACAGTATCGAATACACAAAAGGATCTGCGTTTGGACTGTATGCAACCATCAGACAGCTGACCAAGTCTGACACGGGACAGTACTGGTGTGGTTACGGCGACCCTTTGTCTCCTGATTCATACCACACTGAAAATATTTTTGTCGTAGGGGGTAAGTTTCTTTTCAGAATAATAAAAATTCTTGATATCTTCAGCCTGTAGCTTGTTGTTAACCAAAATAATCTTGAAAATTAGGGATTACGTTTAAATTCACTGTAAAAGATGCACTCGTTCTGCAATTCTCACTAAAGCTGCATCATGTGTGTGTGTGTGTGTGTGTGTGTGTGTGTGGATGTAAGTAAGTGAATGACTGAACCTGTAATTGAGTGAATGTCACCTGTAGTCGAGGACACTTTGAACTGTCAGAGGTGGAAAGTGCTATATAAATACTCGGAGGTGGATTTAAAAAATCGATTTCCCGATTCAAATAAATTTTAGATTGAATAAAATGATATCGATTCATCCTGGATCGATTTTTAAATATAAATGTATTTTGCCAGAAACGCCAGAATCTCAGGTTAAAGCTAACAAAACTTTTTCAACTGCCAAACGGCTAAAACATAAAATGAGAGCAGGTAAACGGATTCCCCACAAAGACACAAAGCGTGGATCGTTCACCCAACAGCACAAACACAGACACGCCGTCAGGTACTGAAAGCTCACAGATTCTGAATCTGCAGGTTTCATCACTCTCCAACCAAAATTCACTGAATCAGCAGCAAAAGAAGATCAAAACTACACATTTGAAAAACATCGTCATGAGTTCCCTCTTACTTTGGCTTTTTTGCTTCCACCATGACAAAATCACACTTCCTGCACAAATTTCAGCTTTGTTGTTATACTGTTATGGTTAATTTTAACAATAACCTGCAACACACCCAGTTAGCATTCTGAAGTGGTTTAATAACATATAGCAAAATGGAGAGAAACAGCCAAAACACCAGGATCATCTGTGAAATTTGCCCGCCACCACCACATCTTTATATACAGACAAAGAACTCCGACATGTTTGCCCATCTGGGGGGGTAGACCTTCAGCCCCATCCTTAAAACCTCCCTCACAGAGAGGATTATGACCTTGTTTTCTGCTTGGCTGTAACCTAAGGATTTACATCCCTGATAAGCAGAAGGAGTCTCCCTATCTGTTTAACGTCTCCCATGAACTAACAATGGCCTCACTGTGTCAAGTGTGTGTGTAGAGCATAAGGCCCATTTGTAGTGCACATGCATACAACTAAGTGAAAATGTGATATTACTATTACTAATGTAATATGATTAAAATATGTGATTACATGAGAAAAGAAATATACCACCACAATACATACATATAAAATATGGATAAGTACTGATAAATGATCATAATTATAATATTTCTGACTGTCTGAGACAAAATCGAATCGGATCAGTTATAAAAAATTAAAATCGATACCCAGCCCTAATAAGTACTATTTACCATTTTCACACACACACACACACACACACACACACACACACACACACACACACACACACACACACACACACACTCTTTATACAAAATTGAACACATATGAATGATTAAACTTAGCACTTACAACACTTTGAAGGAGCTGACATAGATCTTCTTAAATAACTTAGATGACTTGTATAACTAAATAACTAATACAACTATTTATAGTTGTATTAGTTATTTAGTTATATTGTTAGTTATAATATAACTTAACTGAACTTAAAGAACTTACGGGCTCACTTATTCTGTGGCCTGCTTGAAATAATCCTGCACCATTTACACTATTACAATATTCAGTCCTGTGTTTTGTGTTGTTAAGTGGTGGAAATATGATTTATTAGTATTCCATATTTGCTTTGATCAATACTGATTTAGCATCTGGTTGTTTTCTGTTTATTGCTCACAGCTTCAAACCCCCACACCTCTGCACCACCAACAACGCAGACTCAGAGTTTCACTTCAGCCGTCTCCACACCTTCATCAGAGTCTTCCAATTCCTTCTTGCCTCTGGTTGTCTGTGTGATAGTTGGTATTTTACTGTTATTGGTTTTACTGGTGCTCCTCTACATTTGGAAGAAAAAGAAAAACTTTGGACAGAGCCTTAGTGAAACTGCTGGTGACACAAGAATGCAGGTACGTTTCTTTAACTTGTTTTGATCTTGTTTATGTGTGTTTCAGTGACTCAGAGAGTGAACAGATGCCTGAAGACTGAAGAAGTGTAGTAGTACTGATTTTAAAGTATAAGGCTTATGTGCGGAGCTGTAATAACTACGGAGGGATAAAACTGATGAGCTAAACCATGAAGATGAGAGAAAGAGTTGCTGAAGCTGGATTAAGCAGAGAGGTGATGATCAGTGAGCAGCTGTGTGGCTTTATGCTGAGAAAGAGCTCCACAGATCAGAGGTCAGAAGGAGCGTACACTGAGTCTTTGTGGATCAGAGAAGGCAGATGATTGGCTGCTGAGGTACTGGTAGGACATGTATGAGGACAGAGAGACAGTGGAAGGTATACGACAGGAGTGACAGATGGGTTGAAGGTGGAGGTGGGGTTACATCGGGGATCTGCTCTGAGCTCCTTCCTGTCTGCAGTGCTGATGGACAGACTCACAGATGAGGACTCTGATGTTTGCAGATGACACTGTGATTTGTAGTGGGAGCTGGTGGAGGAGAACCTGGAGAGGTGGAGGTATGCTCTGGAGAGCAGCAAGACTGAACACATATGTGTGAATGAGATGGAGACAGATAGAAATGTGAAGCTGCAAGGATCAGAGGTAGCAAAGGTGGATGAGTTTGAATACCTGGGGTCAACCATTCAAGCCATTAGGTGAAGAGAGTGCAGGTAGGGTGGAGTGGGTGGAGATGAGTGTCAGAGATGATTTGAGAGAGAAGGAGAGTAGCAAGAGTGAAAGGAAAGGTTTAATGATGGAAGTGAGACCTGCTGTGATGTTTGGGTTGGAGAAGGTGGTGCTGACAAAATACAGGAGGCTGAGCTGAAGATGTTCAGGTGTTCACTGGGAGTGAGCAGGATGGCCAAGGTTAGAGATGAGTCCATCAGAGTGACAGCTCACGGTAAAAAGTTTGGAGATAAAGAGAAAGAGCAAGGCTGAGATGGTTTGGACATGTGCAGACGAGAGAGAGAGTGAACATATTCAACAAAGGATGTTGGAAAAGAGGAAGGCCAAAAAGAAAATTCACAGATGTGGAAAAGGAGGACATGCAGAGGGTGGGTGAGACAGAAGAAGATGCTAGAGAGAGGGTGAGATGGAGGCAGATGATCCGCTGTGGTGAAACTGAAAGAAGTTAATGTAGAAAGAAGGAAACACGGAAAACAAGCTTTTTTGTCATCATAATAAAAAGTTTCACAAGCCGAGGGCAGTGAAGCCAGTCAGTCTGTGATGAATATCTGTGGCATTATTTTTGTCCCTCTATTCTGAGCGCGTGTTGTGGGGAAATTTATTTTGACCAGGGGTGGGCAACTCCAGGCCTGGAGGGCCGGTGTCCCACAGGTTTTAGATCTCACCCCAGGTCAACACACCTGAATCAAATTATAAGTTCATTACCAGGCCTCAGGAGAACTTCAAGACATGTTGAGGAGGTCATTTAGCCATTTAAATCAGCTGTGTTGGATCAAGGACACATCTAAAGGCCCTCGAGGCCTGGAGTTGCCCACCCCTGACATACACACACAATAACAGCCCCTCTCGCTCAGATCTCTGCACTGTGTTCTCACAGACATCTGCGGACCTGCTCTCAGTGTGTCCTTCGCGCTCACAACATCTCTGCTTCGTGCTCGCTCAACTCTCTGTACACCGTTATAAGTGTGCCACAAAACCAACCAATCACACACTTGGATGCAAAAATTCTGACAGGTCCTTGGAGTTGACATAACGGCGCAATGTATCGTGGGAGCGCGGCGCCATATTTGAAGGCCACGAATCAAAACAAACACACTGTGTTGGAAGGACGGTTGCTAGAAACATACTTAAAAGCAGCTCAAAAGATAAAGGACGGCATAGAGACCGATTGCGTCCGGATGCCAAGAGATGGTACTTGCAAAAAATAGAGTGCATTGCAAATGTGGACTCGTATGAAATACGCCAGTGGAGTAGAGACTTACCGCCATTGTCCAACGCCAAAATCTTTTTCTACCTTGTCTGTGGAGTCAGCACATACACAGCGAACCAGTTTCGTAATTACAAATCTCTGGGACCGCACATCCAACTTACTAATGGTTGGGTACAAGATTTGGCTATTTTTAAGCTGCCAAATTGTGAGTACGTCCTCATTCAAACAAAGGTAAGTCACAGATTAAGATTATACATTTATTATTAAACTGCTGAATCTCCTTATCATATTGTGTGTCCATAATTGTCAGGTAAAGTCAAACTTTATGCTGACTCCATCTTTAAAGTGATTACATCTTTGTATTATTTTGTATAGGTTCATTTTAGCAGGGAGGTTTCTGAAAAACAACAGGCAGATTTAGAATCTAACATGCAGCGTTCTATAGCTGGATATGTAAAAAAATGAAAAATTACATGTATGTGACAACTTTCTAAACACGTCCATTGTTACATTTGTGATAAATGGATAGATAAAACTCTTTTTTGTCTGCCATGGCTCATTAATTCAATTCAATTCAATTTTATTTATATAGCGCCAAATCACAACAAAAGTCGCCTCAAGGCCTTTTATATTGTACAGTAGATAGCACAATAATAAATACAGAGAAAAACCCAACAATCATATGACCCCTATGAGCAAGCACTTTGGCGACAGTGGGAAGGAAAAACTCCCCTTTAACAGGAAGAAACCTCCGGCAGAACCAGGCTCAGGGAGGGGCGGGGCCATCTGCTGCGACCGGTTGGGGTGAGAGAAGGAAGACAGGATGAAAGACATGCTGTGGAAGAGAGACAGAGATTAATAACAGATATGATTCGATGCAGAGAGGTCTGTTAACACATAGTGAGTGGCTGGAAAGGAAAAACTCAATGCATCATGGGAATCCTCGGCAGCCTACGTCTATTGCAGCATAACTAAGGGAGGATTCAGGGTCACCTGGTCCAGCCCTAACTATATGCTTTAGCAAAAAGGAAAGTTTGAAGCCTAATCTTGAAAGTAGAGATAGTGTCTGTCTCCGAATCCAAACTGGAAGCTGGTTCCACAGAAGAGGGGCCTGAAAACTGAAGGCTCTGCCTCCCATTCTACTTTTAAATACTCTAGGAACAACAAGTAAGCCTGCAGTGTGAGAGCGAAGTGCTCTAATAGGGTGATATGGTACTACAAGGTCATTAAGATAAGATGGGGCCTGATTATTTAAGACCTTGTATGTGAGGAGCAGGATTTTGAATTCAATTCTGGATTTAACAGGAAGCCAATGAAGGGAAGCCAAAACAGGAGAAATCTGCTCTCTTTCTAGTCCCTGTCAGGACTCTTGCTGCAGCATTTTGGATTAGCTGAAGGCTTTTCAGGGAGTTTTAGGACATCCTGATAATAGTGAATTACAGTAGTCCAGCCTGGAAGTAATAAATGCATGAACTAGTTTTTCAGCATCACTCTGAGACAGGATATTTCTAATTTTAGAGATGTTGCACAAATGGAAGAAAGCAGTCTTACATATTTGTTTAATATGTGCGTTGAAGGACATGTCCTGGTCAAAAATGACTCAAGGTTCCTCACAGTGTTACTGGAGGCCAAGGTAATGCCATCCAGAGTAAGAATCTGCTTAGATACCATATTTCTAAGATTTTGAGGGCCGAGTACAATAACCTCAGTTTTATCTGAATTAAGAAGCAGAAAGTTAGCAGCCATCCAGGTCTTTATGTCTTTAAGACATTCCTGCAGTTTAACTAATTGGTGTGTGTTACCTGGCTTCATGGACAGATAGAGCTGCGTGTCATCTGCATAGCAGTGAAAATTTATGCTATGTCTTCTAATGATGCTGCCTAAGGGAAGCATGTATAATGTAAACAGAATTGGTCCTAGCACTGAACCCTGTGGAACTCCATAATTGACCTTAGTGTGTGAAGAGGACTCTCCATTTACATGTACAAATTGGAGTCTATTAGATAGATATGATACAAACCACTGCAGTGCAGTACCTGTAATACCTACAGCATGTTCTAATCGCTCTAATAGGATATTATGGTCAACAGTATCGAACGCAGCACTGAGGTCTAGCAGGACAAGCACAGAGATGAGTCCACTGTCAGAGGCCATAAGAAGATCATTTGTAACCTTAACTAAAGCTGTTTCTGTGCTGTGCTGACCTCTGAAACCTGACTGAAACTCTTCAGATAAGCCATTCCTCTGCAGATGATCTGTTAGCTGTTTGACAACTACTCTTTCAAGGATGTTTGATATGAAAGGAAGGTTGGAGATTGGCCTATAATTAGCTAAGACTGCTGGGTCTAGAGATGCTTTTTAAGTAAAGGTTTAACTACAGCCAGCTTGAAGGCCTGTGGTACATAGCCGATTATTAGAGATAGGTTGATCATATTTAAGATTGAAGCATTAATTAATGGCAGGACTTCTTTGAGCAGTTTTGTAGGAATGGGGTCTAAAAGACACGTTGATGGTTTGGAGGAATTAATTATTGAAGTTAACTCAGAAAGATCAATTGGAGAAAAGAGTCTAACTTAACATCGATGGTACTAAAAGTAGCTGTAGATAATATTACATCTGTGGGATGATTATTGGTAATTTTTCTCTAATGATACAAATGTTATTTGTGAAGAAGTTCATGAAGTCATTACTAGTTAACGTTAAAGGATTGTTGGCTCAGTAGAGCTCTGACTGTTTGTCAGCCTGGCTACAGTGTTGAAGAGAAACCTGGGGTTGTTCTTATTTTCTTCAATCAGTGACGAATAGTAAGATGTTCTGGCTTATGGAGGGCTTTCTTATAAAGCAGCAAACTATTTCTCCAGGCTAAATGATGATCCTCTAAATTTGTGACACGCCATTTCCTCTCCAGCTTACGAGTTATCTGCTTTAGGCTACGTGTTTGAGAATTATACCACGGAGTCAGGTACTTGGATTTGAGGCCTTAGTTTTCACAGGAGCTACAGTATCCAGAGTCGTACATAGTGAGGAGGTAAAATTATTAACAAGATAATCGACCTCTGTTGGAGTAGCGTTCAGATAGCTGCTCTGCTCTATGTTGGTACAGGGCATTGAAGATGATAACAGCGGGTGGATTATATTCTTAAACTTAGTTACAGCACTTTCAGAAAGACATCTACTGTGATAAAGTCTACTCTCCACTGCTGTGTAATCAATTATTGTAAATGTAAATGTTATCAGGAAATGATCAGACAGCAGAGGGTTTTCAGGAAACACTGTTAAATGTTCAGTTTCTATGCCATATGTTAAAACAAGATCTAGAGTGTGATTAAAGTGGTGGGTGGGTTCTTTTACATTTTGAGAGAAGCCAATTGAGTCTAATAACAGATTAAATGCCATGTTGAGGCTGTCATTTTAGCATCTACATGGATGTTAAAATCACCCACAATAATTATTTTATCTGAGCTGAGCACTAAATCAGATAAAAGTCTGAGAAATCAGAGAGAAACTCTGTGTAAGGCCCAGGTGGACGATAGATGATAACAAGTAAGACTGGTTTCTGAGTTTTACAGCTGGGGTGGACGAGGCTAAGCATCAGGCTTTCAAATGAATTAAAAGTCTGTCTTGGTCTTTCGTTAATTAATAGGCTGGTGTGAAAAAACACTTCTTGTCTATAAATCAACTTTGTCTGTGTGTGTTTCAGGTACTGCACTCTGAAAGATTGAATGAACCTGCATTGCAGCCATGGGTCATTGTAAGCACCACAGGGAAGGTGGAAGCCGCCCACTGCACCTGTATGGCCGGAGTCGCAGGGACCTACACCCACGTTGCTGCGCTTCTGTTTAAAGTGGAAGCAACAGTGCGGATCCGTGGCACAAGGACCATAACACATGAACCTGCCTACTGGTGGCGGGCAATTTGACGAAGATACAGCCAGACGTTGGCCATAACATTGACTTCTCTTCTTCAGCTGCACAAAAAAATGCTCTCGATGAAAACATAAACAGACTGTCTGCATTGAAAGGCAAAAGAAGCCGTACTCAAAAAAGACAGATTCCACCTGCTGCACTGGAGGAAATGTCACCGCTATTTGATACACTACAGGAACACAGTAAAGCTGTGGATTTTTCAGGAATGGAGAAATATTACTCTAAATACACTGTACAGTCATCTACATTAGCCCAGTCTCTGGCGTGTTTGCACAACGAAAGCACACAGTCCCTTGGCCTTACAGATCTACAGCTGCACTGTGTACAGTATCTAAACGCTGCAACAGTTACTGAAGAGCAGGCAGAAGCAATTGAAGGACACACAAGACTTCAGCACAAGAGCCCTGATTGGTTTCGATGGCGTGCAGGGAGAATCACAGCTTTGGTGATGCACGATGTATTTGCCACAAGTTTAGAAACACCAGCCCAAAGTGTTGTTGATCGTGTGTGCTACCCTGAAAACTCTGTGTCTATTGCGCAAACAAGATGGAGACTGCAGCATGAAGAAGACACATGAAAGGCCTACACCAAACAAATTGCAGCACATCACTACAAACTGTAGGTTCGTTTGTGCGGTTTTATTGTGAACACAAGTTTTCTGGAACGTGGAACATCTCCTGACGGACTCACTATGTGTGACTGTCGTGGGAAGAGGTGCCTGGAGATTAAGTGTCCTTTTAAATACAGAACGGACAGAATTAAGCAGGCATTGGATGCACAGGATAAAGACTTCTGCCTGGAGTTAGCTGCAAATGGACTTAACTTAAAGAGGGTGCACCCCTACTACTCAAAAGTGCAAACACAAATCTTTGTGACCAGCGCCAACCACTGTGACCTAGTTGTATGGACCCAAAGAGACATGGCTGTGCTACGCATCTTCCCTGATGTGGACTTCTGGGAACCACGTTTAACGAAAGCACAAGAGTTCTTCAAAAAAGTGTGCCTTCCTGAACTTGTTGGAAAATATTTCTCCATGCATAGTGCTGCTCTGAATAACCCATAATTTTTTATTTCGGGGCTCTAGTTTTATGCCTGAAGTGCATGCCATGTACATAATTTATATTTACTGAATATGTACTTACTAAGTACCACTTTACAAAGGTTGAATAAAGAAGCAAACAAAATTTTGCCTTTTTTAATTTAAACCACTGTATAGAAAACAAAATGACTTACAATGAAGAACAACTGTCAATTACAGTTTAAAAATGTCATAATGACAGCGTTTACGTAATATAGCCCACCACTAACTTTCTTAAAAGTACTATGTCTTTTGAAAAATTATCACAATACATACAGCACAAGACCTTTAAGGAACATTTAACAAGAGCAAGTTTCATTTTTCCCTGGTTTTACTACCACACTGGGGCACATGCTCACCAAAATGCAGCAAACCTTCACTATCTTATCCAGAAGGGTCATGTCTTCACCCTCACATGGAAGAAGTAATCTGATTGGCATGGTGGTATGTAGCATATTGAACTTGTTGCGCAAACTACCTATTACTCGCTCGAAATGTATTCTCACATCATTCCCACAGCATCTATGATGTCAAAGCCTCTGTCATCCAAAACTACATCCCCGGGTAACAGCCTGTGAAAAATGCCACATTTGTGATATGTTTATCTGATTCTTCACTGAAAAAATTCATAAAATACACCACGACCTGGCTCCTGATGTTCCATGTAGCTCTTCCTTCTCAACCCCACCCCCATTACACTGCCTTTCTGACTTCCAACTTCCCTCTGTCACTGCTATCTCTGATCTCATCCGCAAATCAAAGCCTTCTACCTGTCACCTTGACCCCCTTCCTACAGTCCTAGTTGCCCCAATTCTGAAAAAAAAAAAAAAAAACAGGTCTAGATCCCAACAACTTTCGTCCTATCTCCAATCTACCATTTCTCTCAAAAATTCTTGAAAAAATAGTTGCTTCACAAGTTCATCTACACCTTACCAATAAGAACCTTTACGAACAGTTCCAGTCTGGTGTCCGTCCTTCTCATAGCACCGAAACTGCTCTTATAAAAGTAACGAATGACCTTCTTATGGCAGCTGACTCCGGTCTCCTCTCCATCCTTATTCTCCTCAATCTGAGTGCAGCCTTTGACACCATCTCTCACTCCATCCTTCTCAGCAGATTTTCTATCGGCCTTTCTCATACCCCACTAGCCTGGTTAAGATCATACATGTCTGACCACACTCAGTTCATTCGATTAAAATCCTTTACCTCTCAGCCTTTTCCTCTGCCTACTGGGGTGCCCCAGGGATCTGTCCTTGGGCCCCTCCTTTTCATTATTTACCTCCTCCCACTTGGACACATTTTCCATAAATATAATATTCAGTTCCACTGTTATGCCGACGACACCCAGCTTTACCTGTCCACCAAACCCAGCTCTACTCTCCCTCCACCCTCCCTCACCCTCTGCTTACCCGAACTTAATTCATGGTTTTCCTCCAAGTTTCTTAAACTCAACAGCAACAAATCTAAACTTCTCCTGGTTGGCTCCAAATCATTGCTATCCAGGACTAACACTTTTCTGTTACTATCAATAACTCGTTGGTTTCTACCTCTCCTTCTGTGAAAAGTTTGGGCGTCATTCTTGACAGTACACTATCCTTTAACTCTCACATCAATAATATCACTCGCTCAGCATATTTCCAACTCTGTAACATCAATCGCCTCCGCCCCTTCTTCACTCCACATGCCACTGCTATTCTGGTCCATAGTCTCGTTACCTCTCGGATTGACTACTGTAACTCACTTTTATCTGGCCTGCCACAAAATTCACCAACAAGCTTCAACGTGTCCAGAATTCTGCTGCCCGTATTATTACTAGGACTCCTCCACTCACCACATCACCCTTTCCTGAAGCAGCTTCACTGGCTCCCAGTTCAACTCCGCGTTAATTTTAAAATACTCCTCTACACATTTCGGGCTATTCATCCTCTCTCCCCGCCATATCTCTTCGACTTGGTACAGATCTCCATCCCATCCCAGTGCCTCCTCTTCTCTTCTTCTTTCTGTTCCTTCATTTCGTCTTATTACCATGGGGGGCGGGGCTTTTAGTTGCTCTGCCCCTCGTCTTTGGAATTCCTTAACCCCTGACCTCAGAAACATCAGTTCTTTCCCCCTTTTTAAGTCCACCCTCAAAACCCACCTGTTCAAGATAGCCTACTCTGTATAACTACTCTATGCTATTAAACTTTCTTTTATTATTGTGTTTATTTCCTGTTTTTATGCTTGTCTTGTTTCTTCTGTAAAGTGTCCTTGACTGTTTTGAAAGGCACTTTTAAATAAAATGTATTATTATTATTATTATTATCATTATAAGATAAGATAAGATAAGATAAAACTTTATTAATCCCTCGGGTGGGTTCCTCTGGGAAATTCGGTTTCCAATAGCACAGCACCGACAGAAGTTACAGAACGTGAGCAGAATACTATATATACACATATATAAATACAGACATATATAAATAAAATATATGAAAGGGATAAATAGAATAAATAGGAATAAGAATATAAGGGAATTGCACATTTCAAGTATTGAAGTCTATTGCACCGTTGGATATTAGCAAAAGTATTGCACAGTGGAGTGAAGAGGCACTACAGCTTAGTTGTTCCCCCTCTCTTGTCCTCCTGTCCCCCTCCCTCTCCCCTCCAGAGAGGAGTTAAACAGTCTGATGGCGTGTGGGACAAAGGAGTTTTTTAAGTCTGTTGGTTCTTGTCTTTGGGAGAAGCAACCTGTCACTGAACAGACTCCTCTGGTTGTTTATGGCCGTGTGCAGAGGATGCCCAGCATTGTTCATAATGTCCATCAGTTTCTTTAATGTCCTTTTCTCTGCCACTGTCACCAGAGTGTCCAGCTTCATGCCGACCACAGAGCCAGCCTTCCTGATCAGCAGTGTTGGGCAAGTTACTTTGAAATAGTAATTCAATTATAGTTACTAGTTACTTCTTCAAAAAAGTAACTGAGTTAGTAACTGAGTTACAATATTCTAAAAGTAATTAATTACTTGGAAAAGTAACTATTGCGTTACTTAAAAACAAAACAAAAACGTTTAACCCTCTGGGGTCCAGGGTATAATTGGCCATTTTTTACTACTCTTGATTTTCTCTCCACATTTTACCTTTAAAAACTATTTGCTTTGCCTTGTTTGGTATCATTCTTTTTAGCGCAACCTCACGTGCCTGAATTTACAGTTATGTTCTCATTTTGTCATACAGTATAACCAGAATTGATCTAAAATCAGACAAAAAAAATAAAATCAGAGTAGAAAAAGTTATATTTTTACTGTAACAACCATAAACATGTTTAATGAATCATATTTCATAACTTCAAATGCAAATATAAATTGTCAATTTTAAAATCATATGCACAAGTTTTGCAAACAACAAAGTTATTTGCATCCCTTTACCTTTTACCCTTTTTTAAATAACCATTTCAAACTATTTACAGAACAATCAGCTGTTCTTCAATAAGATGCCACAAATTATTTGTGCCACTCCAAAAAATAATTTCTGTCCACTATAAAGGAGAACATCACAGCCTGATACCTGCAGGTGTGACAGCAGCAGGTGTATCACTGCTGTTTCTACCTGGAGACAGCAGTCGCCTCATTGTTCTGACACACAACACAAAACTATCCACAACACTACACACTAACTACACAAGACAACACATTAACTACACACTCCAAACACGCTAAACGTCACAAATCTCACATCTCAAAACTCGCTCTCTCTCTTTTCCTGCTCTCTCTCTTTCTTTCTCTCTCCTGCTCTCTCTCTCTGTCTCTCTCTCTCTCTCTCGCCGTCACTCCTAAAACTTTTTTTTGTTTTGTTTTTTTGCTCATAAGCAGAGAGTGCTTGCTAGCGCTAACGTGGCGAAACTATTGAGGAAAAAACGCCGCGTATATCTTGTTTACCATGACTCTGGTTTTACGTGGCCTATCAACACAATTTAAAAACTGGCACCTTGTTGCTTTGTCTTTAAGTGGTCATGTGATTGACTTACCACAACTACTTTATTCTTCCTCAGTCAAACAGCAGCACTCATGCGATCGTTTTGCCTCCTTAGCTCCAGGTGTTGTGCTAGACAGTGATCGTGATTAGCGTCCGCGGGAGCGCGCAGCTGCTTAAAGCTGTAGCGTCCAGATTACTTACAGCTACTTCCTGCAGCTGATATAAGATGCGATAAGCTGAACACAGCTTCAACCGTCTGTTTGTTGAAAAATAGTAACGGACGCGTTTCCTTGTTAGTAACTGTAACGGCGTTGTAACGATAGGAATAGTAATTAGTTAGATTACGCGTTACTTAAAAAAGTAACGCCGTTAGTAACGCCGTTATTCCCATCACTGCTGATCAGTTTTTCCAGCCTGGATGAGTCCTTCTTTGCTGTGCTGCTCCCCCAGCACACCACACCATAGAAAAGTACTCCTGCAACCACCGACTGGTAAAACATCCTCAGGAGCTTCCTGCAGATGTTGAAAGACCTCAGCCTCCTGAGGAAGTACAGTCGGCTTTGGGCTTTTTATAAAGGTGCTCTGTGTTGCATGACCAGTCCAGGTTGTTGTCCACCAACAGCCCGAGGGACTTCTACTTGTTGACCACCTCCACCTCCTCTCCCTCTATCTGAACCGGCAGTGGACCTGGTCTGGACCTCCAGAAGTCCACAACCAGTTCCTTGGTCTTTGAGGTGTTGAGTTGCAGGTGGTTTGTGTGACTCCATGTGACGAAGTTCCTCACCAGACTTCTGTACTCCTCTTCCTGATTATCCCAGATACACCCCATGATGGCTGTGTCGTCTGCAAACTTCTGAATGTGGCATAATTCAGAGTTGTAGCAGAAGTCAGAGGTGTACAGGGTGAAGAGAAGAGGGGACAGCACAGTTCCCTGTGGTGCTCCTGTGCTGCTGACCACAGTGTCAGACATGATGTCCTTCAGCCTGACGTACTGTGGTCTGTCAGTGAGGTAGTCGGAGATCCAAGCAACCAGGCAGGGGTCCACCTGCATCCTGTTTAGTTTCTCCTGGAGCAGACAGGGCCGGATGGTATTAAAGGCACTGGAAAAGTCAAGGTACAGGATCCTGACCGTGCCTTTTCCCTTGTCCAGGTGTGAGTGGGCTCTGTGTAGGAGGTACAGGATGGCATCCTCCACTCCGACATCCGCCTTGTGTATGCGAACTGTAGTGGGTCCTGGGCATGTTGTACCTGTGGTCGGAGGAGGTTGAGAAAGAGCCGCTCTAGAGTCTTAATAAGATGTGACGTCAGTGCCACCGGTCGGACGTCATTCAGCTCATTTGGACGGTTCTTTTTGGGGACCGGGGCGATGCAGGATGTCTTCCATAGGGCGGGCACTCTCCCCAGTCGCAGACTGAGGTTGAAGACTTCGTTGTGGCGGCTCCCCAAGTTCAGCAGCACACGCCTTTAGCATCCTAGGACACACCTTGTCTGGGCCTGCTGCCTTTCTGGGGCGAAGCTTCCTCAGTTGTCTCCTGACATGATCCACTGTGACACTGGGAGATGATTGGAAGGAGGAGGGGAAGATGTCCTGCTGTTGAGAGAGGGGTTGGAGGAGGGGGGTGTCATAGTGTCAGGAAGGGGGGCGAGGGAGGTAGGAGAGCAGGAGAGGGCTCTGTAGTAAAGGTGAGGGTGGGGGGTTGTGGGCTGGTCAAACCTGTTGAAGAAGTTGAGTTCGTTTGCCTTCTCCACAGTCCCCCCCACTGTGCTGTTCTTGGTGTTGTGGCCTGTGATGGTTTTCACACCATTCCAGACCTCCCTCATATTGTTCCTCTCCAACTTCTGCTCCACCTTCCTCCTGTAGGTGTCCTTTGCTTCCCTCAGGCAGCGTTTCACCTCCTGCTGTGCTGCTTTCATGTCCTCCTTCACTTTGCTCCTGAAGGCCTTCCTGAAGCCTGTGTTACCCACGGTTTGTTATTAGGATAACACCGTACTGTCTTAGCAGGGGCGACCGTGTCCACACAAAAGTTGAGGTAGTCTGTCAGACAGTGTGTCGCCCTCTCTATGTCCTCACCATGTGGGCTCAGAAGCACATCCCAGTCTGTGGTGTCATAACAGTCCCTCAGAGCATCTTCCTTTTCTGGGGTCCATCTCCTGATGGAGTGTGTTGTGACAGGCTGCCTTTGGACGAGGGGTGTGTATTGTGGCTGTAGGTAAACCAGGTTGTGGTCTGACTTCCCTACTGGTGGGAGGGGGGTGCCTCTGTATGCATCTCTCACATTGGCATACAGTAGGTCAATTGTCCTGTTGCTCCTTGTGGGACAATTCAAAAAGTGGTGAAAAGCAGCCAGAGTAGAATCCAGTGTGGCATGACTGAAGTCTCCAGATATAATAATGAAAGCCTCGGGGTTTTGTGTCTGCAGTCTTGCTGTAACTGTGTGTATTTTCTCACAGGCAGCTGTTGCGTCGGCCCTCGGAGGGATGTAAACACACAGATCACATGACTGAACTCCCGAGATAGATAATATGGCCGCAAGCTAACGGCTAGCAGCTCCAGGTCCAGACGGCATACCTAAACTTTAACGGAGACATGTCCAGGGTTACAATATCTGTTGTTAATGTAGAGAATGAGTCCCCCACCTCTACTTTTTCCGCTGGCCTGTGTGTCCCTATCGGCTCTCACGGATGTGAAACCGCATAGGTCTACGTTAGCCTGTGGCGTTAGCTCGGTTAGCCACGTCTCCGTGAAGATAAACAAACTGCACTCATGGTAGAGTCTGTGGTTGTTCAGAGCACACTGTTCATCCATTTTATTCTGGATGACAGATGCTGGACAGAAAGATCAAGTCTAAGAAGCATGAGTGTGAGAAAAAGCATTTGGAAATACGACAGTTTCTTTGATGCTGGCAGGAAAGCTTTTACATTGTCGAACACAGACAGTAAAATAGCAAAACAAGGTAGTCCAGTGTAATATCTTGCTTTTTCTGTGTCATCCTTTAAAAAAATTTCATTCAGCTCTGTCTTTTTCAACTGTGATTCTGTTCTCCTCCAACAGCCGGTTTATTTCTGCTCTGCTCTGTTCACAGCACACACAATCCTTTGTCTGTCTTTTAGCTTCTGTGTCTCTTTCTGTCTGATCACCATTTTCTACATTTGCAGCCACTAACTCAGGCTCCACTTGTCCATCACAAGTCTTGCCCACAGCCTCCATCACAATGTGATTATGATGTTGGCCTTCTGTCGTGTCCATCTCTGGCAGCTCTTCATCTCTAACTTCTGCGCAGGCCTCACCTTCACACTCTGCTGCTCCATTATGTCAGCCTGTAAGATACAAGGAGTGCATATACACAAGGCAAATGTTTACCAGTATTCCAATTAAAGGTGCATGAATCATCAAAGAGCTATGTGCTGATTGCCGGACAGTGAGAGCATTTTTTATGTTGGTGTTGGGGGGAGGGCGGTTGTTGTCTTTAACTCTGACTGGTGCTCTTTTTTGCTGAGTTGTGCTAAATCACTCATTAGGATGTTTGTTCTAATTTGGTCTGACCTTAGAGTGCATTGAAAATAAAACTAATAGGCTATAAAAATCAATATGAACTTCTTTAGAACTTACCGGAATGAAAATGTCTGGAGCACACCAACAGATATTTGGAGATGGAAGAGAGCTGGATATCAGCTCATCTCACAGCTGCTATCCAGGCTAGACGCCTTCTTTTGGTAACATCCGATACATGAGCTCCCTCATGTTGCTTCCAGGTGGGGAAACAATGAAAAGTTAACCCATTTTCATGCTTATTCCCTTGACGGTCGTGCGATCTAACATTACAACCAACCACACAGCAAGTACGAACCATAGCTGATGTTATGCGTGTGCTTTCACTCCTCTCAATTGTTAGCGCTTTGTTTAGCCCACAATAATGGCGCTTCAAACAAAAATCCTGACCATGCCCCCTACCGCGACGTCACGCTCCAAAGCCCTATCGGCTGTTTTGGCCTCCAATCAGCTCGCTAGCTACTGTAGCCAAACCCAGGCAAATATCCCAGAATACATTTTGTCCAAAACTCAAACGAGGCAGTTGTGGAGGAACGCGGAGTGGCGGAGTTTAAATTATTACTCTTTCTAGATCACAAAATAAACTTTTAAGATATTTTCAGGCTATAATGTTGCTGTGTAAACTTCAAATATCTGCTCGATTTATCAAGACATCACATATTTGCAAAAGAGCTCTAATGTTTCCTGAGATGCCTTTTTTTCATGAGAGCATCAAATGCATGTTGTGCATCTCAGCTTGTATTTATTTATTCATTTTGCATGTTTTATTTTCAGGTATCAGCCACATAAGAAAACTGTGGTCCAACCTCCAAACATGAAGACTTCAAAGTTCCAGGAACAAACCTGCTCTGCATTTATAACGCCAGAAATATGGAAAAATACATTGCAATGCAGCACTTGAGGTATAATCAAAACTTGTCCCATACAAACCAAGAACCTTGCTCATCCTCCAAAGTCATCTCCTCTTCCACCTCCACAGCACGCTGACATTCATGTGGAACGTCCCAACATCCAGCAGTTTTCAGTAGTTTTTCTTTTTTATTTGAAGACTCCACAGTTGTGAAATCTGAGTGCAGTGTGTCAGAGAAGATGCATGATCAAGAGCATGATGACTGATTTTTTTAATTTTTATTTTCAGTATTTTCAATATTCAGTAACAGCTGAAAGCATTTGAGGGAAAACAGTGAGAGGAATTAAGGATGGGTTTAAAAAATTGATTTTCCAATTCAAATGCACAGCTCTCGCTCAGTGTACTCAGAGACCAGTTTACCATCTCAAATCTTTATTTTCTGCATTATTCAATTTAAAATCACTAATTAACCTAACCTCACTAAGTGCATTTTTTGGAAGGAAGCTTGAGTACCGGGAGAGAAGCAACAAAAACACAGGGAGGACACACAAAGTCCACACAGAAAGGCCCCGGCTGGGTGCTGGACTCAAACTCACGACTATCTTGCTGTGAGGTAACAATCCTCCACCGAGCTGGCCTCATTCTGTCACTGTGCATTTTCATTGTGTTCTCTGGTTCTTCGGGCCTTTTGGTGTTGCTGAGCGGTTCAGGAGTTATTGCTTTTATCACTCCTGCAAACTCTCTGATTGTTGTTGTTTTTGTTTGGGGTTTTTTTTTCAGCCTAATCATGGATTCTCTTGCATGCCTTGCCAACTCTTTCGACCTAATACTGAGGTCCAGTGTAATGCTATGGAATACATTTTCAGCACTTGGAGTCAATCAAGGTCCTTTATCTGCTTTCTCTGTGAAATATTTTTTTTTCTTCTGAACTGTAAGTGGAAACAAAAGGGGGAAAAGATAAATTCAGTCACAAACTACATTTTATAGAGAAATCACAAGAAGCCACACTGTCACTATTGTTTTCAACATTTTATATATTGGTTTTATATTTTTGTCTGAATAACTGAGTATTTTAAATATTTAGTTACTGACATCATAGTCATCTTTCTGTCACATTTCTTTAAATGTTTGTTTTCTGTTGCTAGAGGCTGCTACAATGTCTCCTTGATGTAACTTCATTATGGAATCAATAATTATTAATTTGTTTTTGTGGCTACCTGAAATGTTAAAAAAGTGACAACAATATAGCCATAAATAATAGAAACCCACATTCAGTTCTATTATGTTCATTGATATAAATTTCCATTTTAATCAAATGTGTTATTTTTTTACATGTGTTTTGTGGACACCTGTGGGCTGTGCTGTGTGAGTATGATGCCCACCACAGTAGCTCCTTATAGAAACAAAGTGAGAGCCGTGTCTGTGAACTTGGCACAAAGTGAAGCATAATTTCGGTGGGTGTTGGATCCCCCAGGTTGGCTGTTGTTTCCAGCCTGAGAATAGCATCTGTCAGAGTAATATTTCTGGATTGTCATTTGTACTTAGAAACATATAATCATTTATGCTTAGAGGTATATAATCGTTTGTACAGGGTGGGCCATTTATATGGATACACCGTAATAAAATGGGAATGGTTGGTGATATTAAAGTCCTGTTTGTGGCACATTAGTATATGTGAGGGGCAAACTCCTCAAGATGGGTGGTGACCATGGTGGCCATTTAGAAGTCAGCCATCTTGGATACAACTTTGTTTTCAATAGGAAGAGGGCCATGTGACACATCAAACTTATTGGTAATGTCACAAGAAAAACAATGGTGTTCTTGGTTTCAACGTAACTTTATTTTTGTTTTGCAGTGTTAGTCAGTAAGTGAGTGGCTGCTCCTGTATGGGATTAGAACGATGCCACCTTATCCTATAGTCCAGCCAATAATGCGATTCACATTCGTATATACGCAGCCAATGAACGTCGTTGACAGGCTATGACAGTGCACAGCCCCACACACACACACACACACCCACACACCAGCACATACAGACAGGTACTCTTTGTTCACATACATGCCTGTTCAAGATGCCATACGTTAATGAGACTATGTATATTCATGTAACCACAATAAAGAGCAGTGCTACAGAGGGGCTGACCGAGAGTGATGGGGTTCAAGCGGTTGGAACAGGCTTGGTCTCAGTCATCTCCCTTGTGCACGAGATCACACAAAGAGCTCTGGTGTCATGTGTGCTGCTTTTGCCATTGTAGTGGATTGTCTCGGTTGTTCCAGCAATAGGTTTGTCCCTAGATAAACCTATCAGCATCCCAGTTTGCAGCTCAGTGAAAAATGACAGGGTTTAAAGTTGAATGGAAAGGTGGAGCACGAGTTGGACAATAAACTTGGTCCACGCTGACACACATTCATATTCCTCGGTCCACTGGATTAAAATGGAAGCTCTACTCCTTATTTATCCATTACTGTGGTGAATCATGAACTGTTTGGGTGGTATGGGTTTAGAAAAAGATCCATGTTTTGGCTAAAACACCTTTAGCACATTTTCAGACTTAATTTTATCAGTCGGTTGGTCAGATTATGAATCCTCCAGTTTCTTCTTGATTTTGATATGTTTCTGTAAGGAAGAGAAACTTAATTCAAATTATTTATTGGTCTAACAGACTGATTGGTGAATCATAGGTGAACCCAGCATCCCTAAACTCGTTTCAGTTTCTTCTTTCTGGATGTTTCAGGTCCCAGAGTGCAAAACAACAGGTTTTTTTGCACGGCCGAGATACAAAACTGTGCTCAGTGTCACAGGACCTGATAATTCATGGTCACGTACACACATTAATAGATCAAATTTTGTGCCTAATTCATGTTTTGCGTTAAAACCGAGCTGAATAGTCACATAGAAAGAAGAATGTTCATTATCTGCCCAACACATACAGCTGAGCTTGTCAAAGCTAAACCCAGCATTTGGGTTGGATCCGAAGCAGAGGATTTATCACTTTATAATTACCTCACTGTGTCTGGGAGCACAAAGTTCTTCTGTAAGGAAAAATGTGAGAGAGCAGAAAACATCCTCATTAAAACGGATGGAACCACAGCTCAGAGCGGCAGATTCATACAGCTCTAACCACATCATCATCAAGTTCGCTGACGACACAGTCGTGGTTGGACTCATCAGCAGCAACGATGAGTCAGCGCACAGAGATGAGGTTCAGCAGCTGGCGTCCTGGTGCAGCAAGAACAACCTGTCACTGAATGTCGACAAAACCAAGGAGATGATCGTCGACTTCAGGCAGACTTGCTCCACCCACACACCACTCAGCATCCACGGTTCCACGGTAGAGACTGTTAACAGCATCAAGTTCCACAACCTCACCTGGACCACCATCACCAAAAAGGCCCAGCAGCACCTCCACTTCTTGAGATGCCTGAAGCAGGATGACCTCCCTCCTCCCACGCTGTTCTACAGTGGTGCCCATGTTCTACAGGGGCACCATAGAGAGCGTTCTGACCAGCTGCATCCCTGTGTTTTTGGAAACTGCAAACTCGGCGACCTCAGTCAGCTACATCGGATCGTCAAAGCAGCTGCCAAGACCATCAGAACTTCTCTCCCTCTGCTACAGGACATCTTTCACAAACGCTGCATCAGTAAGGCCTCCTGCATCATGCTTGCCCCTCACAAACCTCACATGGACTTTTCTCCCTCCTCCCATTCGGCAGACACTGTCGCAGCATCTGGGCCCGATCCTCCAGACTGCGAGATAGCTTTTTACCGCAAACCATCAGACTCCTGAACTCACTGCCCCACTCCCACCACACACACCCACACAAACCATTAACTGACTCTATTGCACTCCACATACCACTGCCCTTGTAAATACAAATGCTGCTCTATAGACAATCATACTCTCAGGGATCCTGCTCATGTTGGTCACTTTATATCACTCAAGGTCAATTTAAATCAGTCACACTGTAAAGCTGTTATTTTAAACCACTTCAAAGTCACTTTAAATTTCAATTGTAAATTGTAAAGTTAGACTGTTATTGATCCTTTTTACCTCAAAGTGTATACTTACTCCTCTTACCTTAGTCTTAAAGTGCATATTTATTTCTTACTCTTCCTTTATTTATTGTTGTTTTTTGCACTGAATGGAACTGGAGCCTCGTCATCTCGTCTCTCTATATACTGAACTGTATACAGCAGAGATAACAATAAAGTTTACTTTGACTTTGAATACAGAAACTCATCTTCAGGAAGAGGAGAGAGGAGTCATATTTATCTCACTGAATCTCATCGAATGTTTGAAAGTGCGTACACATTTCTAAAGAGGGAATAAAACATTGTAAAAAACACCCCAAGAAAACAGTCACTGCGATTGGTGTGGATCCTCCAGATGAGTGTCACTAAAAACTGATAAATCTGTTGTAGTAATGACACAGAACAGTCTCACATTTGTATGCATCAATAGCCTCTTTTCGTGAAGATCACCTAAGATACTGAAGAAATAAATTTTGGGCAACCGAATTCCTTATAAAATTTAGATGATTTAAAAGGGATTTATTTCAAAATTAAGAATGCACATGATCTACAGACAAAGCCATGGTTCTTACACTTCACTCACATTAAACACAGCAGAAGCAAGGCTGAACATTTTTCAAACCCAGTTTTGTTAAGCTCATCATTTTTATATACAACAGAGGCCATGGATGAGATTTATTGTGTAACAGCAAATCAAATTAAGAAGAAGCTATAATGATTAAAATATACTGAAATCAATACATAATAATAACAATAATAATAAAAATAACAATAATAATAATAACAATAATAATAATAATACATTTTATTTATAGGCGCCTTTAAAGACCCTCAAGGTCACCTTACATTAGTAGAACAAAATAAAACTATGAGGTAAACAAATAAAAAAACAGCTATAAAAGCAAATCAAGGTAATAAACAAACAAAAAAAACCCACATGTATGTTCTCGCTCTGCACTCATGGCGACCGTAGCTGAGGAGTGAATTATGAACTAAATGCTCAAAATCAGACTATTTTCTTTATTTGTCAATATCACAAATACACAACAGGCAGTTCAACCATGATATGTTGATGTGCTCACAGATCTTCGTAAAAGATCAACATACCAACAATGTAAACAGTCACTGGTTTGTAATGTACTGAATCCTTAAGATTTTATGGCATTTTTGCCATCATCATGTTGATGTTTTACTAGTGTGGTGGCTCTGACAAACAAAAGATGCTGCATACACTTCAATTAGATTTTTTTTGTTTTCACGCAAATTTAATTTAAGCTACATAACATAAGCATTACTTTTACATGTCCATCTTTATAAATGCAGAGTAGTTCTGTTCCTGGTCCTTTTGGAGTCTTCATGTGCAGAGGAAGGAGTCTAATCATCATTGACAGAAGACAACTGAAAATAAAAGAACAAGTTTCAGCCGACAACATATTTAAAATTCTTGAATGAGTTTGATCCAAATGACCGTGTGTCCTTGTGCTTCCACACAGATTATAAATATTTATTCTCTCAGACACTGATCAGACTTTGAAGCTGATGTTGTTCAGACTCACTGTTGGTGAACATGTAATGAAACACATCAATCAGAAAATTTAAGCAGTAAAAAGATTTTTATTTTCTTTGGTTTCTGTGACTATCATGATAATGTTTTTTAAAAAGCAACATGACTTAAAGAAACTCACCTTCATGATCGTGTAGTCATTGTTTCTGATGTTTAATACAGCTTTCCTCTTCAATTTACTAATGTAGTAGAGCAGCAGACCAACACACAACAGTAAAGCTCCAACCAAGGACACACACACAACCAGAGGCAGGAAGAAGTCTGGACAGTCTGATGACGGTTTGGAGAGTCCTGGAGTGAAAGTGTGACTCTGTGTTGTTGCCTGTTGTGTTGAGTCAGGAGGGTTTGAAGCTGCAAACGATCAACGCAAAGCAGATAATCAATTAAAAGAAAATCCTGGGACAATTCAGCATGTTAATCGTGCTAACAGTACTGAATAGAAACTAAATACAGTATCGATACTGTAATCAATTAAGCCAAGTATCTCATTAGTTTACCTATAGTCAAAGTTGGTCACAACCTGACAGGTCAACTGACCTTAGTGCCAGAGCACATACCTGGATGGATTAAGTCCATAGTAACTACATAAATTGCAAAACAGTGCAATAAACTACAAAAAAATGAAAATTTTTACAGAGGTTTATCCCTCAAAACTGTAAATGCAAAAAAGTTACACAAAATAGTTTCCAACCACAGGAAATTTATTTTGAGTGTCTTCATAGTTTTATTTTT
Source organism: Oreochromis aureus (assembly GCF_013358895.1). Taxonomy (NCBI): domain Eukaryota; kingdom Metazoa; phylum Chordata; class Actinopteri; order Cichliformes; family Cichlidae; genus Oreochromis; species Oreochromis aureus. The sequence continues at coordinate 2,271,261 of NC_052961.1, forward strand.
GAGATACACCCATTTTTATAAACTGCAGAAAAAATGAAAATAAATAATATAATGCAAATTTGCAAAATAAACAGCATTTGCATCCAAATAAACTATTTCCCACAGTGTAATCTGAATTCTAAGCATCCCAGAAACTATACAGACAGGCATAAACTCAAACATGAATTTTAAAAACACCAGCATATCAATGTAAATGCCCTATAGGAAAAAAATACATTTTTTTGTGAAAATGGCGCCACTTCTGGTTTCAGGCAGGTAATGGCGGACATCAGACAGATCGTGCTGACGTCTATTCCACGTAGAAAGCGTTATGAACAGCTGATCAGATCAGCAAAGCGTGTTTCTGGAATATTATGGTTTTGCTGCTGCAAATGCTTTTCATGCAATTTTTGCAAAGCTATATGTGGAAGGAAACCGTGACCTAGGACAAGCTGAATATATAAGATGTAAGTAGGACTCCTCCGGTTTAATATGCAAAAGACGCTAGCTTATGTGGTTGCAATTCTACCGGGTTTTAAAAATAGTTACGCAAAACAGAGCGTGCCCTCTCCGACCGGCCATAAAGGTTTAATAGGATGTAATTTTCATTTAACCTCCCTACAGATGCTGTGAAGCTGCAACTGCTTTGCAACCCACCTCGATCCCAGCTCCTACTCGCAGATTCAGTTTGACCCGATGAAGGTGTGGAGGCAGAAGGTTTTGAAGCTGTGAACAATAAACAAAACAATCAACTGGATACAAAATCAATACCCAATATGACAATAAGAAAATATATTTATTAAATTATCCTATTGATAAGAGCTAACACAAAATGTGCCAATGGAGATCATAATAAAGTAAATCTAGCATGAAAGATCAGCTGATTTCAGTCATAGCCCACATTGGCTTGTGGCTCAGCTGATCCCTTTGTACACGTCCAACTAGGAAACCTCTTAAAAGATTGATGGTGTGTGTGTGTGTGTGTGTGTGTTAGAAACATAATGACTTTGGTGAAAGTGGTTAATTACAAATTCTGAAACACATTCAATTATAAATACACAAAGAAAATTTGTCATGATTTGGTAAAGAAACTTACCCTCTACGACAAAAACATTATCAGTGTGGTATGAATCAGGAGACAAAGGGTCGCCGTAACCACACCGGTACTGTCCCGTGTCAGACTTGGTCAGCTGTCTGATGGTTGCATACAGTCCATGCACAGATCCTTTTGTGTATTTGATGCTGTACCTGCCATTCTCAGCTTTGTCATTAGTTGTGTCAATGAAAATATTTCCTTCTTTTTCACACGGATTCTTACAAAGGAACTTCCTCTGTCCATGGACAGCATTGGCACATCCAAATGAGATTTCTTCTCCCTCAGTCTGCGCACGGAAGATTCCAGAGCTTTTATCAAATTCTGTAAAATAGATGAAAACTCATTAAGTACGATCTGTACTTCCTGTCAGCTGTTACATTCTAATGACAACATTTCCTGTGCTCGTCTAACACAGAGCTTCAGTGTGTTATTACCCAAAGTGTGTTATAATCTAGTCTGGCATGAGATACAACACAATGTATTCATTGACTTCAAGTCAGTGTAATCTATGAATTATATAATAACTAATTAAAGTGTCTGAGTTAAAATAGGTCTGTATTTAGCCTGAGAGTTTATGGAGGTATGAGAGCAGGTGGATGGTTCCACAATTATGAATTTAATGACATTTAGTAGAAACTCACCATTTGAAACTCTGACCTCAAGGTCTGAGTATGAATCTGGAGCTGAAGATTTGCCCAAACCAAACCGATACATTCTTGAGTCAGACTTGGTTGTATGCGTGATTTTCATAGTCAGCTCTCCTCTTCCTGAAGATGCATTTTTGTATTCAATGCTGAATCTGCCGCTCTGAGCTGTGGTTCCATCTGTTTTAATGAGGATGTTTTCTGCTCTCTCACATTTTTCCTTACAGAAGAACTTTGTGTTTCCAGACACAGTGAAGCGATTATAAAGTGATAAATTCCCTCCTTCAGGTACAATCCAAATGCTGGCTTTGACAAACCCAGTTGTACCTGTTGGACAGATAAATGCAGGTGATTCACCTCAGTGTCAATACAAGATGTTAAACAGGTACAAAAGGTGATCTGTTTGTGTGTGCTATGGTCATGAGCTGCGCTTTTCTTGTCAGCCCTAAACGGGGAATTAGCCCTAACAGACAGCTCTGCCTCCCTCTGTCTGTGACCATAAGTTTGACAGGAGAAACTAAATGAACAACATGCTAACCAGTGCAGGTCTGAAGCACCTATGTCAGCCGTGTCAAAATAAACAGGAACACAACATCAAAATTATAGAAAGATAAATTGAAAAAACACACACAGCTACAGCAATACAAAGGTCATCTGTTCTCACCTGATAAGAAGAAGAAGATCACAGCATGGAGGAGCTTCATTGTCAAAGTGATCCAAATGGAGGAAATATGTTACACTTCAGGAGAACAGCTTCAACCTTGTCGGTCGCTTGTCTCTGTGTCTGATCAATCCGGAGCTGACGCTGCTTTAATTTAACATTTACTTCCTCTTTCTGTCTGTTCTGTGTGCATTTGCACATTTTAGGTACACAAACAAAATCATCATCACATGACAAAGTCCACATGATGTGTGTGTTTGTGTGAGTGTGTAATTTATTCAACACGTTCTCACTCCCAAAGCGTAACATTTTACGCTAGCTGACAAATCGTCAACATATTACATTTTCGGGCACCCAACGCGTTCCTACGTGACGACATCGGAAAACTGCGGACACATGAGAACCGTTTGGACTCAATCTACACATCTTCGCTTTTCCCCTTAAAATCGTTTGGGAAAACACTATTTCACGTCATTAAAGTGCTGGTTAAGGTTAGGAATAAGGTTATGGTTAGGCTTAGGGATAAGGTTAGGTTTAGGGCTGCAATACAGGGCTGGAACCCGCCGCGTACCATAACAACGTGGAAGGTCACCTTTCGCGTTCCTCAGGAACGCCGCGGGACGTGACAAAACGTCGGGATGTTACGCCTCGGGAGAGAGGGGGAAAAAATAATTGACAAGCTTTATGCGTATTTAAAAGATTTTATTGTTTTTCTGCGTTGATGCAAACCTTTGTGGCTTTCAACAATCGCCAACAAAGAGTGCAGGGGTAATCACACACACACACACACACACACACACACACACACACACACACAAACAAACTGCAAGTCTTAAACAAAATAAAGTCAGTCTGCCCCAGGGCAGCTGTGGCTACAACTGTAGCTTGCCTCCACCAGTGTGTGAATGTGTGTGTGAATGGGTGGATGACTGGGTATGTAAAGCGCTTTGGGGTCCTTAGGCGGGGCTAGTAAAAGCGCTATACAAATACAGGCCATTTACCATTTACCATTTAAAGGTTACCTGTGAGTTCACTGAACTTCCACAACCTCTTCCAGTTAACATTACATTAGGGAGGGACCTTACTGGACAACATAAGCTCAGTTTTTGTGTTTCACAATTTTAAATCAGTTTCACATGCTGACAGTTAATATAAAAGTGCTCAATCTACAAAAGCATCTGCTGACTGGCACTTCACTTACTGATTACTGTAAGTAAGACCAGTTGAAAAAAAAGTCACTCAAACAGAGTCTGTTTGACAAAGTAAAAGTAAAGTAGGCTGAAAATGTCCAAAAACAAAAGAGCATCTCGCATTCTAAGTGTGATGCTTCTCAGTTATATTCAGGTTCATTTATAGTCTCAGTTATTCTATTTTGAGTTTCTTATAGTCCCTGTTTGTTTCTTGGATTATTTGGTTCTCCCTTGTGTCTTTGCCAGCTGTTACTGTCTCTGTGTGTCTGTGTTTATGTGCTTGTATGAGCCCTCGCATCTTGTTTCTCTTCTTGTGTTCCAGTTCATGTTTCCCCAGCCCAGGAGCCCCTCTCTCTCCCTCGCTCCCTCTCGTTTGCCTTTCCTCTGTCAAACTCATGTGTTAGTGTTGCGGTCATTCATTTCCTGTTTTATTGTGAATGTCTTGTGTTCCATTCAATTCAATTCAATTCAATTCAATTTTATTTATATATGGTCACAACAAAAGTGATAGGTACAGAGAAAAACCCAACAATCATATGACCCCCTATGAGCATGTTCAGTGTGTTTAATTTTGCTTCCCTGGTCTTGTCATGTCTATCGTATTTTTCGGACCATAAGGCGCATTAAGTGAAACAAAACAGTCAGAGAAGTCAAACTTTACTCAACTCATTCTTCTTTCTTCCTCTACTTCCTTACAATTGATTCATTAATGTTGAATCCTCTCGCAGCTGCTCTATTCCCATGTTGTTGCAGTATATTAATGACTAACCTTGTATTGTGGATGGATTATCTCAGTTGTTCTCCTGACTGAAGTTTGGTCCGTTTACAGCATCCTGCCATGCGATTGCATTTGTCCCTAATTATTGTACTATCTACTGTGCGATATAAAGCGCCTTGAGGCGACTGTTGATGTGATTTGGCGCTATATAAATAAAATTGAATTGAAATTGAATTGAATTAACCATCAGGAACCCTCACGTTAACTTTTATAGAATGGAAAAAAGTTAGCCTTCATCCTCCAGCTTCACTGTGTTTATGTTATGCTAACATAGCTGTGTTGCTAGCAATCATGTAGCACATCATTATATACCAGTTAGCCCAACTTCAGTTGTTGGATTTGTATTGTGATTGTCATTTATGCTTAGAAATATCTACTCATATATTCTTAGAGTTTTATAATTAGGTGTAGATTGGTAGAGGTTTGATCCTTAATAGTCTGCAAACTTTGTGTGCATTCCAGAGCACTCTGGCATTCTTGGAGCATGGGAGAGGTCGTACCTTCTCTTATTGTTTCTGGTAGGATAAACGTGTCTATATCTGTTTTAGCCTAAGTGCCTTTTGTTTAGATGAACTGCTGGACTTCCAGACCAGCAGGTTTAGGAAGTCATTTATGGGGTCACACTCTGACCCCCCCCCCACACACACACACACACACACATACTTATACAACGCACAGGCAAGGTACTCTTTGTGTGTTTGTATATGTCATATGTTAATGAACCTATGCATATTCATGTGACCTCAATAAAAGAGCAGTGTTACGGGAGAGCGGATGAGAGCAACTGGGGTCAAGCGAAGGAACGGCGTTTGTCCGGTTCTCTCCCATGCCTACTCGTGTCTTGCTTTGCTGTGTAATTACATCGTCTTCAACGTTCCAGCAAATAGGTTCAAGCTACAAACCTATCATCAGTAACCCTACAGACGTCACTGCTGTTTAGTTTTCTGTCTTCATTTATGTTGGAAGTGATAGCAGAGCTGTACATTTTCATTTTTCACAAATCTCTCAGTCAGAACATGCTATATCATGTTTAGGTGGAAACTAGCGAGCTAACTTCCTGCTAACTTCTAACGCTGTTAAATGTAATAAATTCTGTTTTCATGGATGCCTGGATGTTAAACTTAATTGTTACACCTGGTAAAGCAGCAACGCTGATCATTTTATTAAAGATGAAAGAATTTAGACAGTTTTTAACTCTCAGTGATGCCGCAGTGTTCGTTTGACTTTGGGACCTGAAGAAGACGGAGTTTAGGACCCAGATTACTCCGCGAGGCTCCTGACTACAGTCGCCATAATGCTCCAACAATCCATCACGCAGTGCGGCTTCGTAGCTTACCAAAGTCGTACTAAAACATTTTTTGACAGATTTTTGAGCGCCGTGTACCACATAAAATCGGTTCAAGGTCAGTGAGCACAACCGGAATTCATATATAAGGCGCACTGTTGATTTTTGAGAAAATTAAAGGATTTTAAGTGCGCCTTATAGTGCGGAAAATAAGGTAATTTGTCTCAGCTGTGTTCCCATGAGTTTTCTGTTCCCTCGTCACTGTACTGTGTGTAAGCCTCCGTTTCCCTCAGTCCAGTGTTGCGTTCTCCCTCATTCATGGCTGTGTATTTCCTTGTGTGTTTCTCTGTATGTTTAGGTTCCAGAATTCCAGTTTAGTTTTAGTTTTATTTCATCACCTGCATGCCAGCAATAGAGCTGTGTTTTTGAGTTTAAGTCCTGCCTGTGAGTCTGCTTGTGGGTCCTTTCCTGCCTGCTGTGCAGCCAGTTTATGACACTAAGGAAACACTTGAGAAACAAACTCACTGATATCTATCAGTCTGGAAAAGACTGCATTTCTAATGTGAATCACAGTGTGAAACATTTTCCACAAATTAAGAAAACCTGGAGTAGTGGTGAACCTTCCCAGGACTCGCCTGCCAAAAATAATCCTGAAGCACTTCAAGTAGATCACAACAGAAGTCAGTGCAACATCCAAAGAACAGCAGGCCACACTTTGCCTGATTGAATCAGTCATGATGGATGTCAGTTCATTATTCCGTTACCTCACCACAGCCATATTTTTACTGCTGTAACTATGACTACAAAGGGCCTTTTCACCTTACAGCAAACCAATGTTTTTGGGTGTGGTCCATTTCTGGTTTTGCCTTTGGTTCCACTCTCTGGCTCTAGCCAGTGCTTCATACAGCTTGATTTATGGCTCTGCATGGATTTGGATATTATCCACGAATCAACATCATGTACAAGTAGAAAGACTGAAGCTGTTTGAAAGTGCAGGCATGCGAAGACAAACAAATTCACTCTACGTATTGTGTGTGTGTGTGTGTGTGTGTGTGTGTGTGTACATGCCTAGACATCTTTGTGGGGACAAAAATGCCCGTCCCCACGAGTTTGAAGACATTTTTAAGGCTCAAGATGTGTTTTTAGTGTCATTAGCTTTTATTGTGTGTGTGTGTGTGTGTGTGTGTGTGTGTGTGTGTGTGTGTGTGTGTGTCATATTTGTGCTTGTGTGATTTGTAAGCTTTGTCTTTTGGATGAAGTGTCATAAAAGTGTTTCTAGTTGAAAAGTTTAGAGGTGGATTTGTTGTATCCCCCCCTCATGCAAAATAATGAATGTAAATGAAACTGATTTGACTTGTTTTGAATTGACCTCTGCACACACTCATACATTCATAGCTTTCATGTATTCATAGTCCTCTTGGAAATACCTTGCATATTCATTTTGCATGAAGACAAAGATAAAAAAAAAAGTCATTTCAGCTGCTGAATATCAACAGACTAAAGGACAAAACACGAAACATCCAGGGATGGAGAAAGTTCTGTTCATCATAGCCGCAACAGGCAAGTTTTCTGATTCTTCTAATTTTCTATTAAATGTAATATTTTTCCATTATTATTCCATTATTTCCATTATTATTATACTTACTTTTGCACAACCCACTGTCATTGTTACACTGTCTTGTGTCTGTTCTGTCTGGTGTTGCACTGTTTTTTGCAGTTTTTGCACACTTGCACTTCATGTGGTCCTGTGTTGACTGTCATTGTCTTGGAGGAACGTTGTCTCGTTTCACTTGTACTGTACCACTGCACACGGCTGAAAACATAATAAAGCCACTTGACTTGTAGTCATAAAAAATTCTCCCTTTAACAGTTTTTCTCAAAACACAAAAATGCATTTTTTCAGAATTTTTTGCTTTTCTTTAATAATTACACAAAATAATAATTATATAGAAATGTAATGTAACAGTGAAGCTAAAATGTTAAGACCACATTTAATCCAAATAGTTGCTTATATGCTGTTTTTACAGGCCTGTGTGCCGTCACCTCCAAACATTACTACCAGTTTGTTTATGAGCTGAAGAACTGGACTGAAGCGCTGAGTTACTGCAGAGACAAGTACACAGACCTGGCTGCTATAGACGACATGCAGGATGTGCAGACGCTGAACGACATGGTGGAATTGAGCAAAATGACCATCATGGAGAACGGCAATGTAAACTCAATTTTTAGTCTTCTTGAAACTTGTAAACGAATTATTTCACTTTAAACATACTGAACTATATTGGGGGTTTTTATTATTATTATTATTTCAGTAGATTTCCACTGCTTTCTGTTTCAATGTGGTTATGTACAGTTTGGTTGCGCTGATTGCTGGTTAACTCTAATGAATTCATCCATCATGTAGAGCTACTCTGTGTTAAAGAGTGTTTTGACTCTTTGAACCAAACATACATGTAACATCCTCTCAGTCTGCAGTCATTAACACTAGATCCACTGCTGTTTTAAAACCCCACCATCTCATGTTCCATGAAATCTGTATTTATTTGCTTTGGCTGAATTGCACTTATTAATTAGAAAAAATAGTTAACAAAATGACCCCTCCTAGCAGATAGACAGCAGAAGACAGAAATTACTTTAGGAGAGCCCAGAGAAGATAAAATTTTTTTAAATGTTTTCAAATATGTTCTTTCTTTGACAATAAAACAGTGATAAATTATCATTTTTGCATAACACAGATTTATGTTTCTTACTTTCACTAGGTGAGTAGCATCCCATCCAGGGTTAGGGTTAGGATCTGTCTGCTAAAAATCTTTTTTGCTTGTAAACATCAAAGAATTTAAAATGTACAAGCAAATAATTATTTTAGTGAATCTGATAAAAGCTCAGTAATTTTTTAAAAACTCAATTACACAATTTTACAAAATATGAAATACCAAAATAAGATGTTCTGCCCTGAGACCTAACCTAGTTTCTTACTGATAATCTGACAGCCTAACTCATATATTTTATGTCTAATAAAAAATCATCGGTGCTTTCAGCGAGCCTGGATCGGGCTGTATGATGACATCAACGGCTGGAGGTGGTCAATGTCAGAAAACAGTGAGGCTGAGTTCAGAAACTGGTCACCTTGGCAACCAGACAACCTAATGAGTAAAGAATTCTGCGTACTGATGGTTGATGGACTGTGGTTTGATTATCCTTGTGAGAGTTTCTACAGATTCGTCTGCTCTGATAACAGAGGTGAGGATTTTCAACAAAGCAGGTCATGTTCTTAATTTTTGTTGCTGAACTTTTATTGATGTTTCAACAATGGCCTAATTGTTCAGACTTAAAAATGCATTTATGGTTGTACACAGCACTTGAGTATCGTCTGTTTTCAGGGTCGACTATGACATTTGTCTACATTGACAATCTCATGTCGTGGACGGAGGCCCAGAGCTACTGCAGACTTCATTACACAGACCTGGCCAGTGTGAGGAACATGACAGAGAACCAGAAGATAGATGAGGTGGTACCTGCAGGGGTGAAGGTGTGGATTGGCCTTTTCAGAGATTCCTGGAAGTGGACAAATGGAAGTACCTCCTCATTAAGATATTGGACAATTATTGAACCTAACAATCTGATGGGACACGAGTCTTGTGTGGCAGCAAACTTTGAAGAAAATGCAAAATGGGAGGACTGGACCTGTGACTCCATGAAAGAATTTGTTTGCTACATCGGTAAGCCATGTGTCAGAAAGTCTTAGTCTGGCCTCTGATCCTGCTGCTGTCGGCCAAAATCTGCAAAACGCATTCATATAAACAGAGATGGTTTTAGCTTACGATGTATGAAACGATTAGTAATCTGACACAATTAAAAGTTCTGTTAACCCAATCAATGACCAGATAATCATAATTAGATGGTTTGCTTTGTGCCCCGTTCTGTAAAGGGAAGATCTACCATTGTTGTACACAGACTCTTGGGTCATACATGATTTGACATTTTCTGCATTGCAGAAATTGCACTCGGATTTGTTTCATTGTAAGCAGTTGTTCCTGTTTCTTATGCAGCAGTAACTATGTAACTATTTTTCTTCTTGGTTATTGCAAAGCGCCTGTTTACAAGCAAGTGGTGAGAGTGAATCTGATAAACTCCAGTCCTGATCTGACCCACCCTGATGTGATGGAAGCCATGCTGAACCACGTAAGTCATTACACATTTTAAGGTGTACTTATTAATAAACAACAAAGAGTCTGTCCAAGATCTCACCAAGTCTAACACAGGTCTGTGCTGGTGATGTGTACAGACACATACTAATACTAACCTACTGTATCTGCTTCAACACAATACTTATATACACCTTAATATACTTTTCTGAATATAAGCTTAAAGCAATGTGATGATTCCTGCATTTGACTAAATGCAGCCTAAGTACCTTAGGCTGAGTGAGGGTTTGGGTTCTCAGTTAGACTAGAAAAGCATTAAGAGAGTAAGAGCCATGAGTTTCAGTCTGTTTCATCCTGGCAGATGAAGCTGTGGTGAGTAATCCTTTGAGTACTGTGAAAATCAACAGTCCACAGTGTCCAAGCCAAAAGGTGATGCCTCGGGTTAGGACCATGATCCTGTTTGGTCTCTGGTTTGTAGTTTGTTGTAGTCCTGGGTTATCAGTAGCGGTTTTTGAGGGAGAGTTTGCCCAGGGCACCAAACAGGCTAGGACCACCACTGCTGGTTATGAAAATTGGTCAGTATGACGCTTTCACAGAGCGATCTAAAAATAGTAATCAGAGTCTGAAAGATACAACAAAAAGCAGAAATAAGGGATTTTTTTAATGTCCGGAGTGATGAAATTTTAGGTCATGTTTTACATCTTTCACATCTAATCTCTTGAACTTTATTAAACTCCTTTTCCTCTGGAGTTCATAACACTGAACTGTTGAAGTCAAATTACAATGTTGGTCATTTTTCATTAAAAACTAAGCATGAACTATAGGATTAAGCTAACTATGAAAGACTGAGTGATGGACTGAGTGAGTGTTATTCAAGAAAGTACTTTTTTGTGTGTCTCAGATCAAACAGAAGCTGAAGGAGCAGGGAGTAAAGGGAGACATCAAACTGAGCTGGAGGAAGCAGTCAGATGGATCGGTCTTCCAAAAGGATGACGAGGAAATGAAGAAGAAGAGCATCGTCTGAAGGTTTCAGGCTCTGTTGTGAAATATTATCATATTATTCTATACTTTGTATGAATAACTCAAATAAAGCAAATCATTCAAATCTTATTTCAGATAACTTTATGAATAGAAAACTATAAAAATTGGTGTGATTACTGTCACTGAGTAAGGCTTTACATAGTTTCAGATGTTAGTCATACCTTTTAACACTTAGACTTGAAGATACAGCAGGTTTGCTGGGTATTTGGTGATAGGACGCTCTGTAATTATAATATTTTTTGCAGCTCAGACCGCTTTGATGAAATTGTGGTGGTAGGTCATCGTTTAATGTAAAGTGTCGTTTGCATTTTCTTTCTTTTGCTGTTTTCTTTTTTGCTTGAGTTATTGATTTCAAATATTCAACTTTACGTATCTTTTCAACTAACCAAAGTCTTTATTTTAAAGTCTTGACTGACTGTTGCAACAAAGTGAGCTAAAGTGATTAAGCAATGGAAACGGCCTGTCTGTGCAAACATTAGATGCTCTTTGAATCAGACTGAATCAGCTGGATTTCTGTTTTATGTTTTACTCACATCAACTTTTAAGTAAATATTATATGTGAGAATGTTGATGCTTATACAATTGTTTGAGAAGATAATAAAGAAGTGATCCAGTTTTTTTGTGTAACTTGTTATTCATTTGCATTGACTGTTGTTTAAAAAGGATGACACAAAAAATAAAGGCAACACTAACTATGGGATCATTAAACATAATGGGGGGGGGGACTCCCACAGGGCTTAAATCTGGGACTCTCCACCATTTGACCCTAGAACTGAAGAAGCTTCTCGGATGAGAGGTGAAACGTCTTCAAGCAACCTAAAGAAGTCCAGACACTTTTTCTCCTTAGACAACTAACTTTGTGCTTCATTCACAGCAGACAGAGGAAGAAGGTCAAAACCCAAAGCAGAGGGACACAAAGACAGTTTGATCATCTACGATTCTTGTTCTTTTCTCTTTTCTTCTAATTTCTTAGAAAGCAGTACAGGCAACAGAAACATCCTTGTATTGATGCAGTTTGATGGAGGAAGTTAAAACCCAGAAAAGAGGCAAAAGTCTCATCTGACTCTCTGTTCACTCAGGTTGATTATGGTTTGTGTTGGTGTGTGTTCTGATGTAAGACTATTACTTTGCCTTCTTCAGCTGTTATAAACATTACATATTCGGGGTTAAGTATTTTGCAGCTTCCTTGTTGCTTCCTGGAAATAAGGATTTCCATCAGTAAGTAGCACTGGAAGTTTATTTTAGGGACTATTTGCAGAAATGTAGAGGCAGAACATCCAGCCCCTTGACCCAGAGAAGACTTTAACCCTGGGCAGTGGTGGCATGCTTTACACCTTTGCATCAGACACTTTAAACTGGGTTTGGTGAAGTAAAGCTTGGTTGCAGCTGCGCCACCATGGAAACCTATTTCATGAAGCTCTCACACATTGTTCTCACTAATCTGAAGACTCGAAAAAGTTTGGAGAAACTGTGCACTGGCACCACTGTGTTATAATACCACCAACAACTGACTGTTGAAAATGTAATAGCGAGGAACTTTCACGACTGGTGGCATCTTATGATGGAATTCACTGAGCTCCTCAGGCGACTCATTCTGATCTTTTCTATTCTATTTCACAATAGAATAGAATAGAAAAGCCCTTTATTGTCACTTTACTTTGCAGGTATAAAATAGAAATAGTACACCAGTACACCTGTGGCCATGGAAGTGACTGGAACACCTGAAGTCAATCATTTGGATGAGTGACTGAATACTTTTGACAATATAGACGCAGTGTTCAAAATAACATGCTCTAACAATATGTTGCAGTATGACAGTAAATGTGACACACAAATGGTGCCCATCATAGTTTATGTTGACCTCAGTGATAAGAGCTTTATTCACTAGCAGTCTAGCCCAGGAGACTGTCACAGGGAAGTGCAAAACTCTGCCCCGCTGACCTGATGTGACCAGCTGGACAGCACGGTATACCCTGCTTGTTTGACCTTTCACCCTATGACAGCTCAGGGTGCTCCAGAAACCTTTGCATGGCTGAATGGGAATTAATCGGTCAAGTAATTTATAGGCCGTTGTTCATGCTGCTTACAAAACATAGCACTATGTAGCATGTGATAAAAGTGTGATATAGCATCCTTTCAAAGCAGAGCTGAAGAACGATTTAGTGAAGAATTTTTTTAATTGCTATTCAAAAGTGTTTTTCTGTGTGTGTGTGTGTGTGTGTGTGTGTGTGTGTCAGCTCAAACACAAGATGAAGCACAAGAGTGACATTGATAGGTTTGTAGCTTGAACCCATTCGCTGGAACGTTGAAGACAATGTAATTACACAGCAAGCAAGACACAAAATAGGCAAAGTTCTTTATGTTTCACGTGCACGGGAGAGAACCGGACAAACGCCGCTCCTTCGCTTGACCCCAGTTGCTCTCGTCCGCTCTCCCGTAACACTGCTCTTTTGTTGTGGTTACATGAATATGCATAGGTTCATTAACATATGACATCTTACATAGGTATGCATGTGGACAAAGAATACCCTGTGTGTGTGTGTGTGTGTGTGTGTGTGTGTGTGTGTGTGTGTGTGTGTGTGTGGGGGGGGGGGTCAAAGCATGACCCCATAAAGACTTCCCTAAACCTGCTGGCCTGGAAGTCCAGCAGTTCATCTAAACAAAAGGCACTTAGACTAAAACAGATATAGACACGTTTATCCTACCATAAAACAATAAGACAAGGTACGACCTCTCCCATGCTCCTAGAGTGCTCTGGAATGCACACAAAGCTTGCAGACTATTAAGGATCAAACCTCTACCACTCTACAACTGATTATAAAACTCTAAGAATATATAAGTAGATCTTTCTAAGCATAAATGGCAATCAACAATACAAAAACCTAACATTCCCCCCTTTTTGGCAGTTATGCTAGAAAAGTCCCCAGTTATGAATACCTCATGTCTGACAGTGTCAATGCAACCATTTTTATACTCACCATATGTAAACGTATACAGTTTGACAAACATATTAGCAGTTATCCAAGTTCTCATTGATCTCCTTCAATGGTAAACTGCATCTTACAAGTAAACAAATGAATTGTTAATGGTCAAAAGAGAAATTAACATTTTCAAGATCACTCCAGCTTGGTGGTGCTCCTCTGCAAGACATGTAAATCACATGTCTCTCTGCAGAGTGGTTTAAGTTCTGCAGGACGTCATAAATGTCTCTCCCAGGTGTTTCCATCACTGTCCATAGGACCAGAGTCCAAATGTATGTAGAATAGACATTCAAACATACCAGTTGAGTTTGTTGTTTGTCAACATGGGTCTCAGCTATCGTGAAAGCTGCAGGCCTCGTCAGCACTCTAGTTTTATGGCCTCTACCAACCCCCATCACCTCACTTCAGGCCTTCTTGTCCTGTGGGGGATACATATCCTCCATTGTCCATCCTCTGCAGGAAAACCCTCTGTGGAAAGGGTGCTGGACCCAGTTATCTTACTGCTGTTATGATCCCAGCAGTCTTCAGTGTGCCATCGTATGCACAGTATAGTGACACCGCATTAGGTGATGGTCATAGGAAACTGCTGTCATCACCACCATAGCTTCTGGTTCCTGTGCTTCTCACAGAATCATGATGCCATCCTTGGACTCCCCTAGTGCTGTCGATGGAGCTTGGCACGCTCCCCTCATCCTTCAGGTGCCCGTCTGTCATCCACAATCTCCTCTGTTGGCCTCTGGAAAGCCCCCTTGGCACAGCTCTCATTCCAACGCAGCTTCGTGGTCCTTGCTGTGGCTCTGAAATCTGATCTCATGATGGGCCCCAAACAGCTCGACCTTTGACCTCAACCACTGCCTGGACTGTCAGCTATGCCTGGAATGGTTCTTGCTTCTCACTGGGCTCCTGAAGATTTCTCAGGAGATTCCTTTCAGCAATACTCTGACTGCTGCACCTGTATTTCCTTGCTAGGAGGAAAAACTTCTATTTGGAAAGCATGTAAACCATCATCAAACCACATTCTTTAGTTCAGTGAGCTTCATTTATGGACCATCAAAGCCTCATCTGAACATGGATGCACCACTTTGCACAGGTTTAATACCTGTAAATGAACTGTTAATCACACAAATCACACAAACACCACGAACACAACAACAACAACAACAAATATCCTCATTCACAACCAACAAAAATTAGGCCTATTGTCTCAACGCAGTCTCACACAGTGGCTGCGCGCTTTGCCGCACTCAGTGGCAAAAGACTTACATAACAGTGATCACGCGCTTTATCGCTTTATCGCACACAGTGATAAAGACTTTCAACGCAACCGCACACAGTGGATGCGTGCTTTGCCGCACTCATTGGCAAAGACTTTCAACTTACTCGGTGTTGCTTAGCTTGTAATATCAGCCTCAGATCCCGCCGATCGTCATTCATGAGGAGAGAAAACAGACAGCTGGCCTGATGACGAATTCTCATGTCTCGGGACTGTACTACAGAAACTACCTGGCTGACGTCAATCTTTCAGCGTGTCCCTTCTCCCCTCTGTGAACGTCGACTCCAGGGATCCGGCATCGAAGGACCAATTAATGATAGGTTTGTAGCTTGAACCCATTCGCTGGAACGTTGAAGACAATTTAATTACAGAGCAAGCAAGACACAAGTAGGCAACGCTCTTTATGTTTTACATGCACAGGAGAGAACCGGACAAACGCCGTTCCTTCGCTTGATCCCAGTTGCTCTCGTCCGCTCTCCTGTAACACTGCTCTTTTATTGTGGTTACATGAATATGCATAGGTTCATTAACATATGACATCTTACATAGGTATACATGTGAACAAAGAATACCCTGTGTGTGTGTGTGTGTGTGTGTGTGTGTGTGTGTGTGTGTGTGTGTGTGTGTGTGTGTGTGTGTGTGTGTGTGTGTGTGGGGGGGTCAAAGCATGACCCCATAAAGACTTTCTAAACCTGCTGGTCTGGAAGTCCAGCAGTTCATCTAAACAAAAGGCACTTAGACTAAAACAGATATAGACACGTTTATCCTACCATAAAACAATAAGACAAGGTACGACCTCTCCCATGCTCCCAGAGTGTGGCTGTGAAAACCAGAGTGCTCTGGAATGCACACAAAGTTTGCAGACTATTAAGGATCAAACCTCTACCAATCTACACCTAATTATAAAACTCTAAGAATATATAAGTAGATCTTTCTAAGCATAAATGACAATCAACAATACAAAAACCTAACAGACATCAACATTTAAAAGAAGTCTGGACTTCTTATTTTGCTGCATAACTGAATCTGAACTGAAGTTTGTCATTTTCTTCTCGTTGATGTTTCTCTAAAAAGGTTACATAAGTGCAAATGATCTTTTAATGGCCTTTGATGACCTTTGATACCAGTTTTCATTTTGTCATAAAACAGGAAGGAAACTCTTTTAGCTTATCAAACAAATGTGTTAGCTCTGCATTCCCCCGTTCCTACTATTGTACGACTTGCAGCAGCCGTCTTTTCTGGCCTTTTACCTTGTAGCGAGACTTCAAGGAGATTTTCTTCCTCAAAAAGATCTTTGAGGATTTTAGCATCAGCGTCAATATCCCTAAGATCTGGCCTAATGCAGCAGAGTCAGTAGTAGTTGTTCCAGTTGACTTTTGTAGTTTTGAGTTCTAGTTTTGCATCTCAGTTATTTGCAAAAGGAGACGAGACATCTAAGAATATAAACTAGCAAAAAAAGAAAAACACACAATAGAAGAAAAACTTCAACCTAAACAAAATAAAGTCAAGATACACTCAGAATACATTTATTTTAAGGATATTTAGTATTTATGTACATTTCTTCAGTTTTTCCAGTCAAAGTGTTAAAGTTGCTTTCATCCCGTGTTCTGGGAATCTGAGGACACAGTTTTACATACTTTTGATGCCCCTGTGATGCAAATTTCGTCTCTGTGATGTTGAACAGTAATCAGTCAAACATGCATGACTTGTTTTGATTTGACTTCCATCCATTTCCTGCAAGGAAAATATTTTGCATTCTAATTTTGCATGAGGGCAACGATGTCACTGAATTACAAGCATTATACCTGTTTAAGGTATTTCTTTTCCAACTTGGACAGGCCAGAGTATGCTTGTAGTTACACAAGTTTAATTTATTAACACCACCGTTTCTACTAATTACAAGCAGGTACATCCATACGTGCAAATGGGGAAATCGCATGATCTATTGTTTTCTTTGGATTGTGAACACTGACTGAATGAACACTTCTGCTTCAGCAGCAGGGTTACTGAGTGTCACTGCTGGATGACTGAGGTTAAACTCTCTTTAACACTGACACAGGGACTTGGATCCCGATTCATTATGTATTCAATAAGAACAGAAACTAGTGAATGACACAAAAAACTCATAGTGAAAGTGTTTAGTGAGGTCACAGATGGGGTCATGAACTTATATACAGTCAGACCATCGCTGTGTCAGGCAACAGTCCTACAAAATGCTTTCACACATATGAAACCCTGACATGTGAGTGTTCCTGTCCAGCAGGACTCATTCGTCTTGTAAATGGCATAATCGTAAAAAAAAAGAAAAGAAAAAAGAAATCAGCTTCTTTTTTCATTTATTGTCTTTTATTATGGTTATCATCATCATCAGCTTCACTGCTTTTGACTGGGATATATTCCTTAAATAATAGCTGGGCTGTCTGCAGACTGAATAATAACTGAAGACGATGTTATTGGTCTATGAAGACTATTATGTTTATTTATGTGTGTTTAGAACAAACACACAGCTCAGCACTCAACAGACACAAAATGCTCTGAGAAACTCACCTTCACGTTTCTGTAATAACTTTTATGTTCACTACAACCTTCCTCTTTATCTTATACAGGGACACAATCAACAGTAAGGATGCACACACACACACACACACACACACACACACACACACACACACACACACACACACACACACACAACCAGAGGTAAGAAGAAGTCCGAACAATCTGATGCAGGTTTGGAGAATCCTGGAGTGAAACTGTGACTCTGTGTCGTCATCAGGTGGACTTTAAGCTGTGAAAGTTAATACTTCCTTATCCCATTTCACCTCTATGCATCCAGATGGGAAATTTCATAAAGCATGCACAGTGTTTGTTGCTTTACCATGTCGGCATGTTTCACAGACGCAAGCTGCTTTGCAACCCACCTATATCCCACTTCCTGCTCCTAGATTTAGGATAAGTTGATGAAGATGGTGTGGAGATGGTCGGGGTAAAACTCTGTGTAGTTGGTTGTGCTGTGGAGGCTGAAGAAACAAAATAAAAATCCACTTATAGAACTGATTCTGATCCAGGTCAATACATAATGTTGTTTAGGTAATTCTGCCTCTATGATCATTGAACATTTTAATAAATCAAGCATAATGTGTGGTAGGTTGTAAAATGCTACATGTCCAGTTTACGGAAACAAACATTTTTCTTGTAAAACAAAGGGGGGCCTGGCAAAAAAAGTTTGGGAACCACTTAGTTCAATAAGGAGAGATCATTAGAAAGAAGGAATATGATTTACGGATGAACAGAATTTAGATAGAGCGTGTTTGGTGGTTAGGCTCCGATGGGGCGTCTTGGTGGAACCGAACTAGACCTTCAGCTCATCCATCGACTGTTCATCATCATCAAGCCTCATCAGAAATGGTCTCAGTGGGCGTGACTATCAAGAAGCCTTTCTTAAGGATGGAAAAGTGGGAGAAAAGGCTGAGATATGCCAAATTACACATGAACTGGCCTGAAAATCAGTTGGAACAGGTTTTAGGAGTGATGAATCCAAATTTTCATTTCAGACAGGAGGACAGGGACACCTTAAAGATGGCTATAAGAGTCTACCGCCATCTTTAAAACATGTCACTTTGAGTTTATGTTAGTGGAACAAAAACATTACAAGATAAATAAAGTCAACATAACTGGCGTCAAACACCATTCTTTCAGTCCTATTAAAGAGCTGCATCAGTCTAATTGTGCTAAAAATAATGCAAAAACTTTAGTTTGAACAATTCTTAAATCTGCCACAAGATGGCTCTCCAACACAAGGAAACAAGTGTTGCTATTCAGGCAGTCAGTAGTAAGGCCTCCATTTACAGTTTTTTCTGATGGCTTGAGCACATTTTTGTAACTATTGGCAATTTTGCAAAACTCTACACACAAATAAGAAAACTCTTCACCCAATCAGCAAAACATTGCAGTTTTCTTGCAAAAGCTAATAAACCTTGCTTAACTCTCCAAACCTTCGTAAAAATGGTATTTTCAGTATTAAACAGTTAACACAAGCCATCACATTACAGTTTTTCTGAATGCTTAAACCCTAACTGTGATTCTTATAGCACAATTTTAAAACTATTATTACTTATAGCAAAACCACTCACTGAGTTTGCAAAACTAAAAGCACAAACACTGCTTTGCACTCAGTTTGCCATTTTGTAACACACACTTTGCAAAACCTGTAGCTACAATCCACTGCACAGCACTCTTTTTGCAGAACTGTAAACACAACTCACTGCTTTACACTCAATTTCCAAATGATCAACGCACTCCTAGCAAAACTATACACATTTAAGGCCATTATTTACACTATTTTGCCAACTGTCTGGCACACTGTCACGTGTGACAACTGTTTTAGATAATTAGTTCACTTTGCAATCAGCCTAAGCACTATGAATAAGCTACAGGTAAGCTGTGATGTTTTTAACGAACACCTTTTTATTGCACGTAATGCACAGACACACCAACAGAGGGCAGTAATATCCCTTCAACGTACATTGTAAAATTACTATTACAACACTCCCACTTAATTTTACCATGGAGTTCACTTACTAGACTGCCATTGCTTATTTCTTTCCAAAAAAAAAACAAAAAAACAAAATGCACCTATATCACAGTGTTACTAGAAAATAAACATTTTCTCTCTTGGTTTGAACTTACAAAAAAAATGTACTGTGTCCATCATAGACAAAACCATTATTCTACATTACAGTTATATGCTTGACATCTTAACATAAGCATGGCATGTTAAGCATATGATAACTTTTTTTAAACTGAACACAGTCCAATTTTCTCTCTGAGATACTCAAACTTTTGTCTAGGCAGTGGTTTGGTTAAGATGTCAGCCTTCATGTTTTCTGTACAGCAATACTTCAGCTGGATTTGTCCATTTTGCACACATTCACGAATGTAGTGGTAACGAATGTCTATGTGCTTTCTTCTTGCATGATCAACTGGATTTTTTGCGATTGCAATTGCTCCTTGATTGTCCTCCAGGATCACTGTTGCTGTGGTCTCCATTCCAAGCTCAGTT
This sequence comes from Oreochromis aureus, assembly GCF_013358895.1. Lineage (NCBI taxonomy): Eukaryota > Metazoa > Chordata > Actinopteri > Cichliformes > Cichlidae > Oreochromis > Oreochromis aureus. The sequence continues at coordinate 2,291,396 of NC_052961.1, forward strand.
AGTAGTCGTCTTAACCAAACTCCTTCTTGTGCGGCTTGGCTCAAAGCAACATACTCAGCCTCTGCAGTTGAAAGTGCAACTGTTGCTTGTTTCTTGCTAAGCCAACTAACTGCACCTCCTGCAAGTAGAAAGATGTTTCCAGTTGTAGAACGTCGATCGTCCTGATCATCTGTCCAATCAGCATCTGAATACCCAACCAAGGTTCCTGTTTCTGTCCTTTGATATTTGAGTCCCAGGTTTAGAGTTCCTTTCAAATATCTCAGGATTCTTTTCACAGCTGTAAGGTGTGTAGTGTTTGGGTTTGCATTGAATCTTGACACCACACTCACTGCTTGTGCTATATCTGGTTGTGTGGCCATGGCAGCATACAATAAACTTCCAACCATTGACTGATACATGCTTGGGTTTACAGGTTGACTGACATCATCACTCTTTCTTAATTTGACATTTTTGTCAGCTGGAGTTGCTACTGGATTGGCACTGTCCATTCCATACTTTTGTAGTATGTTTTCAATATACTGTCTCTGATGAAGCACAACATGGTTTTTGGCCTTGTCTTGGACCACTGAGATGCCCAGAATGTAGGATAGCTCACCCATGTCCTTCATTTTGTAGTGTTTCTTCAGAGTGTCCTTTAAGTTCTTCATGCTCTCTGCTGATTCTGTAATCAAAATCAGATCATCAACATACACAGCCAATATTTCCAACTCCTGACCTGTTCTACCAAACACACACTGATCTGAAGTACTCTGTGTAAAACCAATGCTTTTCATGAACTCTGTAAAAGCTTTGCTCCAGCAACGTGGAGACTGCTTCAGTCCATATATTGACTTGATTAGTTTGCACACTAGATGTTCCTGCCCAGGTTTGATGTAACCCTCTGGCTGCTCCATGTAGATTTCCTCTTCCAGGTGTCCATTCAAGAATGCAGTCACAACATCAATTTGATTCAGGTTGTTTTGCACAGTTAATGTTAACAATGTACGAATTGAACCAAATCGTACAACTGGAGAGAATGTTTCATCATAGTCTGCACCATAAATCTGTGAATACCCTTTAGCAACAAGTCTGCACTTGTATCTTTCCACTTGTCCATCACTGTGATGCTTAACTTTAAAGACCCATTTTGATCCAACTGCTTTGCGATCCTTTGGTAGATCCACTAAATCCCATGTGCCATTTTCCAGCAGTGACTCATGTTCCAAATCAGCTGCTTCTTTCTACTCCTTTGCATTTGGACTTGACATAGCCTCTTCCAGTGTATTTGGTTCTGTGACACAACAGAGGTTTGCATAATGATCAACTGTAACTACGTCAGCAAACTCCTCAAATCCATATCTCTTTGGAGGTCTTCTGTTCCGCTGATCTCCTTTTGCAGCCTCACCGGCGACAGTCTCCTCAGTACTTGTTTGTCTTTCACCTGTGTGTAGTGTCACCTCATTCCCCAAACAGAGATCATTTTCACTTTGTTTGCATTTAAACTCGGTTTCATTGAAGACCACATCTCGTCGAATCAGTATTTTTCCTTTTTCCTCATCCCACAGTTGGTAGCCTTTCACATTGGTTGCATATTCCAGAAAACAAACTTTCACTGCCTTTTTGTCCAGCTTCTTTCTCTCTGTGTCTGGAACATGAGCATAAGCAACACATCCAAATACTTTCATATGGCTAATGTCTGGTTTTCTTCCATACCATCTCTGATGGGGTGTTCCGTTCTTTAAAGCAGATGTTGGGAGCCTATTCTGTATGTAAGCTGCAGTTGTGACAGCTTCTGCCCAGAATGTGTTTGGCAACTTTGCATGTGACAGCATACTTCTAGCTGATTCCACTACAGTTCTGTTTTTTCTCTCTGCAACACCATTTTGCTGCGGTGTATGTGGTACAGTCATTTCACGATGGATGCCTTGAGCTTTCAAATATTCTTGAAAGTCTTTAGATGTGTATTCCCCACCATTGTCAGTTCTGAGTCTTATTACTCCCTGTCCACATTCATTTGAGAAGGTTCTTTCAAACTCTTTGAACTTGCTCAGGACTTCCGTTTTTTCTCTTATGAAATACACTTTACAACATCTGGAGTAGTCATCAATGAAAGTTACAAAGTGCTTTTTTCCTCCTAGTGACTCAGTTTGGAAAGGACCACAAACGTCACTATGCACTAATTGCAACTTGCGTTTTGATCATATTTCACTGATTTGTAAAGCTTTCTTGATAATTTGCCCTCAACACAAGCTTCACAAAAAATGTCCTCCTCTTCATTTGTAAAGGTAGCTCCTTTGACCAAGTTTTTGACTTTTTTCAGATTTGTAGTGTGACCTAGGCTCTGATGCCACATAGTTGCTGGAACTGATGCAGTTGACATGACAAGTTGTGCAGTTTCCCTCGATATCCAGCTGGTACAATCCATCAGATCTTTGTGTTCCCATCCATGGAGAGCTCCATTCTTTCCTCTTATGTAGCAATGAGTCCTTTTGAACTTCACTGTGTTTCCCTTCTTGGCAGCAGCTCCCACTGAAAAAAGGTTCATAGATAATTTGGGAACATACAGCACATTAGTGCTGGGCGATATGGAAAAAATATTTATCACGATATGAATGATTTTATATCACGATAACGATATATATCACGATATACCACCTGACCTGTGGTCATCTGGAAAGTATGCAGTCTTTAAACAGCGAGTGGAGAGGGTGCAGTCTTTGTTTTGAGTTACTGTAAAGTTGTGGGGCGACCGTGGCTCAGGGGGTTGGGAAGCGCACCTGTAACCGGAAGGTCGCTGGTTTGATCCCCGGTCTTTCTGTCCTGGTCGTTGTGTCCTTGAGCAAGACACTTTACCCTACCGCCTACTGGTGTTGGCCAGAGGGGCCGTTGGCGCGATATGGCAGCCTCGCCTCTGTCAGTCTGCCCCAGACTACAACCGTAGCTTGCCTCCACCAGTGTATGAATGTGAGTGTGAATGAATAATGGCATTGTAAAGCGCTTTGGGTGCCTTGAAAAGTGCTATATAAATCCAATCTATTATTATGTCGCAAATCCGGGTGCACGTAAAGCAGCACCATGTTGCAAAACAACAAGACAGAGTTTCTTTGCGAAAAATGTCATTTTTTTAATACTTTATTTTCTCTTGCATAAAGTTAAGAAAGAGTAAGTATAGTGAGAAGACAACACTAATATATTTGCACAGGCTATTTAACCCTTTAAGACCTACCATAGAACCAAGTCTGCAGGAGCTTATCTTTAAATTTATTTATTTTGAGTGTCTTCATAGTTTTATTTTGAGATACACAAATTTTTATATACTACAGGAAAAATGAAAATAAATAAATGCAAATTTGCAAAAAACACAGCATGTGCATCAAAATAAACTATTTACAACAGTGTAATTTGACTTCTAAGCCTCCCAGAAACGATACAGAAGAACATAAAGTCAAACATGACTTTTAAAAACACCAACATAGGCTTTGAAGCTTAAAAAACTACATTTTCCGCGAAAATGACGTCACTTCCGGTTTCGGACATGTATACATGTCCGAAACCGGAAGCGCTGACTTATATTCCAACTTAGGAAGTGCTGTGAACAGCTGATCGAATCGGCAAAGCCTGTTTCTGGAATATTGTTTTTGCTGCTGGAAGTGCTTTTTATGCAATTTTTGCAAAGCTATATGTGGAAGGAAACCGTGACCTCGGGCAAGCTAATGGAATAAGATGTAAGTACAACTCCTCCGGTTTCATATGCAAAAAAACCATTATTGCGCTACCTCATGTGGTTCCAGTTCTACAGGGATTTAAAAATAGTTAGGGAAAACGGAGTTTGCCTGCTCCGACCGGTTTTTAAGGGTTAATGATATATTTTATGTAATAATTTGTAAAATTTGGGTTAGAAAAGATAGAAACGATAGAAGACAAATGGCACGATAGACACTTTTCTATCGTCCACACGATATATATCGTCATATCGCCCAGCACTACAGCACATCATACATTGTGACATCTTTTCCATCACTAACTCTGAATGACATTTTCATTGTTATGTTGCCCAGACCTAAAGCCTCAACTACTCTGCCATCACCGAGTTTCACCGTTTGTGGTTCTGAAAACTCTTGGTAGTTTTGTAGTGCTTCTTTTTTCCATGTCATGTGTTTTGACGCTGCTGAATCAATTAACCATTCTTCTTATTGTGCATCACTTTTACATGACTCGTTTACAACAAAGGCTCCCTCATATGAGTCCTCTTTGTCCTTATACACCACGCTTTTAGCCTTGTGGGCTTTATATTTCTTTTTAATGCTTGGACAATCACGCTTGATATGTCCTTCCTTCCCGCATTTGTAACATCTCCATGAGTCGGAGCTGTTTGCTCATACTGTTTTTGATTCACTCTGCTCATTTCTATGCATCTGAGATGACATAGCTGATACACTACTGGACACAGTGGTGTTGTCAGTAAGCACTCGCTTTTGTTCCTCATTTATCAAGGCTTGTTGAACAAACTGTAGTGTCAGACTGTCCATCTTTGTCTCCAAAGCAGTAACAACAGTTGCATAGCTGGGTGGCAAACTACCTAGAAGGGTGACAATTTGATCTTCCTCTTCAATTACAGAACCTATTGCCCCTAGCTGATCAGTAAGTTCCTTCATCCTTTTAAATGATCATTGAGATGTTCTCCTTCCTTCATTTCACACGGAAGTACTTCTTCAGAAATATGCTTGTTAGCAACAGTATCTCTTTCAAACTGTGCTTTTAGCATCTCCCATGCTTTTTGGGGTCTTACAGTTTGTTATCAAGTACAATTGGGGAGTACTTACATTCAGTACAAGCACTGAAAATGCTTTTTCCTTCTTCTGTTCAAATTCAGCTCGTGCTTGGGCATTAGCATCCGCAGCTAGCTGCTCCGTCTCCTGTACCATACCCCACAGTCCTTTTGCCTTCAACAGGTGCTCCAGTTGAAATTTCCACGTTGCCCAATTCTCCGGTCCGCTCAGCTTGTCAATAAACAGTCTATCTTCCATTGTGAATCCCCAACGCTGCTTATGACTCCCAAAAAGAAAACGTGTTAGCAGCTTCCCTTGGCGACCTCTGGGCCCATAACCTGATGTTTTAACGAACACCTTTTTATTGCATGTAATGCACAGACACACCAACAGAGGGCAGTAATATCCTTCAACATACATTGTAAAATTACTATTACAACAAGCTGTCCATGTGGAGTACAATGGAGGAGCAGGAAGAGTGAGAAGAGTGAGAATTAGAGGACGCTGAGGAAGAGGACATGGAGGTGAAGAAGTAGGACGAAGAGGACGACAAGGACAAGGAGGTGAAGTTAGAGGAAGAGGACAAGGAGGAGCAAGAGGAGGACGAGGAGGGGGAGGAAGGGTAAGAAGAGTAAGAAATAGAATTGCTGATGACATCAGAGCTACAATAGTGGACCATGTCATCAACCATGGAGTGACCCTGAGGGAAGCTGGCCAACGGGTTCAGCCTAACTCGAGCCGCTACACTGTAGCAAGCATCATAAGGACATTTTGAAATGAGAGTCGGTTAGTACAGTCACTCTGCACTAAGATCTGTAGCACTGCCATGCTAATGAGAAACACAACAATACCATAGATGTAAAAATACTGAAATTGTTACTTTACAGAATTGCTAGACGACCAGATGCTGGGTGTAGAGGAAGCATGTTCACTGCAGACCAAGAAACCCATATAGTCATTATATGCTTACGGATCTATGACAAAAGTATGAGCTCAATCTGACATAGCCTACCTTGCGCACAGAGAAAGCAAAAAGCCAGGTGTGTTTTTTATTCATACCATCAGTGTGTAGTTGGTGCATTGTGTGCTTATTAATATGATGGCTTGTGTTAACTGTCTGATACAAAAATACCATTTTTACAAAGGTGTGGAGAGTTAAGCAAAGGTTATTCGCTTTTACAAGAAAACTACAATGTTTTGCTGATTGGGTGAAGAGTTTTCTTTTTTGTGTGTAGAGTTTTGCAAAAATAGCCGATAGTTACAAAAATGTGCTCAAGCCATCAGAAAAAACTGTAATAAGCACACAATGCACCAACTACACACTGATGGTATGAATAAAAGCACATCTGGCTTTTGCTTTCTCTGTGCACAAGGTAGGCTATGTCAGTTTGAGGTCATACTTTTGTCATAGATCCGTAAGCATAGAGGGATCCAAACTTCAGGTACTGGTGTTTATTCACACACATCAAAACAAACACAAGTGTTTACTTCCAAGTCAAAACAAAATAGTAATTTCACTGAGGAAAAAAAAGAAATCAGTCTCCATTGTGTCGTCTCTCTGGATCTGGCTACAAAATTTCGTCTACATCACATGAAATGTCCTCTAGTCCAAGGCACTGGGGAAAATATCTTCTGGAATTTTACATCTATGGTATTGTTGTGTTTCTCATTAGCATGGCAGTGCTACAGATCTTAGTGCAAAGTGACTGTACTAACCGACTCTCATTTCAAAATGTCCTTATGATGCTTGCTACAGTGTAGCGGCTCAAGTTAGGCTGAACCCGTTGGCCAGCTTCCCTCAGGGTCATTCCATGGTTGATTACATGGTCCACTATTGTAGCTCTGATGTCATCAGTAATTCTATTTCTTACTCTTCCTACCCTTCCTCTCCCCCATCCTCATCCTCCTCTTGCTCCTCCTTGTCCTTGTCGTCCTCTTCATCCTACTTCTTCACCTCCACGTCCTCTTCCTCGGCCTCCTCTACTTCTCACTCTTCCTGCTCCCTCCATTGTACTCCACACACAGAGCTTACCTGTATTATAGTGCGTAGGCTGATTGCAAAGTGAACTAATTATCTAAAAAAGTTTTCACATGTGACAGTGTGCCAGACAGTTGGCAAAATAATGTAAATAATGGCCATAAATATGAATAGTTTTGCTAGGAGTGTGTTGATCATTTGGAAATTGAGTGTAAAGCAGTGAGTTGTGTTTACAGTTGTGTTTACAATTGTGCTATAAGAATCACAGTTAGGGTTTAAGCATTCAGAAAAAACTGTAACAGGAAGAAACCTGCAGCAGAACCAGGCTCATCTGCTGTGACAGGTCGGGGGTGAGGGCAGCAAGACGGGACAAAGACATGCTGTGGAAGAGAGCCAGAGATGAATAATAACTAATGAGTAAATGCAGAGTTGCTGATGTTCAATTATATATTTTTGCATTCTTAAATAGGTTGCTGCACCAATTTGTAAAGAAAAGGAGGGGGGGGGGGCATGCCTGTAATAGGACCATGTTTTATTTCTCCTTTTCGTTTTGTTTTTTGTTACCACAAAATTTATTGTTAGATTGTTACCATATTTGCTTCTTATGTCTTATTTTATTGTATTTGTGTTTCAGTGGTTTTTCTCTTCTTCACTGAATACCTTGTAAAGCACTTTGGTCAACTGTGTTGTTTTTAAATGTGTGATAGACACATCTGTATTTGTGTGTGTGTGTGTGTGTGTGTGTGCCTGTGTGTGCAGGTGAAAACAGCAGTAGGCTGGTAGATGATTAAATCTTCATACTGGCCAAAAACCAACCATTTCCTGTCAGCACAAACACGCCACCATTGTTTGTGTCCTACAGTGTGAAGTAAGTTTGGGTCACTGAACTTAATATTACTGCAAATATGTAGTTTTTCTTTCACACGTCACTTAATTTAAAATCAATGTAAAGTCTGATTTCTTATTTCTTCCTGGAGAAACAAATGGAAACATAAACTGAAGGTTCAGTGAACGCCTCATTCAGAGCTGAATATTTATAGTGGATGCATAGCAGCTCTAGGTAATGGTCAAGACAGAGAACTGAAAGAAAAATACAAAGTCACATCCTCATTTATGTTCAAGACATACAGGAACAGAAACTATTAATAAAATGATAAAGAAACATTGCGTTTATCTCGAAAGTTTTTTTCTTTAAATTTAAGATGATTGGTTGAGTCATTTAACTTGTAAGGACAGTTACACAGAAGAAGAGAGAAAAGAGGAAGGCCGTATCAGCTTTCAAAATCAGAACTTCCTGACTGATCAAACACACCAAAGAAAGTGAGGTGATGAGACAGTTCAGACCGCTCTCCGTCAGTTTAATGACTTTTCTCCATAACAATGAACATCCACCCTCTTCTGCTCTGCTGCTTCATATATGGTGAGATCTTTAATTCTTTAAGGGGCTTGTTTTAGACACGAGGCCACGTTTGATTGGTGAGACACTTGTTTTCATTCTTACTTTTACTTTAGTCCAGTCTCTATTCTATAAAAGATCAAGATTCACAGTCACTTTAAATCTGTTTTTTTCTTTTAAAGTGGTAAAGTTCAAAAGCCTTAAAATAGAGTAAAAACAAAGCACAAAGTGAGGACCGCTCACTTTGTGTGTGTAGTGCATATGAGTTACTACTATCAGCACCGAGGTGTCGCCTGTGCACACTTCCTGTCTCCAGAAATCTTTCACACCTTCAGAAAATGGAAAAGAACCATGTGATGAAACATTATTTTGTTTGCTTGCTACATAAGTTTGTTAAAGCGAGCTGGCTGATATGAGACGCAAGCGCCTGCTGTTTGCAGGTGTCTGTTTATAGAATAAGGAAATGATACAACTGACCTTGTTTTACTGCTCTCTCACCACACAGCCGGCACTCTGTACTGATCTAAAGACAAACTAAAACCAATCTAAACTTATCTCAGAGAAGTTATCGAGCTTTATGTATTTTTGGACTAATAAAATTAACTAATCCGACAGCAGTAACTGTGAAAGGCTGAACGTTGCTCACTGCTGCTGCTGCTGCTGCTGCTGCTGCTATCTTCACACGTTTCACTACCAGGTTCCGTGTTGTGAGTTTGCTTCTTCTCTTTCCAGCAGAGTTGTGTGGGCTCATCAGTACACAGGTTATATCAGTAACAGGAACTGAAGGACGAGGCATCACAGTGCGATGCCACTTTTCTGTCTCTGGAAGCAGGAAGTTCTTCTGTAAGGGAAATTGCAATCCAGGCAATGTTCTTATTGAAACATCTGAGACAAAAGCACAAAAAGGCAAATATAGCATTGAATATGGAGGTACAGTGAGTTATCCTGTCCTGTATGTGACCATCAAACCACTGACCAAGTCTGACGCTGGGCGTTACAAGTGTGGTATGAGCAGATTGTTCGTGGATTCAGAACAGGAGGTCCAACTCATTGTTAAAGCTGGTGAGTTTTATTAGATTATTATTAACATTTATCAGAAATGGAGTTGTTTTGTGATATTTGAAAAAGGAAAAGTTCACCTCTGTTTAACAGACGATGTTTCACTGTTGCGTCTTTGTGTTGTTCACAGTTCCAACTACCAGCTCACCCAGCTCAACACCTTCGATCACTCTGTCTCCAAGCACCATGCAAGTAAGCATAGCAGGTAAGTAGTGAGTTTAAAGGTGCAGAGATTAAACTCTGTGGTTCCTCAAAACCAACATTTTGTGCTGAAAAGCATAAAAGTCACAAAAAGTGCAGTTATGTTCAGCAAGTGACTGCATGACAAACTCAAAATACACAATCAGTTAATAAGACTTTAAATCAATACATGCCAAAATGGACCTATTCTGTTTCTAATGTGCAGCAGGGTCTTATAGCTCTTTCTCCATTAATGCCATCTTTCTTCTGATTGGTGGCTCGTCACATCGCTTCTCCTTCTCCTCAGACTCGGTCTCCGACACACGCTCAGAGCACTTCCTGCCTCTGGTTGTATGTGTGCCTGTGGTCGTTTTGGTGTTGGCAGCCGTTCTCTTCCTCCGCTGCAAAAAGAAGACACAAAGGAAGGTTGATGGTGAGTATTCTTCCAGCTGCATGTTTATCATTTCTTTGCTATGAATTCAAATCAAGACTGTTGTTTGTCTCCGTTTCACAGGAGTAACCCTTGATTACAGAAACACAAAGGTACCGCTTAACTTTATTTATTGTTTTTACTGTCATGTTGACCATGTGCACAATATTTTTTTACATTTTTTTTCCTGAACCTAATCACCGCCTAAACCCACCAGAAAAGTCAGCTTTACAAAAATCAGAAAAGCAAATCCCTCCAACCTTCAACTGACAGGCTCAGTGCAGTAACACAATGTGTTTTAGATACTTGTAATAAAATCTGTCTGAAACTCAGAGAGTGTGAGAATTTTATTTATTTGTATCTCCATCTATGCAAAAATGTAGCACAATCACAGAGGTGTTTATTAGAAATGACATCCTCAGCTCTAAGCATATGTGAATGTATCTGTTCCATGAAATACAGAGTAAACAGAACCACAGCAAAGCTTAATTTTACTATAAAACCAACAGAACAAAGAGAAGCTGGCAGCTCACCATGCTGCCCGTGCATCTTATCTCAGAGGGATGCCACTCCCCGTGTAGCTCCATTCACACACAGTTGTCACCACTAGATGGCAACACAAGCAGGATTATCTGAAGAGCTGGGCAGCGTTAAAGGAAACTTAAAGTCAGCTTTGTTTGTTTTGTTTCATTTCAGTGGAAACCTGACACCCAACACTCTTTTAAAATCGTTGTTTCTATTTTCAGATTGAACCTTATGAAAACTGCGTTTTTCACACACGTGAAGACGCCATCTACGAGAGCCTCGATCCAATCAGCAGGGATCAGGACCCAACCTACTCCACACTCTCACACACTCACACGACTCACAAGGGGATTCAAGAGTGATTACAATTATCTGTGAAAAATGCATGTTTTATATAGTTTTATACCCATGTGTATGATCATACGTCTTATACAAATAAATAAAGAAATATAAGCTACATGTAGGTCATGGATGTCAACCTCAGTTTGTGTTTGGGACACATGAGGAAGTGATATTCCTAAATACAATTTGGTCCACAGAAATGATCCAACACCCTCGTGAGCTTCAGCACACCTGTTGGCACATTTTGAAGTAATAGTGAGTTTGTTTTTGGCCTCCTGTAACAAACACACTTGTTTAACAAACTGTGTGTACCTTCTGCGACACTGACACTGACATCTTTCCTTCTCTTATGACTTGCTGTGACTTTTTACGTTTACTGTTTATTTTTATTTTACTACTTTTTCCAGATTCTAAGCTTTGATTCATGTTCTGATATTTTGAGTAGTATTAGGTTCATTTTCATTTTATTTTATTATTTTAGTCTTAAGTCACCTTGACTGGGCTTCACATGCTGTCATTCAGTACCCTGCATAATAAAAAATGTTGATTTAAAATCATATTTCATTGACAGAAACAAACTGATTCTAAACTCGTCAGACAAAACAAATTAGCAAGTGACTCCTATACACACAGGAAGGAGCGCACTGTCCTCAAAGACACTAACATGCTCTTGTCTACAACAGTGTACATATGTAAATGGACTGATTCTTATATAGCGCTTTTCTACTCTCCTGGAGTACTCAAAGCGCTGTATACAACACGCCACATTCACCCAAGCACTGTTATCTATATGTTGAGTGCTTCCCAACTATCATTCATACTCCAATGGATGCATCGGAGAGCAAATCGGGGTTAGTATCTTGCCCAAGGATATTTCGCATGCAAACTAGGGGAGCCAGGGATTGAACCGCCAACCTTCCAACCAGCAGCTGACCTGCTCTACCTCCTGAGCTACAGCCACCCAAATGATCCTTCTGATCCTTTGTAAGATGAAAAATGATTGAAAAATATCAAATATCAATGCTAAAATGTAAAAACCCTATAAAGTCAAATTGCATTTAATTGAATATTAAGCTCAGTGTGTTTTCTAGAGTATTTATTGTGGTATTATTGTCTCATGGGCGTCACAGAGGGAACTTCGTACAGTTTTTTAATTGGTTTGGCGCAGTTTTCACAAGCAATTGGTACATTTTCAAAACTCTCCGTACTTATATCACAACAGATCATCAAAAGTGCACCTTTTTCAAACATTTCAGCATATTTCCAATTGTGTTAGTACAATACACATAATGACAAAATATCCTTTTCACTACACAAAATAAGTGTTTCATCTAAATAAATGTTTCGTTCACAGTTACTGCCTTTCATAATGTTATCACTATAAAATTTTTGATTTGCATCTCTTATCATTCAGTTTAATACATTTGTCTGTCATTCAATTCAACTGATCTTAATGTTTAATCAATGAATCATTCATTATGTCCATGGATTTTCAACTTGACTGATTGTTGTCTGGTCATTTGTAAGTTGCTGCAAGAGCTTTCAATCTAGAAATACTAATTGCTAATTGTTTCCCCCTGATGATCACAATTAGTTACCATATAAGTAGAACTGTGTTTGAGACTTTGCACTGTTCAAATATGGAGCAGGATAGACTCATAGGGAGAGGAAACCTTCATCGGAGAGGTGGTGCTCCTCGACAGAGAGGTGGGCACACACAAAGAGAGAGAGGTGGTGGTGCTCCTCAACAGAGAGGTGGGCACAGACAAAGAGGAAGAGGTGGTGGTGCTCCTCAACAGAGAGGTGGGCACAGACAAAGAGGAAGAGGTGGTGGTGCTCCTCAACAGAGAGGTGGGCACACACAAAGAGAGAGAGAGGTGGTGGTGCTCCTCGACAGAGAGGTGGGCACAGACTAAGAGGAAGAGGTGGTGGTGCTCCTCGACAGAGAGGTGGCCTTCAGAGAAATGTAGGCAGAAGACAACGCACCATCATCTCTAATGAAGTCCGGGCCATCATTGTTGACCATGTGGTTAACAGAGGCTTTACCATGGCTGAGGCTGCCAGGTTGGTACAGCCTAATTTACAAAGGTCAACTGTCAGCTCTACAGGGAGTGCAGAATTATTAGGCAAATGAGTATTTTGTCCACATCATCCTCTTCATGCATGTTGTCTTACTCCAAGCTGTATAGGCTCGAAAGCCTACTACCAATTAAGCATATTAGGTGATGTGCATCTCTGTAATGAGAAGGGTGTGGTCTAATGACATCAACACCCTATATCAGGTGTGCATAATTATTAGGCAACTTCCTTTCCTTTGGCAAAATGGGTCAAAAGAAGGACTTGACAGGCTCAGAAAAGTCAAAATAGTGAGATATCTTGCAGAGGGATGTAGCAGTCTTAAAATTGCAAAGCTTCTGAAGCGTGATCATCGAACAATCAAGCGTTTCATTCAAAATAGTCAACAGGGTCGCAAGAAGCGTGTGGAAAAACCAAGGCGCAAAATAACTGCCCATGAACTGAGAAAAGTCAAGCGTGCAGCTGCCAAGATGCCACTTGCCACCAGTTTGGCCATATTTCAGAGCTGCAACATCACTGGAGTGCCCAAAAGCACAAGGTGTGCAATACTCAGAGACATGGCCAAGGTAAGAAAGGCTGAAAGATGACCACCACTGAACAAGACACACAAGCTGAAACGTCAAGACTGGGCCAAGAAATATCTCAAGACTGATTTTTCTAAGGTTTTATGGACTGATGAAATGAGAGTGAGTCTTGATGGGCCAGATGGATGGGCCCGTGGCTGGATTGGTAAAGGGCAGAGAGCTCCAGTCCGACTCAGACGCCAGCAAGGTGGAGGTGGAGTACTGGTTTGGGCTGGTATCATCAAAGATGAGCTTGTGGGGCCTTTTCGGGTTGAGGATGGAGTCAAGCTCAACTCCCAGTCCTACTGCCAGTTTCTGGAAGACACCTTCTTCAAGCAGTGGTACAGGAAGAAGTCTGCATCCTTCAAGAAAAACATGATTTTCATGCAGGACAATGCTCCATCACACGCGTCCAAGTACTCCACAGCGTGGCTGGCAAGAAAGGGTATAAAAGAAGAAAAACTAATGACATGGCCTCCTTGTTCACCTGATCTGAACCCCATTGAGAACCTGTGGTCCATCATCAAATGTGAGATTTACAAGGAGGGAAAACAGTACACCTCTCTGAACAGTGTCTGGGAGGCTGTGGTTGCTGCTGCATAATGTTGATGGTGAACAGATCAAAACACTGACAGAATCCATGGATGGCAGGCTTTTGAGTGTCCTTGCAAAGAAAGGTGGCTATATTGGTCGCTGATTTGTTTTTGTTTTGTTTTTGAATGTCAGAAATGTATATTTGTGAATGTGGAGATGTTATATTGGTTTCACTGGTAAAAATAAATAATTGAAATGGGTATATATTTGTTTTTTGTTAAGTTGCCTAATAATTATGCACAGTAATAGTCACCTGCACACACAGATATCCCCCTAAAATAGTCTAGTAATGTGATTGGTAATACTTCAATATTGACAGTATATGATTGTCCTCAGAATTAACAGGAGACAACCTGGTGGTGGTCGCCCACGTGTTTAGACTGACCAGCAGGAGTTGGCTGTGGTGGAAATGGTCAGGGCAAGGAATGACATACGGCTGTCTGAAATCAAACAGGCTATTGAGAACAGCAATGACACCTTTGCCAATGTGCCATCAATTAGCCTTCCAACGATTGCCCAGCTTTTGAAGAAGCACCAGGTTTCCATGAAACAAATTTACTTGGTTCCTTTTGAGAGGAACAATGTCCGGGTGAAACAACTGCGTTCAGAATATATTCAGGTACATCACTAAACTGGCATGCAATTACTGTAACAGTTCTGACAACTATTAGTTGTAAAAAAAACTAACTAAATTATCATTTTAGAGGGTGATGGAGCTGGAGGCTGCTGTGAATCATCACAAGTATATTTTCATTGATGAGGCCGGTTTCAATCTGGCAAAAACTAGACGCAGAGGACGTAACCTTATTGGACAAAGGGCTACCATCCAAGTCCCTGGACAACATGGGGGAAATATCTCAATGTGTGCAGCTATATCTGAAGATGGTGTGGTAGGCTGTAGACCAGTTCTATGGTCACACAACACTGAACACCTGATAGTTTTTTTTAAATGAACTGGAGCAGTCCTGTCAGGGAGAAGACATCGTCTAAGTTGTTGTGTGGGACAATGTCAGCTTCCACCATGCACAGCTGGTTCAGGAATGGTTTCAAACACATCCTTGCTTCATGACCCTCTATCTTCCACCATATTCCCCTTTCCTCAAACCAATTGAGGAATTCTTCTCTACATGGAGGTGGAAGGTGTATGATCGCCATCCCCATGAGCATGTCTCCCTTCTTCAAGCCATGTGTGAAGCTTGTGGTGATATAACTGCTGAGCAATGTCAAGCCTGGATTCGTCATGCCAGGAGATTTTTCCCACGGTGCCTGAACAACCAAGACATCCACTGTGATGTTGATGAAAATTTATGGCCCAATGTTAATGACCGGCTTGATTAATTGTGTAAAAGTGATAAGAATAAAATAAAATAAAAATATATTTTGCTTATATAAATGACTTGTTTTTTTTTCTCCCTTTTTCATGTATGTATGTATATATGTATATGTGTGTATATATATATATATATATATATATATATATTAGTTATATATATATATATATTAGTTATATAATTTTTTTTTTATGTCTGAACATAAGTGTAATATTTGCTGTGTACAGTTTTACAGTTCAGTTACACTCATTCATCACCAAGGACAATTTGAATCGCTTACCTTGTATTATTTGCTCCTGAATGAAATGATTGGTAAAAGTACTAAGTTGAAAAAAGAGCTTACTGTTTTGTTTGGGTGATTAAAGCAAATGTTCTCAAAATATATCACAGTGATCATGTGTTCTGATACAATGATTACGTGGAATGTAAATGTGTGCAAATGCAATGAAATCATGACATCAGATTTGAAAGAATGACTAGTGTTACAAGATCAAATGTGAGTTTTGTACTGAGAGATTTGAAAATGCACACTTTAGTTATGAAAATAGTGCCAAACCAATCAAAAAAACACTGTAACACCCCTCTTTGCTCAAACATGTGAAAAGTGCTTCCACATCCAACCAGCAGGTGTCACTGTTGACCAAAGACTTGTTCAGCATTTGGTGTATGTCTATTATACAGTACATCTTTATTAAAAGTACATCTTTTTCTTTGTTATGAATTTTACAGCATTTATAATATTTACAGCTTCTATAAAATGTGCATTTAAGGGTTTTATTGTAATGAATGTAACGTGTGACATCCACACTGTAAAAGTGTTCACTTGGTTCTACAGAATATGATTTTCTTCACTTCCTGCACACATTCAGGTCCTTGGATGGAAGCACAAAGCTGACTGTGATCCTTTCTTGTCTTGTGGGTACAGAGACCCAAAGGGTCATTAACAAGTTCACAAAAACAACCGCAGAGAACAAAAAGTGGTACGAACTGGAGTTGTTTTTTGTCTCTTTCATCGTGGTGTCTCATAGATGTATGTTTGATTTATATTTAACTGTAGCTGAGGCTCCTAACAGTCACACAGAACATGATGTTAATAAGGAAGCAATAAAGGTGAAGCAGCTAAAGCTAGGCTTTCACTGACTGGTGAAGTTTAGCTTTGAAGCTGGTGATATCTTCCTGCTTTTGTTTCACAACAGAGATGATCTGACTGAGAAAACGAGGCACACACAGCCTCATATGGACGCGTCAAACACAAAGAGCTGTTCCCTAAATGGGCATTATCACCTCTGATAGGACCCAAAATATCCTAAATGAACATCACTCGGCCTGCTGATCAATATTTTTCACAACATATCCACAGACAGTATGAAGTACTGAGCACACTGATGCGGAGCTGCAGACTCTTAGTACAAAACCACTCTACCTTACTACCAGTGACTGAGGGACAAAGGCTTTAACTTCTTGGTGGAAACTAAAAGAATGAGAATTCCAAATTCAAACGTGTGTCAGCAAAACTCTTCTACCTGTTTTTTCCTTAATCTTAATCTTATTTAAGATTCATTACTCAATGAAAGAAATTTATGTCAGCTGATAAATTAAGTGCAGAAAAACAAACGAATGTCCAAACGTACCAAAGAAAGCAGGAAACATGTTTTATTTTTCATCTGGCTTTAATTTGACTTTCATCTGGCTTTTTATTTTATTTTAACACTTTCACATCTTTCACTGCTAAAAATGTACTCTACAGCACTGTAAGAATGATATCCAATAATAGTCCAGTACATCATTTTCATGCATTCTCTGTGGAACACCTGCGCAGTCTGCAGGTCCAGCACAACGACGGACCTGCAGCTCGCTCCTGCAGGATACACAACACAGTCTATAAAATTTATAAAATTTTAACAACAATATTAGACTTAACATTTAACATATATCAATGATCAACATGAATAAACTGTTTAGAAAAGTTATAACTTTAAAAGGTTTTCTGAGAAAGCGATTTACAGATGATGATTAAAAGACAGGTGTTGTGTGTGTAACCGTGACAGCACAGATCACACAGCAGCTCAATGCTCATCTTCCACAGTGTAATCATATTTTACTCAGTATCAGTATACGTTTGAGTAAATATGTATTGTCCTTAAACAGTGATGTCACTTCCTTCTTGGCGGTGTTGTCGCTGCTTCACACGTGACGCTGAGGAGTTCATGAAGGACCAAAACTTTTCAAATACATGAATTTTTACAGTTTTTAGTGTTTGTTTTTATCATTTTGTAATCATTTCATTCATGTAGTTTGTTTTTAAATGTATTAATTTATTTATTTTTCATCTATAAAGTTTTGGAATTTTCACTCCTGTTTCTTTCCAAACTGATTTGTTTTGAATGAACAACAATACGTTTGGATAGATAAGTAGGGATATCATATATCACATACAGATAAATATTGCTTATCCAGTTCATGGTGGTAGGAATGTTGTTCCTATTCGAGCTTCCACGGGGTCAGAAGCAGGGTCCACCCTGAACTGGCTGCCAGTTTATCACAGAGAGCCCCACACCTGCGACCAGTGTGGAGGGGAAGCTGGAGTCCCGAGAGAAGCCACCAGACACAGCAAACATGAGGACCCCACGCAGCTGGACGGGGTCGAACCTAGAATATCAAAAAATAGTGAAGGTGAAAAAAAGCGTTCATGTTTTCCTTCCTTTATTTGTGATGTTTTCAGTTTTAATCCTCCATAAACTTCCATTCTTCTGGCCTTTTTTTTCTCTTAAAATTACACTTATAGTCATTTTTCCTTGATTGAAAAATCTTAGCACAAGCACAAATTTGCTACTCACAGAAAACATCTGTAATTAACAGCGATGTGACTTTGCACCTGGTTGAAGGACCAGGAGATCAAACCTGTGCTATTTTCAGACTGTCACAGCCAGGCCAGTGCAGACGATTAAGAGCCGAGGCCAGAACAGGAAGTTTCTGTTTCCTTTCGAGGCTCGTGCGTCTTTCCGTGTATCTCTAATGAGTTTGAAGTGATGTCATAAAGTAAAAAGGTTTGTTTTCCATCCAAAGTTTCTCTCTTTTTGGTGTGTTTACGTTTTTAACTCTATAAAAAAAGAGCGTTGAGCTTCACTTCCAGGTCCATGCTGTGTGTTTCCATCGTCTCCTTGATCTCACTCTTTCCTCCTCTCCTTGTTGAGATCACACAGTAGTGACAGACAGCAGAGGGTTGTATATTTTTTTTCCATCCGGTGACCTCGAGCCGTGAGCCAGCAGCTCCTGGATGGTGATCCAGTTGTCGAGAATGCGACGATTCCTCCTCTTTGTGATTTTCTTCTGGCTCAGCTGCAGGATGTTGCTGCTGGGGAGTTATGCTGCACATTAAACTGGAGGCTCTGGGATAAATGGGGCTCTTCAGCGCCCCTGCCGATGACAAAAGATCCCTGAAAATAAAAGACTGCGTAAGTCAGTGCCTTCACGAACAAAAGACAAAAGATGTGCGTCGTAATGAGGTAAATGTGTCATTTTCATTCTTTTCTCTATTTTGTTTTTGTGTAAACAGTTTTTTAAGCCACTTGTCTACTGCACGATTGAGTCCTGTGGCTCTCACCAATAGGATGTATTCTGCCCCCTGGTGGACATAAACAGTTGAACTTAGTGTCAAATATTTCAAGGTGTTAAAATAAAATAAAATTAAAAAAAACTAAACATGCAGACACCTCAAACTTCTTTCTTTTCATACAACTGTACAAACGAAGTCTTTATTACTGTCTGAAGGGAAGCCTGAGGAACTCGTCGGAGGGTCGGAGCCACAGATACGACATTTCAGTGCATAACAAAGCAACACAATATTTAAAGCTACACATGAAATCAAAAAGCTGCACTGCAGTGTAATATCAGTATGTGTTCATTAAACTCTATTAGCTCTCTTCTTGGCTCAGTTGTCCACACTGCCGCTATTTTCTTCATGTTCTCACTGAGTTTACTGTCCTCCTTTAATCACTCAGCAGTTGAGCACCGTGAGACGGATCAGTGAAGTCAGACCTGTATGTTTTAAACACATTGATTTTCAGCAACAGTGTCTCTATAATTATTTAGGAAAATGGGTTATTTACTTTGAAGGTATGTGAGGTTTCCGCTCTTCTCTCCTGACCTCTGACCCTTTAAAGGTCTGTGCTGACAGGATTTCACAGGTGATCTCAAGGATCTCGGGTCTGTAATGGTTCACTGACCCACAGACAGAGAATTCACCGTTTTAGTGTCTGTATTTACAGAAAACCACAATGGCTGTTTGACTGATGGATTGTTGGTCTGGATTAACGAGGAGTTTGTCTTTGGGATGTTTTATGGATTTTCACACCAACTGTGCTGATGAATACAGAGGTGGGTAAATTCTTATGGCACACCACAATGTTTTAAACATTAGTCAAAAGTAAATGTGTCATTTCAACACCGTCATTTCTAGCAACCGATGACAGTTGGTAAACTTCACACTCTGAGGATAAATGTGGCACCTTTTATGTTTGTATCTGTAATAATGATTGAACTTCTGGGGTGTCGCTGTAGATTTTGCCCTGTACCTGTCTCCTCTCATGTAGTCCAGGCGGCTCTGCATCATGAACTCTCTTCTTCTTCTGTACTCTCGAGCTCTCAGCAGCTGCTGCTTCCTCTCCTCTTTGCTCCAGTATCGACCCTGTGCGGAGGACAGAAACCAGTTTAATGCTGGTTTAATGAGACTTTGTCATGTTTATTGGGCTAAGAAGCAAAATATAGGGACTAAAGTACTTCTTTCTGTTTTATGTAAAAGATTTAATGACAGTTGAAAATGATGTCACAGCATGTTTGTGACGATGAATCGAGATTTGCTCATCAGACAACAAGTAACAGCACATACTGGACATACTTTTTGTTTGAATCTCGGCTCTTTTAGTCCAGTTACGCGTTGTCATTATTGCTTGCAGACTCTACCTGTTTCATTTCACTGGCAGCATCATCGTCTGTCGTCATGCCGCTGCGTTCCTCGCGGATCTTCATGGCTCTGGCCTTCAGCAGGCGATCTCTGACCGGCCGCTTGGCCACATAGCGAGTCCCATCGCTCATGAATCTTTACCTGGACACGAAAAGAACACCTAGCATCTCATCTCACCAGCACACCAGGAGTTTCAGCTCTCTGGAAGGTTTGCTTTGAAAAGTTTCTGTTGCTGCTGTTGGATCTCTTGCTTTTCTTCGGCCTTGAGTCTTTAAGCTGAATGTACAAAGTTTATTTTTTATTGATTCCATAGCTCCAGTAGCTCAGGTCTACAGCATCTTTCAAAAGATTGTAAATTTAATGCATAGACACTGAAGGTCTTTAGCTTAAAATCATGTCAATCACTTGACTTCAGTTTTAGTACTTTACAGTAGTAAACCATGTTAAACTGGGCCACAGCAGCTTCTGTATCATTTTGATGAACAACTAATTTCTTTTTTTTTTTTTGTATGTCCCGTCCGACACTGTAGCAATCAGCATTATTGTCTGAAGGCCAAGAAAAATGCCCAACAGATTTTTTTTTCCCAAGTAGACCGTAACACCTTTTGCTATACTGGTCCACTTGATTGTCATATTTTATTCGACCTTTATTATTATTATTATTATTGTTCATTTTTATTTAATTTTTTTCATTTTGACTGATTACAATCAGAACGGAGAAGACGGGGGACGGGGAAAAGGAAACAAAGAGGTTGGGAAGAGAGTTAACAGAAGGAGGGGGAAAGAAAAATAGAGGAGAAGAGGGATGGAGAGAGAACAGACACTGACAACCTGCTTGATCACCTCCTGAGGAAATAAAAAGAAACAAGCAAAAAGAAGACAACACAGCAGGGAAACAATTCATTTCTAACCACTAGTACTCTTTCCTGATGTTCATAATCAAACAAATAACAATCTTGTAGTCGTTATTAGGGCCAGAGGGTTTTCTCAGACATTAAATAATGTCCAGCCTTGTAGGAGAGGAACCTGTGATGAGTCCCATAATATGCTGTCATCTTGCAGCTACCCCACCAGTTTGACTTTTACTTCTTTTTCCTTCAGTGTTATTGCTCCGTTTACCTTCCACTCCATGCGCTGTGGAGACGCGTTTGGTGATGAATGCGTCAGTCCAAGAGGTAAGGCCAGTCCTAACCGTGAGGCACCTGCATGTTGGTCCTCCAGACCACAGGGGCGCTGTTCACAATCCTCGGGCTTGCCGGCCCACTGCTGCCTGTGGCTACCCCTCTCCTCCCCTCTGCCCTGGCTCTGTCTCTTACTCGGTCCAGGGGTCCACCAGACCTTCGGAGGGCAGGGTCATGCAGCTCTGATAGCGTTCTAACGGTTTGCTGTGGCTGTGCTGCCTCCGGGTGAAATAGGGGCTCGACTCTGCACTTCCGCCTTCAGGCCTGTAGGTGGCTCCACCTGCAGTCATAGAAGTAATAGAAATGATCATCAAAAACCAGCAAGAAGTTTTACACGTTACCCACAAACATCAATTTAAAAGTAAGCTACAGTTTAGTGCTGAAGCAGGAGGGTGTTCTTTAGTTCTTATGCTTGTTTCTTCATTATAAACCTGTGGAAAGGTTCTTAAAACGACCCCGATATGCTTACAGAGAAAGATTTTACCTGCTCTGGAGCTCCGCCCTCCATCAGCCATACCCTTCTAGAAGCTGATCCCGTTTCTCTGGTCAGAGATCTGACGAAGGCAAAATACATCGAAATATCCACTATTATTAAAACATATCACAAAGGTCAATGTGCATATGAAAATAAAAGAACGCTCATTGCAGCAAAACCAAGACCTGAACTTTGAAGGCGTAGAGGGGGTGGAGCTTGAGCCATTTGCAAAGTTTCCATTGGAGGTTTCGTACTTCCTGTAGGTGCTCGGGGAGAAGGAGCAGCTGAGGTTTGAGTGACGCCGCTCTCTGTCTCGGTCCCTCCTGTGACGTCGAGGCGTGAGGGGGAGTTTAGAGGGGGAGGCGACTGAGGGGAGGAGGGAGGTGGAGAGGTCAGGCGTCTGCCTCCTTCATCTTCATCCTCCTGAAGAGGCGGGATCTGCTCCGTGCTGACCAATGGCGTGCTCCGGCAGCTTTCCCCTCCGGTGTTGTAGGCACTGGTGCTGTCTTTGTCGTCCGATCGCTCGCGCTCCGGGAGTTCGTTGATGGCTGACAACTCGTGGTGATGAGGATCGTCATTGTCCTCGTTATCCAAATCTATAAGTTCAGAAATAGAAGAGTCGCTTTATAAATAAATGAACTATAAAAATCAAAACTGCTTTGCTTTGTCTAATGACACCAAAGTAAACTGGATACATAAATGATGGCTTGTTGTTTTATCGCAGTTTTTTTCGAGTATAATTCTGTGTCATAATTCACATGTTTCCTAAACATCAGACGAGATGTCCGGGCTTGTTATTTGTTTCCTACCCCGGTGTTGGTTGTTACCTCCTTCAGAGGGTCCTGGTCGGCCCGCTCCACCCGCCACCGTCTCCTCCTCCATCATCCAGGCTTTCAGACATCTCTCCTGAGCTGCTGCATCTTTTGCGCTCGGAGAATATTGCGGCACTTAAACTCCAGGTGGCGCAGCTCCTCCTCGATCAGCGCCAACTCGTGCTCACTTAGCATCTCTTTGCTGTTCACGTCCACTACCGATTCAGAAGCTGTGCCTTCAGCTTCCTCCGCTGCCTCGTCGTCGTCCTCTCGGCCTTTAACTTCTGCTTCAGTGGTTTCCTTTCCAGCTCTCTCCTGCATCTTTCCAAATGTCTCTCATATTGATACTTGATCTCTAACAGCTCTTGGTAACGCTGGCACTCCTCCTCCGTCAGGCCCGGCATCATCATGGTCATTGTCAGAGGCTGGTGATGGTGGTGGTAATGCTGCAGGTTGGAGGTCAGGTGTAACATCAGATAGAGCTCATTAACTATGATGGTGTGTAACCACAAATATTGATAATCAGCTTTTTTATTGACAATAAATATGAGTAATGATTTCATATTTTCTGAGGAAGTCTGGGTTTGGGTCCTTTCAGTGCAAAATAATCTACCAGAAACATTTATTAGTATTTTTTAAAATACTAAATCAATGGTATACATAATGACAGATCTCAGGAAAAGTTGGTGAGATGTGTAAGTTTGTCAGCTGCTTCACAACTCTGGTCTGTGCTTAAACGTCAGAGTCTGTCAGAGAAATGCTTCAGACGTTTCTGACATGACAGATAGAATTTCCTTCATACCTGCATTATGGTTGGTAACATAGTATCATTATATCTGACAACACTGGTAGGTCTTTGCTTTTGCATTCCCATTTCAGTGGAAGTGTTGGTCCCATGGCTTGTTGCTATGAAACTACTGAAGAGTAACACTTCAGATGACAGCTTTGAGGGTTTCCTTGGTGCTGAGTCACATCTGAGCATACAGTACATCCCACAGGGAATCTGTCTGCGTTATTACGGACATCGTAAAGAAATGTTTCGTTTTATTACACATTTTTTTAAAATCCGTTCCTCTTATACAATTCGGGGTCCCAGCTATCATAGAGTGAGAGTACACCCTGAACGGGTTACCAGTCTGTCACAGAGTAGTCAACCATTCACACTCACATTTTACACACAGTCTTGACACATACAGTCAGTTTAAAATTACACTATTTAACCTAAACCCAACAATTTCTTTTGCACTGTTGGAAACCCCACACAGACAGGCCTCAGACTGGATTTGAACCCAGGACGTCCTTGCTGTAGGGCAAAAGTACTAAAAGTACTTCCATGCTGCTTGTTTCATAATGCGCTATACAAATTCCAAAGCAGTGTATGAGTCCATCAGAGTACTCTCTGATCCATGTCAGTGGTACTCAGTTTGTTTCCTGCAGAAGTATTTTACAAACGCTGGTCTCTAGGATAAGAACAACCGTGTGTAGTTGCACAGTTATGCTGATGCATGTGACTGACTTCAGACAAAGTGGAGGTTTGGAGCTTTTATTTAATGACAATAAGTAAATAAAATATCACCTAATAGGATTTGAGCTTAGTATACCTTATGGTGGTGATGGTGGTGGGGACTGTACGCTGCTCCTGCTGTTCCTCCTCCAGCTGCCCAGTCCAGACCTGGGAGAGAGTCAGAGCTGAGCTGGAGATCACGCAGGTGGAGGAAAGGAGGGGTGGTGTCTCCTCGACCATGCCCAGGGCTAGGGCTAGGCCTAGGGCTGGGCCCGAGGCCAGGACTGGGTCTAGGACTTGGCCTGGGTACAGAAATATGAGCATGGCAGAAAAACACTTAAACTCAAGTTTCTTCCTTGGAGCTGTGAGTGTGTCATTTTTTTCCCTAATAATTTGAATAAAGTTCCATTCTCTGGTACCTGGGGCTCGGTCCAGGTCTGAACTTCCTGGTGCTGCCTGGTGTGTTGGTGGTGTTGGTGTTACAGGCACTGGTCTGATCACCCAGCAGGTCATGTTCAGATGTATCCTCATAGCGGGTGCTGTCATCTGTCCGACCCACCCCGCTGTCCAGCTCCTGGCTGTTGGACAGCAGAGGTGCCAAGTTGAGCAGAGGAGGGAGGGGGACCGGTGGCTCTTTGTCGTCCTTCTCTCCTCGCTCGCCATCCTCTCCTTCTTCATCCTCTTCATCTTCCACCTCACCTTCTTTGCCTCCCCTGCTCCTCCAACAGGACAGGATGAACTGCCTTCTCCTCCTTGGTGGAGGCGGTAGTAGGCAGAAATATGAGAGGAGTTGAGAGAGCATGAAGTGCGTGGGTTTGAAGGAAAGTCTGCTCCCTCTAGAGTCAGCTCCATGTCCTCCTCTGGATCGATGGGGTTTTCATTCTGGAAGGAAAGACACACAAGCCAGTCCAGGTGAAAATGAACTAAAGAGGTCAAGAGCCATACTGCAGTGAGAAAAATCCTTTTGTAACAGTTTCTCAGGTTAGGCAACGATTTTCAGCACAGAGAGTTAGCTCAGTGTGCAGACTCAAGCTGAGGGTTAACAGGAGCTGCACAGCGTCACGCATCAGTGAGTGCAGAGAGCTAAAAGTTACATTTCCCCACTAGTCTCAATACAACAGAGTAGAAACGTGCTACCAGCTCCATTCTGGAGTTATAATAGGAATATTCTGTGGGAGCTGCTGTAACAGGTTTGTTGTTGACAAGAAAAATGAATTCATATGACTTTAATGTGCTTTATTGACACTGCAGATTTCTCATTAGCGAGCTCATGCATCAGTGTTTCCTTATGAAATTGATTTTTGACTTTGACTAATGTCAACATTATACGGTCGTCTGTTAAAATCTGCACACAGCACTGATTGGTTGAGTGTGTGTGTGTGTGTGTGTGTGTGTGTGTGTGTGTGTGTGTCATTCTGGTTAAACAGGGTTGGTTGTCCGACCCTCGCGCTTTCAGAGGCTTGGTTGTTTTGTCACCGTCAACATAAATTCTGATTGTTATCTAAAAACTATTAAGTCTACACTGAAATGTGTTGTGGCCTAGCGAGTTACTCAAAAACCAAATATGGATAAAACCATGGTGGAAAATAGACTCTGCTTAAAAGTACAGAAACCAGCTGATTAGGAAGGAGGCAAGAGGTAAAATAACTCATCTGCAGATCAGGAATGTGATTGGTCAGTTTCTAGTAATTGTAGTGCTGACGGCAGTGTTCAGATGTTTTATTCTGATGGGTGTCAGAACTAAAGCAGCCATAGTTTGTCCATTGAATAAAAGAAAACATTGCTCAGAATTTCCCAGAATGATGAAACTTGTGTTTTGATCGTCTCTTTTCTTTGTCATATAAACCAGAGTCGGCTGTTATCAGTGTCTTTATTAAACTTCAACACACTCTTCACTTTTTTCTTTTAGGTTTGTTGGACATGTGATAGTTTGTGCTGACAACGTGTTGATGTTTATTCCACAGTAGGAAGTGCGATGAACAGCTGGTCAGACCAGCAAAGGATGTTTGTGGATTCTAATGTTTTTATTGTTGTGTATGCTTTTACATGATTTTTGCAAAGCCATTAGTGGAATGAAACCGTGCCCTGGGAGAAGCTGAATGCATGATATATGCAAAATAAATATATATATTGGCTCAAACTAATTTGGTTGCAATTCTACCAGGATGTAAAACAGACATGCAGATGGCATAAATGTGTGTGTTATTATATGGCAACTGACTGACGGCTCACTCTTCTGGTTGACGTCAGTACACACACACACGCACACACACACACACACACACACACACACACAACACACACACACAGTGAACGTTCATCCATAATTATGTATGTGCGGATGTGTTTGAACTGACATGTATGAATATGGTGCACTGCTGTTCTTCCTCTGTCAGCAGATATGGACACACTGTGGGACCTGCTGTCATCCCAGAAACATTTATCATGGCTGTGTGTGTGTGTGTGTGTGTGTGTGTGTGTGTGTGTGTGTGTGTGTGTGTGTGTGTGTGTGTGTGTGCACAGAGCACATGTGCTTGTTCTATATGTCATGTCTATGATATGATGGAGGCTGATTGTGAGTTAATCAGAATGAAGCTGCTGATTTACATTCAGTCATTCAATTTGATATTTTCAAAGAAACTGTAATATTTAATGTTTGTATCATGTACTATATCTGTTAATGACCTGATATAACTCGTGTGCTGCACTTCTACTTATCGATATTTAATGTTAACTTTTCCTCTCATATGTGTTTGTGAATGTTTGGGAAGAAAAGAACATTTCACTTAAATACGAAAGTGTATTTAAGTGAAATGTTCTCAATAAATCACAGTAAATTCTGTGATGCTTGGAAGCTTGTTATGGACTGCTTGGCAGCTCTCAGTCCTGATAACAGAAAATGTCAGGCAGGCAGTACAACACAGTAATACAACAACATTGCAAAGACAAAAGTCACTGCATTATTGTGGAAGCTGCCCTTGAAGCATGTACACATTTATGCTAAAGTCAAATTTTTTAACATTGTGCAGTTAATTCATGTTTAATCTCAGTGTGAAGTCATACAGTGTATTCAAAGATTATATTTTAAAGAGCTCAAACAAAGAAAGTGCGTATGTCCCCAGTGACTGATATATTTACAGATCAGTGATGATCCAATGGAAACGGAAGGTTTTGCCTAATTCGTGTGACCCTGAAACATTATGTGGTGTATTTCATTATGACTGTAGCGAGACAGGAAAGGTCACCAGAGCTCCAGACTTAATATTTGAACAAAAAGATCAATTTACTGTCAATCCATGCTGTTGGTTTTCCATCTGCACTGGTCACAGACTGATGGATAGAAGCAGCAAACACATATCGTTCCTGTTGGAGGAAACCAGGACTGTAAGCACGCTATGAACTAGAATAGGATTTTTATGAAGCTTTCCTCTCATGTCGGCCACCCACGGCAGCACAAGTGATAGAAAGTAGGTTAGTAAACTGGGCTGCAGGCGAGCTGAGTGATGAAACAGGAGCGACACTGTTCAACCTGAAGTTACAGAGCTCCTGTTCTGTTCTCGAAAAGGAAGGAAAGCACTGTGTTATTTATTTATTCACTGGTTGAATCAGGATTATTTGATTAATTATTTAGCAAATTCAGGTGATTGAAGAGTCTGATTATGATGCCTCATGGACACTTACAACACCAGGACAGACTGAGGAGGGATTGGAAAGATGATGAATCAAAGTTTGTAGGATTCATCCTCTGGGGACAACTTAGTGCTCCTTTAGTGTTGTAGAGAGCAGTTAACAGGACTAAAATCTTTTAGTAATCTCCATCTGTGTTAAAGAGGACTAGTATTATTCATTAGTAAAAGTATGTGCACTTTTTAGGAGGCTGGTTTCATCGTGTTGCTACCTCTATGTCGGGCCTGGCCAGCAGCAGGGAGAAGTTGATGCTGTCCTCTCGGGTCAAAATGGCCACGGCCTCCTCTCTGTTCTGAATATCCACGCCCGTTAATCTGGAAGAGAAGAGATGAGTTATTTTAGAATCATTAGAAGGAATAAAAAAAGGCAGCTGTCTTTTTAAACTAGTCTTTGTTAAATGTTTTCTTATTTTAATATATAGGTGGATTTCCCACTCTTGTAGGGAGACAGCACATCTGTTTTAAAGGGCCTTCCTCCCTGTGGGGATGGATGTCATGGGAACTGGTGCTTACATCATCTGTCCACAGCAGGATTACCATGGTGATGGTGCTGCTGTGCTATTCTTATCACATCCTGACACTGTTTTCACAGGGTCGTCAGTCGGCGGGTTAGAAGATAACGAGAGTAGAAATGTCAGGAAGGTAAATTTGTTCATATTTGGCTTTGACAGGCAAACTCTGAGAACAGTCAGATGTTAAAAAGGTTCAAATCTTAATTAAACTTCCACTTAAGTCACCTCAGAGTTAAAAGCAAGTCAGTAAACTGGTTGAGACTACTACTACTCAGTCTTTGCCACATGTAATGAATTCTGTATCTTTTACATTTTGTGGTGGAACAGTCTCCAGAAATTACACCCGTCCATCTGTGGTGCTCATGTTTTCATGCTGTTACTTGTTGTCTTAGGGTTAGAAATAATAAGAGTCTATTCTTATTCAGCCCACAGCATATTAAGGAAATGCAGTCAATAGGTTACTGGTTCAGTGCCAGATGCTGGGCGCCAGAGCCACGGAGATTATTCTGTGAGGTGGAGGTGTTTGCCTGTCTCGATGGGCGGGGCAGTAGAAAACATTAAAGGCAGGCTGTAAGCTCCCATCCAATCAGAAGGTGCGGGAATTGCTGTACAGTATCACATACGTGGCTGCAGAGTTTGGGTGTTTCCCATGAAGAGAAATCTAAATCAACAATAAGGATTCAAAATGATAAACAGACAGTAGCTTCAGTGTGAGGTTTTCATTGCTCAAGCTAATTTGGTTGCAATTCTACCAGGATGTAAAAACAGACATGCAGATGGCATAAATGTGTGTGTTGGCTATATGGCAACTGACTGACGGCTCACTCGTCTGGTTGACGTGAGTACACACACACACACACACAGTGAACGTTCATCCATAATTATGTATGTGCGGATGTGTTTGAACTGACATGTATGAATATGGTGCACTGCTGTTCTTCCTCTGTCAGCAGATATGGACACACTGTAGGACCTGCTGTCATCCCAGAAACATTTATCATGGCTGTGTGTGCGTGTGTGTGCGTGCGTGCGTGCGTGCGTGCGTGCGTGCGTGCGTGCGTGTGTGTGTGTGTGTGTGTGTGTGTGTGTGCGCACAAGTGGCACTCAGTGTCACTTGTCTATAATGACTTTAGGATCTGAGCTAAAGCACCAAGAACCGCACACACATGAAAAGGATCAGCCACAGACTCGATGTTCCACAGATTGTTTGCACTGCCCCAATTAGACATGTCGACGATGGGCTCCAAAGCACCTGCAGACTGCCCAACCTCACGGTAGTCTAAAGTTGGTAGACTACTATCTAGTTGGTAAAGTAGTGACGGCCTTTAATGTGCTCATTTGTGTATGTAGGTGTGCGTTTGGTGGTGGGGAGGGCTGTGGAAGCTGCTCATTTACCACTTTTGAACGAGACGTGAGGCTTGATCGTGCACCGCAGAGATTTCCACAATTAAAAATGACTTGTTTAATTTAGGCACTAAAAAAGACTGATCTCGTCTCTGCTTTTCACGGATGATGTGGTTCTGTTGGCTTCATTGGGTAATGGCCTCCAGCTCGCACTGGAACGGTTCGCAGCCGAGTGTGAAGCAGCGGGAATGAGGATCAGCACCTCCAAATCAGAGGCCATGGTTCTCAGCCGGAAAAGGGTGGAGTGCCCACTCCGGGTCGGGGATGAGTTCCTGCCCCAAGTGGAGGAGTTCAAGTATCTCAGGGTCTTGTTCGCGAGTGATGGGAGAAGGGAGCCGGAGATCGACAGACGGATTGGTGCTGCGGCCGCAGTGATGCAGACACTGCACCGGTCCGTCGTGGTGAAGAGGGAGCTGAGTGTAAAAGCGAAGCTCTCAATTTACCGAGTCGATCCACGTCCCTACCCTCACCTATGGCCACGAGCTGTGGGTAGTGACCGAAAAGAACGAGATCGCGGATACAAGCGGCGGAAATGAGCTTCCTCCGAAGGGTGGCTGGCCTCTCCCTTAGAGATAGGATGAGAAGTTCAGCCATCCGGGAGGGTCTCAGAGTAGAGCCGCTGCTCCTCCACATCGAAAGGAGATTGCAGTGTCCTGTTCGTTTCCTTCGCTGGTCTGCTTTTGCCATGTAATTCCTGTTTGTCCTGTTTTTTGATTAGCCTCCTTTCTACTGCGAGTCTAATTTTCACTTAAAGCACGAAGCTGTCCTCGCTCGCCTTCTCTGGGATCCTTCTGTTTTCACATTTCAAAACTTGACATCAGGGTTTCACACCTTCTTCTTTCTCCTTCCTGCATCATGTTGGCAACAGGAGCCGACTGTTTGTTATTTGAGTCTATATTCACTCTGTAACAAATTACAAACAACGTCTAATTCAAATTTGGTTCATTCTTTGTCTGGACCCGAGGTTAACAACCATTACTTTACTGCTGCGTCCCACTTCAAGTGTTTCAGCGTCTCACCATCACTGTGTTTTAGAGCAGCTCTAACCATCACAAAGTTTCACATGCACAGCGTTCATGCGCAAGAACTATTAGAATGAGATACATTAACTCTGACTGACAGCTGTTTTACGCTGGTCTCTATTCTCTGACAAACAGAGAGGAACAGTGGTGGAAGCGCAGGGTGACATGTTGGCTCCCCCACCATTTCTCTCTGGCAGTCTATTTTTAGGGAAGCAGTAACTGGGCTGCTGACAGCTCGCTCTGATTGGACAGAAGTGTCCCAGGGGTCGCAGGTATAAATTTACATAGTTCGATCTGAATCTGTTTTAACCCTCACAGAGTCATTAAACCTGGCAGAGGACACGTTTGTACTTTATTCTGCAGGACATGTTTTTAACTTGAAACTCAAAATTTCAAATCAGTTAAAAACAGCACTTGTGTTTATTAATAACTGTGTTCTGTAGAAAGTGTGAAAGTGTTTCTTAATGACCTCCCTTTTGTTTTGAGTCTGTGTACCTGCAGTATTCGATCGCCCTCTCTGATGCGTCCGTTCTTGGCTGCGATGCTGTTCGGATTAACCTCGCATGAAAGTGAGAAATGATACATTACCTCATCAGTTAGGAAAGAGATCCATTAATAATAAATTAATTAATACATACATGAGTAAATCACTATAAGCTGGCCTAACTGATAGAAATGATGAGCAGCTGGTTCTAAGAAGTAATGAATGAAGCGATTAAATGGATGCATTAAATGAGCAGTAACACATGAGCCACGAATAAGGCGCAGGTACCTGTACTTAGGTGTATTTTGAAGGAAACAGTGAAACAAGTACCCTGTATTTTCTGGAGTGCGAGACATATTATGGAGTAACATGCAAGACCCTCGAAAGCGATGAAACAATTACACCATAGCAACAGCGACTAACGCACAAGTAGCCTGTAATTATATGTAGACCAAGTCAGGTTTTTGCAGGAAACAATAAATTAATTACACTGTTAGACTGCAAGTACCCTGTAATTATGTGTAATTTCATTTTTAGTTTTACAGGAAACAATAAAATAATAACAAAAAAGTCCATGTTGGAATTTTAAGTACTGGGTATTTCATGCTAAATTTCCGGAAAAACAAGCAATATTTCCCCAATTCCCTGCAAATTGCACATGAATACAGGGCACTAGTACCTTAGTCACTGCATAACACAACCCGTGCCCTAGAAAGTACAGGGTACTTACAGGGTACTTGTTTTATTGTTTCCCGCAAAAACCTGACTTGCTGCCCTCAAATTACACATAAGTACAGGGTACTTCTGCCTTATTCACAGGTCGTGTTATAAAGTGTTACCAAATGAGTTGATGGACAAAAAAAACTATTAAAGAGTGAGTTTAGTGAGTGAATTAGTAAATGCACTAATGACTGTCAAATAAAGGGCTAAAGAAAGATAGGTTCCTGTCTCCTGTTACCTCCCCAACATAAATGCCGAGATCCTCCTCATCGTCCGTCCTGTAGCAGACCGTCAGACCCAGCTTCTCCTGCTGGCTGGACTTGTACAGCTCCACCTCCTGCAGGAAACACGGGTAACACTGTTAGATGGTTCCTGGTGAGTCTCGCAGGTCCTCTCGTAGCTTTGTTTGTTCAATAGCCAATTCTGTGATTCTGCAAGTGTGAAGTAGTTGTTATCATAAATATTATATAAGTGGCTCCCCCTGTGCTTTACAGCTCAGTGTAAAGCTGAAACGGTCCAACATGACTAACCTGTAAAATATCTCACTGCTCTTCGTATCTGAACATTTGAAATACCGTTGAGACTCTCAGTCCATCCACGCTAACAGAGAACCAAAGGCTTTTCTAAAGTTACTGACCCATAACCTGAAACTTCACACACCCTGAGACCTGATCAGATAAAGTTTGTGCTATCTGCTCTGTTCTTTCACTGTATTTTATACACTGACACACAGAACTTGCTAATAACTAAGATGTAACAAATATTTTGAAGGGTGACAGCATCCATGTTTCTGAGGGAAACAAGAGGGCAAATAAAAAGGAGTTAGGAACGATAATGAGGTGAGATAGATGTGATGGAGAATTCCAAAAAATGATTAAAAGCCTGATCGAACTGAATTTGAATGCAAACCTTATTGAAGGATAAAACTGAGTACACAGAGCAAGTGAGCACTCTTCAAAGACCACCTCAAACCATTAGTAATAAGATGAGGCTTGTAAAGACCAGTTAAGACCATCAAAAAGACCATCATATATCCAGCAATCACCTCACTGGTTTTAGCTGGAGGGCATCAACAGAGGAAATGGACAGAGAGGAGAAGGTGATTTAGGAAGGAAATGAAGGATGAAATTTAAGGAAGGCAATTAAATCTGGAGATAAGGATGTAAGTAAGGGGCACGCCATCTAATGATTGTAATTTGAAGAACTGAATGACGGAGGAAGTCTCTGATATACCAGCCAGAAAAGAGCGTTTCCACTTGCTGGCGTCTCTAATGGCCAAACTGTCATTTGTCTGAGGAAACAGTCAAACCAGTGAAGCAGAAACAAAGAAAAGAGTCCATTCAGCCTGAAACAGCAGCCCATTAGACATTTATACAGTAAAAAGTGATCGCACTGATCTGACCTTCACTCACAACATAAGTCATTTTGTTTCAGTCACATTCCTGATGGCCTGATTTTTGCTGCACAGGTATAAATGTCTGTATTCTTAGATTTTTACTTCCAGTGATTTTTTCTTCTTCCTCGTCTTTATTCGTTTATTTATTCATTTTGTAACGGCGGATATGTAAAGCTAGCTCATGTACACGTAATATAACGTTTGTGCTTTTATTGTGGTAACTTCCTGTGTGACCGGAAGTGAACGATGTAACGGTAACTAGCTTGATGCACAAAAAGACGGAAGAAAGCGGAAAACTAATGCTAACGGAGAAAAGGAGAGAAGGACACGGTTAAACTGTATAAAAATCAATGGTTCTAGCTACAGTCGACAGGGGAACAAGGTTTGTAATGTACATGATTTAATTTGAGTAATGTGAAACGCATGACATGTATAGTTTAATAGAAAAGCGGTTAGACCAGCGTAATGAGCGGTTAAAATGGTGTTACCTTAATAACATGGCAATTGTTTTATTTGTTTGTCTAGCTCTTACGTTGGTTCGTTGTCTGATACACGGCAAGGAATAATAAAGGTCATTCAACAACCATCAGTTCTGGCCTTCTCAGTTCGACTGGATGCTACAGTAAGAGCTTGACCGCCGCCATTTTGCTACACCACGAGGGCTCAAGGTTTAACGACAATTCCCACGACGTCCAGCGGATGGCAGATGCAGGTCAGAGAATAAAACGGTGAAAGGCATAAGGAAAATAAAGTTAAAATGGAGGATTCAGAAGAAGACATTAACGAACAGTTTGCAAACAAAGAAAAAATATTAAATGAGCTGCAAGATAAAGCTCAAAGTGACTCCGCGGTTCCAAGGCGTTCAGAAAGAGCCAAGGTGCCAACAGAAAAAATGCTAACTTATCAGAGAGAAGAGATAAGTAAAAAGAAAAAGACTATTAACTCTTTATGAACAATGGAAAATACGAGTGCGAGAAACAAGAGAAAGATTAAAGTTGGACATTTCAGAGAAAGAAATGGCAGATCTTGCAGATGATGTAGAGCAAAGAAAAGATGAACTGCTAAAGTTGTACACTGAAATGAGAAGTCACATTGCACCTTCATCAGACATACGAAGAAAAACCGATGCATGTGAAGCAGTTACTCATGACATTGTGAAAGTCATCCTGGAAAGAATAAGCGGTGTAGATGGAGATTTTGATGGAGAATATGAAAGAAAACGCTCACGCAGACTATTAGAACATGATTATGCCCAATCCATTTATGGTTCAACTGCAGCATCGAAACGTAGCCAACTGTCTTCAGCCTCACATCTTGCTTCAAAACGAGCAGATGCAGCAGCAGAACTAGCAGCAAAGGAAGCAGAGTACAAGATTGTACAAGAGGAACAAAGACAGAAGGAAAAGATAAAGGCTCTAGAAGAGGAGCATAAGAAGCAAATGGCAGTTCAAACATCAGAGCTGGGCGCTTGAAAGCCGAAAGGGAAGTGGAAGCCGCTCGCGCCAGGTTGGACGTCTACAACACAGAGTTATCGCAACTTGATGATGCATATTCAGTAAAGATGGAAAGGGTGAACCCAGAGCATACACCCAAACACACTGTACCATCATACACCTTACCGGGCGCCAACAGCCCCTCCTAGTGTCAGCCAGCTTGCACAGGCGGTACAAGACAGCATAAGAATAAACAGACTCCCCACGCCAGAACCAACAATGTTTAGTGGTGAGCCAATAAAATTTATTGAATGGAAATCCACTTTCATGTCACTTATTGAACAAACTGGCATGTCAGCAGCAGATAAACTGTACTATCTAAAAAGGTATGTAACTGGCTCAGCTCGCAAGTGCCTTGAAGGGACTTTCTTCAGAAATGATGAAGAAGCGTATAACGCGCTTGGGCAAAGTTAAACCAAAGGTATGGACAGCCATTTGTGCTACAAAGGGCATTTAGAGAGAAGTTATCTGGTTGGCCTAAAATACAGTCGAGAGATGCTGATGGGCTAAGGAACTTTGCTGATTTTGTGAATGCATGCATGCTTGCCATGCCTCATGTGAAAAGGACTGCAAATACTCAATGACTGTGAAGAAAATCAGAAACTGTTGCATAAACTGCCAGACTGGATAAACACAAGATGGAACAGGCATGTAACAAAGATACTCATGGACGGTGGCGAATTTCCCAGCTTCAGTGAATTTGCCTCCTTTCTCTCACTTGAAGCAGAAGTAGCATGCAACCCAGTCACTTCCATACATGCACTTCGCTCCACGGAAACAAATGATGACAAAAGAAACACAAGAGAAGTCAAAAGAAACAAGGCAAGTGTATTCAACATTAACACAACTGAACGAGATGCAAAGACTAAAATATACAACAGTTCTTCATGCACACTGTGCCAAGAGTCGCATCCACTTATAAAGTGCCCAAACTTCCTGCAAATGACCCTGGAAATGAAAAGGAAACATGTAAAGGATAATAAACATTGTTATGGTTGTTTAAAGCAAGGTCACGGTGCTAAGGACTGCAAACGGCGTCTCACTTGCGAAACCTGCTCTAAGAGACACCCGACCTGTCTTCACGATGAGAACTACAGCATTAGTCTGCAAAGAGAAAGGCAAGATCAAGTGAGTATGGACAACGCAACACAAGGGAACTCACCTGAAAGTGCAACAGCCATGGCGTTAAATGTCGCTAGAGCAGAACACGCAGTCAGCACGTCCATGATAGTCCCAGTATGGGTCTCAACGGCTGCTAATCCACAAAAGGAAAAACTAGTCTATGCGCTACTAGACACACAGAGTGACACTGTTTTTTTATAGATCAGGATGTAACACAGAAACTGCAAGCAAACGTGTGCCCTGTAAAACTCAGACTAACCACAATGATGGGTAAAAATGCAGTAGTAAGCAGTGGAAAGGTGTGTGATCTTCTAGTGAGAGGTTACAATTCAGCAACAGTGCTAAGGCTCCCAACTGCTTACACAAAGGACTACATACCTGCAAATAGAGAACACATACCAACATGTGACACGGCAAAACTGTGGAGTCATTTGTCGTCCATTGTAGATGAGATTCCACCGCTCCTCAGTTGTGAGGTGAGTCTCCTGATTGGTTATACTTGTCCCCAAGCTCTGGCGCCCAGACAAGTACTCTTAGGCAAAGACAATGAGCCATATGCCATCCAAACTGATTTAGGATGGAGCATAGTTGGCAACTCAGTGCCATGCAATGCATCAGAGACTACAAGGAGTCTCTGCCACAGAATAACTGTTAAAGAAATGCCTCCATGTACTCCTGCAGATGCAATACGTGCACTAGAAATGGACTTCAAAGAAAAGCGAAATAAAGCGAAAAGATGGTGTCTCAAAGGCGACCTCAGGTTTCTTGAGAAACTTGAACAAGGCATAACACAAACAGAAAAGGGACATTATGAAATGCCATTGCCATTTAAAGAGAGGCCACAAATGCCAGATAACAGACAACTTGCTGAGAGCAGACTCAATCAGCTTAAACGTAAACTAATGCGCGATGAAAAATACAAAGGGGACTACGTCACATATATGAATGACATCATACAAAGGGGTGATGCCGAAGAGACTGATGATAACGGACCTGAAGGTGAGACATGGTACATACCGCACCATGGCATCTATCACCCAAAGAAACCAGAACGGCTACGTGTGGTGTTCGATTGTTCAGCCAGGCACAAGGGCACATGTCTTAATGACCATTTACTAAATGGCCCTGACATGATAAACAACTTGACTGGCGTGCTTGTCCGCTTTCGACAACATCAGGTGGCACTAATGTGTGACATTGAAAAGATGTTCCATCAATTCAAAGTCAACACAAAGCGATCGCGACTATTTGCGCTTTTATGGTGGAAAGGAGGAGACATGAGCAAACCACCTCAAGCTTATCGAATGACTGTACATCTCTTTGGCGCTGTTTCGTCACCTGGTTGTGCAAATTACGGATTTAAAGCGCTTAGCCAAAGAGAACAGCTCAAGTACCCCGCAGCGGCACAGTTTATAACCAGAGACTTCTATGTCGATGACGGGGTAACAAGCGTTGAGACAGTGAAAGATGCTGTACAACTCACAAGAGAAGCACGTGAGCTATGTGCCAAGGGTGGACTAAGGTTACATAAGTTTGTGTCTAACAACAGTGTTGCACTCAAAGACATTCCTACTTCAGAACATGCAACAGACACAAAAACAAAGGACTTGACATTCAGTGAATCACAAACAGAAAGAGCACTCGGTATGTATTGGAATGTAGAAAAGGATTGTTTTACATTCAACATAGCTGTAAAGGACCATCCCCCAACCAGACGCAGCATCCTGTCCACAGTCGCAGCAATATTTGACCCCCTGGGTTTCATTGCTCCGTACGTTCTCAACGGCAAAAGAATCCTACAGGAAATGTGCCGCCAAGGTACAGACTGGGATGATCCACTCCCTGAACATCTCAACCCCCGATGGCAGTGCTGGAAAGAAGATCTGCACAACTTGAAAAGGTTACAAATAAACAGATGTTATGTTCCTGCATCGTTTGGAGATGTGGTAAAAAGAGAACTGCACCACTTTTCTGATGCAAGTACGACAGGATATGGACAATGCACTTACCTAAGACTGATAAACAAAAACAAAGAGGTACACTGTAGTTTTGTAATGGGCAAAGCTCGAGTCTCTCCAACAAAGGTCACCACAATTCCGAGGCTAGAGTTGACCCCAGCTGCAGTATCAATCACAGTAAGCAGCATGCTAAAGGAAGAGCTACTCTATGACAATGTGAAAGAGTTCTTTTGGACAGGTCACACTGGGGTACATTGGCAATGAAGCAGGACGCTTCCACACATTCGTTGCCAATAGAGTGCAAAAAATACGTAACAATACTGCACCACAGCAATGGTTCTATGTACCGACGAGTGAAAACCCGGCTGACTTAGCATCAAGAGGCACATCAGTAGCGGAACTGCTATCATCAAACTGGCTCACAGGCCCTCAATTCTTATGGGAAAAGAAGTTAAATCTTCCAACTAAGGAGTCCATTGAACTTTTGGTGGGAGATCCAGAGGTGAGAAAAGTGCAAACACTTAACAGCCAAACTACAGAACACCGAAGTCTCTGTGACCGTCTCACAAAGTTCTCATCCTGGTCACACACTGTCAGTGCCATAGCACGTCTCAAACGTTTCCTACTCAGAGACAAATCAAAGTCACTCAGCACTGTAACTGAAAGACAAAACGCTGAAATGGTGATCATCAAAAACCTACAAGGACTAACATTTTCAGACGAGATAAAAACATTAAGCAAAGGAAAGGCATTACCTGGGAGCAACAAAATGTACAACTTGGATCCTTTCTTGGATGAAGACAGTGTGCTCAAGGTGGGAGGAAGGCTACAACACTCATCGCTTCCTAACACATTCAAACATCCAACTATCATTCCAAGAAACCATCATATTACAAAACTCATAATCGCTCACTGTCACGAAAAAACAAATCATCAAGGAAAGAGCTTCACAATGAACGAAATACGGTCCAGCGGTTATTGGATTCCCAAGCTAAGTCAAACAGTATCAGACTACATCCGTCAGTGTGTGACATGTCGGAGACTAAGGAGAGCTGTGGAAGGACAAAAAATGAAAGATCTCCCCACAGAAAGAGTCGAACAATCTCCGCCTTTCACATACTGTGGTATGGATGTTTTCGGCCCGTTCCTAACCAAACAAGCAAGAAAAGAAAACAAAAGGTACGCTCTCCTTTTCACTTGTTTCTATTTACGAGCAGTACACGTAGAAATGTTAGAAGACCTGACTACGGACGGTTTCATTAATGGACTAAGGTGCTTTATAGCTCTGAGAGGCTCTGTCAGACAAATAAAATGTGATCGAGGTACTAACTTTGTAGGTGCCAAAAATGAACTGTGCGCAGCACTGAATGAAATAGACACTGAAAAACTGACAACCTTTCTATCTGAAAAACAATGTGATTTTGTGTTTAACACACCCCATGCTAGTCACGCAGGTGGAGTATGGGAGCGACAAATTCGGACTGTGAGAAACGTCCTCAACGCCACACTTGCTCTCGCAAAGAGGCGACTCACTGATTCATCGCTCAGAACCTTTCTCTATGAAGCAGCTGCAATAGTAAACAGCCGCCCCGTTGACGACAGACAATCTCAATGATCCAAACAGTTTGAAACCAATAACTCCAAATCATCTCCTAACTATGAAAACCACAACAGCCTTGCCTCCTCCAGGACAGTTTGTTAAAGAGGATCTGTATGCTCGAAAGCAATGGCGCCAGGTACAATACCTAACAGAGCAATTTTGGAGCAGATGGAAGAGAGAATATCTTCACAACATCAGGGTTCGGCAGAGATGGCATGCTAATAAAAGGAATATGCAAGTAGGTGACATAGTGATGGACAAGGATGAAATACTGCCACGATCCCAATGGAGACTTGGTAGAGTTGTGGACACCATAACAGATGAAGATGGACTTGTGAGAAAGGTCAAAGTAACCTTTGCAGACAGAAACCTTAGTAAAAAGGGTGAACATTTACATAAGATGTCTACAGTAGAACGCCCAGTTCATAAGTTGGTTCTGCTGTTGTGAAGAGCAAAATGTTGTAAGAAGTTAAAGTGCAATGAAAAGTAGTTGTTGCATATAAAAAGGTATTATCATTGTTAAGTTACCTGTTTGGAAATTATTTGTGTTTTATTTTGTTTGTAACAGCAAATAATTTGGTGGGAGTGTAACGGCGGATATGTAAAGCTAGCTCATGTACACGTAATATAACGTTTGTGCTTTTATTGTGGTAACTTCCTGTGTGACCGGAAGTGAACGATGTAACGGTAACTAGCTTGATGCACAAAAAAGACGGAAGAAAGCGGAAAACTAATGCTAACGGAGAAAAGGGAGAGAAGGACACGGTTAAACTGTATAAAAATCAATGGTTCTAGCTACAGTCGAGGGGAACAAGGTTTGTAATGTACATGATTTAATTTGAGTAATGTGAAACGCATGACATGTATAGTTTAATAGAAAACGGTTAGACCAGCGTAATGAGCGGTTAAAATGGTGTTACCTTAATAACATGGCAATTGTTTTATTTGTTTGTCTAGCTCTTACGTTGGTTCGTTGTCTGATACACGGCAAGGAATAATAAAGGTCATTCAACAACCATCAGTTCTGGCCTTCTCAGTTCGACTGGATGCTACACATTTTTTTAAAAAATGATAATTTAACTGGTTCCACCATGAGAAAAGGACAATGAGCTGACCAAAGGTTTTAGGATTCATTCATGCAAAAATACAAAATATGATACTGATAAATATTATACACAAGTTAATTTCATAAATTAAAAACAGACTAGTATCAGAGTACTAATGAACTACACGGCAGTCATGTGAGGCTGAGGTCAGGTGTGGTGTCCTGGCTGTGCCCAGCAGGGAGGAGGCCCAAAGACACACTGGACAGGGATGGGAACAGCTCGGTGTCCCTCCAGAAGAGCTGGAGGTGGTGGAGACTGCTGCCCCTGAAACCCCTCCTGGATGAGCAACAGAAATGTCGCTCACAAAGGTGCATGCAGAGTGAGCGCAGTAGTCAGTTTAGTCTGAACTCTAAGACCCCGATGTTGCCTCAAATAGAGAGTGTGCTACTTTAAGTCTTAACATGCATCAGTTGTGCAACATCATCTCCAGACAAACGAACAAAGATTTGTCTCACAGACCGAAACTACCGTCTCCTACGCTGCAGTCGATAAAGAAAGAGCTCGGCTTCAGTTACATTCTGATAATCCATCCACTGTGTGGCTC
This sequence comes from Oreochromis aureus, assembly GCF_013358895.1. Classification (NCBI taxonomy): domain Eukaryota; kingdom Metazoa; phylum Chordata; class Actinopteri; order Cichliformes; family Cichlidae; genus Oreochromis; species Oreochromis aureus. Next base: position 2,332,600 of record NC_052961.1, read on the forward strand.
ATATGGATAAAATTAAAATGTGAACACAGCCAGGCTTTTTAATGTGTTTCAGTCTTATTCTGGATATCCTTCACATGTAGTGGAACTGTGAATGGATTCTTCTCTCTTGCTTTCACAGTGAAGACACGTGATTGAAAATGCATGAAAATTGAGTCTTTGCTCTGAGCTGACATGATGAACCACAGCTGGGAGCCCTGCTTTATATTCCAGACGTATTCATCAGGATAAGTGACTTGCATGTGGCTTTGTGCATGTAATTTTCATGAAGTCACAAATTTGCCTCCGGCTATGTGGAGGTTCCTCTCAGGATGGGGTCCAGTGCTTGAAAAAGGTTGACAACCATTGTGTTAGTGAATGGGAAAAACTGCCGAAGGAATATTGGAGCACTTTCATTTTGTGTCATTTGGTTGTTGGAAATGCAGCTGAAGCTTTCTCACCTCATATTCCAGGTCATCCTGCCTGTCCACCTCGTGGTTGGATACATCAAAGTAATCATTGGGGTCGTTGTATTCAAACACACAGCTGGAGACAGAGGAACCAATCACCATCGTATCCAGTGTTAGAGACATTTGTGGAAACTCATCTTGAGTTTTAAATCAATGTTTTTTTAGTGTGAAGAAATGACCATGAGTCAGAACGTACAACTCATTGATCTCGTACGGCACTGCCAGGTGAGGGAGGGGAGGCGATGGAGAAGGTGGTGGGGGAGAGGAGGAACCTCCCTGACCCTGGTGGTGGTGGTGATGGTGACCCCTGCTTCTCCCCAGGGTTAGAGTGTTCTGGAAACTGATGTCAGTCTGCGTTGCGTTGTCAACACAGTCGGGGATCGCCACCATGGCAACAGAAGAGACGGAGGAGCTGACCGTCCCGTTACCGCACACCAACGTACCTGAGGAGGAGACGCAGGAGATTCAGGAGCACAGACGACAGAGCAGAACTGAGTTTAAACTGAAACTGTTTGGACATTTGGAAATATAAACGTTATAATATTTTTGATGATTTGGAGATGTCCCACACGGAACTACGTCCAAACAAATAGTTATATTTGGGGTGCTTATTGCTAACCCAGTCTTATCATGTATCAGCAGAAAGATGTGAAAATTGTAACTACAGGGAGTGCAGAATTATTAGGCAAATGAGTATTTTGTCCACATCATCCTCTTCATGCATGTTGTCTTACTCCAAGCTGTATAGGCTCGAAAGCCTACTACCAATTAAGCATATTAGGTGATGTGCATCTCTGTAATGAGAAGGGGTGTGGTCTAATGACATCAACACCCTATTTCAGGTGTGCATAATTATTAGGCAACTTCCTTTCCTTTGGCAAAATGGGTCAAAAGAAGGACTTGACAGGCTCAGAAAAGTCAAAAATAGTGAGATATCTTGCAGAGGATGCAGCAGTCTTAAAATTGCAAAGCTTCTGAAGCGTGATCATCGAACAATCAAGCGTTTCATTCAAAATAGTCAACAGGGTCGCAAGAAGCGTGTGGAAAACCAAGGCGCAAAATAACTGCCCATGAACTGAGAAAAGTCAAGCGTGCAGCTGCCAAGATGCCACTTGCCACCAGTTTGGCCATATTTCAGAGCTGCAACATCACTGGAGTGCCCAAAAGCACAAGGTGTGCAATACTCAGAGACATGGCCAAGGTAAGAAAGGCTGAAAGACGACCACCACTGAACAAGACACACAAGCTGAAACGTCAAGACTGGGCCAAGAAATATCTCAAGACTGATTTTTCTAAGGTTTTATGGACTGATGAAATGAGAGTGAGTCTTGATGGGCCAGATGGATGGGCCCGTGGCTGGATTGGTAAAGGGCAGAGAGCTCCAGTCCCACTCAGACGCCAGCAAGGTGGAGGTGGAGTACTGGTTTGGGCTGGTATCATCAAAGATGAGCTTGTGGGGCCTTTTCGGGTTGAGGATGGAGTCAAGCTCAACTCCCAGTCCTACTGCCAGTTTCTGGAAGACACCTTCTTCAAGCAGTGGTACAGGAAGAAGTCTGCATCCTTCAAGAAAAACATGATTTTCATGCAGGACAATGCTCCATCACACGCGTCCAAGTACTCCACAGCGTGGCTGGCAAGAAAGGGTATAAAAGAAGAAAAACTAATGACATGGCCTCCTTGTTCACCTGATCTGAACCCCATTGAGAACCTGTGGTCCATCATCAAATGTGAGATTTACAAGGAGGGAAAACAGTACACCTCTCTGAACAGTGTCTGGGAGGCTGTGGTTGCTGCTGCATAATGTTGATGGTGAACAGATCAAAACACTGACAGAATCCATGGATGGCAGGCTTTTGAGTGTCCTTGCAAAGAAAGGTGGCTATATTGGTCGCTGATTTGTTTTTGTTTTGTTTTGAATGTCAGAAATGTATATTTGTGAATGTGGAGATGTTATATTGGTTTCACTGGTAAAAATAAATCATTGAAATGGGTATATATTTGTTTTTGTTAAGTTGCCTAATAATTATGCACAGTAATAGTCACCTGCACACACAGATATCCCCTAAAATAGCTCAAACTAAAACAAACTAAAAACTACTTCCAAAAACATTCAGCTTTGATATTAATGAGTTTTTGGGTTCATTGAGAACATGGTTGCTGTTCAATAATAAAATTATTCCTCAAAAATACAACTTGCCTAATAATTCTGCACTCCCTGTAATGTGGACGTGTTAAAAAACGCCCTTCCTCATTCCACATCAGACTCTACTATTAGAACGTTTGACTTTATAGCAGAAATAAACATGTTTACTGAATCATACCGTCCTGTCTGTTTGGTCACTTTTAGCTCCAACTGTGAAAACTGAGAATGTTTTCATTTTCTTATTTATTTAAGATTCACAACGTTATCATTTTACAATGTAATGAACAGTTAAGCGCACAAATGCTATCATTTGCTTTTGGGCGGATTTAGACATGTAATTCTTGTTGTGGTGCAGTCCTCAGTTGGACCTAAAACTGCATTATGCATGAACAGGCTGGCGAAGTCAAAGGAGCAGCTTTGAGCTACAACCTTCAGAGGTGGCCTAAAAAGGCTGTTGTAGCATCTAACGTGATGAAGAGCTCAGAGGTCATGATATCACACAAAGTATCAGTCCATCTGAAGCAAAACGCTGCCTTCACATTTCAGGCTTTGTTTCCTCAGTTTAAAATTGGAGATTCCCTCAGCTGACCTCCAGAAGCTCTGCAGAGACTGTGAATTGGAAATCTCACCTTTTTGTAGCCCAGACTCCCGGCTTATACAGACTATTTGCACCTGTGATCTGTCTCTCACCAACATTTTTGTCCACATCAGACCAGGACTGTCTTTTCTATCTGCTGGAGATTTTTTTTCACACACACTAATCACCTCTCACAGCTGGATTATATGTAGAGGCTACATTTATAAATCATTTATCCTGTCTTCCTTCTTTCACCCTAACCAATCACAGCAGATGGCCCCGCCCCTCCCTGAGCCTGGTTCTGCCGGAGGTTTCTTCCTGTTAAAAGGGAGTTTTTCCTTCCCACTGTCACCAAAGTGCTTGCTCATAGGGGGTCATATGATTGTTGGGTTTTTCTCTGTATGTGTTATTGTAGGGTCTGCCTTACAATATAAAGCATCTTGAGGCGACTGTTGTTGTGATTTGATGCTGTATAAATAAAATTGGGTTCAAGAAACAAAAGCAATTCAGCCAAGGTGACAGAAAGGTCACCATGATACTGGCCTTCACTAAGTCCTGCTGTGGTGGTTAATTTAGTCTTGGCCTAATCCTGACTAACTGTGACTCATGTGAAAGGACAAAGTGGCAGTAGATGCGTTCACTGACTGTGGGACCTTTCACTTTGCTTTCTCTTTGCAGTTGTGTGAAATGTTACCTACTGATGGAGGTCTTTTCTTTTTCTCCACTGTCATCATGTGTGGCTCACAGGTGTCTGTATGGTTTCAGCAGTAATATTGTAAGATCTTTACAGTATGAACTTTACAACTGAACTGAATACTGTAGCTTTAATCAAAGATTTCTTTATTTCTTTGTAAATGTAACTGGCTCACAGTCGACGTCCTTTAAATGGATTTTCTGACGCTGAGCTCGGTGACATCACTTTAAGAGTGGGAGTGTTTTCAATTAAAGGAAGGCAAAGGTGACAATATCTCAAAGGTGAACTTTGTCATAAAATCTTCTCCTTTAAATTTTCCAGCATGTACTTAAAGGTTGTGATAACAGATGATGACCTACCAGCTATTAGTAATATTATCCCCTCAGGACGACCTGAGCCAGGTCACAGTACATGGTAAAATATGTCTGAAAACCCATTTTAGGACCAACGTGGTCATACCCTTTAGTGAGAATCAACAAGAGACTGAAAGGGAAAAAGATCAAAGTGGATGATGAAGTAAAAGCAGGAGAATCAGCAGGAGATACTAACTGCAGCATACATGTGTTTTCATCAGCAACTGTTTGCTCGAGTAACTGAAGCGGCGGGTTTGAAAGGAGACAGGTGACGTGGTGATAGTGAAACAGAGGCACTGATGTTAAACGCTGCAGTTACATCAGAAAAGATGGTTGAACTGCAGCAGTGACACGAATATTTGATGCTAAGAGGAGAGAGATGAAAAGTTTAAAGAAATGAGGAGAAAGACAAGACAGATAAAATATCACAAGGAAGAGCTGCAACATTAGCTTAAATGAGGCGGGACGCAAAGAAAAGGATGAAAAGATTAGCTGAGATGTAATGAGGCAAGAATATGGGAACGGTGAAAGAGAGAGCATTAAGTGTGGTTTGGGCTAAAAGTGAGGAAGAGAACAGTGTTGCCAACTCCTCAGTAAGGAAAATCGCTATTGGCTGTCCTAAAAGTCGCCAGAAGTCGCTAAATGACATCATCGCCTAATTTGCATAATTGGTCATGCTAATATAATTGTAACCTACGTTGTTGGCGAGAGAAATAACATTGTGGAAGAGACATAAAGTGAGTAAAAAACGTCCTAAATGCATTTAGAATGTATTTAGAACTACAAATTAAATTTATTTTAGCAATTATTGTTTTTTTAAAGTCAGAATTCCAACCCTGCTCCTTTATCCGGGCTTGGACCGGCAAAAAGACCCGAAATAGGCACTCTGGTGGAGTTACTTTGTGTGTGTGTGTGTGTTTATAAGTAGTTTTAAACCTCGTGATCCACAAAACAGCATAACAGTAAAGAAGAACTGACTGCGTTACAGTCAGTGCGGGAGCAGCGGCTTCGCTCATGCGCGATTCATTTGCAGTTCGGACGCATAGGTGTGAACATCGTCTGGCCTGATAGCAGCTGGGGAGGACTATCCTCCGCCTGTGAGCGCTTTGGTACGGGCGAGGTGCCCACGGCAGCACCGCTGCTTGTTGAGAGTAAAAGCGATACCCACTTTCACGTCAAAAGTCGTCATAAATAAATCTCCAATAACACCAGAAAAAGTCGCCAGATTTGTCGCTAGTCGCTTTTTAGAAAAAAAGTCGCTAAGGGGGTCTGAAAACTCGCTAAATATAGCGACAAAGGCGCTAAGTTGGCAACACTGGAAGAGAAGTGATGTTAAAGGATGAGACGGAAAAAGATGCGAAGAAAGGAAAAAGGATTTGTGTCTGACAGGAACACAAAACTTCAAAGACGGCAGAAAAGACAGGAGGAAACACCTGTGTGAAAAGAAGCAGGTAAAAGCACTGACGCAGTCTGTGCTCTTGAATGTGTCTAATAACTGATAAGCTGTTTACCTTTCCTCCTGTGACTTTTTGCAAACCAGCCCAGACTGGCTCAAAGGCTCCTGGGAGTTTTTGCGATCGGGTCTAGCGGCAGCTGAGAGGGTCTTCTTCCTCTGAGCTAAAGAAGAATGCAGGTTTATGCAGCTTCATTTATATGCAGACAATGAACGCATGAAGAATTAAATTCACAAGGAAGACAAAAATCAGAGACGGTGATGAAATGTATGCAGACACAATAATTTAGCATCATATCACAGACATTTGGGTCCCTGCTGATATACAGAGATCATTCAAAGCACCACAGCTGCACCACTGTGCACTTACAGCTGGATGGAAACCTTTATCCCTGTCAACCTTTATAAAAATGTCAGGCCACCGATATGAGTGTCTGTGGGTCAGTCACAGCCCATTTACAAGTGATTGTTACACGATGAACGCCTTCCTGGAGGAGTCTAGTGAATAGTTGTATACCACTGGGTTAGTGTGTGATGTCACACTGCTTTCTGAGCTGCAGCTGAAATTTAAAGTGAAGCTCCAGCAGCTGCAGATACAAGAGAAGTTTAACCCAGACTGACAGCTTCAGTCTTCATAAATGAGATGTAAAAACATCATGAGATTCTGTTATATTATATTATATTATATTAGATTCTGGGCGATCGTGGCTCAAGAGTTAGGAGTTCGTCTTGTAATCGGAAGGTTGCCGGTTCGAGCCCCAGCTCGGACAGTCTCGGTCGTTGTGTCCTTGGGCAAGACACTTCACCCGTTGCCTACTGGTGGTGGTCAGAGGGCCCGTGGCGCCAGTGTCCGCAGCCTCGCCTCTGTCAGTGCGCCCCAGGGTGGCTGTGGCTACAACGTAGCTGCCATCACCAGTGTGTGAATGGGTGAATGACTGGATATGTAAAGCCCTTTGGGGTCCTTAGGGACTGTTAGAAGCGCTATATAAATACAGGCCATTTACCATTATAAACAGATTGAAATGAGGAAAAGCTAAAAGAGTAAAATGTGGCTGAACAAACAAACCAGAAGGATGCTGGTTTGATTTATCTGCTCTTATATTTAAAGAGCAGGGAGGAGAAATGTTGTTATTCTGCTGTCTGTGGTGCTGCCTGCCTTACAGTGAAATATCTTTATGTGGAGTAATGAGACCAGCAGGAAAAGCTGATCATCTGGGGAGTAAATACAACGGTAATCATCTACTTTCAGAAATACAAGTCTGTCATTTTTGTTCTCGCTAAATGTTGTGCTTGAAAATACAGTAAACTTAAGTTATTAGGATTCACTCTGTGGTGACCTCTAATATCAGCAGCAGATGTTCGTATATGATCAGTTTTTGAATCCTTGTGCTGAATATAAAATAGCAGAGTCTAATATTTCATTTCTGGTGATGAGCCAGAAAAGCTCCCAACAAACGAGGACCAACCGCAGAAGGAATAATGACTCTGACAAACAAAAACCGTGATTAATGAATCAGCCTGAATTTAGAAATCAGGTGTCTGAGGAATCTGATTAACAAGTGAAGGTGGAGCACAGGAAAAAGGTTTCAAGGTCGACTAACATTCAGGATAGTGGAGCTCGCTGGGCTCTCGGTGGTTTACCTGAATGAATCCGTTTGGCTTTTAAAAGCTTTGTGGACAATTTTTCAATATAAAATCAGAAAATAACAGAATTCAGGAAAAAGGAATTACCCTTTATTTCCAAAAAAGATTATTTTACTGAGTAGTGACTTGATTATAGTTGGACGTTTAGTGTATTTTGTAGGAGGAAGTTGTAAGGAGTAGGAGGATATTTTGCTGCTATTATTTGCTGCTATTTTATTTCATTTTATTTTATGTAGTAACCGAACTGAAACTATGTATATGTACTCTACTGAATAAATGTTTTAATCAAGAACCTCTACTAAAAGCTTAATCAAAAGATATAGATACATAAAAGATACTAAAGAATAACCTGATTGTTCATAACCTGCTCAAAATACTTGCACTCAGACTCTGCTTTCGGTTTTACTTTTGCAAATCAAGGCCTACACACATGCAGTTTCCTGTCTCATTTTGGCACAGAGTATACTTCCTGTCACAATGCAGTCTGCATAGAAACATTTAAGATTATAAACGCATTCAAAAGCCTTTAGAATTATAGATTCAACTCAACAGTTTAACGCAGTTCTTACCGGATCTGTAATAAAGGCTGATATGATACCAGTATGTTTGAACATCTGAATGCAATATCACTATTAATAATTAATACAATGGTAATGATGATTATAAAAATAGCAGCAAATAATAGCAGCAAAATATCCTCCTACTCCTTACAAAGTGTTGCGTACACCATCACATTTCTAAGTTACAGCATGATGGAGACATTTACGATAGACACAGCTGGAAAATCAGCTTCAGCTCTGATTTTGTCCTGAGGGAAACGTAGTCTGCACACAGAGGCTGGTGGAAAAGAACTCAAACAGCCTTTAGCCAAACTGATGGATTTGGATTAAAATCAATAAACAAAAATGAAAAGAATAAATTCTACTTTATTTAATTCAATGAGGCTCTTTTTATTCTTTGAGTTGTGTTAAACAATTTTCTTGTTTAAAGAATCAATATTTAATCTGATGCTTATCTTTGTTAAAAGGTCACTAATACTGGATGTGTTTAATGTTGTGATGCTTTTCGCTATGCTTCATATATATGTCTATATAACCTCTGAGTACAAGATCCATAGAGGCTGGGGTCTATCACACCAGGCAAGACCCCAGGTGCAGGCTGTGTAAAGATGCCCCAGAGACAATCCAGCACATAACAGCAGGGTGCAAGATGCTAGCAGGCAGGGCATACATGGAGCGCCATAACCAAGTGGCCGGCATAGTGTACAGGAACATCTGTGCTGAGTATAACCTGAAGTCCCAAGGTCAAAATGGGAGACGTCTCCAAGGGTGGTGGAGAATGACCGAGCTAAGATCCTGTGGGACTTCCAGATACAGACGGACAAAATGGTGGTGGCTAACCAACCGGACATAGTGGTGGTAGACAAACAGAAGAAGACGGCTGTAGTGATCGATGTAGCGGTTCCGAATGACAGCAACATCAGGAAGAAGGAACACGAGAAGCTGGAGAAATACCGAGGGCTCAGAGAAGAGCTCGAGAGGATGTGGAGGGTGAAGGTAACGGTGGTCCCCGTGGTAATCGGAGCACTAGGTGCGGTGACTCCCAAACTAGGCGAGTGGCTCCAGCAGATCCCGGGAACAACATCGGAGATCTCTGTCCAGAAGAGCGCAGTCCTGGGAACAGCTAAGATACTGCAGGACCCTCAAGCTCCCAGGCCTCTGGTAGAGGACCCGGGCTGTGAGTGGATGAGGTGGGAACTTTCTTGGTGGGTTTTATTTGGAATGACTGCTGCTCGGTCACTTACTGAACTTTGAACCTCTCTGATATTATTAAAGAGAAACAGTGACAGAGCCCAACAGAAAACCTAAGAACATACTCCGCTTATTTATTCTTTAATAAAATATTCTGAGCCACGTCTCTCCACGTGTCACTGTGTAATATTCTACTGAGGACTTTTATTTAAAATGTTGTTTTAAATAAAACAAAGGTTTTGGAATCAGAGGTGGAAGCTGTACTGTCAGAGTGAAGAAAGGTGTTGAAACATGGAGGCAGTGAATACAGAAAGCTTAAAATGTAGATGTGGAAACATGAAAGAGAGCTTCTGGTTGCTCAGAGAGCTGGCACACACTTATCAGACCTTCCTCCGATAAATCAGTTATTAAAAGCTGTGTAGGTGGCAGAGTGGGAGGAAATATTCTCTATCTGTCATCAGCTTTATGGGAGTGGAACCTTATTAAAGATGACAGATAGGAGGCGGATGGAGGGAAGCAGGACAGCAGGCAAAGAGGAAGAGAAGCCAGACACAGAGGAGGATCACTGGAAGCTGACGGATGGCAGCAGTGAGGTGTGTTCTACCTTTACGTTTCCGTGTCTGTCCATCGGCCGCAGGGAGTTACTCCAGCCTTTCTGCTAATGAAAGAGGAAGAAAGACACAGACTGATGGTTACAGAGAGACCCCGGAGTTTGTCCAGGAACAGAAAAAGAGACAAAATTCCTTTTTTTCCCTTTTCTTTTCTAACACATGAGTTATTGGAGAGATTTCACATTTATGTTGCCGAAGGGTTTTTCCACATTTTAGGATAAAGTGTAACATTTCCCATTGGCTGCACTGTTCTCCAACATTTTGTTTAAAAACCCCTCAAATATTTCATTTTGCCACCTGTTATTTTATAAAGGCTATGAAATAAAGATCAGGGTCTAATGTTTTTAACAATAAAATGACGTCTAAAAATAAAATAAGGGTTAATAAATGTTTTTCTGTGTTTTGTTACAAACTGGATGCACAGCTCTGTTGTTGCTGCTTTTATGAATGAACAGTTTGTAATAATGATGAGGTCAGCGTGTGTAGAGTGCTTTAAGCACTTCTGCTTTTTAAACTGTGTGATGTCATCGTGAGGTAGGGGTGAGAACAGAAGCTCCACCCACCTGATGTTTGTAAGAAGCAGCCAAACAAAAAAACGCAGGAATGGGAGGAAGTAACAGCTTCTTTCAGAGAGGCTGAATGGAGGGCTGCACTAAAGGAGCAGACTGAGCATTACATCCATCTACTCATTTTCTTCTGCTTAGTCAATTCAGGGTTGTGTGGGGGCGGAGCCTGTCTGGGACTGAGGGTACATCTTAGTCAGGTTTCCAGCCTGTGCCAGGGCTAACACAGAGCCACAGACAAACATTCCCACTCACATTTACTCCTGTGGAGAATCACCATTTAACCTGATCCCACTGACTGCATGTCTTTGGACTGTGGGAGCAAGTCGGAGTACCCGGAGCGTTATGACGTGCTGGAAATGAGTTGAACAGATGTCCTTTAAAACACATCACTAAGATGACGACAAACCACTGTTTTGTCTTTGTGCTCTGACACTTTACAGATTTATAGCCATGTTAAACAGAATCTTTCTGACAAGCTGAGATTAAAACAGGAGCTCGTGCTTCACTGAGGATCTTTGTGGATCTTTGTTGTCGCTGTTGGAGAGCTGTCATCAAACACTTTTCACGGTTTTTGTTTTGGTCTGGATCAGAAAAGGAGGCGTCTCACAAACAGGACATCGCTCCTGTCTGTGTTCAGCTTTTTCAATCACAAATCAGGTTTCACACCATTAAGTATCTGAAACCAGTTCTTCACCTGCAGTAAACAATTTTTCTCCATCTGTGTATTATTACTCAATTAACTACAGTTTAATTACTTTAGGAATTATTTATAACTGGTATTTTTTTCAAGTTGTTGTTCAGGAACAACATGCAGTACTCCTATACTGTACTCCGAGGGGCCCCTTCAGTCATTTTAAGCTTTTCATGCAGCGTTAGGAAGATGCCAACCTCAACGTTATAAACAGAACCAAAAGGCTCAGATGACATCAGAAAAGCGCCCCTGCTGCCTCACAGCAAGACGGTCCTGGGTTTGAATCCACCAGCCGGCTGTGTGGGTTCTCTCTGGCTCACTGTACTTGGTCATGGGTGTGAGTGTGAGCATGAATGGCGCCCTCTCTGTGTTCGCCCTGGGAGGGGCTGGTGATCTGTCCACAGTGAAGCACGAGCTTTATTACACACTGAAGCATTTCTGCTTATTGATGCTGTTTTAAATAATTATCAGACAATTATCTCCCATTTAGTGAGCAATCAGCAGCAGGAAGATGTTTAAATATAAAATAGCATAAAACCTGTTTTCACGTGATGTCACAAAGTGCAGCATCATTCCTGTTAGCATTCTTAGCCCTGGTGAAAACATTGCCACTAACCTCATGGTGGACATTATGATGAGATCTATTCCACGTCCAGACTTCAGGTTTAGTGCCACATGTTGCAGCACGCAAACTGTCAAACACACAGTGTTTTGCTCAAAGGCGCACACTTAAGGCAGAACAGATGCCAATTTACAAGCTAGCCGCTCACCTCTAGTTGGCTCCCACCTCAATCAACAGCTCATAACAAGCATTTACGCAATGAGCCGCAAGCTGCACACATTAGCATAAGTAATACAGCTGTAAGCAGAACAGAGGGCGTACAGCCGTCACTCAGGGGCAGATATTAAAGGAAACACCTGCTTAGAAATGAACATGCAGGTAATTATTTATGAGAATGTTCAGTGTTTCTGCAGGTATGTGCTGTAATAATTAATGCACTGTATCTATTAGCTGCTCAGGCGTGCTGGAGTCATCACTCATCAGATTAATGTGGGCAGACACACACTCATCAGACTAATGGCTGAAGACACACATGCAGGAAGCAACTAAATGTACAGCCTAACTTGCTGCTTCCAGGTGAGGCACACAGACACCAGCTCATGAATACTTGCATGGATCCACACAGACACACACCTCCTCCTCCTCCTCCTCCCTGCCTTTGTTTCAGAGCTAATTGTTATGCATTACATGCCCTCTGCAGGTTGTCTAGCAGTGTGTGTGTGTGTGTGTGTGTGTGTGTGTGTGCATCTGTACGTGTGTGTGTCAGTGAACATAAGGCTTGAGATGGTCAATATCCAGTCAATAATCACAATCATCTATCAGGCCTGTTGTGGTGTTCTCACTGTTATTGTGTGTTTCATCTCCCATTAAACACGTCTGCCTGGAATCTCTGCACTGACTAAACACATTTCTGTGTGTGTGTGTGTGTGTGTGTGTGTGTGTGTGTGTGTGTGTGTGTGTGTGTGTGTGTGCGTGTGTGTGCATATTGGACACAAACATTTGCTCTTTAGTGTGTTGTACAAAGGCTATGAGCTCATGTTGAAGTGTCCTCCGTTTTAACGCTGTTGGAAAATAACTGAGTGATTTGGACTTGTTTGAGGAGGAAACAGCTGATGGGAGGAGGATGATGATGATGATGATGATGATGATGATGATGATTATATTACCTAGATTTGCAGGTGAAATATCCCTTGATGAGGTGAAAAAATCACCAGCTGCTGAGGATATTTATCAGTATTCTACGATTAAAGCTCTGTGGCTGGTAGAAGAGTTTAGAAGTATTTTCCCTGTTGTTGGCTGCTGCCCGGGGGGAAGACTTGAGACTCAGCAGCCATCAGCAGGCAGTCATTTTAAAGTAAGGACAATATCTAAATGAAAGCTGTTCGTGTGCAGTTATACACACTGTGGCTTCAGTAATGACTCAGTCCAGATGTCATTCTGAGTTTCTTATTCTAGTTTTAAGCCCTGTTTAGTTTTACATCACTTTATATTTAGCTTAGATCTTTTTAAAAAAAAAATTTTTGTAACTAGTTCATTTATTGTTACAGTTTCTCTGCCCTTCTGTGTCCCTGTGGTCAGTTGCTGAGATTTCCCCTGTTTGTTACTTCCTGGTTTAATTTGTTCATGTGTGTTGTATTTAGTTTTGCTTCCCCTGTCTTGTTTTCCCTGATTGAGTTCAGCTGTGTTCCCCTGTGTTTTCCATCTCCCTGATTACCCGTCTGTGTATTTAAGCCCCAGTTTTCCTTCTTCATTTTTTGTCATGTGAGTTTAAACTAATTGTTTCCCGGCCTGTCTGGTTCCTACAGTTTTAACTGTACTTGTAGCATTCATGATTAAGGACTGGTCAAGTTGGTTTGGTTATGGTTGGTCAAGAATAAATAATTGATCTTTTGTTCCTGCACTCTGTCTCTCTGCATCCTGCATTTGGGTCCTCACCTCTTCAACATGACTCCGCCTCAAAGACGACGTCTGGTCCAGAGCAAACCTTCATGGGCCGAAAGCTTTCTGAGAGAATTATTAAACATGAGGAGCAGGAGGAGTCATCTGCACAGCACAGTAATACTGAGCTAACATAGTCCTCACACTGATAGCAAACACAAACTCAGAAGAAACTCGGCACCAGTTTTTGTCCAAGATGCTGTTCAACCATTTTTAAAAAAAAATGTCTGTATTAAACTCTGCTCTTTCCTGTCAGTTGGTCATGTTCACTGTGTGTGAGACAAATTAAGACATTTAGTGGAAAACATCCCATAAACTATATTCATAGTAATGCAATGTGGTCGGATGGTTTTCTCCTAAATTTTAAATTCTTTTAGCCTTTTACTATCCAATAGAGTTCACATCCTGTGGGTTTTTACTGGAGAGAGATCACACCTCCCTGCACTGTCATTCAGAAATTTAGCTAAGGCAGGAAAATTCAGGAAATGCTTTTCTCTCTTACTTTCAGCACCTCCCACAAAAATAAAAAAACATAAAAAGTTAAAAGTAAGACAGAAAGATGGAAGTTATACTTCCTGTTAAAGCACAGAACACTTGGTTCTACCTGATCTATTACATGTACTTTTAGCAACACTTCAGGATGCTTAAGGAAACAGCGCCTGTTACCCCTCACTAACCCAAGCACCATTAAGTCCTTTTATATGAATGTTTCACATTTAAATAAAGTAATGATGTTTTAAGGCAGAATGTTTCTATTTAAATATTTCACGTTGCAGATTTGATATTTAAACAGTTGCTTTTTGGTTTTTAAGTTGAGCTACGTGTGCGTGAGCGAGCAGCACGTGCGTGTCTTAGCTGTCGCCACTGATGGCGTGGCTGATAGATGAGCACGCTGGTGTCACTGTGTTTGTTTGTGTGGATGTGGAAGTTGAGTCTGAATGTGTGATTTTCTTGTCCATGATAATTACAGCACTCAGCGACCCCCCCGCCGCGCTCCGGCTCATTACGGCGGCGTGCACGTGTGGGTACAGGGACGATGACAATACTCTGCCACATTAGTCCGACAGAAATCACAGCTAAGTGGAGTGTGAAATTAATAATTGAATGAGAGAAAAGAGCTGACTGTTGCCTTTTGTTGGAAACAGCCCTTCGACTTTTCCCGTGAGAGAACCCCGACGTCCGACGGAGCTTTCACTTCAGCTGGATGAATCTCCATCAGAAGCCTGTTGTGTTTAAGATGCATTATCGATTGTATTCAACAAGTGGAAAAAATTCCTAAAATCAGCCTTTTTAACCCTGTGGGGGAGACTCCGTTACTGTTTGGCTCCTGACTTCTTCAGCCAATATTAACAAAGAACACATCATGTGTTCCTTTTTAATTAATAAGCCCAGCAGCTTCAGTTTGTCAAGAAAAACAAATGTTTTCTCCCATAACCAGAATCGAATTTAGAATCCTTCCGCTCACATACAAGACCCCATCTTATCTTAATGACTTTATAATGACTTTATAGTACCATATCACCAAATTAACAAAACTCCAACCCTAAAACTATCACAGGAAGCTCAGCATGAAGAGCAGTTTTAGGCATGTGAAAAACACAAACCTTTAAAAGGATGAGTGTGACTGGACTCTATTATTCCTGCACTTGGGATCAACGTTTAGCACCAGCTGACACAAACGGCCGTCACAACCGTGTCTGAAACGAGACTTGACTTCCAAACAGGCAGCAGAACTGATTAGAATGAAAGTAGAGACGAGTAAAAGATGCCACTGAAGCAGACGGTGTGCTGAGACTTTACAGGCCTGCTGGGCTTTTGAATAAAACGACTCCCATCAGCTTTAAGCTGCTGTGATCGCCGTGGCACGTGGAGCCGCTGGTGACTCCTTTTATTGTTCTGTACTGTTGTTGCCGTGTTTTCAGTGTTTCAGTCTGCATCAGCAGCTCCTGGGGCTTCAACACGTTTCTTCTCTCTGCTCATTAACTATTTACTGATTCCCTCAACACACACTTCCACCACATCTATCAGCATGCACACGCACACAGAACTAGTTCCACATGAACACATTTTGCTGTCATTTATCTTTTTCACCCACCCAGTCTCTATAGCGCATGAACACACAAGCACACACAGGAGAGAGAGATGTGTGAGGGATCCATTTTTCATTTCAGAGCACGCCAAGGGGAAAGCAGAGATACTATAATCATACCCGAGGGAGAGAGCGAGAGCAGCAGGAGGAGACGGGAGCGGTCAGAGAGGAAGAAAGAGGAGATGGAGGATGAAATCAGGACAAACTGCAAGAAAAATGAGGAGCAAAAGGAGAGAAAAGGGGGGATGGTGACAAGGAAGATGAAAAGAGGAGTGAATGACTCTCTGCCTTTCTCTCAAACTATTCACCTCTCACCTCTTTCAGTCATCTGGACTTTCAGAGTCTAATAGCAGTCAAGCTGAGTTTGAAGCTCAGAATAGACCTGAAGATTGGTGGAAGCTACAAAACAGCCCTGACTTCAGTGGAGTACTGACTTCATTTAGAGGAGGGCTGCGGCATTCACAGACTCTGTGGTCAGTCTACAGCCACCTGTTTTTGGACAGGTCTCTAATTTCTACAGATACTTTTATGAGTGGAAAAAGCAAATACATTCTTTTGAATGCATCCAGAAAACGACTGCAATTAAAAATCTCTTTGCACAAGTTGCATTTGTGGTGACGCAACAACACTAACCAAACCTAACCAAGCAGGCTGTGAAAAGTCTGAGTCAAACACAAAGTTGAATCTGAACTTTGAGACTTGTCTTCAGGGTGAGAATCACTGCTCCTGCGTCCTTACACAGATTCAGCCCATTATTTTTGTTCAGCAAAGCAGAACAACCACCATTAAAATGAGGTGATGGTAAACCTGCTAGCAGGGGGAGGATGGCACCCACTGGTTATATGGATGACACAAAGACTGGTACTACTGAAAATTAAGTGATATTAATGTTTTCCGACAGGTTGTCATAAGAAAAAAATCTTTATCTAACACAGAACTTAAAAAATCAGTAATGACCTGCTGCTTCCTGCTCACACAGATAACTCAGCAAAGAGAAGAAGGAAATGCAAAAATAAGGAAATGACAAAACACTTCCAGTCAACAGTGAGGTCTTTCTTACGCCACACAGCTTCTTATTTATTTCAAACATTTTTAATATATTATTACAGACCGACATCAAGCATCCAACCATGGTGACCGTAGGTCTGTGTCTCTATAGCAACCCCACCTCTCAGCTTTATTATTATAAAATAAAAAAGTAATTAAAGCAAGTTTTTAAAAAGTCCTTCCAGCTCACACCTGTGATGATGATCCAGACTCAAAGCTTCAAAAATGGAATCATAATTGCTACAATCATTAAATAATCAATGAGCAAAATGAAACACAGCTAACATCTGAAACTGGGCCAGGCTACAGTGGACACGGTCCAACTTGGTCCAGTTTTCAGTCATTATACTCAAATTACACTCAGTCGTGATTATTATTATCAACTTTTAAATGTAAATTGAGCTGAGATTTCAGTAAATGTGACATTTTTTTTCTTGGTTACTGCAGTTACATTTTTTTTTTGAAGAACAGACGTCTAAGAATTTAAAAACGTGCACATTTGCACGTCCCATCAAACAACGCAGACACACTTTGTTCGACCTTTGTTCACACAAACACCTCAGCTCACATTCTCACAGAGGAAAATCACATCTGTTGTGTTCAACATTGAGTGGAGTCTCCACAGAGCTCCAGCCCACTGAAAACCTCCAGCGTTTCCTTGAAACACTCTTAATTATGATTCATGATTCAAACATTTCCATTTTAGCTTCCAGGCATTTCACTGATGCTTCTGCCGGAGCAGCAATAATCCACAACGTTCCTCCTACACAACATCTGTTCCTTGTTGTCGGCCTGACTGATGGAGTCTGTTTGTAACACAGACAGAAGGAAACAACAAGTCTTTAAATGGTATCGAAACCAGCAGCTCCTCAACTCACATAAGCATTTTATAAACAGATAGCTTGATGGTTTGGGTTTGCTAAGGTCAGCTTGGCCATTACATAAAAGTTTATATTCAGGCTATTCATAGACGTGGATCTTGAAATGATCCAGCGAGAGCTTGGTTTTCCAGGCCAGCGGTATATCAGACTTGTTTCCCGTGGAATCGCTGCCCTTTGACTCTGTTCAAACCATTTATGGACAGGATTTCTAGAAATAGCCAAGGATGTCAGATTTAACAGTCTCAGGATCTCATCACTGTTTCCTGTGGTCCTCTTGGCTTCATCTTCATCGAGCTGTGAGAGGTTTGCATCCCAGTGATGTGGCTGGGGGGAGAATCAGCACCTCGAAGTCTGAGGCCGTGTTTCTCATCTTAAAAGAGCTGAGATGAGTTGAGTAGGGAAAGAGTGAGAGATGTGATGCAGGTGCTGCTCTGGTCTGATGTGATGATGAGAAAACAGATTATTTAAAAAATGAATGGATGGATTTTAAAATGTACAAACATCAGAATCAAAGTTAAATAAATGGTAAATTAAAGTCAAATAATAAACAAGGTGAATATACAGCAGTGAGTCGTGGCTAAATGATTAATGTGAAATTAAATGTGAACTGAAAACATTATGAACCATAACCCAATAAAGTTAGAAGATAATTAGACTAATGCTGCTGTTTTGGCAGCATCAGTCTGCTCTCTCTATATTATGTACAGAGACAATAGTGAGACGGGGTTGTCCCTCCAAACTAATCAAACATGGATGAAACCAGCAGCATCAGTTAGCTTCTGCTGAAGGGACATTTTTTTAACTCAAACGATGATTTTGACCAAAACTTTGCAATTTTGTCAAAATGTAAACAAGCAGCGAGTGAAAGTTAAAGTCTGTAATAACGCAATGCATACTGTGCAAACTGCTCTGCAGGGCTATGAGATCAGGTTAATAAACACAGAACAACAATTACTGAAACACGTACAGTCCACACGGACATTCAGAGGGATGAAAATCAGCATATGTGCACTATCACATTACTAGCTGGAACTATTACAGCATTTTATTTGTAGTTAAAGCACCATCGTGGTGCTAATCAGCACTCTGTAATAACAGACCAGCAGCAGGATGTGTACGCCGGGCTTTACTGACTCTTCCAGCCTCTTAATGTGAACTTTGACCCTTTGTGAAAGAGGAACATTATGAATCTGTAAGCTTTGTTGGGAGACTTTGGATGATGCTGTCCATGTGCCACTGTTCGAGTTTCAAACACCGAGGCAGCATGCACACAAACATGTACTAATGGAACAAGATTAATTTTACAAATGCTCATAGCGCAGTGAGGGAAACCGAACTATTCAGACTTCTAGCAGGTTCCTTCAGCCTCTGGAAGGAGGAAATCATTTTGGACGTGTGCATCCATTTCCCCATCCTGCTCTGCTGTCACATCCATACTTTCTCTGCCTCCATCGCCGTGCACTTTGCTTAGACACTGTAGACACATCTGGCTTTAAGAAGAAACACAGCTGGATACTTTTTCCTCATCCCTTTACCCAATTATAAGAACCTCTCTGACACTGAAGAAATCAGCTCCCTGCAGAAATGTGACTGTTGCCCATGTGCATGTAGATAAATGACCAGACTGAAAACTGAGATCTGACTCACACCAGCCAATTTACCACTGGGCGTGTATCCTGGCACCCAACTGCTGCTACAGACCAGAGCTTTTCTTTAAGGGTCATTTTACTCAAACAACCACAAAAACAATCTTTTTACTCTCTAATGGTTTCTAGCTTTACAGAAAGCTTTTGTTTCACGCAAGGGTTTGAGATGCCATCCTTTAATGCACTGCTCCACTCAAGTGTCTGTGTGGAAATGTCCGTGCACTTTTCCAAGTCAGTTTGTAGCTGGTGACAGAGGGAAGAACGTACGTTTAACGATGCCAATTATTAGGTTGTTTTTTTAACAAAGACATAAATAAGAAGAAAAAATGATAAACGTGTGGAGAAGAGGATTCAGTGACGTGGAGGAGGTCCCAGTGAAGATTGAAAAGCAAATAAAAAATAAAAACATGTTGTGGATTCGAGGAGACAGAAACAGGATAGTTAGACCAGACCCTGATTAATCAGAGCAAAGGTTTTTTAAGGTGGAACGCTGGCACATCAAGTTAACAGACTTTAAAACTATGTCCTTCAATGTCCTTCGATTCAGTAACCAGAGGAAAATGTTACAGTGTTCAGACTGAAAGTGCCCCGGGCTTGTTTGAGCGGCAGTGTGCACAGGTGTTCCCATATTAGCCCAACAATCGTCCTCATCTACAGACACCTGCAGGAAGAGGAGAGGGGGAGGGGCCCTCACACCCACTGAGAAACAACACATCTGCAGTACCTGGTAAAAGTACTTGATACTATGCTAGGAAAATGTTTTTATATACATCCAGTATATAAAACCAAAACTGAGTTTGTACAGTTCCAATAAGCTCAAACGTCAATATCTGGTTTAACCACCTTTATTCTCTAACTGCAGCTTTCTTGTAATTTCTTGCAGTGATCTGGAGAACAGTTCTCTCTTCTTTGGATGTTTCTGCCTTTTGTTCTGTTCACTGCCAGGATGATCCCACACTTCAGCAACACTGAGGTCTGGACTCTGAGGAGCTCAGTCCATGATGGAGCTCTGTTGTGTGTGTTTGTATGCAGATTTGCTTTTACTGCACTGCAGATGTGTTTGAGATCATTGTTGATGACAAATAAGATCTCCAACACTCCTGGCTGAAATGCAACACTAAACCACGACACATGTTGGTCTCCACTCAGGACCTGTGTCAGGTCTTTGCTAGATTTGTTTTCTTACTTCCTAACCACATGACCTTCACATACTCTTCGTCTTCTTTAGTCCTCCACTTGTTTAGTTTCTTTAAATGCAGGACTCACTTAACTCCACTGTTCCCAGAACAAACAAGGCAAGCAGCGTCAGCCCAGTTGACCTAAAAATCAACCTCAAATGAAATGTACCAAAGTGTTTCAAACACAGTTCAGTCATGAAGCTTCCTGCCTGTTTGCACGGATCCTTTACACTTGACTTCACTAGCTGGGCCCACGTCCTCATTTGAGGTTTGACAGCGTTTTAGTAGGTAAAGGTGAATGCTTGGACATGAACTGAGCTGCGGTTTGGGGAAGGCCTCGAAGGGGACTGGCGACGGCTCCCGGGCCTGGCAGATCCCCGTGTACTAAATAGGAGTGAAGTTAAAGAACTGAGAACAAGGAGGGAGGGAGGGGCACGTAAATGACAATGAACCTATATAGATGAGAACCAGAAGGAGTGTGTTTGGAGGCGTGGTCCCGCTCCTGAAATTCCGATACATAATCTCCAATTAAATCCGATTAGGAACTGTAGCGTGAGCTCATTTCACAGGAGTGTCCACGCGCCGTTAACAAAGACTTGATGTTGTCAAGCTGAGAACTCTGCAGTTTGTTTGATAAACCTCTTTGTGGGAAGACTGATGGAGATCAGAGTGTGAGGCAAGCTGGCGCTGACTCTAAGATCAGTTAGAGCAGCAGTTTGTGTGGAAACACAGCTCGCATTAGTGTGTAAAAAAATTAAACTATGGCAGAAAGACATGTAGCTCAGGATATTTGCACAGAACTGTAGGCCAAAGTTTAAGTACTTTGAACTCTCCACCAACATCCTGCTCTTGCTGTCAAATAAATGGAGAAACAGAAGAACCTGAGAGTGTGATTTGGGAGAACAGACTCTTTTCATGAGTTTCAGACATTGTGCATTTTGTTCCCACAAGGCTGAATGAGCGCCATGTGAAAAGGTTGAGATTCAGACTGTATGTAAACACAGAAACATGTTTATTCCAAACAGAGCTCCATAAGGTTTATGAAAAACTCGCCCACAAGAATATCACTATTTTTCTTTCTTCCTTTAGTTTTTCTCTTTTGCATGATGTATCCATCCACCATCGATATTACTGAGTCGTGGCTCGAAACATTCAGCCTGCCCCTGGTGCTCACAGTAGCATACAGACACACATTTCATTTTGAAAGCGCAAACAAAGCATGTAGCATGTAAATATGAACACAAATCATTCAGATTGTGCATTATTAGCTTTCAGCTGCACATGATGGGCACTGGCACATATTACAGAACATATCTATGCTGATTCTCAGTCATGTGCCCATTATGTAAATCCACACTGCTTGCTATAAAACTGCCTTCGCATAAACATGCATTACTGCAGCGATGGGTTTTAATATTCATGACCTAAAAATCATTTCTTTTATCAACTTTGCATTCCTGCAGTCACACAGCACAGTCACATAAAGGTCATCACATTTAGGCTTGATTTCATGAGAACCTTTATTACACCAGTTAGGATGATGATGATGATGATGATGATGTCCTTACTTTACTTTAGAATCGATTTTGGATCCACATGTTTGATTTGGCAGTTTTACCCTGATGCAGCCGCATGAGGACACAGTTCTGTGTTTTATTATGTGTTCTAATTTACATCCAGATGTGACCATATTCAGAAGGACGGGGTTAGCTGCTGTGTTGTCAGCTAATGCCAACAAACTTGGTCAGAAAGTTGCATCACACAGACATCAGCCACAAACTTTACAGCTTATCAGCATCGAAATGGATTGAAATTACAGTACAGTTTCCACGAAGGAGAAAAACTTTCGTCTTTTACTTCTGTTATTCAGATTTTTACATGAGAGTCTGAGAGGATCAACTCACGTTTCCAGGCAGCATCAGAAAAACATTAGCCACACTGCAGTTTCACCAGGTTGTGTGTGTGTGTGTGTGTGTGTGTGTGTGTGTGTGTGTGTGTGTGTGTGTGTGTGTGTGTGTGTGTGTGTGTGTGTGTGTGTGTGTACACACTCTTTAATCAGGTCATGGAATCTTTGGGTTACATCAACCGACATCTTCAAATTTAATTTGATGATTGATTGGCCTTACAACTAGAAACTATGATATTTATAAGTGTGCTGTGTATTGTCAACATACAGAAAGCACCAAGTAAACATTTAAAATATCATGTCACATTTGACCTCTGACCTCTCCTTTAGGTTGAATAGATTAATCTGGAGGTCAAAGTGATAATGAGTGACAGTAAGGAATTATATTTTATAATGGTATTGCTTATATTTACATTAAATAGAAAATGACATATGAGGATTCTAAGTATCACATTACTTTGGACCTCTGACCTCTTCTTCAAGGTCAAATAAGGTCAAATTTTCATTAAAATTATCTGTTGTACTGGCAACATGTAAGAAATGATGCTGGTATATGGGGACTCTAAATATCACATTATAGTTTGCATGCTGATGTCACGTCACATTTGACCTCTGACCTCTATAAAACCTGTAGTTACTGGAGGTTTCAAGCATCCTGGGTATGCAGGTCATTTCGGCCTCCTAAAGGACTTCCACACTCTGAGTGCATAAACCTTTTTCCCCTCGTTGGTGGTTCGGCTATTTACAGTAGCTGGCAGACCGACTCAGTCAGAAAACATTTTGATTACATTTAATTTGAAACATTTACATGTGTTTGGAAAACATGTGAATGCTGTTACTTCATAAAGTGATGGATTTTTTAACCTATCCAACTACCCACACCTGCTCCATATGGGGTATGCTAGCAGCTCCTGCCTTGGTCTCTGACAGATACACAAAACTTTGTTTTTCTTCATTTCCAGCCTCACAGCTTTGATTTAGAGCTTTCTGAGCTGTCTGAGTTTAATATCTGCATGAAGACTGCTGGTTATGCATGCTTTGTTGCTCTGAGTTTAACTGTATAACATAATCTGAATACTAACACATAGATTACCTCCATCTTGTGTGTTTAAGATTCATAACTGCACAGTAAACACGATGCCGATCCAAGCCATCATCCACCCCCCTCCTCAGCCCCCGGGGGCTTCTCTGATGATGTGAGCCATCGTTACAGATAATGGATTCTGACAACAATGTCCCTTTAACGCTCATGTTGAGCTGGTGATCGTGTTTGTGGACACATTTCACACCCTCTATACTGTAAACACATTCCCAGGGTCCCTGCAGAAGATTCCCTTACATCTCATTTACGGAGGTTTTGAATATTTTACTTGCCTGCAGTATGTAACATAAGGTTTCCAGGAAGCTCAAGTCCTTGTTCAGTACGTTTCTACAAAATAAGTACAGGTGCTAGCTCAACATTAACACTATTGTTCGGCAGATGCAGCACAAATAATCTCTCCTTTTTTTCCCTTCCTGCACTATTAAACCCAAATCTTACTCCATGTTGTGCTCGGTTGTCCAAAGACACCGTCAGCTTCATGTCCCATACATGCTGGTGGAAGATAAGCATGTTATTGTGTTTTTCATTACATCGAACATTTGTTTTTCTAAAAATCTCAGAGTTGGTTTAAAAAACTAAAAAGAGACAAAATGATCCCAGAACATTCCCAAAATTTCCACAGCAATGACCACAAAAAGACAAAAAATCAACCACACGGAGATGCAAAACATGTCAATCAATGTTTTGTGTCTGTCGCCCCCCGACTCACCAGGCCAACACACAACAGTTGAGAAACAGCCCCACAAGTAATACTTTAAATGGGTTTTATTATTTAAGGGCTGCAGAATTAACATGTGTAATAAAATGTGATTTTTTTTTTTTATTAAATGTTGTAAAAGAAAATTTCCCAGAGCTCAAATTCTCTCCTTCCAATTATTTCTCTGACAAACGGCAAGAATAATTTGCCGTTAATTTTCTGAGCATTTAATCAGACACAGATTTGGACGCTGGCTCAGTCCTCTGAAATTTAGTCTTCCAGCTGCTGAAGCGAGTCCTCATCAGTCCGTCTTCTACTCTGAACTCTGACTTGAGTTCTTTCCAATGAGTACTTCCTGTCAGTGCAGCAGCAGTGCAGCATGGGAATCGTGGCAACATGTTACCACCTGGTGCTCCACTCAGATCCACAGCTGGACACAAACAAGCCGATTCGGTCCCTGGAGTGTTGCTTCTTTCAGCTGCTGAAGGCCTAATGAGGCGGCAGCTCATTAAGACTAATGCAGTTTTGACGACTCTCAGATAATAAAGAATAAAGAGCAACATGTAAACATGTTGATGTAAAACAGAGGATTTTCTTTTTTATTCTGAAATGACTGAGAGTCAGACAGTGAAGTATTCTATTACTTCTGTCACTGCGACACAAAAGTATGATAGAAGATCAAATGACATCACTGCCATGGTAACATTTTACTCTTTTCATTCAGAAACCAGCAGAATCGGTCCCACAGAGAAAAACACCAGTGGTCGATGAGCTCATTGTGTTAAAGCAGACAGTGAAAGTGTCCTGAACAGTTAGGCTTTGTTTTTACTTTGTTTAGTCGGTGTGTGGTTAGCTTTGGGCTCCAGTACTACAGCATGTCTCGCTCACCCATTCACAAACACATCCATCCCAGAACTCTTTTTCTATATTTAAGTGATTTCTATCTAACATTCAATAAACTGAGACCAAACAGTTTGTTGTGTACGAAGGCAAATATACAGAGAGAACCAGGAGGTGTCATCGCTCCTGAAATTCACGCCAATTATCTCCAGTATTGTTTTAGAGAGATGTTTATGAACAGCTTAGCATAAAGACAGGAAGCAGGATGAAACAACTGGCCTGGCCTTCCTCACAAACAAGGGTGTATCTGCTGTTTGTGCACTTCCTGTTGTTGTGAGAGACAGCTGGCGAGCACAGGCTGATTTCTGCGGGTTTTTTATCATCGAGTTCACACACATCTGACAGAACAGATATTTTGAAACTAGCATCCACACGTGAGGAGTGATCCCTCACAATATGTGACATGAAGCATGTTTTCATAATTCATGTCCATTTTCCCAAATATAAAGGGACTATGCTTGTGCTGCACTGAAAGCAGCTCACACGTTTCTCAGCCGCCATGGGAACGCTTCAGTATCCTCACAGAAGAGCAGGAGGAAGAGGAAGGATCTGGACAGCTCACATGTGTTTGTACACATGTAATCATTAGTTATTACCACTTAATTAAAAGATGTAATACAAAGTGCTACTGTTATTATTAATCTCCAGCTCTGTTTCACAGCATGTCTTTATTCTGTCTCCCTCCCTTCACCCCCAACTGGTCATGGCCCCGCCCCTCCCTGAGCCTGCTTCTGCCAGAGGTTTTTCCTGTTAAAACGGAGGTTTTCCTTCCTACTGTCACCAAGGTACAAAGTCTGATTGTTGGGGTCATCATTGTGGGATCTTTATCTTACAATATTGAGTGCTTTCAGGTGTCTCCTGTTATGATTTGGCATTACATAAATAAAACTGGATTGAACAGATGAATGTAACGTGGCTCATTTTGGTGGAAGAAGAGCAGTAATTCTAAAAATGTAAGATTGAAGCTAAAAAATAGACGAGTGTGTTTAAAATCTCTGTTTTTACGATGTTAGTGTTCAAAATGAATTTAAAGCCACTGCAGTTACTTCCATAAATCACCATCAGCTGTTTTCTCCTCCTTTTGTGTTTTGATTGATAATTCTCTGATCTGTTAAACAAATATTTTACTTAACAACACGTGTGTGGATCTTTCATCTGCCTTCTCTGTTAAACAAAGCATATGTGTGTGTGTGTGTGTGTTGTCTGTGTGTGTGTCTGTGTGTGTGTGCGGATGTGTGTGTGTGTGTGTGTGTGTGTGTGTGTGTGTGTGTGTGTGTACAAAAGTGTGTGTGTGTATGTGTGTGTGTGTGTGTGTGTGTGTGTGTGTGTGTGTGTGTGTGTGTCTCTGTGTGTGTGTGTGTGTGTGTGTGTCTGTGTGTGTGTGTGTGTGTGTGTGTGTGTGTGTGTGTGTGTGTGTGTGTGTGTGTGTGTGTGTGTGTGTGTGTGTGTGTGTGCTGTGTGTGTGTGTGTGTGTGTGTGTGTGTGTGTGTGTGTGTGTGTGTGTGTGTGTGTGTGTGTGTGTGTGTGTGTGTGTGTGTGTGTGTGTGTGTGTGTGTGTGTGTGTGTGTGTGTGTGTCTGTGTGTGTGTGTGTGTGTGTGTGTGTGTGTGTGTGTGTGTGTGTGTGTGTGTGTGTGTGTGTGTGTGTGTGTGTGTGTGTGTGTGTGTGTGTGTGTGTGTGTGTGTGTGTGTGTGTGTGTGTGTGTGTGTGTGTGTGTGTGTGTGTGTGTGTGTGTGTGTGTGTGTGTGTGTGTGTGTGTGTGTGTGTGTGTGTGTGTGTGTGTGTGTGTGTGTGTGTGTGTGTGTGTGTGTGTGTGCGTGTGTGTGTGTGTGTGTGAGCACGCGCGCGCGTGCACATGTGTTCATTACACCAGATCTGCCAACTCCAGTCTGAGAAAGCATAAATACAGCTTTCCTAATGACCCTGGTTACCATGGCAACAGCATCCCATTGAGACAAATCTGACAGTGGAGTGAGTGGAGGAGGCGACGAAGATGGAGAGGCAGTGGAGTTGGGGGTTACTGGGGAACGAAGGGGGGAGAAAGAGCAGGAGGGAGGACGGTGGCAGAGATTACATTTAGGAGACAAACACGAAGAAGGTGAAGGAGGATTTCATGGAAAAATAGAGACTGAGAACAGATGACATACATACGTTATACTTCAAGCACTAGTTTTAATTTCTGACCTTTTCTTTTGCCGCAGGAATCTGGTGCTTTAAGCTTTCAGTTTTGAAGCATGGGAAATAAGAGCTTTTGTCAGCTCCTGACTCAGAGAATGAGGCTTTCCTGTAATCTGTGCATACCAATAGAGACCCACACAGAGAGAGACCTGCAGATAACTCAGTGGCTGCTGCTGTTTCTGGCAGTAATACATGAGTGCAGCCACTGTATCAGATGAAGGAGGCAGCACCTCTAAATGCATTTATCAGGACAGAAAGTCTAAATCATGAGAACTGAAGAATCTTCAATAGATTTTTCTGTTGGTTTGTTTTGTTGCTGTTTTTTAAAGCAATTACAGCTTTATGCAAGTGTACCAAAATGATCAGTATATAATATTACCACTACAACACAGTTTGTAAACGCAAGATGTAATTTTTTGGCACTTTTCTCCTGTTGTTGCTGGAAAGCATGATGAGTTGTCATTGTTAGCACGGGAAGATTCTGTCCTTTAAATAATTATTTGTTGGTAATTTTAGTGAAAAAAAAAATATATATATAATTAATGATTACTCTGATTACTCTTAAAATAGAAGAGATAAATCTGCAAGCCCCTCCTGATTGAAATGAGTTTCTTCTTTAGGTCCACATCCATGTTAAACTCTCTGTAAGACTCATAACTGCATGTCAGAAGTTTGAGCTATGCAGCTGGTTTCAGTTTGAGCGTCTGCATTGTAAGTAAGCAGTTAGTCTGTGTCATACACCCACAGATGCCCATCCACAAACTACTCTTGTTTTCACCCACACACCAAATTCATTGTCACTGTTATGCAGATCAAACCAACTCTGTGTATGTCCCACTAAAACCCTCTCCTGGCTGCTCGAGTAAAACCTTCCTATTCCACAACTGCAGAGTTCCTTAGAGGGGACAGCATCAATCTTGTGTGTCTACACAAACAGAACAAGTTCTAGTGTTTTGTATGTGCAGCAACATAAGACAGGGTTACTATAGAAGCAGGATGAGAGGTTGTTGGAGAAGAGAGGGTGGGGATGTTCCAGAAAGGGGGGAGGAGAAAAACGTGTCTGGAGATCAATTAGAAAAAAAAATTAGTCTACGGAAAGAGAAGAAGTAGAGGAAGGGAAGAAATGAGTCAAACATGCATTTAAAGCGAGGCAAAGCCAATACAGTAACAGATGTAAAGAGACGTGGAACTGAGAGAGAACAAAAGAAGGCAGTGTGCATATATGTGTATTTATGTGCATTTATGTGTATTTATGTGCATTTTTATCCAACTGTGAGTGTGGAAGGACTTGCTGTGTGGTTTCCTGACAGGCTGGGCAGCGAGGAAATCAAATGAAATAGAAAAAAAGTAACACCCGCCAGCTTCAGCACGCACACCTGTACAGCTCTGCTGAGCCCTGAGGGTAACACACACTTACACACCTTCTTTGATTTGCTCAGTTTGAATCTGGATGTCTGATTTTCATTCAGACTTTGAGGTTTTCTTGCTTTCTGGCAGTCATTTAGCTTCAGACAGACAGATGGAGCCTGAAGCCACTAGAGAGCCGTTCAAATGCTCGGAGGCAGCGTTGGACAAACCAGAAGCTGCGGCTGGCAGGCAGCACTAACTGACAAATCAAACAAATGCCCATTCACATTAGGGGTACAAATGGATTCCTTCCACAAAAGAGAAAAACATCAAAGCACAAATAAAAACTTGAAGCAGTTGAAATGAAACCAGGAAGTGAAATCCAGGACAATAAATCAAAGCAGGATGCTGAACTAATCATTTTGGATACAGTAAATGCTACATATAGAGTATTTGTATGAAATGGGGAGTGATTTACTGAACACCTCATTGCATTCAACTTAAATCTCAGCAGAGTTGACAAAGACAGGAACAAAGAATGTGCACTTGGAACAGGAAACGTCACAATATGGATTCCAGTGTTAGTGCTTTTATAGCCCAGGGATGAGACAGGACTTTGGTTTAAATAATCATTTAATTAAAGGCTTCAAACTCTCACGGTAGCTTCTGGAAGAGACCCTTTGACCTTAAGATTACTTGTTAGTGTTGTGTCAGTGGAGGTTTGGCCAGCACACCAACAGACTTTAATGGTTTTAATTTAAACTTACAGTCAGTAAATTCAAATTAACCCCAAGGTCAGACTCTGCAGAGCTAAAAAAAAAACAAAAAAACAACAAAACCAAGAGCTCCATCTCTACAAGCCACAGTTAGCATGTTAAAGGTTAAAGTTCATAACAGTACGACTAGAAGCAGACTGAACAAATGTGGCTCATTTGGAAGGGTTTCCAGCCTCTTCTCTCTAAAATGAAGCTGGCACCTGAGCTTCATTTTTCAAAGCTGCATCAGAAAATAGCCACAAGACGTCTGTAACAATGGCTCTGATTTACTGACGTGTGTGTGGAAAGATCGTTTCCCTGCACAAAAAAACAAGTGCAAACACAAAATTACCATCAGACTCTTGAATCATGTGGACCGGTCGGTTTTGTTCTTACTACCATGAGCACACTAGTAAATGAGACTCATTATAAACCAACAGCCTTGTGCCATCTGCATACTGCTGTGGCCCCATTTGTCTACATAGGAAACACATTTACCTCCAGCTGAAGTGGAGGAAGCGGTGATGATGTTTCAAGAGAGAAGCCGAGACCTCTAAGGCACGAAAACAGGAGAAAGTCGGACTGAAGAAAGTGAAACAATTTTGTCCAAAGAGGAAGCCAGAAAGGACAACTTTTAAAAATAGGACGTAAAGGACAGCTGTCCAAGTTTTCCCACTGGAGTTATTAGTTATAAATGATGTTTAGAAAGAAAGAAAGAAAAAGCAAGAGTCTGATTATTCTGGCTTTCTTAGAGCTCATTCTACTGAAACAGCCCTTCTTAGAGTTTCCAGTGACATTCTGATGCAAAACGATGCAGGAAAATGTTCTGTACCCCTAATGTTGGATCTCACGTCAGCCTTTGACACCGTTGACCATTACATTTTGCTTGAAAGGCTCAAA